>NC_064245.1:57356666-57980000 GCF_003254725.2 Canis lupus dingo
GTGAAGGTCACACAGCCAGGGGGCTCTGGGGCCGACTTGGGTCTGACTGTGAAGAGGGCGCTGCTGGCCATCACGGGGCCTTCCCCCCGAGTCACACCATATAGGAGCCAGAATGGCCCCCGGAGAGGAGGGGTGCCCTCACCCCCTGAGAACAAGCTGCTGGGACACCTGTCACTGGCTCGGCCGGGTCAGAGGACTCGGGCCTCCACACTGCAAAGCCCAGAACTTCTGCGGTCACTTTACAGTTTCGCTCAGAAGGGAGACACAGCGGGACTCCCGTGGGCTCTCTGGTCCGGTTCAGAGTCCCTGGTGGCCAAGGCCGGGGGGAAGGTCACGAGGCGCAGACACGGGCCTGGGAATGCCAGCGCGGGGACGAGCTGGACAGATGGCTTCTCGGCCAGCCCGGAGCGCCACGCGGTCATAACAGAAGGAGCGGGACGGAGCCCGCGAGGCCTGGCTGCCCTCACCTGTTATGACGACTTCATCTCCATCCAGCAGAAACCTCCTGGTCTGTCCGTTCCCCAGCTCGATGGCCTTCGTTCCCCTCCACGACAGCTCTAGCATGGAGCCGAAGCTCTCTGGCTCCTTCAGCACAGGAAAGGGAAGAAAGCCTCGCGTGTATTCACATGTTGGTGAGTGTGGCAGCCGCAGACTGGATGCTTAGCAAAGCCTAGGAGCCCTGGGCAGGGACAGGGTGCCATGCCCCTCAAAGACCCTGCCTTGGTGGGACCTCGGCATGGTGCCCTGCTTGCTTTATTCGGGACTTGGGGAGTGTGGAACCATGTTCCCGGGCCCCCGCCAGCCCTGGGGGCTGCAGTGTACCCAGATGGTGCCATGCCAGACACCCTTCCACTGGGAAGAGATTTCCCATCCACCAAGAGGCTGCGGTCAGGACCTTGCAGGAGGTGCTGGTACACACACCACCCCAAAGCCACCAGCCCCTAAGGTTCTGTGACCCTACCATGGGCTTATGGTGGCATGGGGGGGCACAGCAGTGGCGCCACCTCATTCTGGGGGCTGCCCAACAAGAGCCAGTGACAGCCAGGCTCCGTGGCCACTCCCTGATTCCCCCCCACACACGTCACTCTGTCCTCTATACAGACAAATGTGGCCTCCCATTCTGACAGTGTCTTTAGGTCTGGACCTGGAAGGGAAGCCCCGCATGCATCCTTGTGGGTCAGAGTCCTAGGATACATCCACCCTGGGTGGGAGGTCCCTTGTGGACGACCAGCTGAGGGCCTTTAGGTCTGTGTGTGTTGGGGGTGGGGGTGGCTGGCTACATGGGCAGTGCCCAAGGCAACCAGACACTCACCGGCCCGCTGATGGTTCCAGAAGCCAACAGGTCCCCTGGCCGAAGGTTGCAGCCATTGACGGTGTGATGGGTCAGCTGCTGGAGCATCGTCCAGTACATGTACTGAGGGCAGAGACATAGAGGGGGACAGGCAAGGTGACTGACCCCAGCCCCCAGGCTAGCAGCTCCCACAGCCACTCGGGACAGACAGCGTCCCCAGGTGCTCTCCCCACCAGCTTGCCCCCATCGCCCATGGCAACCACAAGCTGTCCTCCTGGGGTCACCCAGGGTCCTCCCCTCCCTCCCGGCTGTGCACTGGCTACGGCCTCAGCTCCTCTGCTCCTTCAGGCATCCCTAACCCGCCTTCTCCAGGAAGGCAGACCTTCTCCCTGCCCAGATGCTCAGCCTACAACCTGCTCAGGTGTCCACACTCACATGCTGCCCTGGGACTACCCTTGGGTGCTGAGTTGGCAGGCTTTAGGACCTCATCACAGCAGAGGCTCCTCGTGGGCCAAGAGCACACTTGCATCCTCCCCCCCGCCCAGTCCCCACCCATTCCAGCTCCCAGGCCTTCAAGCAGATAGGGCCACCCACTGAACGATGCAAACAGGATGTCCAGGCAGGCCCAGGAGTGAAGGAGCAGAAGGTGAGCTCCACCAGGGGAAGAGGAACAAGGACCGTGGCCCCCCAGACGCTCAGATGCAGTGCAAACCCACGTCTTAGACCTGCTGCTCCTGCAGCTGCACGTCCAGGTGCAGGAAAACTCAGAAACAGGCCCCTTCGAGGAGGCCCCTGATTTCTTAGCTTAAGGAGCCCAGACAGTGTCCAGCTTGAAGGGAGACAGGAAACAGAGCTACACTGATCGAGGGTATGCTCGTGTACCCAGTAAACACGTGGGAAGGTGCCCAGCAGCATTGCCGTCAGGGAGGCGCACGTGGAAACCACCACCCTCCGAGCAGCAGGGGAAGGCACACAGCAGCCGCGCCGGCCAGGACATGGAGCAGCCAGGCAGCAGGGACGCTGACGTGCTGCTGGGGTGCCCCCCAGGCCGGCAGGGCCCCTCAGGAAGCTACCTGGAAGTCCTTGTGGGTGGAGTACGCAGATAGATGTGCTCTGTGATTGGCGACTGTACGGATACACACCCAGTGAAAAGTGCCCGTGTGTCCCAAAGGACGTGTTCTGGGTTGTTTCTAGGGAGTCTATCCTCGCCCCCCATGGAAACAACCTGTGTGTCCATCAAGAATGGACTAGGGGGCACCTGGGGGCTCAGTGGGTGAAGTGTCTGCCCTTGGCTCAGGTCATGATCTCAGGGTCCTGGGATCGAGTCCCATGTTGGCAGGGGGTTGGCGGGGGCGCGGGGGCAGGTCCTTGCTCAGCAGGGAGCCTGCTTCTCCCTCCTCCTCTGAC
Source organism: Canis lupus dingo (assembly GCF_003254725.2). Lineage (NCBI taxonomy): Eukaryota > Metazoa > Chordata > Mammalia > Carnivora > Canidae > Canis > Canis lupus. The sequence goes on from NC_064245.1 coordinate 57,359,365, forward strand.
CTTCCTCCCTGCTTGTGTGCTCTCTCTCTCTGTCTCAGATAAATAAATAAAATCTTTAAAAAAGAGTGGACTGGGAGAACCAGTGGTGGGACATCTAGAGGCAATAAAGAAATGCCACTACAAACGGCAACATAGCTACGATGTGAGAGCCAAAGCCGCGGGGAACAGCACACACGCTGTATGATTCTGTTTCCATAAAACAGAAGAACAGACCAATTTAATGCATGGCATCTCAGGTTGGGAGGAGGGGTGGTGACACTGTCCCTGGACAGGGACAGAGATGGACAGCTGATGCCCTGCAAATCTCCCATTCCCCGACCCAGGTATTGGCCACATAAGAACGTGGATTTGGGAAAAACAATTGAGCTGGACACTTATAATTTATGCATTTTCCTCCGTGTGTGGGATGCTTCAATTACAAGCTCAGTTCAAACACAGATAAATCACTGGGACCAATCCAGCCCCTGCCAGGACAGAAGCAGCAGGAGACTGGAGCCTTATAGGAACATCTATCGTTTCCCCAAGGAAACCACTGGTCACGTCTCTGCATCTGAAGGAATCCCTGTGGCCTCATCACCTCTTTAGAAAGGAACAGGGCCACAGAAACTCCAGGCCCAGGCATGGGCCCACCCCCATGTCCCCACATCAGTGCAAACCTCCCGTTCCTTCCCAGACAGCCCTCCGTCTCCCAAGCTTCCAAGAAGCAGCCTGCCCAACTTCCACGCTTACCTTAAAATTGGACTTGCATATGGTCGCTGCCTGGCTCATTCCTTCTCCTGTCGGAAACACAAGCAGCATTGACAAAGGGACTTCGCTCCATTCATCAAGGACGGGGGGGTGGGGAGGGTGGGGGGCACTTAGGTAATGGGTTTGGTGGCTGAGGCTTGCACTCGTCCAAAAGCATTTCACGTACGGAACCCACAGAACGGTGAGCTCACAGCTCCTCCTGCCCAGAAGTGATGACCGGGAGACGTGCACATGTTGACACCTATAAGCCACCCCCCAGATGTGCAGCGTCCTGCTTTGTGATTCACTGCAGCAGCATTAACTGAACAGCTACTACAGGTAGGGCATAGGCCACTGCTGTTCGCTTCTCAACAGTGCTCACACCGCGACAGCCCTTTACTCCCCCAGGGCACGGGGCCCTGGCGTCCCTCCAACAGCTGCACAGAGCAGGTGTGCTCCTCAGCCCCACACAAGGTCGGCCCTCTAGCCTCCTCCTGCCCACACCCATCACCCGGATCCCAAAAAGGGCTGTCAGAACTGCATATTCAGGACTGCGGTGCAGAGGGGGTCTTGGAAGCCCTCCCTGCACTCCATGCTCCCCTTCTAGGTCTTTCTACAACTCTGGACACCGCATCTTCTTGATACTCTCTCCCCTTCCCTGACAGGACATACCTCTGTATGTCTCCAGGCAGGCAGAGGAACCTGAGACACAAATGGGCCCCAAAGAGGGTCTGTGCACAGGAGGAGACTAGCCCAGATCCAACGACACTGGGTGCTCCTCTCAGCCTGGCCAGGAGCCCCCTAAAAGACTCGAGGTGAACCTGTTTTCCTCTCTGAGCCTCATTTTGCCACAGTGTAACATGGAAGGACTGGGCCACCACAGATGTCCAGGGGGCACCATGACAGCTCTGAAGCCCCGTCCCCTGGTAGCGTCCCACCCCCAAGGTGACAGCTCTGAACCCTTCTGCAGGAGGACCACCTCTGTGAAGGGTGGGGACGCTGGAACAGGCAGCAAGAGCCAGGGCCCCAGGAATGGGAACACCACCATGCTCTTCCTAGGTACTGGTCTGCTCTAGACCTTCATGTGAATCCATCTCGTTAACCCTCACCACCACGGAGTCAAGTCAGGGCCATTACTGTCCCATTGTACAGATGACAACCTGGTGCACAGACGGGCCAGCCGCTTGCCCAGAGCCCAGAGCCGAGCAGCTGTGAGCCAGGCCCCAGCCACCGCCTGCAGGGCCGGGCTCTTTACACTAATGCTCTAGCAGACCATCAATGGAGCCGAGCTGAAGAGCCTCCAGGGGACGGGGCCTCGTCTGCCAGGCTCTCAGGGCTGACCCTGCGTGGGGCGTGGGGGCCCAGGTGTGCGGCCCCGGAGCAGAGCCAGGCTTTCCAACAGGCCCCAGACAGAACATGGGGCGCAGGAGCAAGGGGTCGGTGTGTGTGAGTGCAGGCTGGGCAGACTGTGTCCGGGGAGCTGGCACGGAAGTTCAGGCAGACGGGGGAGGCCCCACCCAGACTCCACACATTCTGGCCCTGAGAGTGGAAAGTGCAGTGACAGGCCACAATGTCTTGCGAGCTCCGCCTGGCGTCCTCAGGAGCAAAGGGCATCCCGTCCCCTCTCTTCCCTGTGCAAGATCTCCCCGTGGCTCCAGGCAACAGTGAGTGACACCCTCTCACTGCCCCCCATCCCCAGGAACTCAGGAGCAATTGGGGCAACGGTGTTGGGCCACATGTGCCCCTCCCCCAGGCCTGGGCATGCCCTCCACTCCACGACAGTACCTTTCAGGGTGACAGAGAGGTTGATGTCGAACGTGTAGGGCTGGCTGTGGCGGAGATACGGCAGGGGCTTGGGGTCCTGTGAGGGCAGAGCACAGCAGTGGGGCCACTGGCAGAGGGCTCTGGCCTGGAACCTGCTCCCCAGGCACAGGGAGAGACGTGGGGCCGGAGCACCCACAGCTCAAGGGTGCAGAGGTCAGATCAGAGACACCCCGGAGAGCCAGCGAGCAGAGCGTGGGGGAAGCAGCAGCCAATGGGGACCGGGTGGAGGCAGCCCCACGGCCCGGCCACAGGTCCCCACGGCAGCCCCTGGCAGGGCTACCTGAAGCCAAGACTTGAGTAATCTGGGGTGATTTTAACAGGTATGTTTTTCTTTTTATGATTAACTTGGAGGCTAGTGACACCGGTAAGAATATGAAGTAAAAGAAACAAAGCTTCCTTTTCTAAATATATTGAGTTTAAAAACAGAAACTGCTTTTATGGAAAACAACAAATAAGTAACAGGCGGTGAGGACATCGGTAAAGGATGAGAGCACTGCAGGCCTGGGGAGACACGGGAGGCAGGGGGAGGACAGGGGAAGAGCAGGGGCTGCCACGGGACCAGGTGGGAAAGGTCACGCTCTGGATGCTGGCCCATCCGCCGGGTGGGGGCCAGGACCTCCATGGCCTGGCTCCAGACTGCATTCCGCCAATCGGGGCCCAGGGGGTGCCACCACACAGGACACAACTCAGGACGGGGAGGTTGTGCAAGGTGGAGGTACTGGCCAGGACCCCTTCTTTTCCTGCCAGCCGGCTCCCCGGTACAGGGGCATGTGGGGGGCACAGAGCCCTCCCCCAGGTCAGACAGCACGGATGCCTGGTGGGCCAGCAGGCGCCGAGAGTATGCTTACCTGCTCCGGGTTGGGCACCACAAAGGGCATGAGGGCATCCATGGGCACCACCCACGGGGAGATGGTGGTGCCAAAACTCTTCCCGAGGAACGGCCCCAGGGGGACATACTCCCACTTCTGAATGTCCCGAGCTGCAAGAGACGGCCGGGCAGGGCTTACAGAGGACGCCCGGCCTTTCCCCAGGGCTCCATCCCCCACCCCACCCCCACCTCCACCGTCCTGTCCTGCAAGGAGCTCTGGCCTGGCCACCCCGCCCGGGGCCGCGTGCAACAGCATTCAGTGCCAAGGACAGAGTTCCTTTGAGGTCACTGTGCCAGGTCACAGCAAAAAGGATGACCAAAGGGCAGGCAGGCATTCCCCCCAGGAGGGGCTAGAGGCTCATCCTCCCCCGGTTGGGGGGCACAGATGTCCCAGGACTCAGCCACTTGGACATGGGACTGCTTCAGTTTGTAATCTAAGCTCAGCAACGGAGTGCAATTTCCCTGTGCCTCAGTTCCTCGCCCGGGAAGGTGACGTCGCCACCCCTTGGAGGGGTTCGGCACGGGGCCCCGCACACAAGGGCTCACAAATGTTAGCTGTGATGTCTGCTTTGCCCCTGCTGACCTTATGAGAAACCCAGAGATCAGAGAGGGGAGGTAACTGGCCCAGGAGCTCCGAGCTGACAAGTCTGCGTGAAACCCCAGCCTCTGACCAGCACCGGACGCGGAGACCACCCGTGGCTTCTGTGACTGTGTCCCCAGCACCCGGGTTCCACCCACGGCAGTGTGCACAGTGAGCCCGACCTCAGCACGCCCACACCCCAATAATTACCGCTCCAGTCGTTCATGAGGACCATTCCAAAAATGTGCTCATGGGCCCTGGAAATGGGGATCGGCTCTCCAAACTTGTTCCCAGGGCCTACAAAGAAAGCCTGGTGTGGGGTAAAGTTGATTAGAATTCGGTGGCTTCCGGGGGGGCAAAGGTCAGGCATTTGCTGACCCAGGACAGGGACCAGGACTGCCACCTGGGTCCCAGGGTCCCAACCAGGCTACGAACCCACTCGAAGTTCTAAATCATGAACTGCACTCAAGCAGACAGATGGTCACCTCCGGAGAGTGGTGAGCAGCACAGGGCCAGCACACCTGGCCTCCTGACAGCCCTGGACTGCGTGCTGGCTCCACTCCCTCCCTCAGCGAGCCCCAGTCCACCCTGCCTTTCCCCTGTACCCCTGCACCCATGCACACACACCCCTGCACACACACATGCTGCATTTCAAGATCTCACAGCTACACGAGGCTTATAGAAGACAGAACTATCTGGCTGTGTACTCGTGTCGTGAAAAATCTAAAGTCTGCCTCTGTGGGGGCACCTGGGCACCTCCACACCTCCACACCCCCTTCCCTCCGCCCCCTCTGCAGAGAAACATCAGCAACACAGCGCTCAGGCACCAGCAGAATTCCGAGTCATCGTTGGAGGAAGAAGTTGGCAAAACAGTCATCAGACATACACAATCAGTTGTGACATTCGCAAAACCTGACTCACAGTTTGATTTGTTCTCTGACAGTGTTTAAACACTGCAAATAGGGCAGCCCGGGGGGCTCAGCAGTTTGGCACCGCCTTCAGCCCAGGGCCTGATCCTGGAGACCCTGGATCAAGTCCTACGTCTGGCTCCCTGCATGGAGCCTGCTTCTCCCTCTGCCTGTGTCTCTGCCTCTCTCTTTCTCTGTGTCTCTCATGAATGAGTAAATAAAATCTTTAAAAAAAAATAAACACTGCAAATATTTTTTAATCAAGATATTAAAAAAAAAAAAACCCAAGGGCACCAATTTATCTGGAATCTTATCACCATCCAGGACGGGTCATCTGCTCCCCACCCCACATCTCTCCACACACGGATTTTCTGGCTTTTCCCAGCTTGCTGCCCACCCCAAGGGGAGGGTGGGCACCTGCCCGGCTGCAGGGCCTCTGGACTGGCTGACCTCCCCAGGTCTGCGTGGCACCCTCACTGTGGGGAGGCAGAGGGCTGGCTGTTTGGAAGTGTGCACACATTCCTGCCTCAGGACGGAAGCCCAGGAAACCACGTGGCAGGAGCGGAGCTCAGATGGCCCCACAACCCTTTCTCCTCCACCTGCCACCAAGAGACATCACCTAAAACCACAGGTGCTGATCGTGGGAAGCCACCCGCCACCTGTCTGCCTACGCTTCCCCCCCCCCAACCCCCAGGGCCCGGCTCCACTGCGAACCCTCTGGCCACCCAGCAGAGCTTAATGTCACTGCCCCAGGAATCAGAGTCCTCCATCCACTCAGCTCCTCCCTCCCATCACTGTCCTCTTGCCTTGGGGGCTGCCCTAAGTTCAGCATCCCCCATACAATGCCCAGCCCTGCAGCATGAGGGGGTCCTCGGGGTGACGGAACTGATGACGAGTGCCAGCGTCCCAGGGCTGAGGCTATGGCAGGTACCGCCACGGGGGATGCTACCCTGGAGGGAGACTGTGTGGAGGGCATTCGGGATCTCTCCATGTTATTCCTCACAACTGCACATCACTCTACAGTTATCTCAAAATAAAAAGCTTAATTTAAAATACTCTGCAGCCCTGGAACAGCCACGGTTCTGAGGTTGCATGGGCCATGGTGGCAGCAGGGCTACAGCGTCGATTACTGCTACTTACAGTCTATCGATAAAGAACATCCAGCTGCACACCATCAGTGCTATGGAAGATACCAGGCCTGCGTCACCAACCAATACGTGACCTGGTTCTGGATGTGCTGGGTTAAAGGCACCCTGTCCAACATCTACTGTTGACGTGCGGACACAAAGGCACAAGCACCAGCTCTGTCCTGTCCAATGCAGGCCATCCACCACCTGCATCTTCTCTGAGGGGCGCATCACCACTGCCTCGTGCCCACGAACACCAGATGATGACAGTACAGCACTCAAGGGGTAACTGAAACTGAAAACATCCCCCCATGGAGGCAGCCCTGGGTGGCTCAGCGGTTTAGCGCCACCTTCAGCCCAGGGCCTGATCCTGGAGACCCAGGATAGAGTCCTGCATTGGGCTCCCTGCATGGAGCCTGCTTCTCCCTCTGCCTGTGTCTCTGCCTCTCTCCTCTCTGTGTCTCTCATGAATAAATAAAATATTTTTTAAAAATCTCCCCAAAAAAGCACAAAGGTGCAAAATAATGTGGCTTTAAATAGTGCAAATAATACTTGTTCACAGTGTGAGCTGGAACAAGAAGGTGGAGCAGGGCCTTGTACAGTCCGGCAGGGAGCACACGTGCTGGGGACTTGGTGCAAGTCCACACATGACCCCTGCGAGCTCTGTCCACAAGGCCCCTGGTGAACGTTCAGCAAGTTCCCAAACAGGGAGCCCGTGTAAGGATGGACCGTCTCCCCCCACCACGGCCACCCTCTCGGAGGTGCTGCTGCTCCAGACACCCGCACAGGGACCAAGACCCAGCTTACCATTTCTAGCTCCATGTCCAAGAGCTTGCAGGCACCATAGACAGGAGGCTTAGCTGGAAGAGACCAGGAGAGAGGCTGTGGTGGGCGCCAGGCCACAGAACTGGCCGCATGGGTGCACAGAGCAGGGACCAGGGAGGCCTGGGCGCCGGGGTCACTTACAGTCATCGGGGCTCATCTGTCCCATGGGCCTGCGAATCGGAGTGCCGGACACCACGACAGAGGAGGCACGGCCATGGTAGCCCACTGGCAAGTGCAGCCTGAGACAGAAGGCGGAGGGACGTCCAACAGTTACACGATGCAAAATAAATCTCCATTTAAAAAATTAAAAACAAAAAAGGGAGCCCACATGTATACGCATGGTTCAAAACCAAAAGGTATTCCGAAGTGTGTATCCCACAGACACATGGATAAGCAAAGTGAGGCTGGCACATGCCGTGGACAGTGACCACCCAGCAAGCATGAACCCGGGGGGAAAATGCCAGCCCACACCACACGGCGGGTGAGCCTTAATGACACCACGCTGGCCTGTCTCAGAGACCCAGACAGTTCCACAATCAAAGAGAGGGGTGGTTCCTAGAGCCAGAGCAGGGGGCCTGGGGAGCTTCAGCTGTGCGACATGAGCAAGTTCTGGAGGTGGATGGTAGTGAGTGTCCTCAGGGCCACAGAAGCCGACACTCACCCATGGTTCTTCCATCCTGGTCTCCAGCGCCAGCACCACCGGACATGGGCACGTTAACAGCTGCCGTGCACACACGGCGCTCAGAGCCAGCTGGCAGCACCCACACCCTGAGCTGCAGGTGCCAGTGGCCAGCACCCTGCAAACTCAGCCTGGCTCACGGAAAGCAGCATCCAGGGCTCGGCCTGGGTCACCCGGGCCTGTCGGATGGCAAAGCCCTGCTGCTTGCTCCGAGGTCTCCCTCCCCGCCATCCTGGGACCCTGGCCTGGCCCATGAGGTTCAGAACACAGGAGCTGCAGGTCTGCAGGAACAATGCCAAGAGCTCTGTCTCCAGGACAGAAGAGCGGCAGAGGAAGTCAAATAGGAAAGTGCACCCCAATATCAAAATGCACGATAATGTGATTTAAAATAGCACAGTGCTGGGGCGCCGGGGTGGCTCAGCAGTTGAGCGTCTGCTTTCAGCCCAGGGCGTGATCCTGGAGGCCCGGGATCGAGTCCCACATTGGGCTCCCTGCATGGAGCCTGCTTCTCCCTCTGCCTGTGTCTCTTTCTGCCCCTCTCTCTTTCTGTGTCTCATGAATAAATAAATAAAATCTTTAAAAAATAAAAATAAAATAGCACAGCGCGGTGGGAATGGATGACCCAACAATCTGGGCCCCAAGCATAGGTGACAGCATCATAAGGTGACAAACAGACAATAAATGTCTGCACAAGTCAGACCTGATGGTAGGTCCCCCAGAAAAGACCTTATGGAAAAAGGTCTTGAGATGAGGTCATCCTGGATCACCCAGGGGGGCCCTAAATCCAGTGACAGGTCAGGCCCGGGGTCACCTGCAGCCTCCATAAATTTCTGCCACTGGATTAGAGCAGCCTTATGGCAGTCCAGGAGCAAATACGAACCTGTACGTCCCACCCTACATAGTGGGGAGTCCCAAGGTGGGGCACATATCTAAAGCTGCACAGAGTCACGTGACAGTAAGCGCTAGGAGCAAAGCACAGAGACTATCCCCAAACTCTCGGGCAGGAAAAAGCCTCAGGATGACATGAAAGCAAATGTCATTAAAAAAAAAAAAATGATGTGTTTGACTTTATAAAAGTGTTGAGTTTCTGTATTAAGAAAGTGAGACACTGCACTGGGAGAAAATATTTACCGTGCGTGACAGCAAAGGGTTCATTTCTACCACACATAAAACATTCTTTCAGATTAATAAGAGGGCAGGGATTGCATAGAAAAGCAGGCAGAGAGAAGGCCTGGATGCGGGTGAAAGAATATCGGAAGCAGACAAGCGCTCCGCCCTGGGAGAAGGGACTCAGAGGTGGGCGCAGGGAGGGAGAGCGTGGCTTCATCACCAGACGCACACACCCCTTATACTAAAGGATATCTGCAGGGTGAAAAAGGCACCTCCGTTGGCCCCCTCACAGCAAACGTCCCGAGAGGAGCCCCTTTGTTCGCACCTGCAGACAGCAACGCCTGCCTCCCCTACTCGGCCCGGAGCCTGCACGGGACCAGGGTCCGCTCTCTCCAAGCACCTGCACTCCCAGGCCCACCCACCTTGCCCTGCCACCTTGGTCTGGTTGCTTCACTATCTCCTTCCCCATCTGGACTTTGACACACAGCTTCCTGCCTACCGTGGTTGGTAGGACCGGCCTGGGGTGCACACCTGCCACCACGCTCTCAGTACACGCCACATCCAGAGAGCAACATGGACCAAAGGGGCAAGGATCTGGGCCCTGTGCTCCCTGCGGGGCGTGGCCTTGATCTGGAGTTAGGAGACACCTCTGGGCCTGTCTGTCCTCTGGCAGGTCAACCCTTCTCAGCCTGTTTCCCCTCCCATGAAATGGGGCTAACAACCACAGCTCTGGAGACCCCACCAGCTAGTGTGTGGATCACACAAACAAACACGGCTCAGGCTGTGGGTTGGCTACACTTTGAGGGGTGGGCTGGCTACACTTTGAGGGATAAAGAATGTGGGCATGCTTGATGATTTTCGGGCATCGCAAAGTTCCAGGTATGAAGAAGGCATGTCAGTAGAGTAATAACACAGGGCTCCCGAATGAAGGAGCCTAGGAGGACCTACGCCCCCGGGGATGGATCTCCAGCTGGCGTTCTCTAGACAAAGGGGCTGAGGGGCTGAGGAGCCAAGGGGCTGAGGGGTGGACCCTCTGTGTCCAGAAGTAGTGGCATCACAGGCATGGGGTCCCCTCTCCAATCTCTTTACCATGAGCAGGACTATATAGCTCCTGGGAAATGCGCTGCTGGAAATAGACATACCAATTTGGCATCAGTGCATTCTCCTTGCCCCGGAACATGATCCCGACGTTGGTGGCATGCTGCCGGGAGGAATAGAAGTCCGTGTAGTCACCTGCAGAGGAGACACAGAGATCCCGGCGGTGGCCAGTAGCCCAGGACACGGACAGACCGTCTCAGAGCCCGGGACCAGCCAGGTCAGGAGGAGGAGGCAGGAGTGCAGGCTTCCCTTCAGCCCCACCCCGTGAGCGCACCCCAACAGTGCCGTCCAAGGTTCTGCTAGAAATGCAGCACTGAGGGAACCTCATTCACAATCTGTTCTTAGAGCTCTCCTCCGAGAAACAAGGAACAAGGAGCCAAGACAGCCTGAGATAGACAATGGCCACTCCACCCCTTCCTGGGCTTCTCACGTCACCACCCACAACCCAGGGCTCTGCTCCCCACGCCTTTGCTTGAGCACCGTCTGCCACCTGCACGGGTTCTCGCCTCCACTGTCTGAGTCCAAATCCTGGAAATATTTGGAAGCCTCTTCCCCTCCAATCTCTCTGGCAGGACTGGTCCAGGAGGAAGAGGAGGGTAAGAGGAAGAGGGAGAAGAGGACAACAGAGAAGAGGGGGAGGAGGAGGAGAGGGAAGGGGAGCAGGGGGAGAGGGAGGAGGGGAGCAGGGGGAGAGGGAGGAGGAGCAGTAGCTACCAAGGGATGTCAGGACTCTGACCACATGCAGCGTGACCTAGCTCTGTGCTCTGTGCGCTTCAGCTGCTCTAACCCTCCGACCTGAGGATGGGGTAAGTTGTGATTCATGTACCTGTCCTCTGGAAGGGCATTCTCCACCAGGAAGGCCTCCTGGGACAGTGCTAGGATTCAGGGCAGACCCAACACAAGGTCTGCCAGGGCCCTGCAGCCCAGGGTTCTGGAAGCTTCCAGAACACAGATGCCCAGACAAACCCAGTGGGTGGGCCCGAGGGCTGGGAGACCAAGGTGGAGGGCCTCCTCTGTTTCAGCTAAGGGACTTGGCACATTTGCAACTTGCTGGTTGAAACTTCCATCAGACTCCCTGCGGAGGGCTCACGCTGTGGCTCTCAGACTCTTGTCTGTGGGACTCAGACTCTTGGATGAGCTGGGAGCACTACCTGTGGCCTCCTGGGACAGAGTGAGTTGCTGCCAAGGGAGCCAGTGGCCATCTGCAAATCTTGGCAGGTAGCAGCCACCCGGCAAGGGCTCTGGCTTTCCAGATAGGCCTGGGTCAGTGAAGGGGACAGGGGTAAAGCCCAGAAGTCTTCCCCGTGCCGTCGTCCCCCCCCCCCCCACCTCCCCCACCTTCCCGCCAACAGGCAGCAAGGCCTGCAGCATCCGGCCAGCCGTCTGGGCCCACTGAACTGCTCCATTGAGCTGCTCTGGGGACAGGGACCACACTCACCTATGATAGCCGGCAGGTGCATCACAGCAGAAGCCTGATCGGTGAACGCACTGCAACACAGAGCCGGGGGCTTCAAGGTCAAGCACGAAGTGGAGTCCCTGCTCTGGACACTCACTGCACGCTCAGCCCAAACCAGCCCTGGAATCCTGCTCAGAGCCTGTGGCCAGCACCCCCAGACTGGCCTAGGACCAGGGCTCGGCTGCAACAGCCCACCCTAGGGAGGGCATCCGCCCACAAGAGCCACGACGCCTCCTATTTTCCCCTCTAGAAAATGAGCCACATTATTTCTTCTCCAGAAACCAGATGCAGATGTGGAACATACTGATGAAGAAGGGAATGGGCAGGGGGCTGGACCCGGCTAGGACCCTCCAGTCCAGGCACACTGGGTTGTCCCAGTCGGCCCAGAGCCCTGCCACCAACACCTGCCCGCAGGGGCTGGACAAGGCAGAGGCTGTCAACCTGACCACCCCACCGTTCCCTCCCCCCGCCCACCGACATCCGCAGGCCCCTCACCGTCTCCGAAGCTCCGTGTCGTCTCGGAGCCTGGCATGGCTAGTGGACAGCAAGTTCTGCAAGAATGCTCTTGCTTCCTTCCAGGCGGCCTGGCCCAGGCCCATGAAGCTGTTGAGAGCTGGCTACCCCGGAACAGAGAGAGCAGATCACACACAGAAAAGCCCAGGAAGAGAGGCCGGTCACCTTCAGGGTCCCCCACTCTCAGGACTCTTGTACTTAGCTTCCCCAGCTGCCCCTGGAACTGGGGAAAGGGATCATCCCCTGCCCCCCCCCAACCTTGTGGGTTTGCACACGAACAGCAAAGCCCGGGAGTCACTATCTGGGGCAAAGCCCGGTGACCACCTGGCCTGGGGTGCAGCTGAGGGGGGCTGCATTCCTGCCACGGAAGCACACACTCCATCTGCAGGGAACTAGTCCACATGGACCCCTCCACTGGCCTCATGAGGTTTCTCAGCCATGGAGGTGTGACAAAAGGAGCAGTGTGCATTCTGAGGGCTCTAATACTTGTAGCCGTGTGACATGGAGAATCGCAGCTTATTTCAGAGGAGATCCCAACCAAGTAACGAGGATCCGATTCCTATGCCAGAGGGTCGTTGTGAGGATGGGATGAGAGACGTGCTTGAAACTTGGCACACAGGAGGTGCGGAACAAACACCATCCTCCCTCCTGAGCCATGGAGCGGGAGGCGTGCATCAAAGCCCCTGACCATTGATGGGGCCATAGAGTCTCGTCCACCCCACAGGGACGTGGACCTCAGGCTGACTCCTCCCACCTGCTGGGAACACGGAAGGCTTCTGTGCATGCGAGCCGTCCGCTCCTCCCTGGCTGTGTCTACAGACCCCGAGGGCCAGCACCCACTCAGCTCGGTGGGGGAATGTATAGCAATTATTGGAAAGCCTCATCCAGAGACCCCTGGGAAGGGCCCGGCACTGTAGAAACAGACATCCTTCCCACCTAGGAACCCATGGGAGCTGTCCCCAGGCTGTGGGCTGCCAGCCTGTCCCAAAACAACCCAGCCTGACCCAGGTAATATTTCTGAGACCTCCAGAGGCACTATCTCTTATCTGGAACAGAAGGGAAAGAGCTTCATCCTGGTGGCATGTGCAACAAATGCCCCTGAGATCCAGGACCTGCCATCCCAGTGTCCTACCTGATTGAACACATCCTGGTGTTTGGAGAGGATGGGCCCAGTGAAGAGGTGCTTAATGACACTGAGGTCCAGGATCTGGTCCCCAATGGCTACGCCAATCCTCTGTCTTGGCTGGGAGGGAGATAGAACAGTCAACAGGGAGGAGAGCCTTGGCCAGGCTTGGTTCTTCACCCAAAAGATCTGTCTAGTTAAGAGCCCATGGTCTCCCTTTGATGGTCCTCTAAGGAGAGGGATTAAGGAACTGCATCCTGAGCCCCGGAACCCAGCTCCCTCTGTCTCCCAGTGAACCAAGATCACCCCAGTGATCTCTGCCCCGGCAGAATCTGGAACCCTCTTTTTTTTTTTTTTTAAAGATTTTATTTATTTACTCGTGACAGACTGACAGAGACATAGGCAGAAGGAGAGGGAGAAGCAGGCTCCCTCTGGGGAGCACGATGCAGGACTTGATCCCAGGATCCCGGGATCACGACCTGAGCCAAAGGCAGATGCTCAACCACTGAGCTACCCAGGTGTCCCTGGAACCCTATCTATTTCTCGGACAAGAAAAAACCCATGTTCACTGAATGGGAGATAAATCCCCTGGAGAGGGGAAGATGCAAGTGGCCTAGTCCAAGCCCCATATCGAGGCAACATCCCCAGAGAAGCTCCTCAGCTACTGCTTACATGCTTCTGCTGGTGAGGAGCTCCCTACCTCACCAAGCAGCTGGATTATTTCCCAGGACTACTGTAGGCCTTCCTGGGGGAATTTCTGTGCATGGCAGAACAGAGAGCGCCCCAGGCCCAGTGTGAAGACCAGGGGCTGTGGCTCAAACAGCGGAGGGCTCAGGTCACCAGGGAGCATGCAGCCAAGCTGCTTGGAACATGCAGGGAAGTGCCTTCCCACAACATAAAATCCCAGCTTCAGCCCAGACTATGAAGGTGTCTCAAGTATTTGGCAAGGTCTGGCCTTTGTTCCATGACACTGAGCTTTTCTGGTCAACAAGGAACCAGAGAGCATGTCTGTAGACCTGACCTCCGGGAGCCCTGTCCTGAGCCGAGATGCCACCTCTCCCAAGGGACCAGCATAACCCTTTCAGCTCCAGAGCCTAGATGTGGGTAACAGGCTGGCCTTCTCCCCGTGGCTGCTCATTTCAGCAGGCTGATAGGAGGTGGATACCTCCCCATGTACATCAGGCCCCGGGACTCTAACAACTTGGCCATCAGCTGCAGATGACCACAGTGTCCTATCTCCGAAGCCACTGCTCCTGTCCTCACAGAGAAAGCCTCCTACATTCTACCACTCTATGAGTACTTCCGAGATGGAGGGAGGGGGGTCTCGTGTGTCTTTGATCTCCAGCCCCCATCCCCCAGAGTCTGGCCCAAGTTGGGGTTCTTAACCATTCCCTGTGTAAGAGTATGAACGAGGTAATGACTACATTAATGCACTACTGTTCCACCCAAATTATGAAGAGCTGGCCACTGGGGCAGAGGAGGGGAGGCTGTGCCCTGGCAGCCAGACCAGCCCCGAGAGGCAGCCACAACCCTGGAACATCCACTGAGGGCAGGGACCGCTTCAGATGAGACCCCTACTCCCTGTGAACATGCTGAGCCTTCTGGAATGCCAGTGGGGCAGTGCGCTTTTCAGAGGGCCATGGGAAGGGGCCTGTCCCCCAGGCCTCCTTGGTGGCTGTCCCTGCACATTCTAACATGGCAACAGCAGGAGCCCGAGGTCCAAAGGCCACCAGCCCCCCTCCAAAGGGCATTCACTCCCGAGTCCTTGAGAAGGCAAGTCAGAGCAAGTCACCAGCTTTCTGTGCCCCCGGGTAAAGGTGAGGACATCCCGCTGAGGGCAAAGTGGGAGGGTGGTGGACAGAAAGTGTGGTTGACTAACACAGGTCAAGGGTTAACCTGCCTCATTGTATTCCCGTCCTACCAGGGAACAGTGTTAACTTTCCACATCCTTGCAATGTTTGCTCAGTCCTGGCCATTGTGAAAGCACACATTGGCTCTAGCAGACCAGGGCATTTGCTGCAGGCAGGCCCACAGAAGGCCGGCCACATGGTGTCAAAGGTCCACCAAGGGGAAAGGGGCTGACTGCCAGCAGCTTCATTTAGTAAATATTTCCTGAACACCGTAAGCAGATTCTGGGGATCTAGGGCTTACAGAGCTGAATCCAGAGGTTACCTTTAGGGTTGGAAGCAAAAAATACCATGAATAAATCCAAGGGAATCTGCTGTCCCCACCCAGGGATCTTCTTACATATTTGTCGATAAGCCTCCAGTTTTCAAAGATTTCTTTCTACCAATCAGGCCATACTTACTAAGGGAGAACTCCTTTCTGTCCAAAGGGCTTCTTCTGGTCAGCAAGGGAAGGCCAGGGGGCCCACCCTGTAAGCTGAAAGAATTCTAGCTGGAGGCAAATTCGCTTGATTTCTTCCAGCCAGGTGGCCAGCAAAGGTGCTCATCCCTTTACTAAGCTACTAAAAATGTTGAGGTCCCTAACATTTCCTGGGTCCTAGGGATAGGGTATAATAACCTGCAGGAGGAACAAGCAGCCACCACATGGTGGTTTGGGGGTTGAAAACAAACCCCAGTAACTCGGAGTAAGCAGTGAGAACAGGTGCTTCAACTCCTCGGTAGCAATAATCGTTCTTGCTCTGCTTGCCTGGGAGGGACACTTGTGGATTCTAATTTCCCATCTAATCCCACACAAACACGCACATCATGTGCACATCTAGAAAGTTACCAGGCCAGATTCAGACCCACAGACACCCAGCACCAGAGGCTCCTCAAGAGATAGTGCCAAAGCCTCCCTCCACCCCCATCTCACCTACCCCTGCCCCCCGCCCCCGTGACCACAGGGCGCATGGCAGAGGGCTGGGGGGGGCAGGTCCAGTAGGGAAACCGCAGCCCCCCAGTGACCCCGGGGGCCCGCGGGCCGCGTCCAGCAGGGGAACCACGGGCCGGCGTCCTGCGTGGTCAGGCCCCGGCCACAGGCTGCAGGGCTCGGGCGGGGGTCCCAGCGGAGGGGGCACCCCCCGCCCCGCCCCGCCCAGAGGCCAAGCGGAGCAGCTCACGTTGCCTGGGGTGGAGAAGACGCCGTAGGGCAGGTTGTGGATGGGGAAGTCCGAATCCTCGGCCACCGCGACGAAGGACATGCTGGCCAGCGAGGAGCAGGGCCCGGCTGCGCGCCACTGGGCCAGGCAGGACCGCGCCCCGCGTGCTGCCACCGCAGACCTCCGGGCCGCGTCCCCTGCGGCCCCGCCCCGCGACCCGGCCCCGCGACCCCGCGGCTCCAGGCCGGCCCCGCCCCTGAGGTCCGCCCCCGGCTCCGCCCCGGCTCCGCCCCGCCACCCCACGGGCCCCCCACCCGAGGCTTCACTCGTCCCCCGATCCCCCCCCCGGCTCCTACCCCAGGGGCTACGCATCCTGCCCCCCCGGCTCCGCCCCGCCACCCCACGGCCCCCCCCCCGGAGCTCCACGCCCCCCCGGGCCCCCCGGCTCCTCCCCCAGCTCCGCCCCGCCACCCCACGGGCCCACCCCCCGGGCTCCAGGCCCCCCCGCCCCTCCCCGGCTCCTCCCCCGGCTCCGCCCCGCCACCCCACGGCCCCCCCCCCGGAGCTCCACGCCCCCCGCCCCTCCCCCGGCTCCTCCCCCGGCTCCGCCCCGCCACCCCACGGCCCCACCCCCCGGGGCTCCAGGCCCCCCGCCCGCCCCTGGCCCCTCCCCCGCCTGGGGCGGTCCTGGAGGCGCCGCGGCCCTAGTCCTTCCCGCCGCCGGGACAGGCTCCCCGCAGCCGAGCGCCCGCCGCCCCCGCGGAGACACGAGTCCAGCTGCGGGCGCGGGCTCAGGGCCCCACGGAGGGCAGCCCCCGACCCTGGTGGCTTCGGCCCGGTGACCCCAGCCCGGTGCACCCCCCTCGACCCCTCCCCGCCGGGTCCGCGGCCCGAGAGTCCCGCAGGAGGTCAGCGGGGGTCAGCGGGGACGGGCGCGCCTTCGGCAGGCTGCGTGCAGGAGAACGAGGCCTAAAAAGTAAAGCTCCCCTGCGGTTTCGCATCTGATGTCGGAATGACGCGGACGAGCTGCCGGACTTCCGACAAGTCACTTACCCCCTGCCGCTGCGAGGGCTTTGTCCTCCTAGGACCACGGCCCCTGCTCCCTCCAGGGCGTCTCAGCAGTGAACTAACTGGACGCAGGTGCCTGCGCAGGGACGTAGGAGCTCGTGAGAGCGAGGACCGGACAGCGCAGGTCCGGGCAGGGGGTCACGGCTGAACGCACGGAGATCTCAGGTGCGCCTGGGACGGTAAGGAAGTGCGGAGCCCGGAGCAAGTTCAACTCTGCCCTCCAGAGTTTGCTCATCTGCAACACAGACCTAAGATTCATGCCTACGCTGGCACCTGCATGATGGTCAAATAATGCCTGGCACAGAGCTCCGCATCAATCAAGCACTTCTCCCTCCAGGGACATCTGACCAGAATGTTAGGCATTCCTTTGTTTCGGAGTTTTGCTTTTCTTTATGAAGAAGACCATCAGAAAAGGAGAGAACACTACTATAAAAACAAAGTGGTCATCACTGATTGAAAGTACGTTTATAATATGAATGTAAATTTCGTAGAGATCTAATAAAATTATTTTTAAAAAATTTGGAATTCTTAAAAAGTTAAAATTATGTAAGTATAGGCTGCACACTACTTATTAATACACAAACTAGTATTTGAAACACTGACTTTTGGTTGATTTGCATTGGAATTTTTATGTTAGACTCAAAAACTAATGAATTGATACAAAAAGATGCATGCACCCCGACATCTACTGCAGCATTATTTACAATAGCCAAGATAAGCAACCAACCCACCTGTCCATCCACAGATGAATGCATAAAGCTGTGATACACACACACACACACACACACACACACACACACACACACACAATGGAGTATTACTCAGCCATCAAAAAGAATGAGATCCTGCCATTTATGAGCACTTATGTTAAGTGAAATAAGTCAGAGACAAATACTATATGATTTCACTCATATGGAATCTAAAAAACAAAACAAACTGAACAGGAACAGACTCCTAGACACAGAACAAAGTGGTGGTTGCCAGAGGAGGGTGAGGTGGGGAGACAGAGGACAGGAGTGAAGAGGATGAAGAGGTACAAACTTCCAGTTATAAAGTAAAAAGTCACAGGGATGAAAAACATACAGAACAGGGAATATAGTCAATAATATTGTAATCACTTTGTATGGTGACAGGAGGTGACTGCACTTACCTCGGTGAGCCCTTGAGAATGCACACAGTGTTGAATCACTACATTATCCATCTGAAACTAGTATGTCAACTATGCTTCATTTAAATTTTTTTTTTAAAAAATTAAGTTTGGGGATGACTGGGTGGCTCAGTGGTTGAGTGTCTGCCTTCGGCTCAGTTGTGATCCTACAGTCCAGGGATGGAGGCCCCCATCAGGCTCCATGCTCAGCAGAGAGTTGGTTTCTCCCTCTCCTTCTGCTCCTGCTTGTGCTCTCTCACGCACATGTGCTCAGTCTCTCAAATAAGTAATAAATAAAATCTTTAAAATATACTAAGTTTGAAGTTCTAATATACAGTGTGGTGGTTATATTGGTAATACTGTATCATATGCTTGAATATTGCTAAGAGATTAGATCTTTTTTTTTTTTTAGATTTTATTTATTTATTCATAAGAGACACAGAAAGAGGCAGAGACACAGGTGGAGGGAGAAGCAGGCTCCTCGCAGGGAGCCAGATACGAGACTCAATCCCAGGACTCCAGGATCATGCCGTGGGCCAAAAGCAGACGCTCAACCGCTGAGCCACCCAGGCATCCCAAGAGAGTAGATCTTAAATGTTTTCATCATAAAAAAGACCTGGTAGCTATGTGATGGGATGGAGGTGCTGATCATCCTGCAACTAGTAAATGTATAGTCAATACACTGTACAC
This sequence comes from Canis lupus dingo, assembly GCF_003254725.2. Taxonomy (NCBI): domain Eukaryota; kingdom Metazoa; phylum Chordata; class Mammalia; order Carnivora; family Canidae; genus Canis; species Canis lupus. Next base: position 57,378,150 of record NC_064245.1, read on the forward strand.
CTTGAAGTGACACAGTGTTATGTGTCAATTATATCTCAATAAAGTTGGGAGGAGATGTTCATGAATCAAGGACTACACAAGTAGAGTGGACTGAAAATAAATTTAAGCCGAAATCCTAGACATTATTTTAATGAAGAACATTTAAAGGTTGTAGAACCATCCCGAGGTTTGGTTTGTAAAAAATAGCCCTTTTCCTTCAAAAACATTTTTGACGAATAATAATAACAACAGACAGAAAGACCTACACATAAAGAAGAAGTTGGGACTCTTCTGCCCACTTCCCACTGTCCTCCTCCCTACATCAGCCTCGGTGATCTTCACTGTTCAGAGCCAGGCCTCAGTTCCTCCCTCCCGGACCCCTTGCTCATTCATCCCTGCTGGAACAGCTCTGCCTTCTCAACGAGGTCAGCAGTAAGACGCGTAGCATGTAACTTGCAGTTAGAATACAGTATTACACCTGTGAGTGAGTGATGTACCCGAAGAGGAGGAGGAGGGAGGGGAGGAGGGAGGAGGGGAGGAGGAGGGAAGAGGAAGAGGAGGAACATGGAGCAGAGGGGGAGGACGGGAGGGAGGAGGGGGGAGGAAGGAGGGGGAGGAAGGGAGAGAGAATGTGTTAGGGTGGATTCCAGGCATTATCTGGAATCACCTGAGGTGCACATGCGAATGAGAAGGGGCTGTGAGTGCAGCAGGGATGACACCACATCACATCCAGCGCACTTAGCAGAGTGGCCGGTGACCGGTCCTCGGGGCTCCCTGGGAAATGGCACAGTGTGGGTGCAGAGGCAGGGAGGCTGTCCTGCCTTCGGCCTGGAGGGAAGACAGGCTGGAAGCTGCAGGAGTCCAGTGAGCGGAGGGCCTGAAAGCAGAGGCAGCGCTGCCCCCGACCCGAGGCCCCGAAGTGACCGGAGCCGGCCCGCGATCTCCAGGTTCAGGGGCTCCGCCGTGCCCAGCCTCCTGGCTCTCCCACCCCGACCATGGTCAATCTGCCCTGGGAGGGATGAAGGCAGATGTGGCAGAGGCAGGTGGTCTGGCTGGTTTCAGGAGGTTCCAGAAGGGGGAAGAGGAGGGGCGTGCTGCAGCTGTCCTGAGGCCTGACCAGGGGCCTGATTCCAGGGCTGCCTGGGCTGAGGGCCCGGAGCGTTCCCAGGTTCTGTGCTGTTGGCCCGGCTCCTCCTCCTACGGCACGAAGTGTCTCGTCTGGTACCTCTGGTGCGCCGCTTTGCCAACACCCAGCCAACAGCGGGCACAGGACGGGTGCTCTGCAGATACAGAAGGGTTAATATCCAACGGCGGAGCGAAGGCCAGGAATCAGTAGCCAGTGCCCCCCCCCCCCCCCCGGGGGCCTGGGCCCAGAGCCGGCTCCCACCCTGGCAGCTTCAGCGTCAGCTCTGCTGAGCGCAGCGGGCTGACCAGGGCCTCGGAGACACAGAACCAACAGCCCTTCTGGGGGAAGGGCGTGGGGCACATGTGCCTGTGGGCAGGGGTGTGGGCACGAGAGAGCTGAGGGGGAGGAAGATTTTATAGTTTTAAAATAGACTCGCCAACCCACTAATTATACATCGTGCCTGAAAACGCCGAAGCTGTTCTCCATTTGGGAAAAAACCATGCGAACTAACTTGCAAATACGCTGTATTCTCTTTCCTCGTTCCCTTTGGGGAGGGGGATGCGTTGAGCATGTCCGTTACACCCCTTGCAGACAAAACGACTGCCCTCAACCCCACCACCCTACTCTCCACCTGCTCTGGTTATTAGTCCCTGTAATTTTCTCCTGAATGTGTTTCCACGTGGCCAGTTTCAGCAGCTGAAGACGTTGCGGTGCCTGGGGAACCCACGGATGAAGATCTGTGTGCGCGGGGGTTTCCCAGCATGACTGCCTGTGCGCGGGCTCCTGGGTGGAGGGTGTGGATGCTCTCAGGACCTCCACGGCCAAGGGCTGGTTTGAGCCTGGGAGGCACCAAATTCGGACGCTACAATGCAGCACCCAGAGGCTCCAGCAGCTGCACTGGGGGCCCCTTCACACAGGCGCGCCCCTCACTCCCTTGCAAGAGAAGGGGAAAGGGCACAGCTACTGGAGGCCCTCAGGTACGCAGGAGGGGGACACTGCCTGCAGTGGGGGTAATGGGCCAGGTGGCCTCTTTGCGGTCCTCCGGAGGCCCACCCATTACCCTTCTACCCACTCTATGACATCACTCGCACTCAAAATACCCGAGTGCAATCCCCAAGGTCCCCTACATGGTGAGCTCCTTTGAGAGCACAGAATATCCCGTGGGTTTGCATAGGATACATATTCCTCTGATGACAAAATGTATGACACACATGCCACAAACAAGATGCCCACTCTAAAACGTGTGCAATAAACATTTCCAGGCATGAGCCTGAAGGAGAGAAGACACACACTCCATCCGAGCGTGGGGCCTCTGTCACAGCTCCCTGTTTCTAGACTCCCCAAGTGCAGAGCCAAGGGAAGCAGCCCAACCAGCACCTTGGTGCGGGGGCTTGCAGCACCAGGTCTCCCTTTCTGCCCCCCCTGCCCCCTGTCTTCAGGCTGCTCTACCTGTACCAGGTGCCACTGTGTCCATGTCTTGGTGGAGCAGCCACCTGACAGCCATGTGGGGACTAAAGCTGATCTAGAAGACCTTTAGAAGAAGACTATGATTGACAGGTGGCCTGACAAGATGATGTGTAGCATGTAGTGAGTTTCCATTTATGGTTACCACTGCAACAAGCGACTCTGAATTCAGATTCTCCGTCCCCATGATTTCAGCAAGATACTCATCTCTTTGTTTCTCAGTCTCACATGAATACATACTGGAGGATTTTCCGTCCAAACTCCTCCTTTTCCCAAGTGAGTTTTCTGGGCCCTTTTGCACTACAGCTGTGTGTCTCCCTGCACTCCCAGAAATGCAGAGGAATTTCGACACTTACCATGCACTCCATCTCTACCCCATTAGGTGTGGAGCAGATAATTCTCAGTGCCTCTCTCCCCCAGATGCAGCTTTCCTCTCTCAGGAACTGCTCACCAAGATACATCTCTCATTAACATCTCTGCTCCCCTCTTCTAAGATTCCCCGGGAATGAAGCATCCAGGTCAGGCCTGTTTCTCACTCCCTGAGGTTTCTGGACCAAAAGCTTTCCTCAGTCTGTCATCTGCCTCCTCTGAGTCTGATTCCAAGCCCCTGACCCACCCCCATCCCTCTGTGCTGAACACCCCAGGGGCATCCTGAAGCCTCCCATCCACCACGGAGGGGAGAAACCAGAGCAGCCAAGCCGGACACAATCACTGGGCCAGACCACCGTGATCTAACAAAGTTCTGTGAGTACAAAGGTGTTCTAGATCTGTGCTACCCAACACAGAGCCACCAGAGCATCTGAAACGTCATCTGTGAATGAAAAATCAAAGTCCTCATTTTACTTAACTTAAGCTTATTTAAATTTAAGTTTACAATGCCACCCATGGCTGGTGGTTATTATATTAGACAGCGCACCTGCAGACTCCGCTGCTGTCTGTGGCGGTATCCCAGGGCCCTGGAATTTAACATGACATTGTTTTATTTTTTTATTTTTATTTATTTATTTTTTTGACATTGTTTTAAAAGGGTGAAAGGTTTACTCTGCTGTCAAAAAATACAGCAAACCAGAGAGCCAGGAGAAGCAGGCCCAACCCAATCTACCTTGCAGGGGTCTCTACAGACTTGTCTGAACCTACCATCAAAGGAGAGCACTTGGCATTTTTAACTAATAGACTTAAAAAAAAAAAAAGATTTTATTTATTCATTCATGAGAGACACAGAGAGAGGCAGAAACACAGGCAGAGGAAGAAGCAGGCTCCATGCAAGGAGCCTGATGCGGGACTTGATCTTGATCCTGGGTCTCCAAGATCACGACCTGAGCCGAAGGTAGATCCTCAACCGCTGAGCCACCTAGGCGTCCCTAGACTTTGTTTTTTAAAGCAGTCTTAAGTTTTCAGAAAAATAAAGTAGAAAGTACACAGCATCCCTCTTATCTTCTACCCCCAACAGTCTGCTATTATTAACATCTTGGATTTGTGTGGATTTGTTACAATTGATGCACCAGTACTGATACATTATCATCAACTGAAGCCCATGGTTGACAGGATGGTTCTACACCTTGTGTTGTCCAGTCCTCAGCTTTGACAAATGCATCACGTCATTGAGCCACCATTACAGGATCATACGGACTTTCTTTCACTGTCCTGAAAATCCCACGCTTCGCATGGTCTATGCTTCCTGTCTTCCATCCTCCACTCGGACCATAACCACCACTCTGTCGCTATCGTCATACACAGTTGCCAGCCTTTTCACGCTGGCTTCTTTCATTTCCCAATTTACATTTAAGATGCCTCCCTGTCTTTGTACCTTGTCAACTCATTTCTTTCCATCGCTGAGTATCGTTCCATTGTCTGGATGGACCATGGTTTGTTTGTCCGTGCACTTATTGAAAGATATCTTGGTGGCTTACAATTTTGGGGAATTATAAAGAAACCTGCTAAAAACATCTGTGTGCAGGTCTTGTGTGGACATATTTTTTAAGTCATTTTTAAGTCATAAGGACAAATTATACCTAGGAGTGCAACTGCTAGCTTGTAGGGTTAAGACTATGTTTAGAAACTGCCAAACTATCTTTCAAGAAACTGTCAAACTATCTTGCAAAGTGGCTGCATCATGCTGTGTTCCCACCAGCAATGAATGAGATAGCATTTGGGGTTTTCAATCTTAGCTATTATATACACATGTGATATATACACATACATAAATATATTTATAAAAATACATAGGTAGTGGTATCTCAGTGAATTTGCATTTCCCCAATGACTTATTAAGTTGAGCATCTCTCCATTTGGTTATCATAACATATATCTTCTTTGATGAGGTGATTGTTCAGATATTTTGCCCATTATTCAATTGGGTTGGTTTCTCATAGTTAAGGTTTGAGTTATTTACACATTTTGGGTAAAAATCCTTTTTCGGATATGTGTTTTGTGAATATTTTCTGCTTGTCTCTGGCTTGTCTTTTCATTCTCTTAATAGGGTCATTTACAGAGCAATTTTTAACTTTGATAAAGTCCAGCCTAGCAGTGTTTTCTTTCACGTGTCAAGCTTTTGATGTTTTATTTTATTTTATTTTTTAAGATTTTATTTATTAATGAGAGACAGACAGACAGACAGAGAGAGAGAGAGAGGCAGAGACACAGGCAGAGAGGGAAATACAGGCTCCATGCAGGGAGCCTGACATGGAACCTGATCTCGAGTCTCCAGGATCACTGCCCTGGGCTGAAGGTGGCGCTAAACTGCTGAGCCACCCGGGTGCCCAAGCTTTTGATATTTTATCTAAAAAATCATCATCAAACCCAAAGTCACCTAGATTTTCTTGTTTTCTAGTTTTGTGATTTACATTTAGGTCTATGATCCATTTTATTTTTGTGAAAGTTCAAGGTCTGTGTCAAGATTCATTTTTTTTGCATGTGAATGTCCAGTCGTCCCAGCATCACTGGTTGAAGACTCTCTTTTCTCCATGAATTGCATTTGCTCCTTTGTCAAGTCAGTTGACTGTTTATGTGGGTCTATTTCTGGGCTTTCTGTTCTGTTCCATTGATGTATTCGTCCACCATGACCACAGTCTAGATTATGGCAGCTTTGTAGTGAGTCTTCAAGTCTGGTGGTGTCAACCTTATGACTTTGTTCAATACTGCCCTGGCTATCCAGGACTGTGTGTCTTTCCACAGGAACTTCTGAATCACTTTTATCACTATCCACAAAACAACCTGCTGGGATTTTGATTGGGATTGTGTTGGATTTCTAGATCAACTTGGGAAGAATTTGAGGATACTGAGTCATCCTTCAATGAACGAACATGGATTTATTTCCAGTTTATTTAGATTTTGATTTCTTTCATTAATTTTGTAGTCTTCCAGACAGAAATCTTGTACATATTAGATTTTTACCTAATTATTTCATGTTTTTGCCAGTGTTAATGTAAAATAACATGTTTATTTCAAATCTATTTTTTTTGTTTTTGTTGTTGCTGGTATTATTAAGTCAATGGACTCTTGTATATTAACCTAGTGCCTGGCAATCTTGCTATCATTGCTTATTCATTCCAGGAATTTATATGTTGATCCTTTGGAATTTTCCTAAATTTGGCAATCATGTCATCTGTGAACAAAGATGGTTTTATTTTTTTCCTTTGCAATCTATAAACCTTTTCTTTCTTTCTTTTTTTGTTTTTTTTGAGGTCGGGAGTGGGGGTTGACTCAACTACATTAGCTAGGAATCCCAGCACAATGTGGAATAGGACTGGAGGTGAGACAGGACATCCTTGTCTTGTGTCATCTAGGAGGGAAAACATCTAGTTTCTAACCACTAAATCTGATGTTAACTAGGTTTTTCATAGATGTTTCTCATGTAGCTGAAAAGGTTTCTCCATATTCTTAGTTTTCCTGAGTTTTTTTTTTTTTAATCATGAATGGGTGTTGGGTTTCATTAATGCTTCTCCTGCATCTGTCAATATGACCCTATTTTCTTCATTAGCCTATGAGTATGATCATATTAGTTGATTTTTGGATGTCAACGGCCCCTTGAAATAAATCCCACTCGGCTGTGGGGTACAATTCTTTTTATACATTGTTGGATTCAATTTGCCAATATTTTGTGGAGGAGTTTTGCACGTATGTTCATAAGAGACATTAGGCTTTAGTTTTCTTGTCTTGTAATGTCTTTGTCTGGTTTTGGTTATTATGGGAATGCTGGCCCCATAAAATGAGTTAGGAAACAGTCCCTCTGTTTCTATTTTCTGGAAGAGGTTGCAGAGAATTGATAGTAATTTGTTCCTTCAGTGTTTGGTAGAATTGACCTGTCTGGACCTGGTGCTTTCCTTTTTGTGAGATAATTAATTGTGGATTAAATTTCTTTTGATTCGGCCCTGTTAGATTATCTTTCTTCCTGTGTGCATTTTGGTAGATTATGCCTTTCAAGGAATTGGTCCATTTCATCTAAGTTATCACATTTGTGAGGAAAGAGAGTTATTAATAATATTCCCTTACTCTTTTAACACCTGTAGGATATGCAGTGGCCTCTCTTGGAGCTGCTGCTTGATGTTACAGACATCCCTGGCCTTTTGGGAGGCTTCCTTCTACAGAGGTTCCCAGATGTTGCTGAGAGATCCATCTCATGACTGCATTCCTTATTTTCCATTCTACTGACTCTCTCAACTACTCTTCATGCTGTGTGTTCACAAAAGAGGAAAAACAAGGCCAGGAAGCCAGTCTTTGGAAAGATACAACAAACAGTAGGAGTCCTTTCCTAAATTCCCAAGAGTATCTATTTAGATGTTCTAGACAACCTATGGGAAAAAGGGGGCTGTCTAGCCATTATCACTTTAGCATAAACCATCTTCACATCAGGAAAAAACAGGTCTTCTGAGCCTCGAGCTTAAAGCAAAGGAATAATTTCACTGCAAAGCACACAAGTTAGCATTCCAGTAAAATTAGGGGAAAGGACGTTTTGCTAGATCTCAGTATAGAAATCCCAAATTAGATATGAAGACCAAACTATAAGACAATTTGTGATTTATGGCTTTAATGTATATATAAAATATAATATATATAATATAATATATATAAATATATAAATATATTTAATATAGTGAATGGATTTGTGACAATTTTGTAAAAAAAAAAGAGTAAATTACAAATTGAATGCTGGAGCTGATTCAACAGCCCATTTCATTTATTATTCTCAATTTCAAACTGTGCTTATCAAAATGGCTTTATAAATAACTTAATACTTTGGAACTCGGGTACAGAAAACTGGATTAGTCTTAATCTTTGATTTATGACACTTTCAGCACTGGTTCACACACAGTCTGCCTTCAGTTATATCCAATGTAAGCATCCTGAATGGACTTACTCTCAGGGCCCCAGTTGGTTAAGCGTCCAACCCTTGATTTTGGCTTTAGTCTGGATCTCAGGGTCATGAATTCAAGTCCTGCATTGGGCTCCACACTGGGCATGGAGCCTGCTGAAAACAGAACTGAACTTACTCTTTAGAGTTGGGGGCTTGACCACATGGCACCACATCCCTTGCCTCCTCCCTTCTACATGTACCATCCTTATTTTCTCTTCATCTAAATCACATCTATAGGACTCGCAAAGGAGTGTTACCTTACTAAAACTTTTATAGGTGAGCATGTTGTATATTTTGAGATTTTGCTCACTATGCCTCTAAGGTTTACTATGCCTTCTATTCTGTTGTCACTAAGGATCACTAGCTTTGATTACTGTACAATATTCTACTGTGAGATTATATATTTTATTCACGCATTCTTTAATGGGACTTAGGTTGTTTCTAGGTTTTTGCTTTCTGTAAACAGTGCTACGAAAATTCTTGTTCATGTCTCCTGTTATCTATGTGCAAGTTTTTCTTGGGTATATACTTAGGACTGAAATTTCTGCATGTCAGGATGTGTGAAAGTACAACTTTAAAAGGTAACGCCAGGGGCACCTGGCTGGTTCAGTCAGAAGAGCAAGTGATTCGATCTCAGAGTTGTGAGTTTGAGCCCCATGTTGGGCACAGAGATTACTTAAATAAATAAAAACTTCAATAAAAAGGTTAAAAAATAAAAGGCAACTCCCAAATCTTCTAAAGGACTGAACCACTCTTGGCTAATACCAGCAGAGGTTATGTGGGATCCCTCCAACACTACATGTTGCCAGACTTTTAAATTTTTGCCAATTGAATGGATATAAAATGGGTATCTCATTTTGGTATTGATTTGCATTGTAACTTCTCCCAATCTGTAACTCATCTTTTCTTTTTTGAAGATATCTTAAATTACGCATAAAAGATCTCATTTTCCTTTTAAAGCTGAAATATAGTTGACACACACAACGTTGTATTAGTTTCAGGTGTACAAGGCAGTGATTTGGCATTTATATACATTCAGAATGCTCACCACAGTTAGGTGGAATCACCATCTGTCATCAGTTCTCATGGTATTATTGACTATATTCCCTGTGCTGTACTTTTCATCCCCGTGACTTATTTTCTAAATATGAGTTTGTACTTCTTTATCCCCATCACCTACTGGACCCACCTCCTCTCTGGCAGCCACCAGCTTGTTCTCTGCAGTTAATGTCTGTTTTTTTGTTTTTTGTTTTTTTTTTTTATTATTCCACAGGAGTGAAACCATACAATATGTGTCTCTTATTTCACTGAAGAAAATAACCTCTAGGTCCATCTGTGTCGTTGCAAATGACAAGATTTTTTTTTTTTTTTATGACTAATACTACATTGTGCCTATATATACGAATCTTCTTTATCCACTCACCCACTGGAGACATAGGTTGCTTCCATACCTTGGCTACTGTAGACAATGCTGCAATAAAAATGATGCTGCTTTTATCTTTCTGAATTAGCTTTTGGTTTCCCTAACAGTCCAAAGTGTAACTATTGAAATGTATGGTATTTTAAATTGAGGTACCTCCACTGTTTTCCACAGTGGTTGGACCAGTTTACATTCCTACCAACAGTGTACGAGGGGAACAGTATTCCCCTTTCTCCACATCCTTGCCAATACCTGTTGTTTCTTGGGTTAATTTTAGCCATTCTGACAGGCATGAGGTGGGAATCTCCTTGTGGTTTTGATTTGCCTTTCCCTGATGAGTGATGTGGAACATCTTTTTCATGTGCCTGTTGGGCATCTGTAAGGTCTTCTTTAGAAAAGTGCCTACTCAGGTCTTCTGCCCATTTTTAAAATTCTTGCTGTTGAATTGTAGGAATTCTTTATCCCATATATATATAGGATATTAACTCCTTATTGGATAAATCATTTTCTCCCCTTGGGAGGTTGCCTTTTCATCTTGTTGATGGTTTCCTTCACTATGTGAAAGCTTTTTAGTTTGAGGTAGTTCCATGAAAGCATGGGATTAAAATCCTTTTGGGCTCTTTTGTGGTTCCAGATTTTAGTATCATTTATTCTGATTCTGTGAAAAAAATGCTATTGGTATACTGATAGGTATTGCACTGAATCTGTAGATTACTTTGGGTAGTATGGACATTTTATCAATATTAATTCTTCAAATCCATGAACATGGAATATCTTTTCATTCATTTGTATCACCTTCAATTTCTTCCACCAGTGTCTTCTGAGTACAGGTCTTTTACCATCTCGGTTAAATTTATTCCTAGGTATAAAATACCTCATTTTAATATCAAATTTATCAGTTAATGCTTTGTGTCTTAAGTAGTACTCTATCTCAAGGTCAAAGAAGTAGTTATCATTTTTCCCAAGTTTGAAAATTTTGTGTCACATTTAAGACATTAACTTCCTAGGGCAGGAGGTAGGAGTCAATTTTCACTCTTTCCCACACAGATAACCAACTGTTCTAGCTAAATTATCAAATTAACTTTCCCTAACGTGACATGCCACCTCTTACACCAAAGTTCAGTACATACGTGCCTTTTTCTGGGCAATCAAGTCTATCCCACTGGGAAGTGTGTACATCCTTTAGCTAATACCAAGCTCTTTAATGTGGCTTCATGTGAATGAGCACTAGCATCTGTCAGGCCAAGTGCCCACCTCCCTGACCTTTCTTTTCAAAAACGCCCTAGCCCTTTATCTTAACCTTTTACTTATAATTGCTTTAACAAGTTCCAGGAGAAAACTTGGTGGGATTTTGATTGGAATTGCGTTGCATCTATAGGTTTCTCTGGGGACACATGGCATCTTTATTATTTTTAAAGATTTTATTTATTCATGAGAGAGAGAAGCAGAGACACAGGCAGACGGAGAAGCAGGCTCCCTGCAGGAAGCCCGACATGGGACTCGGATCCTGGGTCTCTAGGATCACACCCCTAGCTGCAGGCGGCACTAAACCACTGTGCCACTGGGGCTGCCTACATGGCATCTTTATATGGTCTTCCTAGCCATTAACATGTGTCCCTCCTGTTTACTGAAATCTGTTATTGTCTCTTAATAATACTTTAGAATTTTTTCTTGAAGAGACCTTCAATACGTATGGTTAATCTCCTAGGTATGTGGGGTTGAAACTACCATAAAGGTTGTCTTCTGGTTTTCTAGTTATTACCACTATCAGGAATGCACCCAGCCTCCGAAAGTTAATGTCATACTCGCTGCTTAACCACATTCTTTACGTCTAGTACTTTCTCTAGATTCATCTGGATTTTCTCTAAGAACAAACACCTAACATGTAAATATCCAGTGCTTTTTCCTTTCTTCTTTTTAGGACTGTTTTGACTATTCTACTGAATACAGGATCTCCAACTCAATTTTGAACAAGCACAGGACAGCCAGCAGCCCTTTCCTTTTTTTTTTTTAAGATTTATTTATTTATGATAGACATAGAGAGAGAGAGAGAGAGAGAGAGGGGCAGAGACACAGGAGGAGGGAGAAGCAGGCTCCATGCCGGGAGCCTGACGTGGGACTCGATCCCGGGACTCCAGGATCGTGCCCTGGGCCAAAGGCAGGCGCTAAACTGCTGAGCCACCCCAGGGATCCCGTTTCCGACTTTTTAAAAAAGGGAGTTTCCTCTCTTTGAAAGATGCCTGCTTTTCGTTTGTCTGGGTTTACATAGAAACTATCAGCTAAAAGAAATTCCTCCCTCGTTCTAATTTATCAGGAGCTCTCATCATGAACGGGTGTTAAATTCTATTAAATACTTACAGCCTGAATCTGTTGGGCTACTGAGAACAGTTTTCTCTTTTTAATCTGTTTGTGTAATAAATTAACAGATTACATTTAAATAAATTACATTTATAGATTTTCATGCTAAGCCATTCTTACATAGAAAGATAGAACTTACAAATAAAGTAGTGATAAACAAATTTAAGCCTAGGAATTTGTATTTTAAGATACTGCTTTTCACCCGTTTTATGTTTCATGTTTAAAAAAAAAAGGATTGGCTGCCAGATAAGTTTGAAAACCACAGGACAAATGGTCTTTCTCATCTACAATCCTCCAGCTGCCATGTCTGAATTATGCCCTTTCGGTTTTCTCGAATTCTACCAGAAAAAGGAGCTCCTAACCAGATGCTAACTCAGCATGACGGGATGTAGAAAAGAGCTAGAAAAGTCGGTATCTACGTGACAGAAAGTAGTTCGTGGTGTTAAAGAAATGCTGACACCTCCAACTCAAAGGAATCTAAGATTACAATTTATCCTCATAAGATTGGTCACAAATAGATGTTCATGCAACAGCAGCAGGACTTGAACAAAACTAATACAGTAGAAAACTAAAGGACCAAAAGTCAAAATGAACTACCAGAAAGAATAACAGAAAAAGTAATACAAGGGAACAATTATGGTTTTCCTTTTTATTTAATCAAAGACTGGTGGATAAACATAAATACAGCACAATTACTTCAGATCATTCTTCATATTGTATACACACAGACCGATGAACGTAATCTGAAAGAAACCTGCAGTCGGCAATGAAATGCATACAGCTTTTCCTTCCCTCGCTCAAAAAAATTTAAAAACACACAAACTTAGAATCTCATCAGCACACACTCTCCTGTGACAAATGATTCAGACATAAATAGTGGGTGCAAAGAAACTATATGCTAACATATGTAGAACCTTTGTTAATGAAAACCCCAAAGCAGCCGTAAGGATGAAGGTACATTCAGTGACTGGTAAGTAGCTGTGCCCCAAGGGGCGCCATCGACAGAGGTCGTGCTGCAGAGAAAAGCTATGTACACACACAATGAGAAAATAAACTGCAAGATCAACGCATGCATGTTTAATACTGGAAAAATCACGGCCCTCCAAAATTTCTTCACGTTTGTTATAAAAGCCCTCTGCACTCAACTAAAATTAAAATGATCTTAAAAGGATAATACTTGTAAAGTTTACTTAAGTCTTTTCAGCCACAGAAACTGCAATGGAAATAAATGTTCAGAGTCATTTTCAAAACAAAAACAAAAATCTATTCTTCTGATGACATGCATGATTAAAAGGTCTATGCAAGATACAGTGCTCTACATTCCCAATGACTAGGAAAAAAAACCTCAAGTCAATTTTTAGTTTGCAGATGGTCAAAGGATTTTGTATTCCAGCAGGAGTTCAAATCTTCTGGATCTTTTCACCAACAACTACTGGATTTTCTTTTCTGATTTTCTCAGCAGCATCAGCTTTGTAATTGTAAGAGCAATTGTGTACATCGGAGTAACGGTGTACACCACAGTAAACATTTCCACACCGGCATTCAAACCCTGCAAATGGATTAATACACACACATGTGAGTCAGACTGAAGGTCGAACTATTAAGTTCCTTAGTATCATTAATGTTAAAAATATGTATTTAGGACAGCCATCTAAAGAATCATTCCAGACAGTTTCAGGACCTAATAACATTTTCAGAATTCACTAGCTGATAGCTTCATTTCGCGTTCCTATCTTACAAATAGAGGTCTGTACCACAACAGATCCTAGCCACTTCCCTGAGCTCAGGTCTCTTCACCTGTGATGTGGCCAGGATCACTTCCTATCAAAATCAGGACTGCTACACTGGACGGAAGACATTCCTCAAATATGAAAATAAGCACATTGTCATAATAAGCAACCTTAAAATTTAACTAAGAAAGGCATAACGAAACTTCTGGCAGAACTGTTAAGAAACACTGCAGTATCCACGCTGGCTTCCCCTGGAAGACTGCCAGCGGTGACTGAGCTGCTCTTGCTGGTTGAGTAAAAGCAGGAGCTGGAGTCTGGCGCCTAAGCAGAAATCTACTTATACTAACGTAGGCAAATTACTTAGCTTCTCTGAGCCTCAGTTTCTGCATCTATAATTTTGGAATAATTATTTTAGGGATTAAGGGAATAATGTGTTAAGCGCTTAATATTTAGTAAACATGCAATAAATGATATTTATTTTAGGGAAATACCCAAGGAGTTGAAGCCAAAAGAGAGTGTGGATAGTCTATATAAAATAGGACTACTTCCTAAAATTAAGATTTTATGGTATGATGGAACTGTTGGAAATGGAGCATAGGAATCAATATTTCAAATACGGACATCTGATGTAAGCTTCCTTTACCACATTTTGTTTTAGCTTTAGAAACATTCTGTAGCTTCATGATAACAAATGGAAAATGAAGCTAGAGCAACACCAGACAGGTTGGACAAGACAAAAGTTACTAAGTCTCAGCCTTCCAATCATGCAGTTTGAGAGTTTCTGAGATGTAAAAGACTACATTTGACACTAAATAAGTATATTTTAAAATATCTTATTGGCTCATTACTCATGTATTCTTTAAATAAACACATTTGCCAAAGTATGTGCCAATCTTAAACATCTTTGATATCAGACTGTACTCCCCTCCCCTTTCCACCTTAGCTAAAACCTATTCCTTGCCCAGAGAAACCTTCCTAAGAGATACCAAAAATCTTAATCTACTCTCTTCAGCTCCTCGGTCAAATTTTTATGTGGAGGATTCAGCACAACGCCTGGCACACAATAAATAATAAATGACCATTCTTTCCAGCTGGGCCTGCTCTCACCGTTCAGCACAGCCCAAAGCAGCAGCCGCCACTAGGCGCCTGTCTGGCCACAGCAGTCGACACCCCCTCTTCACATGTTGCGTGCTGTCGCCAGCCAGCCTCTCCATCTGGGAACCTCAACAGGCCCTATTCTTTCCTTTCTCTGATCTTTTGTCCAAGCTATTCTTTCTGCGTGAAATGCTCCTATTCCCATCATTTCTAAGTCCTCCTCATCTTTCAAGATCCAGCTGAAACACACTGTCTCCATGATACTTTCCATGATGGGCCTCTATTCCCCTTTTGTATGAATTAATTAGGATACCTATCCCTGAACTCCCAAAGTAATCTATTGATGGCACTTCATCTATTTTGTTTGCTAAACACCCAAGTGATGTTTCAAATATTTTTCTCTTCCTCTCTTAGTAACAATGTTGTCAACAGCTCCATTGCAGTCGTGTGGTGACCCCGGGCTAACACCTCACAAGTGCTAACTCACTGAGCCCTCACACCACTACCATTACTACACAGAGAAAGTACCTCTCAGGTATTTAAACACTCCCTCATCTGCAATTTCTGGCTATGCTAAGGCAGGAGCCACATCTTTCAAAGCACCTGGCACACTGACCCAACCTGGGGTCAACCTGGGGTCTAATGCTCTCAAACCCAGCTGGAATGAATTTTTAAAAGAAAATCTATTCATTTCACTTTCAGGTATATAATTAAAGCTATTTTATTTAAGAGAATTCAGACGCTGAAGCATATCCAGTATTAACTCTCACGGTAACAAAAATGATCTCCATTGAAGCCAGAACAGTAAGCCATACATATTTTAATATATAATCTTAAGTTTAAACCATTAGATTTAGGTCCTTACCAGTAAGTCCCACTTTCTTCCTGCACATGAAACAGCGATTCTTTTTTTGTTTTGGTTTTTCAAGAGACTTGCTTTGCTCTTCAGATGGCTGCTGTGCCGTATCTGATACTGAAGCTGACAAAAACAGGAAGGTGGTAAAATTTAATTATTCAGTAAGATTTTAATGCTGGGTGGTGGTTGTCCCCCTACCCCAACCTCACTGATCTGTTATTGTGAGGAGAGCTGAGGAATCTGTCAGCACGGAAAGAAGCTTACATAAAGTTACAAAGTGGATTACATAATACACACCCCCTTTCATTATATGTATGTACATGTTATGTATCTGTGCATACACACACAGGAAATCTAGTATACTGACATGTTAAAGCAGTGACTTGAGGTCTCACTCTGTATTCCCTTTTTCTAATAATTATGTATTTGATCAATAAAAGGTGTGCGTGTGCGTGTGCCTGCGCATGCCCAAGCGCACACACACACAAATACTAGCTGGGTATTCTAAGGGAGTGCGTAAGTAAAACAGCCACGTGTCAACGTCGAAATATCGTTGGGGTCAGAACTACGTATATATCTCAGAGAACAAGGACAAAAAAAGCTGATACCAAGATTAGACGGAATGCCATGTTTCAAATTTCCAGAATGTTTCACATAAAACCTCTAAAATGTTAGAAGATAAATTTATCAGAACATTAAAATTAGGATAACAAATGGATGCACACAAGTAGCAAGGCCAAGGTTGGCTGCAGCAAGATTCAGTCAAATCACGGTATGTCGACCCTAGCCAATGTGACCCCCCTGGCCCTCCTGCACACTGCTGCCAGAGTCTGCGCATAACCCAGGGCACAGTACATCTTGCTCTCGAACAGTGACTTTCCACGGCCAAGTACTCACCCTTCTAGTCTTTTTTTTTTTAAAGAGTTTATTTTATTCATGAGAGACAGAGAGAGAGAGAGACAGGCAGAGGGAGAAGCAGGCTCCCTGTGGGGAGCCCAATGCAGGATTCCATCCCAGGACACTGGGATCACGCCCTGAGCCAAAGGTAGATGCTCAACCGCTGAACTACCCAGGTGTCCCTCTCACCCTCTAGTCCTTCCTAAGCAGCCTGCTACTCAACAACCGTGGAGCCAGTCCTCTGCTCACACCATTTATAACCTATGCAAAGGGACTCCTTTCTCTTCCTCATCTACCCTGGGTCTACCTCTTCCGTTGTGCAGGTGAAGCTCAAGCCCCCCTTGCTCTGGAGAAATGCAGGGTTCACAGATTAGCCTTGGCTCCCTTGCTAGGCTCTGTCAAGTCCTGGGCACAGCTCGTGTTGTGGGCACAGCTGCTTCTGCAGTCTACACACGCTACCTCCAGCCACCTGCTCCGAGTGCAAGTCTGACGGTGTGACTCACCTCCAGGAGAAAGCTCAGAGGCCTGTCACACTCACTTTACACAATAAAATCACCTGGAAAAAATATATATATATATAAAAAAGACTCTTCTCCCATGCCTAGCCACACTCCCTGCTCCAGCCTTAGGAAATGCCAGTTTCTCCAAACATACAAAGGATTCTGTCAATAACCTTTCTGTGCGGAATGCTTTCCCATGCCCCTCTTGTCTCACTCTTTAACCTGGCTTAATTGAACTGGTCTCTCTTGTCTTGTTTAAGCTTATACCATCAACTTTCACTCTATCCCCTATGCAACAGCTTAGAATAGGAAGCTCTTCCTATGTACCCCAATAGTATAGCCCATGCTATTATAATGGCCTCTTTGTCTTAACCTGGCTTAGCAGTGAGCTCCTCCAGGGCAGGAGCTTGTCCATTCCACTCCTGCCACCAGTGCCTGTCCTCACACCCCAGACCACATTGGCAGGCACGCCACAAAAACCTGCTCAACTGCATTCCTCAATTACTCACTTACTGGAGTCACGTGCCCCAGTTTCCCCAATTACACTGTAAGCCCACCAAGGACAGATGAGATCTTATTTCCTATCTGAATCTCCAGCACAGTGAATTCTAGAGTAGATGCTCAAGCATCTGATGTAATGGATTCTAGACTGCTTATGCTAACTACATTACCTCCCGTTTTAACAAAATATGACAAAGACAAAACACTACCAACTAACAAGTAAATATGCACGAATGAACAATTCTATAACTGATTATTCCACCTAGACATTCTGAAACCAGGTGGGAGACAGCTGTAAATATAAACATTTTATGAATGTTTTAAAACAGGCTATGGAACACATAAAGCCTTTCAGTATTAATAAATAAATATCCTCAGAATGTGAACTCATGAGGATAGGGTCTGAATGTCTTACTTGTTTTACCCACAGCCCCCAGAACATATCAAATAACGTTCCACTATTTGTAAAGAGCTCAAAAATAGTTTAACTTGGTATCAGAAAAGAATCTGTTTATTACCTTTGAAATCTATAAGCCATAATATCTAACCTGGTCTCCCAAGAAACTGTGATGTTCACATAAACTTATATGAACAATGCTTCAACAGCAATAACAGCATTATTCCAAGAAAACTTTTTTAAAACAAAACTGGGTAAATTGCTGAGGCACAAACTTTGGAATCTGGAAACGGAGGAGAATGAAAACATGTTTCCCTGCCACAGACACAAATGCTACTCCGTACACACATCTCTGTGAAGACATTTCATGGTATCAGCTCCAACAACCTGTCGATGGCAAACACACTATCTTTAGAGTTAAGGATCCACAGGCAGTCTGAGAGCTTACGCACGAGGACCATCTTCTGAGGCTGATCTCACCATCCACCATGATCCCATGAGACTAAGATGACCTTCACTTGTTTCAAACTAGTTAGGGGACTGGCAGCCTGAATTTTTTTTTTTTTTTTAAGATTTTATTTACTTATTCATGAGAGAGAGAGAGAGAGAGAGGCAGAGACACAGGCAGAGGGAGAAGCAGGCTCCATGCAGGGATCCCGATGTGGGACTCGATCCCAGGTCTCCAGGATCAGGCCCTGGGCTGAAGGCTGCGCTAAACCACTGAGCCACCCGGGCTGCCCTGGCATCCTGAATTTAAACATTCACCGGATTAGTTCATAGGGAAAATGATCTAGTGTTGTGTGAGGGCTTAGGATTCCCCAAAATGACCCATTTTCTTGTATGTGAAACTGAAAATCAAAGCCTGCCTTATCAGACTCTTATTTATGGAAAAGGAAACAATTCCATATTTTATTTTATTTTATTTTATTTATTTATTTTTTTTTTTCAATTCCATATTTTAAAAGAGCCGTACACATACTGCACGTGATGCCAAAAAGAACAAGTGTCCTTAGAACTAGGCAGTTTCTCAGAGTGACATGGCAACTGTGCACAAGGTCAGCTGCCTACGTGTGACCTGCTGGTCCTCAGGGGCTGTTTGGGACTCCTAGGCATGAGGCCTGGGAAGTAAACTTAAAATTTTTTTTTTTTTAGTAAACTTAATTTTTAATGGGAATCCCAACTAGACAAAGTGTACTGGCCAGTAACTTGACACTTCACAAGCACAGGGAAGGTAAAATTAGTTCAACTACCCACGTGGAGGGTCCTATTCAGGAGGAACAAGGCCCTCAGCTCTGGGTCCTGTTAAAAAAAAAAAAAAAAAAAAAAAAAGCACACAAATATAAAAGTATATAAACGATTTAGCATTACCTCTGGGAGCATATTAATATGTGTGATGATACTAATAGGCAACTGGAGTCGTCTGACAGCAGACACAATCCCCACGTGAAGTGACACACACACACATCTTCCTGGGAGGCTTCTGCTCACCACTTCCACCCAGTGCTGATAGTGCAGCCGCTCAACAAACATTGAATGAACACACACCTTCCCAATAACCCACTGGGAGAACATTCATTTTCCTCCCCTGTCCTTTACTTTATGTAAAATGAGGGATTGGACAAAATGATCTGTGGTCCTAGCTCAAAAATTCTTCACAAAATGAGAACATTTTAAATATTCCAGGGAAAAATAAGTCTTATAGTATAGCAGGCTCCAAAAAAAATATACCAAGCTATAGATTTAATTTTATATTTTCCAGTCACTGTGTTAAAAAGTATAGGAAAGGCAAAGTTAACATATATTATCATTTAAAATGTAATCGGTATTTAACATTTCTCATCTTTTTGATACTGGTCTTTGAAACTTATGTGTATGTTACACTTGGTGTAACTAGCAAACAAATATGTAGTAAAAAGTATCTAATTTCAGAGGAGACACATTTCAAGTGCTCAGCAGCTACCCAAGATGTGTGGTCACCTTTCTGGACAGAGCAGCTCTGTGCAGGAAAGCAATTTCTATCAGCAGCTATCTTGGGGTGAAGAAGTGTCACATTAATCTTATTAAAGTACAATTTCAGGCCATCTTAAAAAAAAAAACAACAAAAAACCAACCAGCCTTCCTTCATGAGGCTCTCTTCCCCTAACCACTTACTAGAACCAATACCTCAGGGATCTTCCATGACTTGCTTTCAACCACCTCCTTGGCTTTAGTTCTGACACAGACTTGCTGAACTGGCCCCTCCAGCAAGCTCCCTCAGCTCCCACCACCCACAATGGCATGTGTCCTCCTGTATGCCTGTCTCACAGTTTCTGCTCCGGCTGGGAGCCTTCTCCACCAGACTTACCTTTTGTATAAATGAACCATACGACATGTGGCCTTGCTACCTGCATGTACTCTGCATGTTTTCAGAGTTCACTCCTGCTGTGGCAGGTATCAGAACTTGGAATCCTTTCACAGCTGAACACACATCCCAGTATGGACAGGCAACATCTCGTTTATCCAGTCACCTGCTGATGGCCATCTGGGCTGTTTCCACATTTTGGTAACTATGAACAATGCTGCTATGAGCATTCTCACACAAGTTTCTGTGTGGACACACGTTTTCAGTCCCCTGGAATTTAGGAATGGAATTTCTGGCTCATATGGGTTAACTCTCTAACTTTCTGAATTAAATGTGTAACTGCCCAAATGTTTCCCAAGATGGCTGCTCCATTTTCCACCCCCAACAAGCATGTATTAGGGTTCTAATTTCTCCATTCCTTAACACTCGGCCATCTGCATATCTTTTTTGGATCAACGTCTATTTAGATCCTTTGCCCTTTAAAAAACTGTGGTCTTTCTACTGTTGAATTATAACATTCTTTGTATCTTAATCAGATATGTCTCACTGGCAAATGTTATTTTCCTATTCTGTGGCCTGCCTTTTCATCATCTTTTTTTTTCTCTTTATTAAGATTTTATTTATTTATTCATTTGAGACATAGAGAGAGAGGCAGAGACACAGGCAGAGGGACAAGCAGGCTCCATGCAGGGAGCCTGACGTGGGACTCGATCCTGGGTCTCCAGGATCAAGCCCTGGGCTGAAGGAGGCACTAAACTTTACGCTGAGCCACCAGGGTTGCCCCCTTTTCACCGTCTTGATGGTGGCCCTTGAAGTAATAGGTTTAATGTGTGTTTTAATCTGGTGGCTTGTGCTTCAGATACCCCACGTAAGGAAGCATGCCTGAGCCAAGGTCATTAAGACTTATGTCTGTTTTCTTTTAAACGTTTTACAGTCTTGGCTCCTACGTTCTGGTATTCTGGAGTAAACTTCTGTATAAGGTGAGGCAGAGATCCAACTTCACTCTGTCAACTGTCCAGCATCATCTGCTAAAGCCTACTCCTCCCCTACTGGAAGATCTTGGCACACTTGCTGAACATCAACTGCCCACAACCATCAGAGCATATTTCTGGATGTTGTGCTAGCCCCACCATCAACAGGAGTGTCCTCATGCCTGTGCCTGTAAGTCTCAACTACTGCAGCTGGTGGGCAGTTCTGAGACTGGGAATGGTTAGTCTTCCTCCAACTGTTTTACTTTTTCAAGATTGTTTGGCTATTCTCACCCAGCTTTTAAAATCAGAAGAAATCTTTGATTTTTTAATCCAGGCAGCTTTCTCAAATTAGTCTAATGGGACTATTCCTCTCAGATTGTTCTGAGCCACTGAGTTGTCCACTCAAGTTTGCATGAAGTCAGGATCCCTGAAAGCTGGAGCCTGAAAGTCTAGTGCACGAAGTTACTCTGGATGGCATTCCTATCCACTGTGCTGACATGAACTCAAGTCCTCCTAGAATGTGTCACTGATGAAGGGCTCAGCCCTGTGCTTCATCACCTCGTGCCACTGTTGGGAAGCTTCACAATCTTCTCTTATGTGTAACAAAGCCCACTTCACTTCTGTTATTTCAATGACTTCGAGCACCCTGTAAGGTGCATGTGGCTATTACTTATTCTCCTTTAAAAGTGATAAAAATACGGCTCAGAGAAGTGGAGGTGTCAATGTATGCAAACAGAACCTTTGATCCAAATTCCACTTCTTTTTATTGAGGTCCAGGAACCGAGGGACTGAGCAGTTAAATGAAGCGAAGCATAATGCGCAGCACGACAATCCAGCATGATAATGTGAAATGTACCAAAACACTTGAAAAAATGTTTTTAAAGCTAGCTTCTGTCAACTGAAAATCTGACATTCCTAAGTGAGACAATATAAGTTAGGTACTGCCAATGGTTAAAATAAAAAAATTAAATGAGAAACATGCTATGATACATTAAATTCTCATTCAAAGAGGAGAAAAATTCTTCAGAGCCACGAGGACAAAATGAAAGCAGTCCCACTCAACTGGTAGCAACATATCCTCATTATAAGCAGGATACCTACAGAGAAGAAAGCTGTTTCAAGAAAACTAATCTGAAAACTCTAATAAAGAATGTTAGAAGATGCTGGCTTAGATTAGATGCACAGCTGCTACTCATGTACCCTCTTCCATCTGGGATGATCTTCCCATCTAAATAAATTTCCCTGAAGGATGCAAATGGAGTAATATGGAAGAAAGTAGATAATTGGTCAGTCACCAAACCAGACGACACCATGCTGAATGAATGGTGGGGCCTCACATGTCAACAGGAATGCACATACCCACATCCCAGTCTAGGGAGTGCTACAACTGTCCAGTAGACAGACTGGCCTCAGGTCAGATGCCTGGGTTCTGGTTCTAGCTCAAATGACCACAGGACTTGAGTACAAGACTTCTTCTTTATCAATTTTTGTCCATCCACTAAATAGATGGGAAAAAAATATTCTCTGCATTTATTTCTATCCAACAGAGAAATCACAAGTACGTTTACGTTATGAGTGTATGTGTATACTTAAAGGCACACATACACACACATTCAATTCCCCCGCTACTGAGAGTTTGCTATATGCCACTTCACTTTTATGAAAAACCTACGTTAGTACCTTTTTTGCTGACTGAAAGATATCCAAAGAGAATTTTCGCTTTTATGAAATGGTAATTGCTTCTTTACACCATTTTGGTTTACAAAAGGTTTCACAGAAATACTCTACTTTTGGATAGCAGGAGAAACAGGTTTATAATGAAAGAAGACACTTTTAATTCAACAGAATAAGCAAGACCTTTTTAAAAACTAGGCTATTAGAGGACTTTACATACTGAAAAATGAATCCTCTCAAACTCAGATGAAACTTGATGTTTCAAAGATTCTGCAATGTTAAAATAAGGAATGCTAAGTTGTAAAGACAGGTACTTACAAGTTAATACTGGTTTAATCACAAAAGTCATTGAAATTGTATGTGGAAAAAGGAGTGTAATTTTCAAAACCCTCGATTTCTCCTGCTATGGCTTCAAGACCACCTTCTCCATTCCTGTTCTCAGGGCTGTTGTCATCCATTAACCATGAGTGGTATAAAGGCACTTTACACAATGATCTTTCACCAACCTCTCTTCATTCTTTGTCAGACTTGCGAAACAACTGCTACCAGATCCTTAAGCCGCATCTGTTCTGTTCATTACCAACATTCTGAAATTTGTTCCATTGTGAGACGTAACATCTTCATGATTATTAGCAGCCTGTTTTCACTGTTCCTTACTTAGCTCTCTTCCTAAACTGCTAAGCAACCCTTGCTTCTAGAAACACTCCGACGTGGGCACCTGTGGGCTGGAATTAACCAGGACCCAGATGACTCCTCCTTCCTTTGCTGACTCATTTTCCAACTTGCTCCTCCTAATCTCAGCCCTCATTTTCTTTTTCTTCTCTTCTCTTCTTCCTTTCCTTCCTTTCCTTTCTTCCTTCCTTTCCCTTTCTTTCCTTTCCTTTCCCTTTCTTTCTTTCTTCTTTCTTTCTTTCTTTCTTTCTTTCTTTCTTTCTTTCTTTCTTTCTTTCTTTCTTTCTTTCTTTCTTTCTTCTTTCTTTCTTTCGAGTTTATTAATTCATGAGAGACAGAGAGAGAGAGACAGAGACACAGGCAGAGAGAGAAGCAGGCTCCATGTGGGGAGCCCAATGCAGGACACGATCCTGGGACCCCAGGATCACGCCCTGGACTGAAGGCAGACGCCCAACTGCTGAGCCACCCAGGTGTCCCAGCCCTCATTTCTCAACATGTGCCAAGGACTCCCAAATCTCAGACATTAATACTCCTCACATATTTGAATACCAATTACTTACCTACAACCTCCAATGGAGCTAGTTCTGAAATGCGATCATGCCCAACTTTATGCACATCCTGTTTGGCCACACCACCTCTTTCAGCACCCCATCTAAAGCTGCTGGCCACTGCCACCATCACAAAACCAAAAAGCCTTACCACCCTTCTCCTATTCCTCACGTCCCATGGATAACAAAATCTTAGGGATTTTTCTATTTCTGCCTTTCCTTATATTTTTCTATTTAACTAAAAAGTAAAATTTATTCAATTATAATATTTACTTATTAGCTTAAAATAATATTTATGCTGCATGGAAGACAATACTGATGTTGGCCAGACGCTCTATTTTCTTGCTATAACAACATCTATGAATAGGCAAATTATGCTAATCATTTGCTGGGCATAAACTCAGAGCAAAGGAACCAGCCAGCTCAGCCACATTTAAACTTCAGCAAACTTCTCTGTCACTACCACATGAACACTATGTTTGATGGAAGTTCTCACTGGTCTGGCATCTTCTCTAAATCATGCCGCAGGCTCAGCCATGGGCTTACCTTTCCCAAGTGTCCTCCTTCAGTGAGCCATTGTCTCCACACATACCTGCACTATCTACCAGCCTCCACAATGTCTATCATCTTTGCCTATCCAGAAAACCTTCATACACATTTTAAAACCCTTCTACATCATTCTAATCCACGTAATGGGGATATAAAGAGTGTGGGCAAGAACTAGAGGCACCGTGCTGTGAAAATGGGAAACTGAACGTGATGGCTATGCTCGTGGCCACAGATACTGAGAGACGGGCGACCACCAGTCAAGTCAAACAGTCTCTCTGACAATCTGAGTCAAAAAACAAGAGATTTGGGCTCCTGGGTGGCTCAATGGTTGAGCATCTGCCTTCGGCTCAGGGCATGTTCCTGCGATCCGAGGACTGAGTCCCACACTGGGCTCCCCACAAGGAACCTGCTTCTCGCTCTGCCTACGTCTCTGCCTTTCTCTTTGTGTCGCTCATGAATAAATAAAATCTTTAAAAAACAAAACAAAAACAAAACAAAACAAAAGAACCCAAGAGATTCCTCTTAGGCCACAGCTATAGTTGCTTGCAGGGGAAATAATACTTAGGTTAAATTGGTAAAAATAACAGTAAAAGAGAACAGTATATTGTAATACCACTACTCATTCACTTATAGTTCTCAAACTAAATACATTTACAATTTTCTACATTTACGTTGATGACATAATTATAGATCAGTGGGAAATGGCTCCCAACACTTCAATTAAATACTTGAGATATAAAATATTCTGCTCATAATAATAAATGTAAAAATATATTTTAGGCAGTCAATTAAAAAAAAATATGCACCTAGGTTACTGCCTGGCCTGTAATCCTCAACTGTTAAATGAATGACAAAAGTATGCTAGCTCATATGCAAACCTTGCAGGTCTTCTGTTTCAGGTACTGCTTTGTCCACAGATGTACTGTCCACTTGGGAAGATGCTACAGATTCTGATAAAAGTGACTGATTTGATACAGGGCTAGAAAAGCAAAAATATGTAGATTTGAAAAATGATCTCATGTAGGAGCAGTAATTAAAGTGATGTAATAAGTACAAGTTCAACATATCTAAGTACATCATTACAAGAGAGAACACAGAGATACTGTTTTCTAACCTCTGCATGAACCACAGGCCATGAACTCAGAGACCAGTTTGGACCAGAAATTCATGGCTTTTAAAAATAATAGTGAGTGGTCTCTGTGCATGAATTCAGCACATGAACACCAGTGCAGTCACGCCTGGTACAGAGTCAGGAGCCCGGGTATAATACTGTAAAGTATGTGCTGGTGCAGCAGAACTAGGCATCTCCCATCACAAACTGGGGAAAGAAACTATCGACTAGAAATGTCATCCTTGTCTCCTAATGGCAGACTGCAGGCGAATCAAGTACTTCTGCGTTTTCAGGCTTCTATCTGGCGGGACTTCACAGTGAGAATGGAAAGCTCTGGCATGGCCTGAATTGGGGGCGCCATGCCAGGGAGGGAGCAGAGAGTCATAGGCAGGGCCCCTGCAGGACAGGACATGGTTAGGAGAAGCCAGTCTGAATTCAGAAGGACTTCAGGGCTGGGACATGTTACCGGGAGAAATAAAGGAAAGGCCGTCTCAAAAGAAATGGGAACTTAAAGACACCTTCCCAACTGCTTCCCAATGCAAACACAACAAGAAGCCTCTTCTAACAGGTCAGTTGGTCAGTAATGAGATAGACATAGCTTTGGGCAGGTTAACCCTAAAGGGACTGGATCCAGTTTTTCTCACAGCCCTGATCAAATAGAGAACATGTGCTTTATTCTTCACTAGCTTCACAAGCAGCACTCAGAGCCCACATCTTACCTTGGCTGCACAGATGCAGACGTGGAGTCTAGTGGTAACTGAGCATCCGCGACACTGCCGTCTGTGCACTGGACGGGTAAAGATTCAGACAGAGTACTGACAGAAGCTGCTGCAACAGAAGCACATTTTGCATTAGGGACATTGTGCTCTGGGAATCCCAACACCTGATCTAAACAGAGAATACCTATCTGTGCAACAGAGTGGGCCAATCCTGTTTTACTAACATCTATCATATGCTGGTTCATTACTTTTAGTAAGAATTTTCAGTAATTTCCCAATGGAAAAAAGGTCATTTAAACCAAGAAAGAAATCATATACAAACTGTATATATTAACGAACTGAACTCCTCTTTCTCAGGACTGTGTGTTACTCACACATCTTGCAAGTCCTAGTACACAAATGAGGTATTTAAAAGATGGAGTAGTTAAGGCAAACCTAAGTTCGGAATTGAAATCTGTGCTAGCAATTTTAGCTATATTCCTTGTTCTTCATAAGGCAAAATATGTAGATGATTTAATTTTAAAAAACAATTTATATTCATTTGATCTTAGCTTTGAGAAAATTTGGAGAAATTTTGATTAAATGGCTCTAGCTTTTGGCTTGAACACGAAGCAATGATGAGAAAGACCCCATGCAGAATCTTACACAAACTAGGTAACAGCCTTCACTGCCCGCTACACCTCTGCAAAGCTCACACTCAGAATCCTTCTGATTGTTCCGATACAACCACTGACTGACCTAAGAAACTCACCTCCACAACCCCAGAATCCTCAGACACACAGTATGCACCCAGAATTAAGGTGAGCAGGCGATGAACACCCCTTACTCCCAGTCACACTGCTACACCTCTCCCCGCTTACGGCATATGGCTTTCTCTGAAGTCAGCTGTGGCCACCTGTAACCTACTCTTCTACAGCTATCTTGACTTTGAAGTCATCAATAAAATAACCAAGGTCTTCATAACCCACCCTCCCTTACACCTGACTTTACCCAGACACCTACATATACTCAGAGTATGCCTGTACTTTCATAAGATAACAGTTCTATAGCACAGCAAATAAGGCTGTGGAATGCATTTGGACTGGTTATTTTCAATGGGTAAGGACACCATTGATAATGATGATGTGGAAGGAGGAACTTTCTGATATGAATGCAGTAATATGTGCACAATGTGAGAGCATAAAAACGTATCCAGTGCATTATGCTATCTGAATCTATCTCAATGATGAATACTGCTGGGTTTTGACAGAATTACTTACCAGGTGGGCTTATTCTACCATTACTACTATTCTGTCTTTGAAGATGTTCTTTATAGCATACTGAACACATGCCATTTGTACGAGGGTTTCCATAAAATCCGCAGCCAGTGGAACAAAGCATAGGCACTTGGCTGTGATTAGTTTCTTGAGCCATGTTCCTCTGTTGCACACCTGAAATTTACACAGAATTAGTAAAGAACTCAGACACACAGCAGTCATGCATTATCCAAATTTGCTTTATATAATTTTTAAAAACCCACATACACTTCTGCTCTATCTAAAATCACTCATTCTATATACACCTGTCTTAAAACCTAGGGCTAAGATAGAGAGAAAAACTAAAGACCAAAAGATACAAACTGAGCTTGTATTTCCCACCTTCTCTACACAAGGTTTGTACTGGCTTAGAAAATGTAAACAACTCTAGGGAGGTCTGTTCTGAAGACTCCCTACCACCAGAGCCCTAAGGAAAATTCCTTGAGGCTAGTTCAGTTTGGACTTCTAATAATAATACATTATACGTTTTATTATATGTTATACTATTAATTTCTAAGTACTGACACTTATGCTCAAAGTTCATGTTTTACTTGTATAATATTTTTCTGTTTAAAAAGCATTTTACAGTATACCAATACTGGTGAAGATAGGAAGAAATGGGCAGAATGCAAGGGAAATGAGAAACTGGCTCAATCCTTCTGGCAAAAAATTTAGCAATTCACCTTAAGAGCCTTACAAAACTGCCCTCAGAACCAGTCACTCTCCCACAGGTCTCCAACGGAATAACTAGAGTACAATCAGAAAAAAAGACCAAAATACCTAACAGATGTGCTCCACAGCACTATTTATAATGTTGGTAAATTTAAAATAAATGCCCAACATGAGGAGAATGGATTTGTTTCAAGTTATAGATTATTAAAACATTTTAGAAGACTTTTTTGGTAGAAGAGAGTGCTGGTAACAAAAGACACAACATGAAATGTATATATGATGTGTTGTCAATTAGGACAAAAAGAGAATCTACAACCATCGCGAAGGACAGGAAAGAATGTGTCTGAGGACAGCAAAGCTAGTAATGCTGAATTATCCTTTTTCTGAACTTTTGAAATCCTTTTAAATGAAGGTACAATGTGCCTGATTGGGAATGAAATATTTACTGAAGTGCTTAAGATGAAAGAACTGCTGTGACACAGGACCTGTCTGGTCATCAATCACAACAGATGGAAGAACCCCATGTGCTGTTTCTCCCATAGAGCGAGTGATCCTTTGGCATAAATAACATGACAGAAGGTAATATCAGACTATTTAAAACAACAACAACAAACAAACCCCAAATCCTCCCAAATGCAATGAAGGTTACTCCAAAATGGGTGTATGTGTATTTAAAGACAAGTCTAAAAAATAATAATAATAATAAAAAAAAATAAAGACAAGTCTATAAAAGATCCTGAGGGGTAAGAATCACCAGAGGAAGACAAAGGTTTTGCCACTAAAGTTGCCCTGAATCAAATCAACAATGAAGGAAAGCATTCAATGTTTATCTTGGACAGATTTTTTCTTTACCTGAATTATTTGAAAAGACTGTTGGGTGAGGGGTATACTTAACACAAATTTCAGAACCAAGGGCTGTAATACATTTGACAGGATTACAAAACAAAGCAGCAAATTTTGCATTTGCCTTTACAAAGAACCGCCCTAAAACCAATGAGAATATTTAAACCTTTAGCCTGGGAATAATTTGGGATTTGGACAAACCTCTTTCTTACTCCATCATGGCAAATTGCTTCAGAATTCAATCTTGGCTGCTCTGCTCCCTATATGGACTACTTTGGTAGTTCTATATAAATATACATGTAAATGAAAAAAACAAACAAAACACCAAAAACAAAGATGGGATAGAAAAACGAATAAACACTCTGTGGGGATTTGTGGCCTCTGTTCTGGGGGTAAAATGTCTATGAGTGCTGTTGGGTTATCAGGGTAACTGCTCAGGGTCATGCATGTAGCTTACAACTTGTTGGAGTCAATCCAGGCAGACTGGCTCAAAGGTCTTGCTCTCAATCAGTGGTTCTCAAAGTGTGCTTCCGTGAACCCCTAGGGAGGTCAGAACTGTTTCCATTACCAGCTGTCTGTCCTTTTCCACTGTGCTGCCATGTGCACTCGTGGTGCACAAGCAATGATGGATCGATGACAGGAACCCTATTAAGGAGCCAAATCAGGAAAGTGCCCCAATACTAGCTATATCCCCCCTCGCCACATTTTCACAGCAACAGACTAACTTTATTAAATCTTGAGCCTGAACATACGTCTTGTAAATATTTTGGGTGACAAACTGGAAAGTGTACAGACTGTTCCTGCTGCATACAGAAGTGTGAAGACAGAGGGAAGGAGAGATACTGGCCCAAATGCTCAAGCTGCCCAAGGCACCTTTTTCATGGAAGACGTTTTTTATTTCAAGAACTGGCTCTGTTTATTTAAACCTGAGTATACAGCTGACATTTTCTCATAAATGAACAAAGTGAGCCTGTCACTTCAAGAAAAATAACAGTATTCATTGCCAAGGACCACATTTAAAAAAAAAAGAAAAAAAAAAAAGCTTGACAAGTATCTCTTATTTTTAGAGTTTCTGATAAGATCAGTAGTGATATTAATGACATGTGAGTAGTTGGTATGGTATTAACATCTGGAGGATCCGGGTAAGTCAGAGAAGCAGTATTTTCCAGTGATCATGTATGATGGCACAAAATGATTCATGAACAAAAGATCCATTCAAATTGGAAGACCAAGGAATTTTAAAGTAAGGGGACAGAAAATTTTTACATATAGTTTGAGATGCTAGACTGCAATTAACCCTTTAAAGAAACTACAAATTGCCTAATTTTGGTATAATATCAAAGAAAGGCAACCTCTGTTATCTGAAAAGGTTATTAAAAACATCCTTTCTTTTTCAATGACGTATCTGTATGATATCAGTTTTTATTTATAACACTGTAACAGATAAAATGCAGAGCCAACTATGAGAATCTTACTATTTGCACAAATGCCTAACAATGGCACTTTTCTCACTAAACTTTTTCGGTGGTGATGGTGGGGATGAGGGAAGGGATGGTTACTTCTGACAAAAAAAAAAAAATTTTTTTCTTTAAAGATTTTACTTATTTATCCATGAGAGACAGAGAGAGAGAGACAGAGAGAGAGAGAGAGGCAGAGATACAGGCAGAGAGACAAGCAGGCTCCATGCAGGGAGCCCGATGTGGGACTGGATCCCAGGACTCCAGGATCACGTCCTGGGCTGAAGGCAGACGCTTAACCACCAAACCGCCCAGGCATCCTTGACAAAATATTTTTTAATATTATTATTTTGTAATTTTTTTCAGCCTTATTTTGTAAGAAGATAAGTATCGTTAAATATGACACACATAAACCAAAGTTCTTCAGGGTACTCAGTAATTTTAAGAGAATATGAAAGTCTTGAAATGAAAACCTTTGAGAATCCACTGCTGTAAACTATGCATACCCAGTGTAGACAGTATCAACTTAAGGGCACAAAACCCAACTCTTGGGGGAAGGAAGCACATAAGAAACCTTACTCTGTATGTATATATGGAATACATAAATAGAGATATAGTATATCTGTGGATTAAAATTTTATGGAGGTGGGAAGCTAAGTTGGAAAAAACTTTAAAAAGGCTTTTTGTCAGAGAGGAAAAAAAAAGATTGAAAAACATTGTTCTAAACCACAATTATCCTGTGTTGCCTATTAATAACATTATAATGGTATTTATAAGGTGAGAATTAAAAGACTTCTCTCCAGGGGATCCCTGGGTGGCTCAATGATTTAGCGCCTGCCTTTGGCCCAGGGTGCAATCCTGGGGTTTCCGGATCGAGTCCCGCATCGGGCTCCGGGCATGGAGCCTGCATCTCCCTCTGCCTGTGTCTCTCTGCCTCTCTCTATCATGAATAAATAAATAAAATCTTTAAAAAGACTTTCTCCAGTGGCACAGATAAACCTTTCAGCATCTGGCCGGCAATCATAAGCACCCAGAGAAGAGAAATATTCTATTTCTTTGAAAACTTAATAGTCACAGATTAGAATACGACCACCAAGCTTTCATTCATATTACCTGCTTCTGAATAAATTTTAAAAACATGTAGCACTAGTGATTTCCCCAAGCCAAACTGCCCTGCACAGCAGCAATTTAACAATGATTTTCATAAGTTGAGCTTTCTTATTTATTTTTTTTTTTGGTGAGCTTTCTTATTAAAAAAAACTATCATCTTGGCAGGTAAAAAGCACAAAGGATTTTGTAGGCTATTTAAAAAGAAAAAAAGACATTTATTCATCTTTAGGCCACAAAATATACCTTTCCATGAAGACTCACAAAGAGAACCATCACCATAAAAGGGTAGTTTAGTTTATCCCAATGTGCAGTGGCAAAGATGGCACAGTTGTGGAGAAACTGGAAATCTTGCCTTCCTCTGTTCCACCTTCTTGGCAGGGAAGGACTCTGCGGGCCACCAGACTGGCACTCAGGAGGGAGGGAGGCAGGGAAGGACTCTGCAGGCCATCAGACTGGCACTCAGGAGGGAAGAGCATAAGGGAATGAGAATGCAGAACAATCCCTTAGCTACCATTTTGAGGGATTATAAAGCAGCAAAGTCAAGGAGGTAAAGAACGGGATTATCAGACATAAACAGAAAAGTTCACTAGCATGGTATAATTTAAAAACAAATGTCTATGCATTGCAGAAAATTCAGAAAATGTGGTTTCTGACTCTTACTATTTGTAATCAAAACCACAGCCAAGTCTGCTCTCTTCCCTGAAATGGTACTGAGCAGGTACTAGAACTGACTGTGGGCCAAGAACCATGTCTTCTGTTTTATTTAGCTCTAGAACCCTGTGCTGTTTTAAAAATTAGGAACTGATATTCAAAGAGATTTAAGAACTTGCCCAAGGCCACATATCTAGGAAGCAGCTGTCTTTGGTCAGTGTCTTTTCCTTTATCTCCTAAAACACAAGAGAATGACTTTCAAAGTCCAACCTGCTCCTGCTAAACCTGTGATTTTGTGAGCAATCCACGAATTCTTATGCTTTTCATTGAAAGATAATTTAAATTTTCACTCATTTATTCGACCTTAAGATATTATGAGCTTTAATAAGGTTAACCAAGCTCTGAAGAAAATTTGTTTTTCAAATCTTTTTACCTAAGAAATTCTTGTTGGCATTAAAAAACTCAAGATCAAATATTTTAAGACTGCAAAGAAAATTCATTACCAATTATTAAAATTCTTTTTAATTTTTTTATTTTTTTTCAATTATTAAAATTCTGATAAAAGAACAGCAATGAGTGGATGTAACACAGACCTCATTATTAACTGCAAATACATGTCAATTGAACTTCCTTTCCTGTTTTGTGCCTTAGAGTTTGAGTCACCAGATTCCGATCATTTTGAAATGTCCCATGCTCCTTTCTTTTCCGTTCCAAATTCTGATGCTCATCACTTCACCGCTGAGTTAACAGATTTTTCTGTTTTACTCCCCCTCCTCCCAACCCATTTATTGACATTCTCCTAAAACACCCAGTTCCCATCACATTACTTCTGTTTTAGTTACTGTAGAGCTGCTCCAGGAAGGAGCGCTAGACCTAGCACGTATGTCGTAGATCATTTACTCCAACCAACCCAGTTTCCCTAGAAAGGAGGCTGCATGAGAAGAGGATGGGTGTGGGGTCAGGCTGGCATCGGTTTGATGCTCTGCTCCACCGTGTTTGTCACCTGTCATAGCCTGGACATGTTACCAAACTTCTCCAAGTGTCAACTCCCCAGGAGGTCGCATCCAGCATGTCTCACCAGACTACAGATAATGTTGACAGGAAGACAGGAAGCACAGACAGTGCCTGGCTCTTCCTCTGCGCCTCCTGGAAGCACAGTCAGCCCCCATCTGCTGGACACAAGCTCCAGCTCTATCACACTGCTCCTCTCTTGGTGGATAAGGTCTGCTTCTGTACTCTGCCTACAACAATCTTGATCTCAGGAATCAGTTCAAACATTTTTCTTTTGGGTCCACTTTTGCCCACCACAATCCTCCTCTGCTCTTTCTCCCCAAAGCAGCACTCATCCCTCTGTGGCACTTCGGCTGGCCATCACTCAGGTGCTTTCAGCAGACAATTTCCCAACTAAACTCCTAAGTGTCTTCTTCAAACCCCCTTCATGTCTAGAATGAATTCCACAGAATATTTTCTTGAATAAAGACATTTCATTATTGTTAGAAGTATTCACGTCAGGCAAAAATGGTTGTTTTTCCAAGGAAAAGGGGAGAAAACATGAATCAAATGCTTTCACACCTAGTTGTCATAATTTATATAATGAAGCTGTCCTTCAGCAAGAACGACCATCAGTCCCCAGCCAGCTGTAAAACACACAGATATTTCTTTTCATTGTTTTTCTCCCTCCTCCGGAAAAAAACAGGTTGGAAATATAATTTGTAAAGGTGCATTCTTCCAGTTTCCCCCTACCCTCCTGCTTTTTTAATCACTGGATATCACTGGGAACTAATTATCTTTGCAATTACATCAAATGGAGATCCCAGAAGAGAATCCTGGCATAGCTGGGATGACTATTTCCTGAGGCATACAGTAATTCCCCATAGCATTATGAGCATGTGGATCTACCAGCTATCACATGGGCCGTATACCTATGTTCTGGGGGTCAAGAACCTTTGCAGAGATGACCAAAAAAACTGGGAAAGTTCATAAAGCAAATAGATCAGAAAGTATGACTTGATATAAACTACCTGGGATGAAAGCTACTCACTCTGATAAAAGTATAAAAGTATAGGGACTCTGGATTGGGGTTCCTACTGCACGGAGGATGCTCTGTAGTCGTGTCTGTGTACAGCAGTTCCCCACGCCCTAGGTCAGGCTGTCTTTCCTGCTGTTGCTTGGGCTGAAAAACACAAAGGTGCCGTCTGGCTCATGTGAGGGTAGCATCACTGGAGGAACTCTATATTCATTCTTTCCCAGCAAATAATTAACTCTTTGTTTCCAACAAAGTAGCTTATAAGGCATTCATTGTTTACATTCTGCCCAACAATGTTTAAATCAAGGGTTGTCAAACTTTTCTGTACGTGACCAGACAGTAAATATTTTAGGCTTCATAAGCCATACTGTTGCTTTTACAACCGTTCAACTCTGCTGTGTCCTGCAAAAGCAGCTAAGGACAGTTCTAAACCAACGAGCATGGCTGTATTTCAAAAATACTATGTTTATGGCCACAAAATTTGAATTTCAACAGCATTTTCACACCACAAAATGTTACTCTTCTAATTTTTTCCCTAACCACTTAAAAACATAAAAGCCATTCTTAGCTGAACAAAAATAGGTGACAAGCCCAAAGTTTGTAAACTCTCCATTCTCTATTAAATGAGCAGGTGACTTTATTTAAGATTGTATTCATTTATTTGAGGTTCCTGATGCAGGGGTTGATCCCAGGACCCTGAGATCATGACCTGAGCCAAAGGCAGGTGCTTTACCAATTGGGCACCCAGGTGCCCCAAGCAGGTGACTTTAGTGTAAGCATCGCCACAGATGAGGCAGGGAGGCCAGGCAGACATGGGACTCCAGCAGAGGCACTCAACTGTGGGATTCTCTAATCCAAACGGAACATAAACGTTAAGTATCATTTGCTCTTGCTAAAGTCTCATCTCTTAATTTAGTATATGTTTACCACCCAGGAAGGGAAAGAACAAGAAAAGGCAATCTCTCATCCACACCTGTATCCTCAGGTTTATACAGAAGTGCAGTGACAATGTGAAAAGTGGCAGAAATATTCTTGGTACAAACCCACCTCTGCATTGCATGCCATCTTCTCCTTAACAAGGCTAAAGTATCTCAATAATTACAAAATCACCCAGTAGCTGCACCTGGAAGATACCTGTACTCCTGAAATAGATAGTTCTGGTCTGCCTAGCATGTTCTTTCCTTCAGGTAACAGAACCTCTTTCCTGTGGCAAAAGCATTCCATTTGTAT
The DNA here is from genome assembly GCF_003254725.2 of Canis lupus dingo. Lineage (NCBI taxonomy): Eukaryota > Metazoa > Chordata > Mammalia > Carnivora > Canidae > Canis > Canis lupus. Next base: position 57,413,695 of record NC_064245.1, read on the forward strand.
GCAGTAGGCCTAGCCACCGCTCCCTGGGCCCGGACCATCTCACAGGTGGGCAGTGTCTCAAGCTGAGCCAGTCAGTCCTCCCTGGATTTTACTGGTGCTGCTGGGGAAGAGGCCAACGACAGACACCTGGGTGTAGCTGGGGCCCTCTTTGCCACAACTGACAGTCTCCACATGACAATTAAAAATAGGGTAAGCAAAGCCAAAATGGGAAGAGAGGTAGAGAGGGAGGAGAGCGCCAAGATCCAACAGGGTCTGAACTCCAGCATCCACCTTGCTGAGGGCATCTCTAACTCTCTGATTTCCCAGTTATGGGAGACAAATCCTGCTTCTGCTTTAGTTCCATTTGGGCTGCTTTCACTTGCAATTAATTCAAGTCCCTAGGGAAGTACAAAATGTTGCCCTACAAAACTCTTCCAACTTAAGGGAATAATCAATGATATAAAAATGAAGGTAGTATTCCATTAGTCCAAGGGAGAGGAGAGGGAAAGGGGGAGAGAAGGAAGAGGAGGGAGAGGGGGGAGAGGGGGAGAGGGGGAGAGGGGGAGGGAGAAAGAAAAGAAAAGAAAGAAAGAAAGAAAGGAAAAAAAAGAAAAAGAAAGAAGGAAAGAAAAGGAAAGAAAGAAAGAAAGAAAGAAAGAAAGAAAGAAAGAAAAAGAAAAAGAAAAAGAAAAGAAAGAGAAATCAATACAATTCCCACTACTTATCGTTCTTTTCACCCAGAAAAACATACTGGAGGGGCGAGGGCTGGGGGATGACAGGAAGGAGGGCATGTGATGGAATGAGCACTGGCTGTTGTACACAACTGATGAATCATTGAACTCTACGTCTGAAACTCATGATACAGTATATGTTAATTGAATTTAAAGAAAATTAAAAAAAACGTAAAGAAAAAAACGTAAGCGTAAAGCTTAAATGCTTGCGAACTGAACACTGAAACTGGCGCCCCCATAAGAACTGAACATCACCAGTAAGCTCCAAAAGCTTCCTCACACCTCTCCCAGGTATACCCTTTCTCTGAAGTCACTGTGGGGTTCAAAAACCCCTAGAGTAGCTTCTGCTCTTCCATTTTTATAAATGGAAATATACAGTGTATACACAGTGTCTGGCTGCTCTTACACTGTTTCTGAGATTCAATGTTGCTAACGTGTCTAACTGTAGTGCATTCATTCTTACTGCTATCTAGAGTATTTGTACAAATAAACCGTGATTCATTCTAATGTTGACAGGGGCTGGGGACATTTCAGTTTAGGAGTATGACAAATACTGTGGTTTTGAACATGACCGTGTCTTTTGATTAACACACACATTTCTCCTGAGAGTGTGTGTGTGTGTGTGTGTGTATAAATATATAGGAGTGGAAATGCTGGTCACAGGACACACACATATCCCCTGCCTTTCCAAGGTTTGTGTCCTGTTGCTCCAATTTAAGAAAGATCTACATTTAGTACCTATTTTGAGAAATTCGAAGATTATTTTAGCTTTTATGAGAAGAGGCACCAAGCAGAAACAGCGTTCACTACAAGTTTACAGACAGTGCGCTCCCCCCAGCCACGCTCAGCACCTCAGCATCCAGCTACCACAGCTTGTAACTGCATCTGTGAGCATCTGGGCTTCATCTTGGTTTATGGTGTATGCGTGTTAGCAATGTGTCCTGACATATTTTTGGGTCTGGGAACACTCAAAGAATCTTCCATATAAATTAATGATAAAGGCTTCTTCACTGTAGCCTATTCATCTTCCAGGTTTCACAGGCATGCTCTACTGCATGTATGTTCATCCTTGGCAGGTGCTACCAGTTTCCCAAAGCAGTCATACAATTCTACTGGTAACGAAAGAATATCTCCTGGTAACAAAAGAGCATTCCAGTTACTCCCCATTTTACCAGTATGTGGCACAGTGTGCTGCACAGGGCTGAGTAGTGGCCCCAGACTTGTCTATGTCCTATCCCCTGGAACCTGTGAACATTACCTTCTAAGAGGGGGAGCTTGCCCTGGATTTCCTTGGTGGGCCTGAACTGCAAGAGGCGGAAGGAGTTCTGAGACACATAGAGAAGGGGGTGCAGAGACAGAGGTAGAGCCTGGAGTGATGTGGCCAGGAGCCAGGGGACGCCTGCAGCCAGAATCTGGAAACAAGGAAAGCATTCTCTCCAGAAGCTTCTCCGCAGGGAGCATGGCACTGCCAACACCTGATCTTGAACCATGGGACTTCAGAACTGTGGGAGAAGAAACCTTTGCCTCCGGTTTGAGGTAAACTGTCACAGCAGACCTGAGAACCAATGCATGTGTCTTTCCATTTTAAGTGTTCTCATGGGTGTAGTAATGTCTCAGCTGTCTCAGGCTTCCTACTATTGCGAAGACTAAGGCAGCCGAACACACCTCCATGTGCTGACTGGCCAGCTGGGGGTCCTCTAGTGTGAAGTGCCTGTTTAAGGTTTTCGTGCATCCTGAACCTGTTGGATTGATAGATTAACAATACTGATAAACTTTTCTTGTATGTTGATACCCAGTGATTTACTAAGTCTGTGCTTTACTCCACGGTCATAAACATGTCCTCTCCTCCATTTTAGAACCTCACCTCTCACATTGCAGTCTGCAATCCATCCAGGGTTGGGTTTTTTGTTTTTTGTTTTTTAAATAAGGTATGGGTAGAGATTCAGATTCATGTGTTTCTGCACATGGCTACCTAATTACTCTAAAGCCATTATTAAAGAGACTGCCCTTCCCAGTGGCACTACAGCCTCATCTCTGTCCACGCACTGGGCACCATGTACATACAAAGCCTCTCACAGAGACTCACTCTAGCAGTCCACTTGACTGTCTATCCTGTTCTGAACTACTATAGATTTTGGATATCTGGTATTAGTTCAGGTTCAAACATCTACTATCAGTTTTATTCTTCCTCAAGATTGTGCTGCTTCTTTATGGCTCTTTGCATTTCTATACAAATTTTAGAGTTGGTTTGTCAATTTCTATTAAAAAAAACAAAAAAGACCCAATAGGATTATGTTCAATCTCCAGATGTACAAACACAGCATAAGCCTCAATTTACTTAGGTCTCCTTTAAATGTCCAACGTGTTACAGTGTTCATGAAGAGGACTTGTATTACCTTGTTAGACCTTCCTAGGTATGGGATTTGTTAACATTGACTCTAAGTGGTATATTCTAAAAACCTCATTTTCTACTTGTTTGCCAGCCAGTTCCCAAGTGGCCCCAGGGATCCTCAGGCCACTGGTATTCAGGCCCCCCTTAGCCCTCTCCCACACTGTATCAGTGTTGATCCAGAATACCATGTAAGCAATGCTGTACCCCTTCTGACCTAGCCATGAAAGATGCTGTGGCTACTGCCTTGCTCTCTCTCTCCCTCTTGATCATCCATTGGGAAGGCCTCTGGCCAAGAGTTATGTGAGTGAACTCAGGAGCCCATCCTTCAGCCCTGTTCAGTTTCCAGAGGACTGCAACCTCACGGGAGACCCTGAGCCAGAACCACGCAGCTCAACTCCCTCCATATTCCTGACAGAAATTATGTGAGATCATCAATTGTTTAAGTTTTGAGGTACTCTGTTATACAGCAATTGATAACATTAGTTGCTAGTACAGAAGTCCCCTTGCTTCTGTTCTTGTCCTCCTATAGTCTATTTTCAATACCAGCCGTGATCATGTTAAGATCCAGAGCACATCACACCACTAGCTTGCTCAAAATCCTCCAAAGGCTTTCCAGTTACCAAGAGTAAAAGTCAAATTCCTTACCATGACAGAGGCTCCTCATCATTGGCTCCCCAACTCCCTGACAATACATACCTCCAGGCAAGCCAGGTCTGCCTTCGTCTTGAGGACTTTGTACTTCTACCGTCCACCCCCCAGACATCCTCATAAGCAGGTTCCCTCACCTCCCTCAGGCCTTTAATCGCATGTCACCCTTTCGGGGAGAATGTCCCGTTACCACTCTATTTAAAATTACCCCCAGCGATCCCTGGGTGGCGTAGCGGTTTGGCGCCTGCCTTTGGCCCAGGGCGCGATCCTGGAGACCCGGGATCGAATCCCACGTCAGGCTCCCGGTGCATGGAGCCTGCTTCTCCCTCTGCCTGTGTCTCTGCCTCTCTCTCTCTCTCTCTGTGACTATCATAAAAAAAAAAAAAAAATTAAAATTACCCCCAGCATCATTAGCCTTTCCAGCTTTATTATTCTTCAATGTCCTTAATTTCAATCTTAATTTACTATTAAGTCACATTTATTTTGTCTGTCTTTCCCCTAAGTAAAATGGTATTTCAGTAACAGCAGGGAATTCGTCCATTTTGTTCAGTGCTGCTTAAAATAATGCTTGGCACATGGTAGGCATTCAATATTTGCAGAATGCATGCACAAACGAAGTAGCCCTGCCACTTTGCCAGCACACAACCTGGAATGCTCAAATATTTACTGCAAGGCAAGAAACTGGAATAGACTCTTCTTTAAAAAAACTGAACTTGCTGTTTGACAAGAGATCCAGGTCTGCCAGCAGGGTACACTACTTTGGTTAGGTAGTGTATGCACTGAACAAAGATGGTTAGCTTCATGCTCCAATGCTCCAAGCCCATGGATGTCTTTTCCAATTCAGCCCGCTGAGGGAGGGCTTCACTAGGAGGTTCGAACACTATATGTAGTAATTTTATCATTAAACCTAAGATGCAATTTTAGGTTCTCAAACTGACCTAGGTTCCACATTGTATACCTTAAAGAATCAAGACACAGTTACTATCTGCACAAGGCAACTGAATCTCCTTCTCTGCAAAAAGTGAGGGGGACGGGGAGGGACCCTCTCCTATTTCCCACTGGGTTCCACATTTATGGGTTTTCATTCACTCTTTTTCTCAAAAAGATTAACACAAAATACGATTTTTATATATGCAAGATCCACATGCAAAATCACTTTTTAAAACTCTCTCCTCTTTGACCTTGAAGCTTGTAATTCAATCATGCAGACTGTGCCTCATTCTCTGCCCCATCACTGTTTCAGGACACTCTTCCCTTAAGGCAAATCTCCAATGCAGCTTCCAGTAGTTGTGAATGAATCTCTCTGATTTCTTCTAATATAGCCAACCTTCACATTAAAATCTCTTCCATTCCCCTGAAACTGTGCAACACTTTTTAGATGAATAACTGGCTTTACTATTTCATGTTCTGTCTCACTGACCTACTCTGACACATTGGCATCCCAGAGCAGAGTCTTCCTCCTGCCTGTTTTCCAGCCACATGTCCCATTAGAGTCACCCCAGGACAGAGCTTGGGCACACAGCCCCTACTCTGCATCTCATCTCTGGGAAAGCCTAGCACTGATACCAGGAAAACAGACAGCAACTTCTAGGAATCAACAGTGTTCTTTAATACAAACTGAAATATGAATGATTAGTGGATAATATGGTCTGTAAGGACTAAGAGTAGACTAGACTAGAAGAGAAAAAAATGTATTAAATACACAAACCAATTACTTGGTTTGTTCAGGGTTTTACCCCAGCGGTGCACCCTAGGGATTGATCAACTTTTTCTAAAAGACCCAAGGCTCTGTGTACTCTGTGACAGGCCATTGGGGCTACTTCACTTTGATAATGAGAAGCCACCACATTATAAAAATGGATGGGCATAGCTGTGTTCTAATACAACTTTTATTTACACAAAGAGGTGGCCAAAAGGTTTTGTTTGGCTAGCAGGCCACAGTGTGCCAATCCCAGTTCTAGACCAAATGCCAGGCACAGAGGAAATTCTCAAATAAATTCTGGATGAACAAATGAATGGTTTCCAAAATGTTTTAGGTGGAATGCTATCAGGAAAGATAGTAAAATTATACAAGAGTGAATCAGTTTCACTTTCTTTTGTCACAGCCCTTTCTACAAGGGTGTCCTGCTTGATAAGCTTATTGTGGTGCCTACTGATCTATCAGGAACTGTAGAACAGTAGGCATGATACAGTTCTGCTCGAGGATCAACAGATGCATAAGGACAGGAATATTAACGTGTGATTTTCATGTATCTGTAGATATCACATCCAACTCCAAAATTACAATAAGCCCTATCAGCCACAAAAACACAAAATGAGGGGCAGCCCAGGTGGCTTAGCGGTTTAGCGCCACCTTTGGCCCAGGGTGTGATCCTGGAGACCCAGGATCGAGTCCCACTTCAGGCTCCCTGCATGGAGCCTGCTTCTCCCTCTGCCTGTGTCTCTGCCTCTCTCTCTGTGTCTCTCATGAATAAATAAATAAAAATCTTAAAAAAAAAAAAAAAAAACCTCCACAAAATGCTAATAAGCAATACCAAAAACACAGTTTTTGGTACTCTACTTTCATAGAGGTATTTAAAAAAATAGTTGCCCAAAGTAATTGCAAGACATTCCAGAAGCTGATTACTCTTTTTCAGTTAAAATGTAATACCTTGGAGAGAGGGATAACAAATACATTGTGAGAAGAACAACTATGAACCATCACAAACAATCGTATATACATAGGACAACCTGATATGTAGTATGGCAGAGTAGAAAGAACAAAGAATGGACTTAATCTTCAAGTTGGTTCTGACTCTGCCACCTTCAATGTAGATAAATGGTCAGCCTCTGGTTCCTCAGATTATCACTAAATTTTAACATGTCTTTTTTAATTTATAGGACTTTAGGAAATCAATTGAGACCATGATTGTGGAACACTTTATGACCCATAAACAGTAATATAAATCTTCAATTTTGGTGGCTTTTAAGTCAACCCCCTGCAGGCCACTCTGTGAGGGAAAGCTGCACAGTGCCAGGTACTTGGTAGAAGCTGCAGTCATAAAGCCAAGAATCCTCACCTGCCCACAGCAAACCTGAGAGGCACCCTCATCACAGACTGCCCACTAGCAAACCTCTGAGCACATCCTCCCTGACTACTGAAGCCATACGGCCTTCTGGACTAAAAGTGAGAAGGAATGGTTTCTAAATCCTCCTCTCTGAAGTTCATGAAAGGACACACTGGTCATTTTGGGTAACTGCCAGTGAAAAACTCACTAGAGGCCCGGAACAGAAGAAGGTGGGAGTGGCTCTGCATGTAAACCTGCAGGCCACAGGGAACCCAATCCCCTAGAGTAGGAAGGAGGGTTTCTCCAGAACTGTTCACTAATTCCTCACCACCACCACTGTTGATGCACCTCCTGCTGTTCTGAAAAGGAGTTCAGGTGACTTTAAAAGTGCATGCTGGGAACCCTGGGTGGCGCAGCGGTTTAGCGCCTGCCTTTGGCCCAGGGCGCGATCCTGGAGACCCGGGATCGAGTCCCACATCGGGCTCCCGGTGCATGGAGCCTGCTTCTCCCTCTCCCTCTGCCTATGTCTCTGCCTCTCTCTCTGTGACTATCATAAATAAATAAATAAATAAAAAATAAATAAATAAATAAAAGTGCATGCTGTATGACATTAGAAGCAAGCAAAAATGGTTGATGCAGTGAAAAATGGAAGGAAAAGCAAGGAGAGGTCAGGTATGTTGTCAATAAACACATGCCCATAAGGGTGTATTTGTGAAATAGAAGCCATCCATTTGACTCTATTCACCCTAGCAGTTAAGGCAAAGAAGAATATGATCAGCAAAGAGGTAAAATATCCGAAAGAAAAGAAAAATCAATTATCTAGAAGTTCAATTAACTTGACTCAGATGACTTAAGATCATTTCCTCTACAGTTCGTAAGTAGAGCATAACGTGAAAGGGTCAACAGATCTGTCAAATAAAGTACACGTTTCTGGGGGTTGTTTACTTTGTTTACTGATACCACCTTTTAATATAAACAATAATATCATGGCCCAACTTCAGTTAATGGGCAGTGTGCCAGAAGCCAGAGTCACAAAATCTGCAAGCATCTGAGGGTGTGCATGGACTTAGCATATATGCTTAGCATTCCAGTGGTCCTTCATCAGGTTTGTGTCTCACTGTGTGTGCTTCGTTCTACTCAACTACCATGGAGGCAGAGGGCAGGGAGTGGGAGGACAAAGAGGAGATGGCACACGGAAACCTCTCTCCTCTAGTATTTTTACAGATCAGGTTTCTAGAAAAGACTGCATTTAAACAAAGACGTTTTAATGGCTAGAATACAGAAAATCCACCCTAAGTTTCTGGTTAAGAGCACACAGTGCCCGATGGCAAGCCAACCTGGGCTAGGGTTGGGAGGCTACCACCAACAACTCCAGAGCATCATCAGATCACCAGCCTGGTTAGGTGGCCACTCCACCTCTGGCTTAAGATACTCTGAGTAGGTATCCATAGGTCATCATTCCATCTTATATTCTCCAAACTTTTCCTCTAAATTAAAAAATCAAATCAGAAAGCCACACACTTAGATATGTATTCGTAGGCTCTCACTGAACTTGTCAGCCCTTATCACTACGTACGAGGCCCTGTGCTATGTCCTTACATGAAGTACGTCCTTCGGTTCCCACCGTATCCCCATGAGGGAAGCTCCAGAAGCATACCCCCACCACCCACTTTTCAGTTACAGAAATTAAAATTGACACGCCCGATCACTGTCTCCCTGTGAACATCCCCCTTTAATAGATTCTGCACTACTTGCAACTCTTGCTGTTCTGATGGTACCATGGGTAATACTCCAGTTAAGCTAACTAGACCTGGGTGATCACATGACTCAATGAACCAACCTAAAGTCAGATGTGGGGATGGGGAAGAGATAGAATATCAGATACATTAAAAGATACCAAGGCCGCAAACTTCTTGCAATTCTTTTAGGATTTTTCATTCTTTTATCCTTTCTTTAGTTAGAACAGTTATCTGTCCAAATGTGTTCTGCTCCTTGATTATAATCTAGCAAACAGTGAGCTCCTGTAGAACACAGAGCCATGTTTCTACTTCTTGGTATACCCTGAACTCCTGCACTATTTTTAAATACACAGTAAGAGTGATTCTCAGGCTAAAATCCAGACTACTCTGGAGCCTGTAGCAGGATCGTCCAAAAGAGAGAAGATTCCCTTTCAATTAAAACTGCCAACTGATACCTAGCCCTTCCTTAAAGTCTTCAGATTCGTGTACCACCCGTGCCACCACTCTTTCAAAGATGCTTCTGTATCAGAAAGCACTCTGATGAAGCAGCATCCAAACATAAAAAATGGCTTGCTTTAATCCGAGCAGCAGTCAATACAGACAGAATTCAATACCTGGAACACTGCTTGGCCCCCTCAGTGCTCATCCATGCCTTCATTGCAAAAAAGCTGTAATGATTTTTGTATATTGCCTAAAAATCACTTTACCTAAAACCCAGAGAAAATACACCTAACTTTCACCAAGATTTTGAAAGAAATATGGTTTACTTTCCTCTTCCTTTGTAGACTTAAGTCTGATGCAAGAGCCAATCTTTTGTGTTCCAGACAAGAGTTGTGTGTCACTGAGAAATGTCACATTTAACAGAACTGCACTACCTAGGATCCAAATCCAACTACCTAGAAAATACATGAGCCACACCAGGCTACTGAGAATTTGAAACAGGGCTAGTGTACATAGCTGACAGGGAACAGGAGGGCAGAAGAGTTAAGGATTTCCATCCTACTACTAAGGAAATGCCTCCCATGATACCTACCTCAAAACACCTTAACTTTGTGACTTTCCAAATTCTTAATCCTAAAGCCTTTAAAATCTATTCCTCTGAGGATTTGGAATATACCATTTAGTATTCCTCCTCTTAAAGAAGCAAACCTTTAATAATAACAGTATTTTACAAGTATTGATGACTCACTCAGCCTCACAAGATCCCATATCAGATTGTAATGTCTGCTTTCCAGATTACAGGCACTAAAGCACAGAAAGGCTGAAGTCACTCGTTCAATAAAACATGCTGTGCAAAGGGACATTTGGGACCTGACCTCATACATGGGGCACGCTCCTCATGAGCTTCCTAAATGCCTTCTCATTCACTGATTCTAAAGACTGTCAACTTTGACTTTTCTTCCACCAAGACATTTGTGATGTGAAAGAGAAAGTAAATTCATCTTCATGCAAATACCATTCCCTCCACTCCATGTGACAGTTTGCTCACAGCAACATCTTGTATTTTAATCACCTCATCTATACGTATCATGTATTCCTCTAAGGGGGAAAATCAAGTAAGAGTCTTACTCCTAAATCCATGTAGAAAAAAAAAAAACCAACACATAACAAAGGAAACAAAAAATAAAAGCAAAAACACAACCAGGGAACAGCAGGGGGGACAAAAAAAAAAAAAAAAAGCCCCCACCCCCGCTGGCCTCCTGTTGATTCCTAAGGCAGTAACTTTTAATAAGAGAAAAATAATTTTTTCTTCAATAGGTACTTATATTATCAAAGCACCTTTAAAACACAAAGTTGGTAAGTTGAAGACTTCCAAACTGCATTTAGACAATAAGAATTTATTTATTTGGAAGTATATGCTTTGTCTGGTTAAACAGAACTATTTAAAAATTAAGCAATTTAATTGTAATTTAAATTATGAAATTATTCCTAAGAGCAATTTCCTATATTAATACAGAACACTGTATTCCCAAAATACATTTTTATGGTTGTTTGGTAAAAATATTAATATAAAAATGCTATGAAATCAACTGTAAAAGAAGCTGCAATCTTAAGAATTAAAACCTTTTGCTTCACTCTAATAAGATCAGTTAATACAAATTCCCATGCTTAAAATATATCTGAAAAAAGATGCATGATCACTGATACTTAATATTGTTTTTCTCAAAAATATTTTATAAATAAAAATCTACCACCCACTCCACCCTCAGTATCCTACCCACCAGAAAAAAAACAGACTCTAAAAAAAAATGTGTCATCATGCTGACTCAAGTGTATCGTCAAACACTTTAGATTTAAAAAATTTAGCTACTATTCCCAATGACCTAGGGCTACAGGTTAAGTCTACTCACACAGTTGAGGTTGATGGGCAAACAGCTGTCCTGTATCTTGAGACACACATTAGCCTCCTGCCTTCCCTAGCCTCATAAGCAGCTACTTAAAGTTTGAGTTTTATGCAAGAAAACATTGTAAAGCCTTCAGTGTTTTACTGCAGCAGACTTCAGATTCATTCCTGTAACACATTTAACATGAAACAGAGTTGAGACAGTTAAAATTGACTGTGTACATTTTAATTGTCTAAAATTTTTGAAGTGTTTTCACTATTATAGCTACATAAAAAGGCTTGTTGAAATAACAAGTAATAAAAACATTTTATTTGGTATTAGACACCAATGTATAAATATAGCAACATGTAACTTCACCATATAGATTTTTCTTCACCTGGCCCCAGGCTAGGTGAGCAAGAATTACTTTTTATATACCATCTATACCCAAAATAAGCAAAACTAGGTATACTTTTTTGCTTTTCTAAAGTTTAGTTAATTTATTTAGCACAAACAGCCAGCAACTAAAGAAAAAATTTTACAGTCAAAGGGGATGACTTCAGTATCCTTGGGACACTCCTGAGTAGAGAGAATGAGATCCCTGGTCCTGTTTTGATAGAGGTATGAGCTCGGTTTCGGACATCTACAGTATATTTACCCACAGATTCAAATTTCTATAGTAGCACTATTGTTACAGGTTTATCAAGTATTAGAAGGCTTGCCTGGAAAACAGAACTGCATTCAATCAAAGTGTCCTAGAATACCCAGGTTAACTACTTCCCACCTACACGTATAACATGGGCCTCAAATTTTCTACAAAAAATTTTAGGAGATGATTTAGTACTTCATAGAGTAAACTTACTAATTATAATAGCAACATGGTTTAGAAATATGAGAAGTAACATCCCAATACTCAAATTTCACTGAGCATTTTTAAAGTATTACTTAACACTGAAATAAGCTACTGCATATATACTATAAAAGAAAATTGTTTATATTTTACTTATACTGTGCATATAAAGGATTTAAGAAATAATTCAAGCCTCATAAAAGCTATAACTCGATGGAGTAACTTTCACACGAGTTGAAGTATTTGTCCAAGAGTCTCCCCTGTGCTGCAGCAGAACTCAAACTTCTTGAGTGTCGCCCTAGGTTTAAATAAGCCTACAGTAAAACACAATAGCTAACAAATAAATGGTACCATATCTTGGGCTGTAAAACAGAAGCACACTTTCTGAATGATAACAATAACATTTAATGAGTGATTACAGTGTAATAGGCCCCATGCTGAAAATGTTACATGCACACTTAATCCTCATTCCACCATAAAGGGTGGGTACAATTATTACTAACCCCTTACAGATTATGGAGCTGAAGAGTCTGGAGATGCTAGAAACCTGTTTAAGATCACAGAGCCAATAAGTTACAGAGACAGGCCCTGAATCCAGATTTATTTGTCTCCAAAGCCTGGTGCTTCGAGCATCAATCTAGATTAATGTGGTGCAACAGCAGTCCAGTGTCCTAATCAACCGCACCTAGAACAGGTACCTGGATATGGCTCCCCATGAGAAGGGATGGTGCTAATGAATGAATGCCATCAGGTAACCAACAGGATGGCTACAAATTCAGGAAAGCCATCTCTCACAAGAAACGACTGTGAGAAATGGAAGTAACCTAGGGAAGAGACAGAAAGCAATGCGTTTTGAAGGGCTGTTACAGAGGAGGAAAAGAGCAGGCTTATCTCATGTGGTGCAAAAGTACAGAATTTGAAACAATGTGTGGAAGTCTCAGAAGACAAATTCCAGTTCAACATAGGACACTTTCTGATTCTAGGGAATCCAAAAGCTGGAATAGACTCCCTCCTATATTACTGAGTCTGTGCAATTCAGTATTTGAACCTCAACTACCACAGTGAACATTGATTCAGCCAAAATGACCAAAGCACATTGAAAGTCTTTGCAGATGCAGGTTTGACAGGTAATAGTGTATACTGAGTCTCAAAGTTACCTCTCCACACATTGCTTATTACAAAATGAAAAATAACAATCCTTTAAATGGAAGAATCTGGCAGATACCACATTAACTAAAAGATAAAAAATTAATATCACTGATAATGGGACAGATGGGCATGTTGCCTCCTGATGTGATGTACTGAGAAGCACACGTCACTAGTGGAGCATCCCTGCCAACACTACAGCTCCTAAATTTAATCACAAGGACATATCAGACAAACCTAGATTGAGAGAATTCTGTAAATAAATGGTCACTCTTCAAACAATGTCTATGTCCTACAAGACAAGGAAAGGTGAAAGAAGTGCTCCTGACTCAGGGAAAATAAAGCAGCATAGTAACTAAATGCAGCAGGTGATTCTGGGCTGGATCCTGGACTGGAGAAAAATTAATGAAGGAAGGACATGATGGGAAAAAGAAATCCAAAAGTGGACTGTATTAGAGAATTCTATTAGATCAGTGTTAAGTTTCCTTTATTTGATAAGTGAACTGTCTTCGAAAATACAAGAATGGCCTTATCAGAAAATGTGTAAGCATTACATGGTAAACGGACAGGATGCACAAACTTACTGTCACACAGTTCAGAAAAAAATACAAGAGAGAATGAGAGTGAATGTGGCAAAGGATTAACAGTAGGTGAATCTTGCTAAGCGGTATATGGGAATTATTTTTTTTATATGGGAATTATTTATACTATCAATGTAACTTTCTATAATTGTGAAATGATTTCAAAATAAAATCTGAGAAAGATAAATATTTGAAGCTGATGTTCTAAGGATTCTGAATACCGAACAAGTGGACCATTATCCAATCTGATCTCCATATATTCAAACTCCTATCCAACAGCAACCTGAAGTCCTCTTTGATTAACCTATGTGGATGGATGACTTAAAAAGTGCTGAATGACGACACAGGCCATTCCACACCGATGATAAGGTATGACTCCGTGGATCTGAGTCAAGGGCACATGTGGGTCCTCCCAACCTTGTTACCCTGCTGCAACCTCCCCCAAACCACATAGCAGTCAGAGAGGCAGACCTCTCCCACTGGCCAACTGCTCTTTTTCAACTGGGGAATGCGGAAGGGTGCCACCTTGCTAAAAACTCCAGGTAAATTTCTGCTTATGCCAAGCAGCAAAGCAGAACCAAAACAGGAGATGAGTGATCAACAAGATGCAAGGAAAATAGTAAAACAAACATCCCTCCCCAAACAAAACTCAATAATGCCAATAAAAAGCTGATAGAGCACACATTCACTACAGAGCACCTGGAAAAGACAAGCTAACAGAATGTTAATCACTGAGAAGCTGGCCCCCAAATGGGTAATACACAACATTTCAGTGCCATGAAGCCATAAAATAAAGAGGGAGGAAAAAAGAGAGATAACAGTGAGGAATAATACGAAGCAAGCATGAGAAAGGCTACTAACACCCAGCTCATCTTCCTCCCCAGTGCCTTGGCCTATTTTCCCCTCCCTGTTTTCAGTTCAATTTAGTCTTCTCCTGTACTCCAGCTCACCTATGGTTATAAGGGTCTCTGTAAGACTAACAGCTGTAAGAGCACAGCTCTGACTACAGTATAACTATTTGCATGTTATAACCATACTCTCCCCCCCCCCCCTTCTTCAAGAGGCACAGAACAATAGTCTCTCTATTAGGAAAAATCTCACAAACAATTCACTTGGGAAAGGAGTAGAATGATAGCACTATGCGTACTAACAAAGAAGGCAGGAATCGGAGGGATAGATATCCAGCAATATTAGAAAGTCAAGGCTGAACAAAGATGAACTGGGAAGAAAGGATGATTGTAGTCTTCTATACTCAAGATCCCCTCCAACAGGTATGAGCATCCTGTGGCCCACTGTTTACTGTACTTTAGCTAATTCCAGATCAACTCTGTTACAGAGCTGCGGCCTTCTTTCAGGCAGGCTCTCTAGCAGATTAATCTCTGTAACCCAACAGCAAACTATCTTGTCTAAAGAAGGCACTTTATAGGCCCTTACAGAATGCTTAATTGCAAAACAAGGCAAAGGTACTTTATCCTGACCTGAATCCCTGTGTTTGTTGCCATTTTCTCAGGCAGCGCATTATCAAATCCTTTGCCCATTGGATCTATGCACTAGCTTTCCAAATTTTCCTCCGATCTCAATTCAAACTCCAATCTTTGAATGCTGCAGGTTGATGCCCTTTCTTTACAAGAATCATAATAATCCACCTTGTAAAAGAAAGCTAACTCAAACTTAAAATTTAAGTCAATTTTGGACCGAAAATCCTTAATTTAAGAAATATGGGATGTGAGGGGCACATGGGTGGCACAGTTATTGAGCATCTGAATCTTGGTTTTAGCTTGGGTTGTGATCTTGGGGTCTTGAGATCAAGCCCCACATCAGGCTCCACCCTCAGTGCAAAGTCGGCTTGAGATTCTCCTCCACACGCCCTCCCCCCGCCCCAAATAAATCAATCAATCTTAAGAAAAAAAAAAAAAAGAAATACGGGTTGTGTATCCATATGGACATTTATATGTATACATACATATCTGGGAGGGCAGGAAGCAAGTTTTCAGGCATTCTTTGCTTCTAAATCTATCTTACCTAACACTGCCAAGATTGTAACAGACACAAGGAGTTAGCTTTAAGCCAGCCGAAAGCAAAGACCAAGGACAGTAGGATTCAAAATTCCAAGAGAGGGGCACCTGGGTGGCTCAGTCGGTGAAGCATCTGCTTCAGCTCAGGTCACCATCCCCAGGTCCTCTGATTAAGCCCCCCAGTCAGGCTCCCTGCTCAGTAGAGAGTCTGCTTCTCCCTCTCCTTCTGCCCTCCCCTGCCCCCCCACCCTCTGCTTGTGCTCCCTGTCTCTTAAATAAATGTCTTTAAAACAAAACAAAAAACAAAAGTTCAAGAAAGAGTTAAAGAGTTCTCCTAACCCAACCTCTGAACAGTTTCCCTATATAACCTTTACATCAGTGTTTCTCAAACACATGGATTAACAGCAGAAAATCACAAATTTCTAGGTCCTAACCCACACCTACTTAAATCAGTTTCTGGAGACGGATACCAAGGATTAGCATTCTAACAAGCTTCCGAGGAATTCTTAGATTCAAATCTGAGAACCACTACTTTAGATACATACTGGGAAATATTATTTTAGCACAAAACACAGTAAAAACACAGTAAATACATATTTACAGCTGAAATGAAAACAAGTTTCAAATTACCACGTTGTAACTTTGGAATAATTTCAGCCAACTAAAATTAGGTGAAAGGATGCATCTCAAAAGTAATGTCAAAAAACAATGGTTTCTCACTACAAACTCTGGAGAACCACTATTTAAAATTTTAGGAAGTGCTTTTTGTTGGCTGGACAAAAGCAAACATGGTCTGTAAGTAACCAAAGTAGCTGGTAGGGAACAAGTGGTTCCCTCCACTCTTCAGTAATGGACATAACTAAAATAAGAATGGTATTAGTAGACATCTGCTGCTCAGAACTTGGGGCAAAAATTTTTAGTAAAACTTGGAGGAGATGAGGGTTCAAGTACACAGGAAGAATTTTTCAAGATGGTATGTCCTGAACTAATACAGTGTTCTACTCCCAGGGTGATTATGGTCCATTTTATATGCTTTCCTCTGAAATGCTGGAAAGGCACTGAAGGCACCAGGATAGAACAGGAAATGAGCACTTCCAATTTCAGGATTACAGAATAAAACAGTTTCTCTCATACTCATGCAGTAACAAGGAGGACAAGAAATAGAACACAAATTCTGTCTTCAATGAAACACAAGACAAGTGTAACCCTGAACCACAATCCATTTACAATCACGCTGAGTGAGAGAAAGCCTGGAAGATGAATGACTAAAGGGAGGAAAAGCCAACAGGCTGAAGGCAAAGGGATGGATACAGCACAAGCCATCTGACCTGGAAAGAAACCTGAAAGTTGTTTGAAAAATGAAAATTTGTATAAAGAAAATTTAGATCTTCCCTCTGCTCACCAATCCCACTCCTACCTACAAAAAAGAGCTCAAAGTGCAAACAGAAAAGTTTATCAGGCAAAACAGTGCATGTAAACAGAAGAACTGAAAAAAACATTACTTTTTGAAAGCCTCCTTGTAGCAAGCACTGAACTAATAAGCACTTTACTTTTTCAAAATTATTTTTAAGTTTAAGGAATTATAGTTTTCAGCATGTCACACATTTAAAGCATGTATATGATATATACTTCTTGAAATCTTAAGAGATACACTTAGCTCATCTTTATATTATTTAAATTACAAAACCAGTCCTCGTTGACCTCACTCCTCAGACTGGCATGTAAGGTGGAAAAGCTGTGGCAGCTGGAGGCAAAGAAACACTAGTTTGGAGAGTCAGAATCCCTGGCTCCACTCTCTCTGCCTCAATTATTTTGGGGGTGAACACCAATTAACACAGAACATGGTCAATGCTACCCTCGTATACTAACACAAGTCAAGTCCTTCTTCACCGAGGAGCCTATTTTTCAGAGAGAACTGAGACGTTCATAAGCTTTTCCTGGGTTTCATCCTTTTTTTATAGAATAGGTAACACACGTGACATGTACACAAATAAATGTATGACTTCACAGAACAAAGCTACAATACATCTACTGTGCTTAAATTATTCCAAGATGTGGGACACCTGGGTGGCTCAGTGGTTGAGCACCTGCCTTCAGTCCTGGGCATGATCCTGGAGTCCCGGATTCGAGTCTCAACATCAGCCTCCCTGCATGGAGCTTGCTTCTCTCTCTGCCTAGTCTCTGCCTCTCTCTCGGTCTCTCTCATGAATGAATAAACAAAATCTTAAAAAAAAATTATTCCAAGATGTTCACATTTTGTAGAGAATAGCTATAGTTAATGTAGCTTCTTTTCCTGCTTTTTCTAAATTTCTGAAACCAACTACAATGCACTGAAGGTTTCCAGCAAAAAAGATGGAATGTGATTCATATTCCATATTCTGATTAGGCAAACATAAATTATAAAATAGTCAGATCTGTTGGGATTACGATCATTTGGAAACGCTCAGCTGTGGCCCCCACCTTACAGAAACTCAGTCACTATCTCGCTGCCTGTGCTCTCTGTACTATGGGCATTACTAAAAACTTGGTTGTCTAACTGTTGAAGAACCCAGGCCTAACAAAGGACAGCATTATAAAAAATTAAGACAGCATTATTAAAAAAAAAAAATCACATTAAAATTTTTGCCTAAATGAAACTCATTTGGTGAAAATAATTAGATAAGAGGTGCTAAGAACTGTTTCCTTAAAAAAGATATTTAATTATTCCAAGAAAACTATCTAAATCATTATAATAATAAAACATGG
Source organism: Canis lupus dingo (assembly GCF_003254725.2). NCBI lineage: Eukaryota > Metazoa > Chordata > Mammalia > Carnivora > Canidae > Canis > Canis lupus. The sequence continues at coordinate 57,431,892 of NC_064245.1, forward strand.
CTTAGAGTTCAGTCATACACAGACCAGCAATTAAACATCCAGACTCCTCAGAGATGCCCCTATGCTCTCACCTACCCTTAGTCTCTAGTTTCACACACACCCCCTTACCTCATTCACTATTTCGAAAAAAAGATATATTTAAAAAACAAAACAAAACAACCCCATCACCTCATAGGTTACTATTCCACTGACTAAAAAGACAAGATCAATGAAATCCTACTTTGGAAGTTTTTGCTTTATGACTTTCTCTTCCTCCTACTTGCCAAATGGGATCACACCTAAGGAGACCTTATCTTTTGAAGAAAAACCTAGGATGTGTGATCTAACAACATGATAGAACAGTTTGCTGGAAAACACACGTACCTTTGAGAGGGTTGGAGGACAGGGCAGACATGTTAGTCTACCTCAAATTTCTGTACTGCTTCCAAACGTGATTCTGAATTTTATGGGCCCTAAAAGGTATGGTATTTCTGAAATACTCCATTCGTTTAGAAGGGCAACTAAAAATATTCAAGAACTGGAACACCCAAAGGCAGCATGGCTCCTGGAACCAGATCTCAAAATCTCCACGCCTGGTATCTTTTTTTTTTTTAAATATACTTTTTAAAGATTTTATTTAAAAAAAAATAAAATAAAATAAAAATAAAAATAAATAAAAAAATAAAGATTTTATTTATTCATGAGCAACACAGAGAGGAGAGAAAGAAGCAGAGACACAGGCAGAGGGAGAAGCAGGCTCCATGCAGGGAGCCTAACATGGGACTCGATCTCCAGGATCACACCCTGGGCTGAAGGCGGCAGCTAAACTGCTGCCCCTGCCCAGGATCACACCCGGGCCGCCCCTGGTATCTGTCTTTTTATGAACTGAAGCTTCAGTCTTACAGCTCTAAAGTAAGAGCACAGAGCAAGTGTCTCCAAAATAAGACAAGCTAGTAGCTACATCAGAGGAGCAGGACGAGCCACAAGCAGAAGCGATAATGTCCATGACAAATGCTATACCTGTGTTGTCTCCTCTAATCTTCATAATGTTCCTTCCAAGTAGGGACCTGTGTCTCCTCCATTCTAGAGATGAGGAAACTGAGCTTTAGTGAGATGATGGAACCTGATCGGGACAAACCACTACTAAGCAGGAAAGCAAGGTTCTGAACCCAAAGAGTCTGACTCTAAAGCCCAAGCACCTATACATGCCGAAACCCCAAGAAGAGATGTGATACAGATTCTGACAGGTGAACTGTGGTCTCTAGTCAATTCAAGAGGCATTTCCTGAGTACCAAAAGTATGTGCCAGATACTGAAGAGGTACACAGACACATGCACGCATGCGTACAGACACTCGATCTGGATTCAAATCCCTGCTTTACCATTCAATAGCTATGCAACCTGAGTAAGTTTCCAGCTTACAGCAGTGATTCAGGAAAAAATATGCATATATTTGTATACACATATACTTATAGAGAAACAGAAAAAAATATGATATGCAAATGGGACAAAGCAGAACAATTCAGAATCTGGGAAAAAGAAACAGGAGTTCCTTACACTATTCATGCAACTTCTATATTAAGTTTGAAATTAAATCAACATAAAAAGTTACAGAAACTCACAGCAGTATCAAAACAAAAAGTATGTGACCTTCTCTGGTAGCACTAACTGCTTAGGTTTAGAAGTAGAGTATATAAATGGTTGACCTGGTCCAAGATGAGAAACTCAAAGTTACTGAAGAAGTATCTGCAGCTACAAGGGAGGGAGAAGGAAACAAGAGTCATACTGAGATTGGGGGTTATAAAGCTTCAGAGTAAGTGGTGGGAAAAGGAGGAGGACAGCAGAACAACAGGAGGTTCCAGCAGAAAGACCTACACTAGTATTCAATGTTAGGAGTTGTGTGCAGTTGTTTAAGAAATTTAAATTCCCCCCACAATGAGATACCACTCATTATCTACTGGAGTAGCTACACTTAAAAAAGACTGACTATCACGTGTTAGTGATGGTGAAGAGAAAACAAATTTTCACACATTGCCACTGGGAATGTAAAAGATTGTGGGAACTTAGGAAAAGTTTGCCATTTCTTATAAAGTTAAACTTGCAGTTATTGTATGATCTAGTAATTCCACTTCTAGGTTTCTATCCAAGAGAAACAAAAATGTATGCCACCCAAAAACTTCCACCTAAATGTTCACAGTGGCATTAAGACTAGCCCAAAAGCTGGAAACAACCCAAATGTCCACTCCTGGTAAGCGGAGTAGTGACATTTGGTATATATCTACATAATGAATACTACCAAGCCAAGACCATTCAATGGCAGAAAGGGCAGTCTTTTCAAAAGCCAGTGGTGGGAAAACTGGATCTCCATATGCAAAGGAATGAAGTTTGCTCCTTACTTTATACTATGTACAAAAATGACCTGAAAATGGACAAAACACCTAAACATATAAACTATAAAACTCCTAGAAGAAAACATACCGTGAAAGACTGGATGTTGGATTTAGCAAGGATTTCTTGGAATATGACACCAAAAGCACAGGTAACAAAAGATAATTTGAACATTATCAAAATTTAAAAATTCTGTCCAAAGGACACAATCAACAGAGTAAAATGGCAACCTGCAGAATGGGAGAAAATATATGCAAATGCTATCGTCAGATAGGTATCCAGAAAGTACAGAGAACTACAACTCAAAAACAAAAAACCCAACCCAATCCAAAAATGGAGCAGAGAACTTGGACAGACATATCCCCAAAGAAGACATACTAATATATGACCAAGAAGCACATGAAAAGATGCTCAACATCTGAGCAATCATTAGAAAATGCAAATCACCACCACAATGAGATACCACTTCATACCACCTAGATAGCTAATTTCAAAAAGGCAAGTATTGGTGAGAATGTGGAAAAATTGGAACCCTTGCACAATGGTGGTGAAAATGTAAAATGGTAGAGCTTCTACAGAAAAGTTTGGTGGTTCCTCAGAAAGCTAAATGGAGGATGACCATATGATCCACCAACTCCACTTCTGGGCATATTACCAAGATGTGAAAACAGGAACTGGAACAGTTACTTCTCCCCCAGAGTTTACAGCAGCACTACTCAAAACGGCCAAAAGGCAGAAAGACCCTGAATGTCTGTAGATAGGTGAATGGTTAAACAGAGTAAGATATATATACTCACAATGGAATATTAGTCTTTAGTAGGAGTGAAATTCTCATACTAAGTGAAATAAGCCAGACACAAAAGGACAAATTCTGTTTGATTCCACTTTTACAAAGAACCTCAGGTGCACCATGCTCAGTTGGTAGAGCATGAGCGTCTTTTTTTTTTTTTTTTTTTTTTTTTTTTGAGCATGAGACTCTTAATCTTGGGGTCATGAGTTCAAGCCCCACACTGGTGTAGAGCTTACTGTAAAACAACAACAGAGAGAACTTCAAATAGGCAAATTCACAGACACAAATAATAGGAATCACTGGGCAGCAGGGATGGGGAGTTCCTGTTTAATGGGTACAGTTTCAAGACAAGTTCTGGAGATGGTTAGCAGTAATGGCTGCACATTAGTGTACATGCATTTAATACCAATCAACTCTACACTTAAAAATGATTTAAGTGGTTTATTTTTATGTGTATTTTACCACAATAAAAAATAAAGAAAAAAGGACCAAGCTAATGACAGGTGTTACAACATGGATGCATCTCAAAGACATGCTGGTGACAGTAGGCAAACTCAAAAGACCACATTAATATATATTCCATTTAAATGTTCAGAAAGAACAAGTCTACAAGGGACAGTGACTAGATATATTGATTACCCAGGACTGGGGCTGGGGAATGAGACCTGTTTATAAACAGGCTTGAGGGATCTTTTCAGAATGACGGAAATGTTCTAAGTGGAGTGTGGTAATAAACACATAACTTTGTAAATGTATTTAAAATTACTGAATTGGGGCAGCCCCAGTGGCGCAGCGGTTTAGTGCCACCTGCAGCCCAGGGTGAGATCCTGGAGACCCTGGATCAAGTCCCACGTCAGTCTCTCTGCATGGAGCCTGCTTCTCCTTCTGCCTGTGTTTCTGCCTCTCTCTCTAGCTCTCTCTCTCTCTCTCTCTGTGTCTCTATGAATAAATAAAATCTTTAAAAAATAAAATAAAATTACTGAATTGAACTCTTACTAAATGGGTGAATTTTACATAATACAGAGATCATTAAAAAAAACCTCACATACCTTCCGGTGTGGGTACAGATAAACTAGCTTTTACACAGACTAGCTCACCTTTCTGGTGAGAATATAAAGTAGTATAACTTTTCTCTAAAACAATAAGTTAAAAACGCATATAGTCTTCGACCTAAAACTCCACTTCTTTGAATTTACCCTAAGGACATAATTATCGTGGCACTATGTCTAACAATAAAATAATCAGTCCCAAAGTAAAAAGAATATCTGGTGGTTACACAAACTATGGTGCTTTGTGTGACAGAGCACTGTGCAGCCATGAGCCATGATGCCCTTGCCTACCAGACTCCCATAAGCAGCTCTACTGCAGAGCCTATTTCCTTTAACCTCCTATACCATCTGCAACTGACACATCACCTTAGCAGGCAGCACACATTCATGTTTTAATAAAGAATAATCACATGGAAAGATCTCACATTATGAAACTGTGATTTCTCAAAAAACTAAAAATAATATATTTGCATGTACATAGGAAAAAAAGCCTAGAAAGATATAAAAGCAAAATATCCACTTTCATCCCTAGGTAGCTAGACTGTAAGTGAATTTTTTTTGGTCTATTCATTTTAAAAATTTTTAATAATTAATATGTATTACACTTCCACAGGTGGAAAACAATTTCAGAGGTGGAACTGCTTCAAGCAATAAGGTGTAAGGATTGGTCTTTGGAGTGGGTTGCTAAAGCTCTATGGATACACAAGTCACCAAGTTTTAAAAATTTAATTTATTTATTCAATAAGAATTAAGTATTTCTTATGTGCCAGCCACTGTTATAGGCTCTGAGGATACAGGAATAAAAAAAAAAAAAAAAAATCCAAAATCTCTTCATTCACAGAAGTAGAAAGTCACATGGATGGCTGAATGGGATGAAGCAGAACTTAAATCAGGTGCCAAATCCTCAATAAACATGAAAATGATGTAGAGAAAATAATGAATAGGAAAAAAGCTATGATAGATCACTAGGTTTTTGCCTGGAAGAGTAATAATGATCTGCAAATAACAAATGGAGCTAAAAACACAGACCTCACATCCCTTTTAACTTCTTGGTGTGGAGTATGGCATCAGCTGCCACCAATTTCAAGTAGAAAGTACAATTTCACAGTAGAGTGGTGGCTTCTGGGAAGAGAAAAGTTGCAGTTAGGGGCAGGTGACAAAGAAATATTCTGTGAAGGGTTAAAGATCTTGTTCCCTCTAGAAAAGAGCTGTAGAGCACAAAGTAGAGTACACTGTACTTGGCATAAGAATAAAGTGGGCATTGCAGGAATTAAGTGACCTCAAAATTCTTCACCAAGTTTAGGCTGCAGCCTAGGAGGCATTTTGAAGGTCAAAGATGCAAGAGGATCATGATGTGGTCCTCAGGTGCTGGGCCAGCATGTCTCATTTATCTGTGTGTCCTCAGAGTCTAATAGCCAGCCAAGTGTGCAGGCTAATAGTGTCGAACACCCTCAATGGTTTACTTCAAAATTCAACACTGCTTGAGAACTTGTTCCAAAAAAATACCTCTGCCTGACAGTAATTTCTTTCAAGGAACTATCACTCACTTTGCCAACTTGGCTTACTAACTCGCTAGTCAATTTTGATCTCTCTTTCAAATGGAAATTAGTAGTTAGGTCCTTGATCCTTCAGATCTCACCCTTTTATGCAATTATACCTGGTTTAAGTCCACATCTTCCCACTTTTGGCCAGTCACACTTCAATCATTAGACAGATCTCATGATAAATCTCACCTAATCTCTTGTCTTCTGAGCTTATTTTCAGTAACTACCTGTGTACTATACTCACTTCCCCTGCCCACATTACTAACCAATGAACCTGAGCACCAGGTATCTTAAATGGTCTATGCTTAAATAGATTTAAAGAAAGGCAGAGTGACCTCAATTCAAACTGCTGTTGATTCTTACCAGCAACGTAACCTTGAACCCCTTCTGCTGCCACTCTACTGCCAAAGTAAATACTCAAGCAAATATACCTGGTCAGACCACTCCCCAGATCAATAACCCAATGACTTTCCATCACTAAGAGAATAGACTCTGCTGGCCTGCCTATCCAGCCTCGTTCTCCTGTCATTCTTTCTTAAGGGGGTCTTGAAGCTCCCCACGTCTATGCTGTTAATCATTATCTTGCAAGTGCTTTACTCTCCAGCTACAAGACCCACCCTATTCCATACCTTTTATTCAATCTGGGTAACTTTTAGTATCTTCTTAATCTTAGTATAAGTACTTTCTCCTCTATAAAGTCTTCTCTCACTCTCTGCTCTTATTAAAACCTGAGGTCTTGGGACGCCTGGGTGGCTCAGTGGTTGAGCATCTACTTTTAGCTCAGGTCATGATCCTGGGGTCCTGGGATTGAGTCCCACATCAGGCTCCTTGCTGGGAGCCTGCATCTCCCTCTGCCTGTGTCTCTGCCTCTCATGAATACATAAAATCTATAAAAACAAACAAACCTGATGTCTTTTCCCTTTCTATCTCCAAACATTTTAATCCTTCTGGATAGGTTTCCCCAAGATATCGTAAGTTCCTGCCAAAGCACCTAGTAGGTGCTCAAGAAATCTGCGGAATATCTGTCAATGTGGGTACCACTACCAGGAGTTCACAGGGCTAGAAGATTAAAAATAATAAAGAAGAAAGCACAGTGCTCAGTACACCACCATTTTATCTGCACCATATCCACCTCAGAAATTTTTGTAAAAAGAAAATTAAGAAAGGTAAAGATAGGGTAACTGATGAATAAATCTCCACAAAAACTTCTAATTTTGAGCTCACAGTAAATCAAAGAACCAGAAGATGTGAACTCAGCAAAAGGTGGGGAGAAGTCATGGTCCCAGCCTTAGAGAGACCCACTAGAGCTGGAATTCCACCAATTCTATCATCTGACACTCACTGGAATAAGAAAGGTGTACTCCTTACCTCTCCCAGGAAGTCATCTGGCCTTGAGATCACAATCCTAAAGTTCAAGAAGATTAGTAAAATTACTTCGATTACCATGGAGCTTCCCAAAACAATCCTGGCAGTCTCCCCACCTTGAGTATCTTTTCTTCTCCAAGCAAATCTGAATGGCAGGATCATGCACTGGTGTCAGACCTGCCAAACTGAACGTGCCATAACCAGCTGTCTGACTTTTGTAAGTGGCCTAAATTCCCTATGCACCTCAGTATCATCACCCGTGGAACAGACAATGAGACTCAGCTCACGTACTGTTTGTTGTGAGGATTTGAACAGTTAAGTATGGGAACAAAAGGAAACCTCAAGTTGATAAAGAATATCTACAAAAATCCTACAGGTAACATCACACCTGATTGTGAGAAACTTGAAGGTTTCCCACAAAGTTCAGGAACATGGCAAGTATGTACCCTCTTTTCAACATGGTACTAAAAGTACTACCCACTGCAATAAGACAAGAAAAAGAAATAGAAGGCATACAGATTACAAAGGAGGAAATGAAATTGGTTTTGTTCACAGACAATATCATCGCCTATGCAGAAAATGTGAATTAACGACAATACAAAGAAATCTCATGAAACTAGTGATTACAGCAAAGTTGCAGGATATAAGGTTAATATATAAAAGTCAATTGTTTTCTTATACAACAATGATTGTGAAATTGAAAACCTAATACCATTTATGTCAGCAACCAAAAATGAAATACCTAGGTTGTATAAATCTAACAAAACACATATAATCCATATTAAGAAAACTACAAAACTCTGCTGAATGAAATCAAGAAAGAACTAATAAACACGGGGATATTCCATGTCCATGGGAAGACTCAGTATTATCCAGGTGTCAGTTCTTCCAAACTTAATCTACAGATGCAATAAAACCCCAGTCAGAATTCCTACAAGGTATTTTGCGATATAAACAAACTGATTCTCAAGTTTATATGGAGAGGCAAAAGACTCAGAAGAGCCAATACAAGGTTGAAGGAAAACAGAGCTGAAGAGCTGACACTGCCCAGCTTCAAGATTTAATATGAAGTAGTCAAGCCATATTGTATTGGTGAAAGAACAGATTACTAGAATAAAACAGAGAACCCAGCAACAGACCCATATAAATATAGCCAACTGATCTTTAATAAAGGAGCAAAGGCAATACAACCACGTTGGTCTTTTCAACAAATGGTGCTGGAACAACTAGACATCCACCTGCTTACTGGACAAGTGGAAATTTATATGGCAGCCACCAAAGCAGGAAAACTTTGGTGGAAGGCAGATAAGAGTTTCTCTTTTATTACTCTCTACTGTTTCAAGGTTGTCCCTTTTCAGGTGAAAAGAATAAAGCTTTACTCTACGTCCAAAATAAATAAATTTAAAAAGCAAGAAGAAGAAGGCTGTCACTGCTGTAGTCTCAAACGTATCTAACCTTCAAGACCTGCTTCAGATTTTACTTTTTTAGAATTTCTTAATTATCCTACCTCATAGTATCTTTCTCCCTGCTGAGCTTCTACAGCAATCATTTATAAACAAACCACAATTTGGCACTCAGTAACATAAAACACTGACTTATAGGGCAGAGAATATTCAGATGCCCCAATTTATTCAAACAATAAGTGAACTTGCTAAAGAAAAAGGTCTTTCAGCACTTTGGCAAACTCACTTGATTAGGTGACTGGGTCAGACTACTTGACTAGCCTCTGTGAACACAGCTCAATAAGAATTTGCTTACTCAACTATTATTTTTAGGCAATTAATGAGACTTTTTTGGTGTGGGTTTTCATCTTAAATAATAGGCCAAGATTAATTTTTCCCACTAAAACTGATTCTATTTATAAAGTTCTATAGCTACTGAGAGTTGGTATCCATTGAAAAAAGATACACTATACACTTTCAAGCAATTAATTAAAAAGATTGTATTTTCTATTCACCTACACTAAGTTATACATTTTTAAATTCTATATTTGATTATTGTAAAATACAAAACTTAAAATCTATTAAATGACCTATTACTTTGCATTTGTATCAAATAAGAAAATAGCAAAAGATAATTCTGGATAATAAAGTATGGCAAATTAAAACTTTTGAGAGTACTACAGAATTTCCTGCCTCTAAAATACCTGAATGGTAAAAACAAACAAAACAAAACAACTACCATGTCTCTGTTTACCTCGATTTTCCTTCTGCAAAAAATCAGCTGCAGTATTTAACCTTTTGTAGTGATACAATGTTGGGTGCAAAAGAACATATACCACCATCATGCAGTCACTTATTTGACCTGTGTTCACAGGTACAAGCTTCCTACACCTGGTCACAGAAGTACACACAAGGTCTACTAGAACAGCCATGTAAAGAGCCCATTAGCATTTCAAATAGCTCTGATAAGCGATTTCCCACTTTGCCTAATCTTCCTCTTACACAGCTAGGTGTCAAGCTTTTTATGAAACATGAAGAATTTAACAGCTTTGAAATTCAAAACCAACTAGGTATGAAAAACTACCTGTATCTTTCCTATATCTCATATTTATCTTCTTATATTTTGGGGATGCTAAAATCTCTTAGATCTTTTTTGGAGTGTTCTAAAAAAAATTGTCAAAAATGTTTTCTTGAAAACCCTTAAAGCACTTTTAGACTCCAGCAACAAGTTTTGAGTATCCTCTAGACTAAGGAGGAACTGCAAATAGTTAGTGAGAGGATGAAATGAACTGGTGTGTGTGTGGGCGGGGAGGGGGGTGAAGAAGCAAGAGGCCAGCTTAGGAGGGAACATGGCTCAGTAGTTAAGAGGTAGGACTTTGCTCTGGCACACTTGAGTTCAAAGTGTGCTAGCTGCTTACCAGCTAAGTCAACCCTGGACAAATTATTTAGCCTTTCCAAATTGTCTCACTTGTTAAATGAAGGTAACCGTACTTAACCTCTTAAAGTTGTTTGGGGACTACCTCAGAGAATGCTTAGCACAGAATTAGCTGGTATTATTCTCGCCCTAGGTAGCTAAGACAGTTCAAAGGGCAACAAGAAACACTGAAGAATTTTAAGCAGAGAAAAACAGACACAACTGCACAGTGGAGAATGTAGAGAGACAAAACTGGAAGTGAAGATGAGTTAAGAGACTGTTTTAGTAATCTAAATAAGAAGCCATGGACCCTAGATGCCATGGATTTTAAACTGATAGGAGAGATAGGTGGCTGGCTCAGTTTGTGGTGTGTTTGACTCTTGATCTCCGGCTTATGAGTTCAAGCTCCACGTTGAGTGTAGAGAGTATTTAAAAGTAAAATCTTTTAAAATAGATAATCAGAATTGATAGGACGTTGAGGCTCACTGTGGGTAAAGAAGGAAGAATAAAAAAAAAAATAGATCTTGCATACCACCCATTTTCTGGGACAGGGAAGAAAGGATTGTAGGATACTGCTGGGAGGGCAACAAAAGGCAGTTAAAATTTAGCCTTGCTGAGTTCCACATAGGTACAGAAGAGAGACCTTTGTGAGCTGGATGGACATGGGTTTCAAGTGCAACTAAAAAAATCTGGATTTAAGATACAGATCTTGGAATCGTTACTACGTACAGGCAGTTAACTAAAGATGTGGTCCTAGAGTTCACCCAAGGTTAGCCTGAGAGGAATGTTATGGTCAGAATCCTATGAAATTTCAATACTTAATGGTTTATAAAGAGGAAACATTTGCAAAGGACAGAGATCACAAAAAAGAAGCTGAAGCAATATTCTAAAACTCACTGGAAGAGTTTCAAGAAGAATAAAAGGAGTTAACAGTGCTAAATTTTACTGAGAAATCAAGTACATATTCAACAAAAAAGTCCACTGGTGGGGGAGGAAGGTGCTTATATTGGGGAGGAAAGGAAAGAGGTATAAAGACAGATGATGGATCTGCTCCTTTTTACCAAAAACAAAATGTTTCAAGTTCCTTTTTTCTAATAACTATGAAAAATCAGATTTAAGTCAGACAGGTTCTCAGACACATCAATTAATAAGCACTTTCTAAGTTATGAAGAAAAATTACTTCCTAAAACATTTACCTACTTTTGTAAAGAAGTCACAAAGGAGAACACTGCAAAACTGTAAAGTCCCCCCTATTTCAAGGAACAAAGCGACTTTGTAAATACTAAACCACTGGTTCTAGGTTCTCTCAAGTTTTACCAACTTAACTGCCCATTAAAATTTTGCCCTATGTCATTAGGAGGAAAAAAAAAAAATCACTCCATTTCCCTTGAATGGAGACATTTAACAATAGAAGCTCTGAATGTATTTAATATTCCCTCTCAGATCACTTTTTTTTCTAATCCTTAATAAAATGGAGTTATCACTATTTTTTTTTGGCTATCATTATTTTTATCTTGCCTCAGTATTAGTTCAATTTAAGAGTTTTCTTCTCCCTCTAGAAAATTGGTTTCTACTCTGAATGAAACCTACTTACCGAAAGGCTGCGACTCCCTAGTGTTGTTAACCAGAGAGCAGTACAGTAGACACACAGCACAGCCACTTTTACAGGTGCTCACTTCTCTAAGTGCTGGTGTTCCCAGAGCCCCAGAGGAACAGGTCCCCCATTCAAATGTGAGCCACAGCTAAACCTGCAAAGGCTTTCATTAAAATAGTTAAATTTACAATTATCTTCGTCTCTATAGAGCAACAAGATCAATCTGTTAAGATTGGAAAAAAAAAAAAAAACCACACACTTTCTCAAATTCAGAACAAAGGAAAGATTGGTGATATAAATATTGAAGCACCAACACAAATTTCAAAAATTCAAGTGAAACTCAAGTTCTATTCATGAATGAAGAATTTATCTGTGTAAATTCTGATACAGCCACAAAATTTAAATGTATGGGAAATGTGTTTCATGGTAACTATTTCAGTAATTAAAACTGTTGAGTTTTAAATCCTCCTCCACTCCAAACATTAAGAGAAATCCTAATGTCTGGAAAACTCACCCAAATCTTCACCCAAAACAGACATTTAAAAAAGCTTTACCCTGAAAAAACAAAATACAATAACCAACAAAGCAATATTAACTTTGGAGGTTGGAGACATGCTGTTATCAGTAATTGAAATAAAAATTCACAGAAAATACGTTAAATTATTTAAACTGCAGCTGTGCTCAACTACTGTTGCATCAGTGAGTTAGAGCTTAACCCAAGATTTATCACTGCCTCCCATTCATCAATGAAATGAGCACTTTTAATCGTTTTGAATTTTGCTTTAAAACAACTTTTTAAAAGTTTATTCTGGAACATCAGTTAACAAGTTGATACCCTGAGCAGTCACGCCTAGCCCACTGAACACACTGGCTGTTAAGAGCACATGATCAGCAGTCATTGCCAAACAAAGAACACTCTTAAAGACAAAAACAACACAGGTCTAGTACCACTGTGTGTGAGTGCAGTCATCTTCTCACATTTAATTGAAAGCCTATGCAATACTAAAAAGGTGTTGATATACCATTTTAAAATCTAGATCCACGCATACTAATTCTGTTTCTCTCCCATATAAAAAAAACCCAGAGAAGCACAAACAGTGACAAAGGCTGTCCACACCTGTTCAGAGGCAGGTAATGTTAAGTGGCACCACTGCAGCTCCTCTCTAAAAAAAAAAAAAAAAAAAAAAAAAAAGGTTTCTGACAGATCTTGCAAGAAAATACTTCCTCCAATATGTGCTTACTAGAAAAAGCATCTACTAGAAAACCTGGTCTGAACAGGAAGGCTGATGTAAAACATTAAGCCCAGTACTGACAGAAATACATACAATGAGTAAAATACCCAACAAAGATATAATCGCTCACTTAAGCAGGTAAAAATTTTTCCAATTTCCTTCAGCTCGCTTTAATGTCCAGAAAATGACTTTATATTCATCTACATCTTGGAAAATGGGATTTAAAATAGGTCATTAGTTTAGGCAAAAACTAGTCACCCAATCAGAGAGCTTCAGAGGCACACTTTAATAGAACGCTTAAGGGGATGCCCATTAGAAAAATTTTGAAGCACGTCCTGCTGGTGGCAATATAAACTGGTACAACCTAAGAAGCAATTTGGCCAATCAAGTGTTCATATTCTTTGATCTAGGTAAGCCCACTGGGGATTTTTCCAGAAGAAGAAAAATCTTGCGGGGGGCGGGGGGGAGGAAGTATTTTTAAATGTACACACAGAAGTCTGTTTAATGCAATACTATTTAAAATGGTGAAAACGTGGGAACAACGTAAACACAATAGGCAAAAGACTAAGTATATCTTAGGTCCTACTAACTTTAACGGATTATAGAACTAAAATTTAAAAAATGTTAACCGATAACACAGTTTACTGAAAAAAAATGTAAAACTGCACTTATTTGCAATTATGGGGGGAAAAATGCAAGAATCTGGTAAGGTACAAAAGAAAAGAGTAAAAACGAGCAGAGCACAGCACAGCACAGCACACAGGGACGCGGGGTGCGGGGTGCGGGGTGCGGGTGCGGAGCGACTTTCCGGCTCCGGCTCCGGCCCCGCCGCGGCCGCGGAGCGCTCCGAGCAGCAGCCCGAGCAGCCGGCGGCCGGGCGCGGACCAGCCAGCGGGGCCGAGGCTCCGGGCGCCCTCGGGACGCGGATGCCGACCCCCGAAAGTTGCGCCCCGCGCCCCCCGCCCCCCGCCGCAGCCCGCACGCGGAGAGGCGGACGGGGTGGGGGGCGCGGGGGGACCCGGGGGGGCCGGGGGGGGGAGCCGCGCCTCCACCCAGCCCCCGCCCGCCCCCCCCCTCCCCGCCCCTGCACGGTCCGGGCCGGGGCAGGTCGCCCCCGCGCCCCCCGGGACCCCGCGCCCCCCCGGCGGGGAGGGCGGAGGCGCCCGCCGTCGGAGGGGACCCCGGCCCCCACTCGGGCCCCAACTACGGAGCCTGACGAACAAAGTCAAGTTTGATCCTCTCAACACCTATTTCCTGTCCAAACAGCCCTTTTGTTCTGCTTCCCTGCTTAATGTTCATGTTCGGTTTGCAGCAGAAAATAGCACAATGACACAACCTAGCACACACAGAAACATAAAGGAGCAAGAGTGTAAAATAAAGAATTATTAGAAGATCGGAACAAAAAGCCTACCAACAAAACCTCCACAATTTTCTGTTTGCTTCCCCTCAGATTAACTTCACTTGAAGCCGTGCTCCCCGGCAACCGAGCCTGCACGGCAAGCCCCGCCCCCAGCGCGCCCACTGGCCGCCGCCGCCAGGCCCCGCCCCGCCCGGGCGGCTGGCCGCGGTGATTGGACGCGGCTGACATCCATTACTTTAAAGAACTTTTCCTCGCTAGCAGGTTAGGTCGCGCGGCCGAAACCCGCTGATAAGCTGGTTTCTTAAAGAGACAGGACGCAGGGTTTCGGTTTCCCCTCGCGGAGTGTTGGCTCACTCTTTTGTCTCGGGGAGAACGCGCACCCCGCGGTGCCCCGACCGAGTGCAAGCGCGGCAGCAGACACGATGCTCCCCGCCTGCGTCCGATCGTGCCCCCGCACAGCCACGGAGGGACACTGAAGCTCTGTTCACTCACGCTCCCTTTTCAACAGTTCACGTTTGTTTTAAGGTGGCAAACAGAAAATCCAATGCAAAATTTCGCCACACTGAACAAAACGATATTTTCTCTAAGACTTGAAAATAGGATCATTTAAGTCATGGAAAATAGAGAGCCCTGAACCACCAAATGCAAAACACTCCTTTCTGCGCCATCCGAGTCCCGGCCGCGTCCTGAGCATCAGCCGGGCCGAGAACGTGGGGGCCCAGCCTCTGCCGTCTCCACTGCCAAGGGCACAAACACCTGCAGCCGGGACAGGGCTGCCTCGGGGGCAGCCTGGGCACCGCAGAGGGGCAGCGACGCAGGCAGAGGCCGCGTGCCCTGAGCGCAGGGCCGGCCAAGGTCAGGAGGGCTTGAGTTGTTTCAGTTCCCAATTCCTGTTGCTTTCTAAACACGGGTAAACCCGACCGTGCACCACACCTGAGCATCACTTAGTTCACCTGGGGGTGCAGCCCACCTGAGTATCCCTTAGTTCACCAGGGCTGCAGCCAAGGGCAAGGTCTTCCTCTGGAAATCCCGGGTGACAGGACAAGTCACCTGCGGGGCTTCTAAACATCCCACACAAACACTTTACCCAGGACTCCGTTTGCTGTATTTTAGTACGTTTACTTCAATTAAAACTCCGTATGTCCTAGTAGCTTGGCCCACCAAATATTACTGACATGAATCATTACCTGATTGAATGGCATTTAACTTGTTCAGTAAAGTATGATTCTCAACTCTACCAAAATTTTAAGTGATTTATAAAAATAAAACCCAAAAAGTAAAGCAAATTAAAGTTTCTTAAAAACGCTTTCAATAAGTTTATATAAGAATATTTCACGTTAAATGTACAGTTTTTAAAGTCTAAAATTTTGCATTTTCCCTCAGAAAAATCCATATATTAGAACACAAAGCCAACAAACTTGTTTTGACTACAAAGAGAAGTCTGTACGAAACTGAAAATTCACATAATTGCAACTAGACATGAATATGGAGTAATACCCTGCAGAAGCCCAAACAGCTGCATCATCTATTATGCCTTTTAAGTGGACAAATTGAAAGAGCCAATTCACAGAGGCCTAGTCCCAAGATGCTTTGCAAGGATTCTCTGCCCTGAATGCCCAGTACTTCACAAGTCAAGTTGAGGTCTTCTTCCCACTCTGGCAAAGTAACACTGGAAGCATAAGAGGTACAGGAACAAGTAACAGAAAGAATACAAAATTTTAGTTACAGCATAAATTTGAAAGAAAAAAAAAGGTTTTAGATGGCCAGAATTTGACAGGGCTATAGAAAAAGAGATGGCAAGCATTTAAATCTTAAAATTTGGCAAGCATGAAATTAGTAGAGTTACGGGAACCAAAATAACTTTTGCTCCATTCTCAATTTTTCACTTCAGTCAATAATTTGTATAAAACAGACACGTATTACATACACTAAAATAACACCAGGACCACCCTCAATCTATAACCAAAAAAAAAATACAGATATGATTATACCAGACCATTCAAAGGTCTCTAGGATCTACTTGAAAGAGCTTCATGGTGATAAATGTCATTTTATATACGCGGATTTTATTCCACTTCAAAGTCTGTAGCAGAAGAAAACAGCAAAAATAAATAAAAGGAAAGTAATATCACAACTGAGATTATTTGAAAACAATATTGCTTCATAGGAACATGGAGCCTGCAAATGCTCCAAGGCTTCCTGATTGCATGTGACAATATCACTTTTTGAACATCAAGGATTCAAAGGATGTACTGTATATTCTTGGTGGGGGAGGAGCTCAGAAGCTTTCTCAAACCTATCAACTAACAATGGAGAGGATAAGCCAGAACAACTGGTCTCATCTCATTTTAAAAAGACCCTGCATAAGGAATTAAGTACCTAGACCATCAAGAGTAACTTTCAGTAGGTACAGAGCAGGGTGAAAATGTCCTCAGGATTTTAAAGGACTGAGAGAGGAGGTCAAACTATTCTTCATACAACAAAAATTAATCCTTGGCATCATCCCTGGGTGCTAACAGGTGGGTCTAGGCAGTAGTTGATAAAAGGCCCAGCTTGACATTCACAAAGCATGACTGGGTCCCTAAAGATATGGTCTCAAAATCACTATCTAATGGAGAAAAAGAAAATCATTTAGAACAATATTTCCCTGACAAATACACATTGCTTACAAAAGTGAGGCATGTATTTATTAAGTCTCCAACTCCTGTCGTGGGTCTTCCAATTCATGAAGGGAAAACAACACAAGGTGAGCACTGGGAGAGGGCTAATGGCCCACTCAGCAAAATACTAAACACAAAGGAAATATTCAGGAATTGAACCATGGAAAGCATAAACTAAACCCAGTTGAGGTATCTGTCTATAAGATGATAAACTATTTTAGATCTACAGGGATAAGCAAGGTCACCAACAAATGTAAATTAAAAAGGAACAGAAGTCACAATATTGAGACAAAAGTATATGTAAAGGAAAAAGCATTCTCAATGCTTAATTATTAAGAGCCATCAATTTTCATGTGCCAAGTAACATCACCGCTGATCTAAGTAAACTGTGGGACATAGAAAAGTGATGGAAAACAGATCGGCAGATTCTAAGTTCCTTCCTCTCTCCTTAGCAGCCTAAGCTAAAAAATAAATAAATAAAATTTGAAAAGATAAATCATCCACTCTAATTATTTAATAAGATTAATTTTTATACAGCTATCCAAAGAAAAGCTGCGTTTTTCAACAGTCATGGAAAATTTTTAAAAATTATAGTCACAGAAAATAAACGGTTTTGAAAAGCACAAGTTGAACAGGTAAGTAACATCCTCTGATGATCACACAGTAATGTTCAAAGTTAAAAGAAAAGCTTCTAAAAAAAAAAGAAAAGAAAAGAAAAGAAAAGAAAAGCTTCTTAACTCATCAAAGGTTGAGAACACCTACTATGTGCTGGGCACCACTAGTAGCAGGGCACGTCATGGTAGACTGTCCCTCACACTGTGGAGACTTAAGGTCTAGAGTCAGACCACAGGGATGTCATGGGAACATGGGCAATTTTCAGTGTTCTCATAGCCACATTACAATATTAAAATAGTTAA
Organism: Canis lupus dingo; assembly: GCF_003254725.2. Taxonomy (NCBI): domain Eukaryota; kingdom Metazoa; phylum Chordata; class Mammalia; order Carnivora; family Canidae; genus Canis; species Canis lupus. The sequence continues at coordinate 57,449,625 of NC_064245.1, forward strand.
ATCAATTGTAGTAATATATTTGACTTAACACAATACACATAAAATAGCATTACTTCGATATGTAATCATTTTTAAAATTGAGATTTTTTTCTTTTGCAGTAGAAATCCAGTTCCTATTTCATATTTACGGCCTCATTCAGAATTGTGATATTTCAACAGCCACTGGCTACTTAAATTTATATCTCTGCTGTCCAGTACAACAACCCCTAGCCACATGTGGCTATTGAGCAACTGGTACGTTACTAGTATGACTGAGGAACTGAATTTTTAATATTATTTAATTTTAATGCATTCAAATAGTGACAAGTGGCTATCTACTAGCTTGGAAATAACAGCTCAAGGGAAGAAACAGACAGTAAAACAAATTACACACACTTAATGAATTGCAGTTATTACAAGTGTTTACAGCAGAAAAAAATGTCCAATATGAAATGAATAAATACAGCCAACAGAGGCTTAACCTCTTTTGCCAGCATTAAGGAAGGACTGTCTCCCCAAGAAGTCTGGCTGGCCCCACAATGCTCCCTCAGGGAGCCCCAGTCGTTCCACTCCTCTGGTACATCCTGAATCAAGCCAAGCTCTCCTGTTCGAGCCAGCACTCCCCTAGCTGACTCTTGATCTCAGAACTCACAAGCACAGTTGCAAATTTTCTACAGGACAAGCTATGGGCTCATAACTGTTTACAAGGCAATTTTTACAAAAAAAATCTTGCAAAAGAAATTCAGTGTGCCCTTGTTACTAAGTTTTAATGTTCTGATAGATATGGAAACCAAAGAAACTCCCCAAACAAACCTTGGTTACACCATTAATCTTCCTAAATGTTACATCCTCACAGAGACATTCTTAGGACGTGGAGTTAGCACCTTCCAATCTCTGCTGGCACACCGGATTTCTTTCCTTGCTAGCACTGGTCAACATCTGAAAACTCCTTATTCATCGGTCTATGAATAGCGTAGCTTTCCCAGAGGTTCTGAACTGGGTGAAGGCCTCAGCACTGGGCACAAAGTACAGGCAGCGAGGAGCAACTGCAGTGACGATGGAAGAGTCACTCAATACAGATATTTTTACACATCAACATTTAAGGAACATAGCAAAACTACACGCAAAGGACAATTTAATGGCACAAAATATTTTTATCATAGAAAATAAAACAAAGTGTAGAAATACAGTAACTTAATTTAAAATTTCAAAACCCCAAACCACCTGCAGACTCTAAGGAATCAACTAAAAAACTAGAGAACAAAGCAACAGTCAAAAATTTGGGGATGAAAAGGGAGGGAGACAAAACGAAAACACATTATTCCCAGTTACTAAAACAATGCACTAGCATCAAATTATGAACACTGTATAAAAGCTAAAAAGAACCAAGTATATATATGCTTTTAGTATATAATGAAGGCAGTTTTATTTCAAGGCAACAAGATTTTTGTTAATCAGGCTAAAATAACTATTAAGGAAAAATAAAGAAGTTATTTCTCTTGACTTATACTATCAAAACAAATCCTAGATAAACAGAGAGAGATACGTATGAGAATGAAACCATAGAAGGACTAGAAGAGTTATCTGGGCAGGAGTACCCATTAAACATGAGAGTGAAGTAGGAGCCATAAAAAGAAACTACTAACTTAAATTTCTTAAAAGGTAAAAACTCTTTGAAGTTAAAAAAACAAAATACCATAAGCAAGTAAAAGGCAAACGAAGAGCCAGGGAAAATATCTGTGGGATGTGACAAAGGATTGCTATCCTAATTATATAAAAGAATAAAAAGGGTATTTTGAACATAGAACATCACTCCAAATAAGCAAAAACAAATTAGAAGACATAATACCTTTCTCTCCATTTGTCATCATAATTATTCTAAGAAATATATAAAGAGTCTTATGAAGAAGGCAGGCAGGAAAGAAAATATTCAAGTGTTGGCAAAGATACAGAGAAAATTTGTACTCTCACATTTTTCATCAAACTTTATACTGGTTCAGTCAACTTTATATTATAATCTCAGCAAAATTTTACAATAAGATTTGGCAATATTTATAAAAAGACACAAAAAAAAGTTCATGTGCTTTGACTCAGCCATTGTAAGACAGACTGAATCCCAAAGAAATGAGGAATATGTGGAGACTTAGCTCCTTACCACTCTCTCCAGTGACAAAAGGACAAAGCAACAAGCCCCACAGGACAGGCGACTAATCACAGTAAGATGAAATGCTTGTGTACCTTAGAGTCCTAACTTCTGCCCTCAAGTGACAGACAACAACCAAAACAACTTCGGATGACAGGTTCCATAAGGACATGATGCAGAGTCATATAGTCAGGGAACATGATGTGTGGAGGCATGCCTGAAGCAGTGACATTTGAGCAGATACAAGATTGAAGTGTGCCAGGCAGAAAAACACAACAATTTTAAGGAAGTAAGCGTGGCATGCTGAAGAATCCCAAGAAGACCAGTATAGCTGGAGGTGCATGAATCAGGGGGAAAGTTGGCAAGGCTGGATAGTCAACCCACAGCTATAAGTCATGTGTGGCTGGCTAATCAGCACTTGAAACAAGGCCAGTCCCCCAAGCACTTTACATGGAAAATATATAGTGGATTTTGAAGACAGTCTGAAAAATTTAGTAAAATATCCTATTAATAATTTCTTATGCTAATTACTTATTAAAATCATAGTATCTTGGGATAAGTAAAATATATCTCACCTGTTTCTCTTTTTAATGTGGCTATCAGAAAATTTTAAAGATTTATTTATTTCAAGATTTTATTTATTTATTTATTTATTTATTTATTCATTCATTCATTCATTTATGAGCAAGAGCAAGCAGTAGGGAGTGCAGACAGGGAGGCAGAGGGAGAGAACCTCAAGCAGACTCCCCGCTGAGCATGGAGCCCTACACAGGGCTCCATCTCACAACCCTGAGGTTCTGACCTGAGCCAAAATCAAGAGTCAGATGCTTAACCACTGAGCTACACAGGCGCCCCGGGCTATCAGAAAACTTTAAATTACTTATGTGGCTCCCATTCTATTTCCATGAGAGATTGCTGGTCTTGGGTATAGGTGTCATAGTAAAGAGTTTCGATTTTATTTTGTGTATCGAAAAGTCATTGGAGGATGTTGAGCCTCTCTACCTTACATATTTAAATGATGGTTCCCCCACAGGAGAGCCAGAACTGAAGCAGGGACACCAGTTAGATGACTATTGTTACTGTCCTGTGTACAACAAAGGTGCTGAGATGGATTGCATTTGGGATAAGCTCTGAAAGTAGACGCAACCCAGTATTGTTCAGAATCCCACTTCCAATTGTGTAGAATATACACACACAGACTAGGGGTATACCTGCCAAAACTTTAGCAACGGTTATTTATTCTTTGTAACTTTCTATTCCTTCTGAAAGCTGGGGAGGAAAGACACCAAAAACACATTGCCCTTAATACAAAAATGACTTTTTTTAAAAAAACTTTTCAACAGGATAAATAAAACAGCCCTACAAAAAAAAAAAAAAAAAAACACAACAACAACAACCAACCAAACAAAAAAAACAAACCACCCTATTTGTCAGCAAGCTACACAGGCTGGTTACAACAACAAAGCACCTCTACTCCTGTGCCTTTAAAGACAACTTATTTGAAGCTATATATAAACTCCTATTACTTACACACCACTTTCCGGAAATTAATACCGCTCCTACTCTGTCAGTGCGTTGCTGAGCGTGGTAAATAACACATGGCCTTAGAAGTATCCTTCAGGGCACACACCCAAGGCTAAGGAAGTCAAGTCCCTCAATGTGTGGTGAGCCTATCCTACCGGCCAGCACAGTCCTCCCAGAGTGCCCCGAGGACACCGTCAACATCACAGCACAGAGAGCACCTCGGTCCCAATCCTGTTCCTTGAGAGGCCCTACCATCGGATGGGGCTTCCCTCGGCCCACGGTGCAGAGCTGGAAGGACGATTAGGGCAGGTTTCTCCTACAGGACGTGCTAAGGGAGAAGAGAGCCTTAGGTGAGTGGCCAGAGGTGACACAGAGTGGCCAGCACACACGGTGACTTACTTTACACACAATCAAGTGGTTTTTGTACTTATATTACTTTAGCATTGAAAAAGTAGGTAGCAAACAGAGCCTGACTTCTCCCCGGTGATTGCAGAGGAGATCCATCATACACACACACGGAGGGGATCTCGGTTTCTCATTCACATGTTCAAAACTCGGAAGTAGTCCTCCGGCTCCGGATCCTCCGTGACAAAGTCCCTCGGCTCCCCCCACGCCCTCCACTCCTGAGTACGGGCTACACCGTCTGCAGGTGCGCAGCGGGAGCCAGGTGCTGACGCCAAACAAGGTACCGTGACTTCCAAGGGCCCACGGACGGCGGGCTGTGAGCAGGGCCCCGCTGACCCTACAAAGCTGCGGAGAAGGGCCCGACAGCACGTGGTGGACACACGAACCGGGTGAGGAAACCACGATGAACACACTACGGGCGGGCCTGACCTGCCAGGGAGGAGGGCACAGGACAGACAGGCCACCGGCCAGCAGGTGCGGGCTCCGGCCGGCCCCTCTCCCGTCCTACCACCTAGGTCGTGTGCGGCCCTGGGGCCCCGAGTCGCTCGCCCTGCGAAAGGAGGCTTCACGACCAACCGCCCGCAGGGAAGGCGGCGTCCGCGGACCCACAGACCCAGGGCACGGTCCCCCCTCCGCCCCACTCCTCCTCAGGTGCCCCCGGCACCCCTGCCCGCCCGGACTACGGCGTAAAACGTGCAAGGAACAGCTGAGACACAACCTGTTGCATAAACCTAAATGTGCAACTTTTGCAGAAAAAGAGCATTTTCCCCTAAAGTTCTGGCCTGTGACTCCCCGCCTAGCCTCGGGAAAAGCAAACTCCTACCGGAACCCTGTCTCAGGGCATCACGGCCAGCGCACCGTGGGGCACCGACCGCCCCACAGCGTCCAGCGCGCACCGGGTCCCGGGCCGCCCCCTCCCCGGCGCTCCGCCCCCCGCACGGCCCGGGAGGTGCGGCTGCGGCAGAGGGGGCGCTCGGGACCCCCTGCCACGCCCACCCCCCACCCGGGCCGCCCGGGGCCACCGCTCTCCCCAACGCCTACCCCGCCCCCGGGCCGCTCGGGACCCCCGGACCCCCCGCCCTGGGGCCGCTCGGGACCCCCCCCACGGCGCCGCTCGGGACCCCCGGACCCCCCCGCCCTGGGGCCGCTCGGGACCGCCGGACCCGCCCCGCCGCCGCTCGGAACGCCCCCCCCGCCCCCGCACCCCGGGGCCGCAGGAACGGGCCGTGACAGGAGGGGCCGCCCCCCGCCCCGGCCGCAGCAGGTGCACGCCCGCTCCACGCGGCCCACCCCTCCCACCAACTGCTCGCGGACCCCCGGCCCGCCCTGCCCCCCGCCCCCGCCGCCCGCCGCCCGCCGCCCGCCGCCCTGGCTTCCGCCCGGGAGCGCCGGGGCCGCGCCTCAGCCGGTGGGGGAAGGGAGCTGCTCACCTGGCGGCGGCCCTCCCCGCCCGCCGCGCTGCCCGCCGCCGGTCGCCGCCGGAGAGTGGGGACAGGTGAGGCCGCCGAACCCCCGCTCGCTCCCGCCCCGCCGCCGCCGCCGCCGGCCCTCCGTCCGCTGTTTATTAAACTTTTCTGTTTGGTTGTTCGGCCTGTGACGCGGCGGCGCCCGAGCTCCGCGATTGGCCGGCTCCCGGCGCTGACGCGGCGCCCCGCCCGCCTCCTAATTATTACCGGCCGGGCGGGGCCGCGGGGCGGGCACGCGGGGGGCGGGGCCGGGGCCCGCGGCGCGCGCTGATTGGCCGGAGCCCCGTGCGGGGGCGGGGCTGCAAGCGAGGAGCCCTCCCCCGCCCTTGCCGCGCGGCGGGCGCTTCCTGGGCTGGGCGCGCGCCAGAGCTGCAACCTCGGGCAGGGGGCGGTGGGGGTGGGACCTCCGCTGCCTCGCGGGGCGTGGCGCGGGGAAGCGGGTGCTCCACCTGCCGGGGGTGCGCGAAGGCACTCCTAGCCGGCCCCACGCGCACCCTGGAGAGCGCGGGGGGTCGAGCTGCGGGGGCGCCCCGCCGCGGGGTCCCGAGCCCCAGCCTGCAGCGGGGAGCGCGTGCACACCTGCATACACACCGTGCCGTGCATTCGTGCGTGCAGCGTTGAGCCCGTGCACACCGTGCCGTGCACAGCTGCTTACACACCACTGCATGCACACAGTGCCATGCACACATGCGTGCACACCTGCTGTGCACACCTGCCACGCGCCCTTCCGAGACCCCTGGCCAGCGGAGCGATGTAGGAACGGTGCCCCCAGAGCAGCTCAGCCTTCCGGCTCAGGTGCAGCGCGCGCGGGAGGCCCAAGACCAGTTCAAGGACATTAAGTCCGACCTTAAGAGAGGGTGGGACCGAAAGGTAGGAGCCTCAAAGGTCCCATATGTTTCCAGATGGGACATTTTATTTTACTCACCATGGATTTTTTGCATTAATGTGCAAAAAAACTAAAGTCTCAGGATCTTACTTATCTTGATTACTGAGCTTTTTGGTTCCCCTTTACATTTTAGGCTTGAAGTCACTAGCTTAGTGTCCTAACCCCAGTGGAGAGGGATTTTGGTGGAACTGGAAGTGTAGAGAGTAGGTCTTTTGCAAATAGGGCTTGGGGATAAGAACTGCCTAACAGTTGAGAAGATTCAGGCCAGAAAGGAGCCTTCAAGGAGGAGGTTGCACTGGCTTTGGCACTGGAGAGTGCATAGGAAAGCAGCATTTTCCTGTCCTCCTAAAGAGGCCAGAAGATGGAATTCCAGGTTTGAAGAACAGTGATGTGTTGTGAGGTGAGGAATATGCAGTGTAGAGTTGAGTGTGTCATCAGCAATAGGGGGGACAGTTTGCACAGGATGGAAAGGTATTCAAAGGGTGTTTGTAACAGGCATTCGTTTTTAATTTTAAAAACAGACACACACACAGTGGGTTAACCCACGAGAAGGGGGTTTTGCCCAAGGATCTCATGTCTGATCATGGAGACTAGGTTAACTTGGAGACTACAGATAGTTTTAGGGTCAAGTGTTACAAGTCTTTACAGCCAAACTGAGTATTTGACTTTACTTGGTGGGAAATGAGAAGCCATTATAGCATGAAAAGAACTATCAGGAAGGGAAGGAATGGTGGATTATAACAATTTCTGCTAGTACTAGGAATAATTTTGCAGACTGGGGATTTCTCTCAACTATTCACTGTCCTCTTGTCACTAGATAGTAGAACTATATGGAATTTTAGGATTTTGGCCACGGTTCACATCCCTACTCAGATACATTTTTGACAGTTAGCAATACTCACAATCTCCCTGGGTCTTGGTTTTCTATTAGTATGGGAAACAGTGAACAAAACGAAGATGCCTGCCTTCATTCATTTTTCGTTCTAATGGGTGACACATGTAATAAGTATTTGTGTTGTGAATTAGAAGATGGTAAGAGGTATAGAGAGAAGAAAATGTAGGGAATCCCTGGGTGGCTCAGCGGTTTAGCCCAGGATCGAGTCCCACAGCAGACTCCCTGCATGGAGCCTGCTTCTCCCTCTGCCTGTGTCTCTGCCTCTCTCTCTCTCTCCGTGTCTCTCATGAATAAATTAATAAAACCTTAAAAAAAAGAAGAAAATGTAGAGCAGGGTCGAGGAAGGGGGAAGTTTTAGTATTAAACACGGTGTTCAGCATAGGCATCATTGGGAAGGTGAGATTTGAACAGAATTATAAGAGGTGAGGATATAGTCCTATGGATAACCGGGAGAAGAGTGTTCCAGACTGAGACCCAATTAGAGGGCCGGCCTCAGGGCAGGTGAGCTGGGTAGATAATGCTATGAACATTTATCTACAAGAGTTAGTGGGCACATGCATTTTCACTTCTCTAGGGTCTGTACCTAGGTGTGTAATTGCTGGGCCATGTGGTGCTTCTGCTTGTCACTATTTGAACTGCTGGACTGCTTTTCCAAAGGAGATTTGCTATTTTACATTCCCACCAGCAAGGAGTGAGGATTCCACTTTCTCCATACCCTTGGCAACACCTGTTAAGGGCTGTCTTCTGGATTAGAGCCCACCCTCATGAGAGTGAAATGATTAGGATTTGCCTCTCCCCGATGGCTAATGACCTTGAGTGTCTTTTCATGTGCTTGTTGGCTGTTTTGTGGCTCTTCTTTGGAGAAATGTCTATTCAGATCCTCTGCTCATTTCTAAATTGGGTTCTTTGTCTTTTTAATTTTTGGTTGTGAGAGTTCTTTACATATTCTGAACACAAGTCCCTTATCAGATATATAATTTGCAAATATTTTCTCTCATGTGTGGGTCCTCTCTTTTCACTTGCTTGCTGATATCATTTGAAGCCTAGAAGTTTTTAATTTTGCCTCATCCTTTTAATTAAGTCTTCCCCTTCCCAACATCCAATTAGTCACAAATTTAACTGATTCGGCCTTAGATATATCTATGAAATACACCCCCCGCACTGCCCTGTACACCCGCTTATTATTTCTTACCTGAATTTAGGTAATAGCCTCCAATACAATTCCTGTCTCTGCACCCCACCCAGGTAGTCCTCCAGCCACTCCCTGAATGATCGTCCTGAAACACAAATTGAGCAGGTCAGACATCTGTGGGCTCCCCATTCCTCCTGGAACAACTCTCAGACTCCTCCAATAAGAGTACCTGCAGCATTTTAAAAGTTCAGATTGCAGGTCCGTGATCTGGACACAGTGAATCAGAATCTCTAGGGATGAGCCTGGGCATCTATTTTTAATAAGCCCCCAGGTGATTTTTATTCTCAGAATCATTTGCCTAAAACAATGGTTCTAAACCAGGGGTGACTTCGTTCCCCAGGGGACATTTGGCAATGTATGGAGACATTTTTGGTGGTTACAACTTGGGGGGGGGGGTGTAGCTATCACTTAGTGACAGTAGGGATGCTGCTAGAATACTGCAGTGCACAAACCTTCACCCCCCCCCCCCCCCCCCCCCCCCCCCCCCCGCCAAGCCAACAAAGAATTGTCAGCCCTGAATTTCAGGCATGCCAAATTGAGAACCCTGGCAGTATTTATAGGAGATAAAATATGAACTTCTGCATTTGAGTCTGGCTAATTGGTCCCCAGCTCTACAAAAGATCTATCACTCTGAAAAACCATCTCCAACTTAGTGACTTAAAACAATGATTTACTATTTCTCATGATTGTGCGGCCAGGCTGGGCAGATCTGTTGGTCTTGCCTGTACTCTCTCATGGAGAAGCTGCTGGGGACTGTTGAGCTGTATGCCCGTTCAGTTGGGTCTCATAGCATAGAGGTTTTGGAGATACAAAGGGTGTGAGCTTGGATGCCACTTGCCTTGTTCTAATGATCACAGAGACTAACCCAGATTAAGGAGTAGGGAAACGGATGCTACTTTTTAAAGCAAGGAACTTGCAGAGAATTTGTGGCCATGTTAATCCACCCACCTTTTCAACACCATCTCCAGGTCCCACCACCTTCTAACCTCAGTGGGGACCTGCCAGAGCCAGACCAGACCCTGAGGCTCCAAGCAATAGGGGAGGAAGTACCCTCAGAAAAACTTCTCACAGACTAGCCATAGTGGTTCTTCTGACTTTTCGTCAGAATCTAAGCCAAAGGATTTAGTCTCAGGACCCTCTTATATTCAAAAATTGAGGACCCCAAATAACTTTTATGTGGGTTACCTCTATCAATATGTACAGCATTAGAAATTAAAAATGAGGTGTTTTAAAAGTAAACGTTAACTCATTTAAAAATAGTAATAACAACACTCTTACATGTTAACATTCCCAAATAAAAATTATATTTTCCAGAGTATGAATCAGTAAGAAGAGTGACACCATGCTACAGTTGTGCACAGAAGGCAGTCTGATTCTCATATTTGTTTCTGCATTCTCTCTGTTGCAGTATCACACATCACATAGCCTCTGCAAAACCCCACTGTACACTCATAAGAAAAAGGCAAATCATGACATAATATTATAGTGAAAACAGTTTGAGCTCACAGACCCTCTCAGAGGGTTTCAGGGACCCCCAGGGGTCCATGGATCATACTTGACAACCACTCAGAGTTGTTCCCCCAACTGGCCCAAGCCAGCAGATCCCTTAACTCCATGGACATGCTGCTGCCCATCTACTAACATTCCTACATTCATTCATCAGCCCTTTTATGACCTTACTCTTGTGTGTGCACTCTGCTTATCCCCACCAAACTCCTACTCATCCCCCAAAACCCACTATAAATGCCTGCTCCATGCTGAAGGCTTTCTTGACTCCTATAGGCAAAGTTAGGACTCCTCTTTATGTGTAGTCACACACTTTATGCCTCCTTCTGCACTAGAACTTACCCTGTTGAATGGAAAACTTTTTAGTCTGTTTGTTTGCTTCCTCTCTAATTAGAACAGAAAGTTCTTTATCTGATGTTTGGGTTGAGTTTTTGTTTTTGTTTTTTGTTTTTTTCCGTATTGGAACAAGATGTGGGTTGTAAATTGATCCATTTCCAAATCACTAACCAAGGACCCTGACAAATGTTTGAATCCTCCCCTTCCTCCTGGTTTTGTTAGAGGTCTCCTTTATCGTATACTAACTTCTTGCTTTAAATCTGTATAACAGATTTTAAATCTTTTTTTAAAAAATTTATTTATTCATGATGGAGAGAGAGGCAGAGACACAGGCAGAGGGAGAAGCAGGCTCCATACAGGGAGCCTGACGTGGGACTCGATCCCAGGACTCCAGGATCACAACCTGGGCTGAAGGCAGGTGCTCAAACCACTGAGCCACCCAGGCTGCCCCTGTATAATAGATTTTAGATCTGGGTTTTTCCACTAATACTGTTGTTCTGCTTCAGCCATATGTCTGGTTTTAATGAAGACCTGTGGTGTGATAATACCATGGCCTCAGAAGAAGTTTTAGGGTCTAATGGAGTCTGTCCGTCTACTTTTTTTTTCCTTCTGAATTTTGTTGAAAATTCTGATCTGTTCATGCCTCCGTGTTAACTTTGGAATAATTTTGTCAGTTGCCAAGAAATATCCTGCCAGGTTTTTCTTTTTAAGATTTTATTTATTTACTCATGAGAAACACAGAGATAGAGGCAGAGACACAGACAGAGGGAGAAGCAGGCTCCCTGTAGGGAGCTGGATGCGGGACTTGATTCCAGGACCCCTGGATCACGACCTGAGTAAAAGACAGACACTCAACCGCTGAGCTGCCCAGGTGTCCCTCCTGCCAGGGTTTTTTTTTTTTTTTTTTCTTTCTGCCAGGGTTTTAACTGGGATTCCATATGCCTAAAACAGTTTGGGGGAGCAGGGAAAGAAATGTGTGTCTTCAGAGAATTTGGATGGCCCATCAAGAGGTCTGCTGGGGTTTTTCTTTTTCATTTATTTAGCTTAAAAAAGACTCTCAACATTAGAAAGGACAAATACCTACCATTTGCTTTGACGTGGATGGAACTGGAGGGTATTGTGTTGAGTGAAGTAAGTCAACTGGAGGACAATCATTATATGGTTCACTCATACGGGGAATATAAGAAATAGTGAAAGGGATTATAAGAGAAAGGAGGGAAAATGAGTGGGAAAAATGAGATAGGGTGACAAAACATGAGAGATTCCTAGCTCTGGAAACCGAATAAGGGATAGTGGAAGAGAGGTAGCCTGGGGGATGGAGTGACTGGGTGATGGGCACTGAGGGGGGCACTGGACGGGATGAGCACTGGGTGTTATACTATATGTTGGCAAATCGAACTTCAATTAAAAAAATTTTTTTTTAAAAAAAGAACAAACTGAGGGCTGCTGAAGGGAATATGGGTGAGAGGATGTGTTAAATTGGTGATGGGTATTAAAAAAGACATTTATAATGAGCACTGGGTGTTGTATGTACATGATGAACCACTAAATTCTACACCTGAGACTTGTTATTACACTACATATTAACCAACTGGAATTTAAATAAAAAGTTGAGGGGGGCATCATTGCAAACTTAGAGACTTTCTACCCATTTGATGGAAGTAAATGACTCTGGCAAATAAGATAGTCATAAACTCCCAGCAGAAGTTGTACCCCCAGCCCCTAGTTACCAAGGTCTGCCAATACACCCAGTTAAAGGTGCAAAGACTTTGCTCAAAAAGGCTGAGAGATGAGGAATGGGAGATGCCGATGGATATGTCTATTCCTTAACAGAAGTGCCTCTATCTTCTTTTCTATTTGTAGCAGGAGAAATTTGGTCTGGCTCAGTTTTAGAACTGTATTTTGAAAATGGCTTTGTTTTACAGTTTAAGGAATGGACAAGTGGGTGGAGTGTCACATAAAGGAGCAAGTTCATGTAGCACGTCCCTCTTGCCCTTTATAATCCTCCTCATTTTGATACAGCCATCCTGGTAGTCCTCCTTCACCATTTCCGTTTTGGGTTTCTTTTCCCCAAAAGCTTTGTGCAGGTAAGACGTGGCCAACAAGCACATGAGAAAATGCTCTGCATCACTGGCCATCAGGGAAATACAAACCAAAACCACAATGAGATACCACCTCACACCAGTGAGAATGGGGAAAATTAACAAGGCAGGAAACCACAAATGTTGGAGAGGATGTAGAGAAAGGGGAACCAACCCTCTTGCACTGTTGGTGGGAATGTGAACTGGTGCAGCCACTCTGGAAAACTGTGTGGAGGTTCCTCAAAGAGTTAAAAATAGACCTGCCCTACGACCCAGCAATTGCACTGCTGGGGATTTACCCCAAAGATGCAGATGCAGTGAAATGCCAGGACACCTGCACCCCGATGTTTCTAGCAGCAATGGCCACAATAGCCAAACTGTGGAAGGAGCCTCAGTATCCATCGAAAGATGAATGGATAAAGAAGATGTGTCTATGTATACAATGGAATATTCCTCAGCCATTAGAAACGACAAATACCCACCATTTGCTTCGATGTGGATGGAACTGGAGGGTATTATGCTGAGTGAAGTAAGTCAATCGGAGAAGGACAAACATTATATGGTCTCATTCATTTGGGGAATATAAAAATTAGTGAAGGGGAATATAAAACTTAGTGAAAGGGAATAAAGGGAAAGGAGAGAAAATGAGTGAAAATATCAGTGAGGGTGACAAAACATGAGACACCTAACTCTGGGAAACGAACAAGGGGTAGTGGAAAGGGAGGTGGGCGGGGGGTTGGGGTGACTGGGTGATGGGCACTGAGGGTGCACTTGGCGGGATGAGCACTGGCTGTTATGCTATATGTTGGCAAATTGAACTCCAATAAAAAATAAAATTCCATGTGCCATTGTTGAAAAAAAAATCTACTTTTTAGATTGGTGCTGGTATAAGTAGCCACTTTTCTCTCTTGGCTGTGTATTTTAAAGTTTTTTGTTTGTTTTTTTAAATTAATGCCAAAAGAAAGCATTGTAATTCGTAAACTTAATTATATGTCTTGTATCTTACTAGCTTTGTAGTTGGAACCACTTAGTCTTTAGGTGCAAGACTGTTGTTATAGTACCAAGAAAATGTTTTATGTGTTATGAGACTGTACATCTTTTTTTTTAAGATTTTATTTATTTATTCATAGAGACACAGAAAGAATGAGAGAGGCAGAGACACGGGCAGAGGGAGAAGCAGGCTCCATGCAGGGAGCCCGATGTGGGACTCGATCTGGGGTCTCCAGGATCATGCCTTGGGCTGAAGGCAGCGCTAAACTGCCGAGCCACCCGGGCTGCCCTGTACATCTTTTTTTAAAAAGCAATATGCAATAAAGAGATTAATTCAATTGGGTGTAAAAAAAAAAAAAAAAAGTTGAGGGAGGAACGCGTGGGTGGCTCAGTGGTTTGGCACCTACCTTTGGCCCAGGGCATGATCCTGGAGTCCTGGGATCGAGTCCCACATCAGGCTCCCTGCATGAAGCCTGCTTCTCCCTCTGCCTATGTCTCTGCCTCTGTGTGTGTGTGTGTTCTCTCATGAATAAATAAATAAAATCTTAAAAAAAAGAAAAAGTTGAGGGGATCCCTGGGTGGCTCAGCTAATCTCTGCCTCTCTCTCTTTCTCTCTCTCTCTCTCTCTGTGTGTCTCTCATGAATAAATGAATAAAATCTTTAAATAAAAATAAATAAAATTTGAAACTACAAAAAAATCTTAAAATAAAAATATATTCCTGGTTATATCTTGTTAAAGTTGATCATGTCAATACCCATTTTAATTGTTTTATTTATAAGACAAGAAAAAGTGTATTAATTTTAGATTAAAAAAATACTCTCTCTCCCCCTCCCTCTCACTCCATCCCTCCCCCTTCCTCTTTCCTTTTTCTTTCTCTCAAATAAAGTCTTTGAAAAACAAAATTAAAATAAAATAAATTAAAAATAAATTAAAAAATAATGTATTGTCCCAAAAAAAGACTCTCAACATAGTTTGCTTCCTTAATTTTATGTAACAGTGAAATATTAAAGAGAGGCACACAATCATAGTATTTCTTTTTTTTTTTTTTTAATCATAGTATTTCTCACTAATAATTCATTACGTATTTTATGCTTTGTTGATACTGTGGGCAAAGTTCTGTTTTTTTCTTATATTTTCAAACTGGTCATTGATAATGTATTATAACTGCTACTTAATTCTATATATGTCATTTTACATCTAACCACTTACGTGATCTTTTAAAATAGTCTTTAATAATTTTTCAGTTGCTTGCTTTTTGATCAAAACAATATTTTCCATCTTCCTTTACAATCTATGTACTTCTTATTTTATGTCTTACTGTCTGCAGCTAGAATTGCCCACACCAAGTTAATTAATATTGACAACAGATGACAGTTTGGGCTAATTTCTGGCAAATGGTGATTTATTTGGAATAAATACCTTTTTAAAAAATATGATGCTAAGGAAGTGGCTTGTACGTTTCTGTGTAGTATTTCTTAGAAATGGCTGTTGAATTGTATGGCTGAATTTTCCCCATTTGTGAGGACCATTGCTAAGATCATGTTCATAATTGATCTGTAGTTGTAAAGTAGCAGATTAATAGGCTACTTACACTGATTTTTTAAAAAAGATTTTATTTATTGATTCGTGAGAGACCCAGAGAGAGAGAGAGAGAGAGAGAGAGGCAGAGACACAGGCAGAGGGAGAAGCAGGCTCCATGCAGGGAGCCCGATGTGGGACTTGACCCCGGGTCTCCAGGATCACGCCCTGGGCCGAAGGCAGGCGCTAAACCGCTGAGCCACCCAGGGATCCGCCACTGGTTTTTTTCTTACTCTCTGTTTTCGTCTTTATCTACATGATCTAACCCAATCCATCAGTGGTTTCAAATTGGCTTCCATTTAAATGGGTCTAAACTCCCATCCTGCTCATCGTAAAGGTTCTCCCACATGCTCCCTTCTGTGCTAACTCTGGAGGACTCACTTGGTGGCCCAAAGAATACTTACTGTCAGAGAGAGGGTAAGTCCAGAGTGAGCAGCAGACACTTGGCGGTCAGCATCCACAGTGACCAGTCCTAACCATGTGTCCTATCTCCTCTTCCCCTGTGCAAGATCTGCTTAGTGATGGGGCTGATATCCAAACATCCCCCAGGGGCAGCAGCCAGGAGGCAGGGGGGTCAAAGCACCCCTTCCTTCACTCCTCCCTGGGGTCCAGGGTCCACCTGCTGTGAGATGATCAGGTGCAGGAGCACCTGCTGCCTGGCTCCTTGGACCCATGGGCCATTCTGAAAGTCCATGTGCTCCTAGTTTCTAGTCCTCTCCACGATGCTCAGTCTCCTGAACACACACTTTCGTGTGTGTGTCTGTGTGTGTGTGTGTGTGTGTGTGAGAGAGAGAGAGAGAGCGAGAGAGAGGCTTTCCAACAAGATTCCTGGGTGCTCTCTCTCTCTCTGCTTGACCCATTGGTCTGTTCAGGTATTTTGTGCCAGGTTTCATTAACTTTGATACTTTTTTTTTTTTTTATTAAAAATGGTCTGTTTCATTGAGATTTTCAAATGTGTGGGCATACGCTGGGACTGTGAGTCTCACCACCTCCCCACACTAAGATGGGAAATTGCCTGCTGAGAATCCAGCTGCAAACCCCAGTCCCACGGACCATCGTGGAGCTGTTGACAGCCCACAGTCACTGACATGCAGTTTATGGGCCTCATGGGGGCCACAGACTCTCCTTGGAAAACTGCGTTGACCAACTGTATGTCAGGTTTTCTGTCCAGGTTAGGAAATTCTTGTACATCCTAGGCCCGTCCTGTCTATGGCCCACAGGCCTATATCCATGGATCCCACAGTTAGAAGGTGGGCCAGTGGCCTTCTTTGATGAGTGTGGTTAGCCTTTTCCAGCACACTGACGTCTGAAGTAAGTGTGTGTCCCTCACGAGTTGGGGAGGATTGGGTACCACAGAAGAGAGAGGAGACTCACAGATGGAACCCTCAGACTGCTCAGGGGACAGGCTACTTCAGTTGCTGAATTCCATCCCTGCTGCCCTAGCTGGCAAGCCCGTTTTTATCAGAGGATGAAAGTGTTTATCCAGTTTACATTCTTTATGAGGCCATTCTGATTATTCAGTGCTCCATTTATCTGACTTCCTTTGTTATGAGTTAATATGACTGGGCTCTCTTCCGGCCTCAGTCATATTTCTTAGTTTTAACTTATAAATTGGTGCCTGGATTTATACATCAGTCTTGTGTCCTTGGCTAATGTGAGTCTGTCTGTGAGAAATGAATCTGATGACAAAAGCAGTATTCGGAGATGCAAGATGGAGACCTGATGTAACCACATCAGGATGGGGAGTGCTGCCCTATGAAGCTTTGGGGGGCACCCCACTGGCCTCATCTAGGCAGGATGTCCTAACAATACTGTGATAGTCAAGCCAACTGTTCTCTGCACCTAGCACTCTCCTAAACCCACCTGTGTGTCCCTTTTCTACATCCTTGTGGTAATTGCTAGGCTAGGCTCTTAAACTAGAGTTCACAGGATTGTCTTTTTTTTTTTTAGTAAGAATTTTAAAATTTATTTTATTTTGAGAGAGAGTAAGAACGAGAGAGATCACAGTGGGAGAGGACAAGGGAGAAGCAGACTGGCCGCTGAGCAGGAAGCTGACATAGGACTTGATCGCAGGACCCTGGATCATGACCTGAACCAAAGGCTTCACTGACTGAGCCACCCAGGTGCCCTGGATTGTCTGTTTTTTTTTTTCTTTTTTTATCATTTTTGAAGCATATGATCTTGCATCTATTTATCAATTCTACCTTTTTTTATAGCTTCCAATTGATTTAAATATTTGAACTTAATTACTGTCTTCCTAATAGTTTCATGAGGACTGCTCCCCCTTCCCCCAAATCATTCAGTGGATATCTGTTTCCTTGTAATCTCTCTGATATAGAAGCCTTTAGGACTGCGAACTTGCCTCTGAGCCATGCCTTTCTGTGTGCACGGGTCCCACACTGATTCCCACTTTGGTTTATTTCTCCTCCAAGAGACTCCTCCCATGTGTATTTTCAGAATTTTACTTCTTTTAGTGCATCTCTGAGAAAGTGTGTGGAGGAGGACGCACGGTACCTGAATACAACGTGGTGTCAGGGGTGGACTTTGGGAATGGCTGAAGGACATTAAGGACTGAGGACAAATCAACTAGGAGCTACAGTTAGTAATGGGTGTGTGAGTTTGGCTCTCTGATCAGGACACATGGACCATAAGATGTTCCTAGTTGGGAGAAGTGGGCGTGGAGTCTGTAGGATCTTCCCACACTGTCTTCATGCCTTCTCTGTAAATCTCAAAGTACTATAAAATCAAACTTTTCTTGAAAAAGGAAACCCCTCTCGACCCTCAGACACCTGTCAAAACCTGTGTTCTCAAAAAAAAAAAAAAAAAAAAAAAGCCTGTGTTCTCTCCTAAGGGCTCCCATGCAGCAGTGGCCTGCCTCAGCTGGGCCTCCCTACTGGCTACTCAGTGAGCAAGACAGTGGATGACCAGCCATTGCCCATGCTGATGGAGGCAGATGCTGGGTGTTTTCCTGTTTGCCCCTCTGCACAGCCTTTCTGTCCCCGAGAGGCCTCTGTGAGCATCCTTGTCCTGCCTCCAGTTGTGGTTGGCCCTTGGGAGGGGGGTAGGAGGTGGGAGGGAGAAGGAGCCTGCGGCCAGAGTGCTTATTCTTGGGTCTAGCTGTGCTGCATCACAGAGTGATCCTCTTCTATCAAAGGCCGTGGCTCCTGTCACTGTGGCCTCTTGCATTCACCTCCTCATACAAGTTCTAGAAAGAGCTCTCCCCTCCCAGCTCTTATCAGTGTGGAGCACAGCCAGCACTCCACGTTTTGGGGGTTGGGCTTATCAGTAGCACCTGGCAACCCCACCAGGGACTGGGTACCAGACAGCTATGTGCTTGCCCTCGATAAATGTTTGTCAGGTGAACGAGCCAGCCGATGAATCAGGGACGGGTACAGATGGGAGACCCCTGTGGCATGGGAACCAACAGCCCGTGGTTAGAACGCCGGCGTCGGGCACTGGGCTCGGCTCCTTCTCTCAACCAGACGAGCGATCTGGGGCAAGCGGTGGACGTCAGTCCAGGCTCCCATGCCTTCTCTCTAAAGTGGAGATCCTATTATTTTCTTCATTAGGTTGAGGACATGAAAAATGATAGATGAAAAATGCTCGAGAGCAGGGTCTTCCACAAAGATAAATGGTCCATAAGCAGTAGTTGTGCATGCTCTCTCCCCCGGTCATGGCCGAAATCTGATGGTCTTGTGCAATAGATAATCCAGGAGGGACAATTAACAAGCAAGCTAAACGTACTTGGCAGGCAGAGTGGTAAACATGTTCCACCCTGCTAGTAAGCAAAACAACAGTGAGACACCATGTCTTGCTCTGAAATGAGAAAATTGCTTTAGTGATACTTAAATTACTTAAACATTGGAAAGGACAGAGTGAATCAGGGACTCTGAGTCACTCAGTTTGAGGCTTAAAAATACAAGAGTGCAATATGTTTGCTTGTTTTTAAAGATTTTATGTGTTATTTACCAGAGACACACAGAGAGAGGCAGAGACATAGGCAGTGAGAGAAACAGGGTCCCTGCTGGGAGCCCCATGTGGGACTCAATCCTGGGACCCCAGGAACAGGCCCTGAGCTGAAGGCAGATGCTCAACCACTGAGCCATCCAGGTGCCCTGTTTGTTTTTAAAGATTTTATTTGATAGAGAGAGAGAGAGAGAGAGAGAGAGAGAAGGGGCAGAGGGAGAGAGAGAATCAGAGGAGAGCAGACTCCCCACTGAGCCCAACGCAGGGCTCAACCCCAAGACCCCTGAGATTGTGATCTGAGCAGAAACCAAGAGTCATTTGCTCAACCAACTGAGCCCCCCAGGCGCCCTTGCAATAGTAATTTAAAATTGACCTACTTCTGTCCCAGTAACTATGTTGTGTAGTCAAGAAATACACAAAAAAGTAATAGAAGTAATACAGTTTGTAATAACAACAGGCAGCTAGCTGATAGATGACGGGCAGATGATAGATATAGAGAAACAGATAGAAACCACCTCAATAGCCATCAATAGGAAACACCTAACCAAATGAGCATATGGCCATTGTTTGGGTTGCTATATAGCAATTGAATACAATCAAGCCTTGTGCTTTCTCTCCTCCACTCTTAAATATTGAAGAAAAAAAAAGAATCGGGGCTCCTGGGTGGCTCAGTGGGTTAAGCATCTGCCTTTGGATCAGGTCATGATCGTGGGGTGTTGAGGTCAAGTGGTATCCCCTGCCACATTGTGCTTCTTGCTCAGAAGCCTGCTTCTCCCTCTCCCTCTGCCCCTCTCCCTGCTTGTGCGTGCGCGCTCGCTCTCTCTCTCTCAAATAAATAAATATCTTAAAATTTTTTTAGAAGAGTCAGAATGATTCTTAATTAACAACAAATTAATGCCAACATGAACTTCAACATCTGGAGTCACTCAGTGGAATACTGTACTTTATAGAGTCTGCAAGCTCCCCTTCGAATGTTCCATGAAGAAAGCAAAAAAGAAAGTTCTATGAATATGAAAACGTGCTAGTAATATATTAAGTGAAAAAGGCAAGTCCCAGAATAGCAGTCTGTTAAGGTCATATTTGTGTTAAAAATACAGACATATGTATACATTTACATACGATAAATGCCTGAAAGGATAGATACCAAATTATCATGTAGTGTTTGTCATCCCCAAGAGGTGGCTTTAAGCGGTAAGAGGAAACTTCCTTTGCAGTGTTCAAGTTATTTTTTTTTTTAATAATGACTAGATGTTAATTTTGTATTAAAAACTAAATTGTAGGGGGACGCCTGGGTGGCTCAGCGGTTGAGTGTCTGCCTTGCCCAGGGTGTGATCCTGGAGTCCTGGGATTGAGTCCCATATCAGCCTCCCTGCATGGAGCCTGCTTCTCTCTTCGTCCTTGTCTCTGACTCTCTTTCTCTCTCTGTGTGTGTCTTTCATGAATAAATAAATAAAATCTTTAAAAATAAATAAATAAAAATAAAAACTAAATTGTAGGGACGCTTGGGTGGCTCAGTGGTTAAGTGTCTGCCTTCAGCTCAGGTGGTGATCCCAGGGTCCTGGAATCCAGTCCTGCATCGGGCTCCCCGCAGGGAGCCTGCTTCTCCCTCTGTTTATGTCTCTGCCTCTCTCTCTATGTCTCTCATGAATAAATAAATAAAATCTCTTAAAAAAAGAAAGCTAAATTATATATAAACAGAGATATAAATTATATGTATTTATATTACATATACAGCTGCATGCCTAGGAAAATAGATGGGAATATCATGTACCACACATTTAATAGTTGTCTCTGAGTCACAGGATTATGGAGGAGGATTACTATAGGTTTTTTTTTTCATGTATTTTTCATATTTTTGCTAATTACCTTGTACTTTAAAATCTGAAAAGAAATTAAAAAAAAAACCAAAATGTTAAAGAAAAAATAAAACTGTATAGTATGGTCACTGGTTGGTGAAAGTAAATGATAACTTTGTGCATGGAAAACAAATCTGAGAAGAACTAGAACTTAGTGGAAATTGGATGTTAAATATTTTTCTTCCTCTTCTGAATTTTCCATGTTTAAGATTATGAATGATTATTACTCTGATGGTAGGAGAAAGTGTAATCTTTTCAAATTTTTTAAAAGATCTATTTATTTTAGATAAAGAAAGCGCATGTGTGAGCAGGGGAGGGAGGGGCAGAAGGAGAGAAGAGGACTCCTCACTGAGCATGGAGCTAGACGTGGGTCTCTAACTCATGACCCTGAGATCATGACCTGAGCTGAAATCAAGAGTCTGATGTCCATCAGACTGAGCCACCCAGGCCCCCCTCAGTTTTCTTAATAGTATGTGAGGTGTGCTCAGAGATGGTACTTTTAGAGATGGAGTTGCTCACAGCCAAGCATGGATTTACGCCACACGGGGTGCCACCAGGGACCAGCCCCCTGCAGCCAGGACCCAGGGCTCCTTGCTCCTCACCTCTCCAAGCTGCATGGAGCGAGCACAGGTCACTGCCCTTGGGGAGGCTCCCATGTGGCCTGCGATCCTGGTTATCCTATTCTATTTGGTGCTAGGGTGACCATCAAGGTCAGACTTCCAGAGGAGATGAAACAGGATGGCCAGTTCCACCAGGAGCTTCCTGGTTTTACACCTAAAGTGCTGCCTCCCAGGAAACCCCTTGGGCCCAGAAGAATTGGGTAGCTGGTCACCCTGCAGTGAGCTCTGACTCCAGCTGGGAACTGGGAGATGCCACCCACCAACCCCCGGCTCCCTGGCCAGTGAGTCAGCTCACTGGTCTGGGCCTTGGCTTGCCATCTAGCGAGACAGGTCCGCCTGCCCTGACTCAGCCTGAAAGGGCCATTTCCAGAGACAAAGGACAGCAGTGTCTGTGGAATTGTGTCCTAAATCAAGGCTATGTCCACACTGGGAGTCAGCACAGTCAGGGTGGACTCTCCCCCGGAAGGGTCAGCTGGGTCATGGAGGGGCGCCCCCAGCTTTACCATCACCAGTGGCTGTGCTTTCTTCCTCTTTACCCCCATAATCATGTCCACCTTGAGCGCAGTACAGAGATGTCTTCTCCAGAATTGTCTCATGGGCCCAGGCCGGCACGTCTTCTGGTTTGGAGAGGGTGTGACTCTGGGCCTGCTCCAGTACAGGGTTCTGACAAAAGCCCGGGATGGTTAATTTTATGTGTCCACTGGGTCGAGCCATGGAGCTCAGATAGTTGGTCAAACATTACAAACATTATTACCCTGTGAAGATGTTTCTGGGTGACAGTAACATTTATATTGCTTTGAATATTTGGATTTAAAGCTTTAAATGTTTTGAGTAAAGCAGATTGGCCTCAGTAATGTGGGTAGGCCCCATCTAATGAATTGAAGGCCTGAATACAACAAAGACAGACCTCCCCTGAGCGGGAGGGAATTCTTGAGCAGATGTCTTGGGACTTGAACTGCCACATAGGCTCTTCCCTGGGACTCCAACCTGCCACCCTACTCTGCAGATTTGGAATTTACCAGCCTCCATAATTACAGAAGCCAATGTCTTCAATAAATATCTTTGTCTCTTGCACACACTGTCTCTCTACCCACACACCCACACTTACACCCTGTTGGGTCTGCTTCTCTGGAGAGCCCTGAGTAATATGAAGCCCAAACAGAAAATATTTTAGAATCTATAGGTCACAGGTCCCCATCTGTCTCATTGTGGCTCAGAAGCAGCCACAGATAATTTGTAAAGGTGTCTCAGTCTGGGCCCTACGGACACTTTAGGCTGGATATGTCTTCATTATGGGGACCGTCCTGGGCACTGTAGGGAAGCCTCCCGCGCCTGGTTGCAGCCCTCGGTATGACACCCCAGAATGTGCCCGGGCTCAGGGCGGGGAGCATACCCCTCCTCCCCACAGAGAACCAGAGATGAGCCCAGCTGCATTCCAGAGCAACTATTTACAAAATAAGTGGCGAGGTGGATTTGGCCTGAGGGCTCTAGTCTGTCAGCCCTACTCTGGGCAGTGGGGATAGCCTTCACCTGTAGGGCCCTGGAGCTTTGCAGAGGGGTCCCATGAGGAGAGAATGAGGGGGCACCGTAGGGGACCGTAAAGTCACCCCAATCCCCTTCCAGGGCTTTGCACACAGCCAGGTCCAGGCCAAGGAGCCTGGCCGAATCTCAGATGGGGACTGTCAGGGCAGGTGCTGCACCCTGGTCTTGACACTGATCTTGTTGTGCTGCTGCTCTTGTGTGCATCCCGGCTGGGTTGCAGGGTTGGAGGAGATGGGGAGGGACGGGAGGTGCCTCACTGCACTTCCCCTAGGCCTCCCTCCGGGCTGCTTCCTCTCTCACCATTTTACAGTCTTCCCATCAGGCAAGGAACTGTTTCTGAATCTTTGAGAACCATCCTCACATGGCAACCCAAGTACACGAGCCTGTTCCCTGTACCAAGCAAATGTTGCTCATGCTCATTGGCCCCGGCGAGCAGATAGATGGGCCTCTGTGTCTCCACATGTACTCTGGGTGGTCCTGACCCAGCCAAAGTTCAAGAAGGGTAAAGCCTTGCCAGTGCAGGTAGCATTGGTATCTCCTGAGAGCTGCTCAGAAGTGCATTGTCCTCTGAGCCTCTAAGACCTACTAGCTAATATTGCCACATAACAAGATCCCTAGATCTTTTTGTGCAGTTTGCACTTTGGGAAGCACTGGTTTGGATCATAAACTCATCAGGAAGTGGGTGGGCCCCCAGAACAAGGCCCCGGACCCCGACAAGGAGACTTAGCTGAGCAGCACCAGCCACCAGGATTCACTCGGGGCAGGGTCACCATTCGGAGCCAACAGGGACACAGAGGAGTCCAGGGAGACAGAACAAGCTCCCGGGGGGGGGCGGGGGGAAGGAGTCATCTGCTCCTTCGGGAAATGGGTCCTGGGTCTAGGGCAGCAAAAACTTCTTGGGAAGCATCACAGGCCTGGACCACAGACTGGTGGCAGTAGGCACCATGGCTCGTTGCTTTTGCAGGAATTCTCCAGGCATCTGTGCACTCAGCCCAGCCTCCCTGCTACAGGCCAGCAGCCGCCTGAATCCTGCGTCCCTTGATTTTGCTTTCTTAGCTCTAAGCTCAGCCTTCAGATCCGATGATGCTGCCCAGCTTCTCTGCTTTGCAGTACTGCACGTGCCACCAGTGGCCCTGGAACCTCTCCTGAAGACCCCGCCTGGTGTCCTACCCCAACATTGGCAGTCTGGGGGTGGGGAGCGTCTCTGAAAGCCCCTCAGCAGTCCTTATGGACACACCTCTACCTGCCAGTCCCTCCAGGTTCCCTGCCCTGGCCCTCCAGGCCTGCCCTGTAAGCTCCCTACGACTCCTTATAGCAGGTCACTGCACTGTTCCTGTGGTGTGTCGCCTCCCCCACTCCCCATCCCCCCACCCTCCACCCCCTGCCAAGAGTCCCTTCCTAAACACATCTTCCTCATGTTATCCTAGTTTGAGTGGCCCCTCTGTTGGGACCCTGCTGGATACAGTTGGGGGGGAATGGTCAGTCCCTTCAGGAGAGCTGTCACCCCACCCTAGAGATGCCTGCTAAGCTCACCAGCATCCCGGGGACCAGCATGGGAACACAGCATGCACAAGGGGTTCGCTTCCTTCTAAGAGATGAACATGAAGGGCGAATGTCCTAGGTAGGCAGGCATGACCCAGCCGGGAACCAGGTTCTGGAGAGGGAGCGAACATTCCATCAGGGCAGATTCCGCAAAGGCTAAAGTCCCATATGTCATCAGTGTGCCCGGGTGGGAGGCCAGGCTCCGTGACCCAGAGGGCTCCACCAGGCCCCCGCCCGGCCCTCAGGGACTCCCAGGCACGCTAATGACAAATGTGTCCATTGGGAAGGAGAGGAAGAAAGACTGGCGTTTCTCCCTCTTTCTGCCTGGTCGGCTGGCTGACCCTGAAGGTACAGCTGGGTGGGGGTGGCAACAGAACCCCCAGGACCTGCCAGCTCAAAGGTTCAGGAAAGTCAACACACAGATTTTCCAGAGGAGGAGCAAAGTAGAACAGGGTCCTCGGCTGCCAGACTTCAGACCCGGGGTGACTGGGCAGCCAACACGCCGGAGGTCTGCCTGGAAGCCCAGTGCTGGGCCATGGGAATCTGGCAGGAGCAAGGTGAGGCCACCTGAGGGCAGATCTGAGAGTCCCCTCAGGGTGGGAAGATCAGAGAGGGAAGGGCTCCAGGCACATGGGTGTTCCCGTGGGCCCCTGGGAGGGACCCGGGGGTTCTGAGTCCAAATGGCCACAGGAGAGAGCTGACAGGGGATGTTCATGGCCTGTGTCAGGGCTGTCTCTACACCCCACTGAACCGAGAGCCCAAGCACTGCTCGCTCCCGCATCACTGAGCTGCTTCCCCACGAAGTGGCCTCGAGCTGACCACTTGGGGCAGAGCGATGCAGCCCCGGGGCAGTGGGGCCTCCACCTCCCTCGGGAGCTCAGAGCTGCTCTTCCTGCCTTCCTGAGGCCTGATTCAGCAGGCCCGGATGGCTGAGTCAGCAGGCAGCAGGTTCCGTGGCCTGGATCCCGGGACTGGGGCTGGCCAGCTGCTGATCAGAGGGGGGCAGGTGCTGACATCAGGATCCTCTGACGCCTCTGTGAACGCCGCCCCCTCGGCCAGCCACCACCCAGACCGGCTGCCCCGGAATGCGCGTGCACCGGCAGGTGCAGCACACTGCTCAGACTGCAGTGACCGGCTCTCCCGGTTTATCCACAACAGAACCGGTCCCGGACAAACTGGGGTGGTTGGTCACTCTAGGACAGTGACGAGGTCCCAGGATTGAGGACCTCGGCACTTGGGCGTGAGGCATGGCCAGGTACCAAGGAGGGCCGCGTGCCCTCAAGTCATTGGTGGTCTCAAGGCGAAGCCCCCAGGCTGGGTACCTGGGCTCCGAATGCTGCAGGGTTAGTATCTGTTCTGAGCAGCTCTGAAGGACCACACAGCTGGCTGTTTGGGAAACAAGTAGTAGTTAGCAGCATCTCTGACCCAAATTCCTCCAATTCTGGTTCATCAGTCACTCTTTTACATGAGGAAGTGGAGTCCGAAAAAAATTAGAGGTCAAGTAATACATGATTTTGGTTTAGGCATCTACTCCCAGAATCCCGGGGGTGCTTTGTTCCCCTGTCACCCTAGATTATGCGTGTTTATCATCTGGCTATCTTCCCCACTGGATTCTCCTGCAGAACCTGTGGTCTGGTGACATTGTTCCCAGCACAGGCTAGGCGCTCAGTCAATGCACGAAGATGCAGTTCATCTGTTGCAGAAACTAGGAGCCAAAGGGCAGAAGGAAATGGAGAAGCTGCTCATTCTGAAGGATGAAAAGTCAAAACGAGAGGACCAGAATAGACACTATAGGAAGTCTGGTTTCAGGCAAGCAAACAGGAAGCATTCAGACAGCACCTCACAGTCATCCCTGGGGCTTTGTGTTGCTTGGCCTCCTGGCCAAGGTTCTGTTTGTTTAGCCGCCCCACCAGCTGGTCTGACGGCCAGGTCCTATGCTCGCTCTTGCTGGCCATCCATTCCCCCAGCACACACTTGCTGCATCCCAGTAAGAGAGCACTTGCAGGATACAGAGGCAAATAGAAAGGGAATTCCCCATCCCCAGGGTGTGTGTGTCCCGGGGGAACTCAGCCCAGACACACACAGACACACAGAGCTGTAATGCGGGAGAGAGACAGCCAAGTGTCAGGTGTGCGTGCTTCCTTCTGAGGGCCATGGCATGACCTGACAGGTGTAAGCCAGAGTGTTGTCACTGTGACATGGGCTCGCCCTGTGGCTCCTCCCTGAGTCCCCAGCACCCATGGCCTGGCTCACCTCTACTATCTCTGGTCCTGGCTCCCCACGTGCTCTCAAACACCAGGGGCATGCGTGCGTTCCCCTTGGCTCTCAGCCCCTTCCATGCCTACTGACGCTCACAGCTGACTTGTGTTTTACTCACCCCCCAACTCCACCCTCTCCTTCCCCACTGACTTTGATGCTTGGTGTTTACCTGCTGTGCCTACCAACACATTAAATATTAATATGCTATGCTTCCTCTGCAGGCGATGGGCTGGGTGCTGGGTTATACTGGTAAACAGGATGAGTTCCCATGGACCTCATTATGGCGAGGAGTAAGACAATAACCAGTCGAGACATCCAGTGTGTTATGTGCTATGCATGTATGTAAGCACCTGTGGCCGTGGGGTTCAGCAGGCGTTGGAGGTGGCAAACCTGGACCGGTAGGACATCAAGGAGGCTGCAGCTCTGTTTCTCAGTTATAGACTATGCTATGAATTCCAGCTGCGTGTCCATCTGTCCCCATCACCCATTTTTTACTTATTCAGTATTCCTTGGCTCATTCACAGACTATGGAAACACCTATTATATGCCAGGTACTCTGCTATGTCCTCGGAATACAATGATAAAAAAGACTGGTTCCTATGCAACATTGGACTTTTAGGATCCCAAATAGGGCCTGCTCCTCCTTGTTCAACTATTCCCTCTCTCAGAAGATCTTAGTCCCTTCCTCTACCCCCCTGCTGGTTTACCACCTCCGTTCTTTAGACCTTAGCTCAAAGGTCACCTGCACAGGGAAGGATTCCCTTGGCCCCCTGACCAGTTTGAGGCCCCATTATGATGCTCTCATAAAAACCTGTCATTTTCTTTCATAGAACCTATAATTATGTATTTATTAGGGGGACTATTTCATTAGTGTTGGTCCTCACAATCATATGTGTCAGAGACTCATTTATTATATAGTGCTTACTCTACCTAGCACATGGTAATGCATTTAATAAATACAAATTGGATGGATGGGTGGATGGATGTGTGGGTGGATGGATGGATGTTGGTTGGATGGAGAGATGAATGGTTGGATGGATGGATTGGTGGATGTTTGGTTGGATGGATGAATGAATAGTTGGATAGATGGATAGATGGATGGATGAATGGATGAATGGATGAATGGATGGATGGATGAACTGGAGCCGAGGCATAGTGATGGTAGGGACCAATTTAGGAGACTGAGTCAAGGAAGGAAAGAGGTGAGAATCTATGTATAAGCCAAAGTGGTAGAACTGGGAAAGCTTAGGAGAGGATTGGCAGGAAAGAATCTGCAGGATTTGACCTCTGGTTGAATGTCAGGAGTGAGGCAGATGGAGGAATGGAGGGTGACAACCAGGATTCTGACTGAGAGTGGGGGAGATTTAAAATAAAAGTGAGAGCAGGTGTGTAGGTGTGGGATAAAGAGGATCACTTGGCAAATATGAGCTACCCATTGAGACCATGAAGTGGAAATTTTAAATTCTTTTTGGCCACCGTGAAAGTTAGGGTAATACTAGCTGGTCTGAGAAATAAGCTCCACAATGCTAGTGGCCTAATACAATAAAAGTTCTTATTAAAAAATATTTTTTTGGGTCTCCATGATGGTCCAGTACAGAGACATTCCTGGTCAGCATGATGGCATGTCAATACAGTGGTTTAGGGATCCAGGGTCCTCCCGTCCTGTGGTTCCACCATCTCCTGGCCTTAGAGTTGAACAGAAAGGAGACAGGAGGACACACATGTGCCTCTTATCCACCATGGCTGGCCCCAGAGTACCATCTAGCATCCAAACCTCCTTCTAAACTTTATGAGGCAGAGCCCACCTGCCACCATATGGCCAAAAATCCAGACTTGCTTTCTCAGACTCCCCTGAGTCCAAAGCACGGACACGTGACTGAGGCTCTGACATCCAGACATGTCTCCCCAACACTTTGATTCGGAAGGTTAACTGTGAACTGCAGCCAAGTAGAACTGATTCAGTGAGGGAGGCAGTGGCCAGTGTCAGAGGCTACAGTGGCGCCTCTTCTGGCTGCGTCTTCCTCGCACTCTTCAACGTCCATGAGACGGTGCCTGAGTCCTCTAGTGGCAGTTCTGTGGCATGATCTTCTATCCTGTTCTTTGCGGTGTTGTCTGCTTGCCCTTTCAGAGTTTCTGGGAGCTACTTAATATCTTTTTTTTTAAAAGATTATTTATTTATTTATTCATAGAGATGCAGAGAGAGAGAGAGAGAGAGGCAGAGACACAGGCAGAGGGAGAAGCAGGCTCCATGCAGAGAGCCTGACATGGGACTCGATCCAGAGTCTCCAGGATCACGCCCTGGGCCGCAGGTGGCGCCAAACCGCTGCGCCACCGGGGCTGGCCCTTAATTTCTTTTCAAATGAATTTTTTTCTGCTTATGTTTGCCAAAGGTGTTTTCTGTTGCTTGCAAGTCAACAGACTAAGTATAAATGTGCAATAGCAGTTGGATTAGCGGAGGTTGAGCCTGGGAGCCTCGGGACAGAGCCTTCCATGGAGGTATTTGCAGCCATAGGAGTAGACAGGATTGTCTGGGAGTCTGTGTCACGGGTGGAGAAGAGGGCCTAGCCTGGAGAAGGGGCTCACAGTGCAGACAGAGAAGGAGCTGGAGGGTCGGCTCCGTGCCTGCCCCCTCCCCCAGCCCTGCCTGGGGTTTGCTGCTTGGGAAATCAAGTCCGTCCAAGAAAATAAATCACTTTTTTCTTCAAGCCATGATATCTTTTAAGAGATTTCCTCTTTCTTCATTAACGATGGAGTTCCATTGTCCCAAGGCTGCTCCAGAACACTCTGTCACTCTGATGACAGCCACAGTACCCACTTATGTAGAGTGATAGCGTTGAGTGTGTGATGTCTGTGACACCCTCCCAGTGCCAGCAATCTGCCTCCCAGTGGCACTCAGAACCCTTCTCAACACGCCTCTCCAGATGGCCCGATCCATCCATGGGTGTTGGCTCGAGATGTAGCCTGCTTGCTTGCTTGGCTGATACTTTACCAGTTTGCGTGGCGTTTTACTGTACATCGTCTCCTTTGCTTTTCTCAGTGCTTTGTGAAGTGGTTGGTACCAGGCCTGTTTTATAGATGAGAAAATGGCTATCTCAAGCAGTTAAATGACTTGCCCCGAATTACACACACACATTATGGGAGACTCAAGATTTGAATGCAGGGATCTCCAGGTAAATCCCAAGGATACCAACGAGGTATTCCTCATCTGCATGTCTTATAGGTTACAGGGCTTTTTCATGCATTTCAAGGGACAGAGAAAGTCGAGACCAATTGCCTAGCCTCTTGAGATGGCCCAGCAGGTCATATTTGTTCATTGGCAGCTAGGAAATGGGATCATGTACTAGATAAGCAGCCACAACCACAGCCTCCCAATGTCTACCTGGAGTTTGGGCAAATGTTTGGTTCTGTGCTCTAAAAAGCCATGTGTGTTTGCCAACAGTGGGTAGAGAACTTCAATGTCCAGAGAGATGGCCTTGAGCATATAGAAGGATGGATCATGGGGAGTAGAGCCATAGCCACTGAGATTTAAGGACAGAATTTTGTCCAACAGTTCATTTTTTTTTAAGCAAATGTATCTGGTCCCTTAGAGACACATCAGGCCCAGTGAAAGGAACCGAGCAGTGTGTGGTAGACACATGGATGAATACACACACATCCATTCTTACGGAGAGGCTAGAGCTGAAAATGGCATTTCCCAGACTCCCATAGGGTACAAGACGTGAGTGCCTTGCTATCACCCAGATGGACTGCGTGTGATGTTGGATTACATGGGCGGAGGAATGTGGGGGAGGCCACATGGAGCTGGTGGCTGCTGGTGGCTGCCTGGTTTAGGGGCCAGCTCCCTGCTTCTGAATCTGCTCAATCATGGGCACACAGAAGAGCCCATGGTCATGCAGTTCTGTGTTGTGGTTTGGGGGAGTCCTTCCTGGAGGCACATTCCTCTATCTGCTCCCCAGCAATTCTGTGGTCTGCCTTGAACCCCTAATAAATACCTTTCTGTTCAAAACAGCTGGGGTAGATTCTGTGGTCTCCAGGTGAGAATCTGACCCATACCCCACGCCTGGGAGGACCGAAGTCGGGTTCTTTCTGGTAACTGAGGCCGCGAGAGAGGCCCAGTGGGCGTGGAGCACAGTACTGCCCTCCCCCCGGGGACTGGGATGACACCACTGCTCCAGCTCTGGCTGGGTGGGTGGCTTTGCTAAAATAGAGGCCCATGCCCTTGGGGAGTTGACCAGCTTCCAGCTGGGGAGGCAGGTCCTGTTATTGATAATGCTGGAAGAAAGGTCCATTCTGCTTCTGGAAAGAAGGTGGTGAGCCATGCTGGGAGCACCTCCTTCAGTGACCCTACTCCGGGCGCAGCTGCTGTCTCTAGTCCTACTATGACAGAGTCAGGTGTAATTTATGTGTGTGTGTGTACACATGCTTGTGCGTGTGATAATAATGGAAGGACCAGTCCTCTGGGGAATTTATTCCAGTCAAGTACTAGGCTTGTCCCTGGTGTCACTCACAGCCTCTGTGTGCTGTGTTCTGAGGCTTGGCCATCTTAAGGCCCCTGTGATGCAGCAGGGATTTCCCTTTCTGAGGCTGGCCAGGTCCTTCCTAGATATAGTAAACAAGTATCTCTTGAGTGGGAACCCACCATCCCCAGCTGCCTCTTGCATTGGGCCACTGCCTGTCCTGATCCCCTGGGACCCGGTACCCAATGCCCAAGGACAGCCCCTGCTCTGCCCAGGATGGGTGAGGTTCTCCAAACTGGCCAATCTCAAGCCTTCTTATGCTGCCTCACCTGTTCCTTCCTCTGGAAGCCACAGGAAAGGTTCCTGCCCCAATTCCCCCTATGGCCCCTGCTTCCTGCCTGATGCTTCCCTGCATGGCCCCCATGTGTAGCTGCTCTCCCGAGATCTGTGAGTATAACACACAGTTTTTTCAATGGCAATTGAATCCTGATCTGTTGGCCCTGCCATATCTAAAAAAATCATAAAACCTGTACTTTAAAACACCCCTCTGTTCATTCATCCACCCATTTGAGGAATATATCTACTTATGCCTCTTATGTGCCAGGCATGGTTCTAGGCCTCAAGAGCCCAGTAAGGAGCAAACCCTTGTTGCTGTCTTTTAAGACATGCAGTGAGGGCAACAGGCATGAAACAAATCATCACAGGGATACGTGTATAATCACAGAATAGGACAAGGTCTACAAACAGAAAAATCAGACGCTTCCATGTGAGCACAAGGGGGCAGGACGTAGCTTCTAAACTGAAGCCTGAAGTGAGGCCCAAGTGAAGAGTGCAGAGAACAGCTAAGAAGAGAGAGCAACAGGCACCAGGGCCCTGAGGCAGGAGAAAGCATGTGTCAGAGGCAAGGGAAGCCTGGGGTGGCCAGAACACCCCTCGTGAGAAGGAGCAGGCATCAGACCTCCTGGCAGGAAGCCTCAAAGTGCACAGGAAGGACTTTGGAATTCTTCTGAAAAGTAACCACAAAGCTTTGAAGGGTTTTAAACAGTTGTCTAGTCTAGTTTACTTTCTAAGAGACACTTGGCAGCTTTGGACGGATTGTGGGGAGGAGCAGGGGCAGGAGAGGCCCAGGAAAGGGGCGCATCTGAAGCTAGCACTGATGGCGTTGGCGTGAGGCTGGACGTGGGGATGCTGGAGAGGGCAGGGGAGGCCACACCGCAGCTCCGTCTGGACTCGGTTGCTCCCGTGTAACTGGCTCTGCCCACGGGGGTCTGCACACTGCCAGCAGAGGCGGTGGAAACACCTCGCCTGGCCTCCCTCCCGCCCCAGGACCCCCGGACCTTGCTCCGAGCTGCCCCGAGCCCCGCGGAGCTAGGGTTCCCGAGGGTGATGGGGTACAAACATTCTACCTTCTTCATCTGTGACGCACCCTTTTGGGGAGGTCAGCGGAGGCGGGGTACACAGCGTTTCCAGGGCCACGGAGGCCTGTCCCCTGCAGGGACATTGTCCCCTCCCACTGCTCTACCCTCTGCCAACCCACGCATGGAGAACTAGCTTTTCTCCTGCTGAAGAAATGAAGCTGGCTGGTTTTCAAAAAGCAAATTTACAGTGGTAAAATTTACATATAATAAAATGTACCCATTTTAAGTATACGATTCGAAGTGGGGCTTTTTATTTTCAGTTCAGCAGGTTTTTTACAAGTATTGGCACCTGCATCACTGCCAGCCAGCTTGATCAAGATATAGAATATTTCCATCCCCTCAGAAATATTTCACTGTCCGTTCCCGGCCCCGGGAAACCACCGATTTGCTTGCCCTGCTTGTTCAAGATTGTCATATGCATAGAACCATACGGCATGTCGTTTTTTGGTGTCTGGCTTCTTTCACCTAGCGTACTGTTTTAAAAACGTCCCCCCGGGGTTGTGTGTCTTAGTAATGCATTCTGTTTTATTGTTGATCAGTGTTCCGTTGCACGGATTTACCATTTTGTTTATCCGTTCCTCTGATGATGGGCATTTGGGTTGTTTCCAGTTCGGGGCAATTATGAACGAAGCTGCTATGAGCGTCTGAGCACACTTCTTTGGGTGGATATATTGTATTTGAGTAAAATACTAACAGTGGAGTTTTGAGGTTGCACGGGAAGTTCACGTTTAACTTTACACTGAATGGCCACACTTTGTTTATAATCGTAGCATCTCCCATTCCCATCATCCCACTGTGAACATCTGGATCCTCCTACAACCTTGCCATCCCCGAGCTCTGTCCTTTCTGTTTCTTGTATTTTTTCAGCCATTCCAGAGGGTATCAAGGGGTGGGTAGTTTGTCTTGTTACTGACTTGTAAAAGTTCTTTATATATTCTGGATACAGCTCCTTTATCAGATATATCATGCATTATGATTTTTTTCCCCTCCCAATCTGTGACTTCTTATTTTCTCGACAGCCTTCTTTGCACATTTTATTTTTGACTAAGTTCAGTTTATCAGCGGTTTTATGGTTTAGGGGATGTGGCTTTTTTGGTGAAGCAATTAGGCTTTTCCTGATGGAAACTCTAGGACTATTATAAGAAAAAAAATGAGAGAATGAGGACTTTGGTCTCTAGGGGTAAAGAAATGCAGGTAGGCGTTGAGAGGAGCCTGGAGATGGAGGCTCCCGATGCCAGGACCCTGAGACCAACTCCATGGAAACGACAGTGGTGACTTGCATGTACTGAGCGTTTACTATGCTCCAGGCTGTGTTGTAGGCTTCCACATGTTAACCATGCGGTCTGCACAGCAACTCTGTGGGACAGGTACTCTTACTATCCCTGTTTTACATGCGGGGAAACCAAGTCAACAGGCTGATGTAACTTGCCCAAGGTGATGCAGCTGTGAAGTGGCAAAGCTGGGATTTGAACCTATGGGCTCTGGCTCCCAGCTCTTCACCACCACGCTTTGCCATGCCTGGTCAAGCGGGACTGCTGGCTAGTGAAGACCAGGCAAACAGGCCAAGAGAGGCCTGCCACGGGGGACTGTTCAAGTGTCCCTTGGTATCCTCCCCACCCCCCAGAGCATCAGTGGGGCTTCTGTCCCAGTGGGGCTGTTCTGTGCTCACCCAGGAAGGAGCTACCCACAAAAGTGCAGAGCTCATGGCACAGACAAGGTAAGGAGTCCAGAGGCCTCCAATGCTGTCTCTTGACCTGCCTCTAGAACGTTCTCCTGGGTTCAGCCTCCTACCTCCCACATGCAGTTTTGTACCATCTTTGCCCACAGGCTGCACTTGTCCCCAGCTCTGAGAAACATCCCTAGAAGCCCACCACCTGTCTGCTCATGCCCACAGGCTGAGGACAGGGACGGGGGGAGAGTAGGCGGTGGCCTCTGTGCTTCCATTCCTGTGGCAGACTGAGCTGCTGGACACTCTTTGTAGAGATGCGAAAACACGGTTCAGAGGAAACACATTTCAAAAGATCGCTTGAGGAGACAGTGTTTTTCCACTAAAGTTTTTTAAGTCACAAGGAAAACCGGTACATTTTGAGATTATTATAGTGTCAGAGTAACGTCTGGCTGCCTCATCTTAGAAGGAGCAGCCGTGTCTGAGCAGCTGTCCATACACAGTTGATGGATGCTGGAGAATGAGAACTGAAAAATTATTAAATGTAATTAAAATACTGTTCTGCCAAAGATCTAAGGTTTTAAAAAAAAGCCTTTAAGAGGTTCAAAGCCAGGAGACAGAGGAAATGGAGCCTGACGGCTCAAAATGAGAGAAATGAGCTATTGCAAATATTAATGAATTCAAGGATTTGCTAAAGTTTGAAGCGAAGGTGAACTTTTAACTTGACTCACTGCTGATGAGGTTTGCACGAGACCCCTTGGCCATAATACTCCATATGCTTCATGGAGATCTGTCCTTAATGGATGATCTCTAACTCTCCATGGGGACAATTTTTTTTTTTTACTTAATAGTTTCAAATTATATTCTTTTCATTACATGGTAATGATACACGACCAGATTTCATTTTGAGCCACTTATGCCTCATTTTCTTCAATGTCGTACAAAATGTTTTAGTGCATCAAATTAGGAAGGCCCTGCTTTTGAAAGAGAGTCCCAGTCACATCTGGGTTTCCCGGTGGCATAACTGAAGTTGAATGTAGCAGGTGCAAAGTGTCAAGAACTTGCACCTACTCTGGAGACCAGAGAGGACGCTGCCGAGAGGTCGGGTGCCTGGCCCCTGGGAACAGTAGCATAGCGTGGGTGGGGTGACACATAGCTCCCAACATTTCAATTTAATTTACTCACAGCACAAGAGTATCCAGACGTCCCAGGGTAGGGATGGAAGGTTTTGGCGAGAAGTGTAACTGGACGTCACATGTGACGGAGTATGTTGGCTGAGCTGCTGGTTCTAGGGTCCCGTTGTTCTACTGCAGTGTCGACGTCCCATTCTGCTTTGATTCCATTGAGACAAAGACTAAAAGCAAAGACAACTCAGGGCACTAGCTTTTGCCCAGGAGAGCCTGTGAGACATGGCAGGGGGGCTTGCCCATGCTCTAGCACAGGAAGGGCAGGTGGGAGCTGTCACTGTCCCCATACCCAGGCAGGTGCAGATCCCTGTGGCATAGGGGCTCTGGGATGTGGGGTCCATCTCCTCTTTCTGAAGCCCCCTGATGCCCCTGGGGCCCCTGAGACTTCCAGTCTGGGAAGGAGGGTGGCAGGGAGCCTGGTGGGTGCTGACACACTCACCGCAATGGTCAGCACGGCCAGGCTTCCTGCTCCCAGGTGTGTGCTCACCCTCCAGCTCAGAAAGGGTGTTTGCTTGTCTTTAGTCTTACTCATCTAATGATGGGAGGGGAGGTTTTCCAAGATGTTTTGCCACTCTGGAAGCTCTGTGGTGAGGGACTGGGGTGCAGGGAAGTTGAGGGGGGCCTGGAGGAAGCCCCCCTGCACTGCCCCAGGCCTCGGGCTCCTCAAGTGCGGCTCCTCCTGACACTGCTGACCCTGGGCCTCCTGGTAAAACCTTCAAAACAGTCTGGCCTTTTCATATTTCAGAGCAGCTGGCACCTGCGCACCTGTGAGATCACCCTATCCTATTATAAATTACCATAATGGCTTAATTCTTTGCCATCGTTGGCACGACCTCAGGGATGCCTGAGTGCAAGCATGGAGCCTGGTGGCAGGTGATGTTTGAGGAGTCCTTGCTGGGCCTGGCATGCCCTCTGACTCATGGGGCACAGGGTGGCAGGGGGCCAGTGGAGGGGAAGGCTGGGGGTGCAGGAGAGAAGCCAGAGACCTGGTGGGGCTCCCCTCCCGGAGCCCTCTGATGGCGAAGGAAAGGAAGTGTTGGGCAGACTTGAGTCTGGTGTTGAAAGACTGTCTACCCCATGTTATCATGCGGCAGGGCCTCCAGAGTCAAGTCCCAGGTCCTGACAATAAATTTTTTAAAACGTTATTTTTAGAGCTTCAGAATTATCAGAAAAAAGTAACTTGGAAGCTACTGTCCCCTCCAGGGGGCAGAGCTCTGTGAAGAACAGACAGGATGTCACTCCCTCTGACAGAGGTGGCAGGTGCCAAGGGACACCTTTGCCCTCCTGGCTGGGAACCCACACGCGGGGTACACCTTCCAGTCTGGTGTGCTGGCTCTGTTCCCCATCCTTTCTAATCTGGCCTTGAATTCTCCTCTGGCTTCCTCAGCCTTTCTGTGGTGGGACCTGCAGTCATCCTGCCTGCCCCCACTGTGCCACCTGCTCCGAGGCCCCGTTACCTCTCTGCAGCTCTTCTCTAGGTCTCTGAGACTCCTGCTTGCGCAGTGCCACCTGGGAGGTTCGATAATTCTTTTCTCCCTGCTGTAAATCATGAGCCTCTTTAAAAAAAAAATATTGTGAAATGTAAGACTCCCTCAGAAAAGTGTATAAAACATAAACACACAGCTCCAGGAATTATTACGAAGCAGATATCCAAGTAACCAGCCGTGGAGCAGGAAATGGAACATTCTGGAACCCTGTTGGGCATTCGGCCCCCTCCTCCTTCTGCTTCCCTTTCCCTGAGGCCTTCTGCAATTACCATCCTCTGCCTCTGTCGTGCTGACTTTCATGGAAACCACTTCGCTGCTCTTTCCCTTTTGGCACACCGGAAAGCCGGCTTGAATTGTATGGTTTAACTTTGCCTGTTTTGCACTGTTTATAAACGGGATCACTCCATGTGCACTCTTGAGTTTTGCTTCTTTGGCTCAGTTTTACATTTGTGAGGTCCATTCTAGTTGCTGTGTGTTGCTGATGGTTGTTCCCGTTGTGTGCTGTACAGATTTCCACGGTCTGAAGAGACCACCCGTGATTGATCTAGTCTATTGTGACGGGCATTGCATTGTTTCTGGCTTTTGGCAATTATGAATAATGCTGCTGTGAGCGCAGAGCATAGCTCCAGCTCCGTATGTGCATGTGTCCCGCTGGCTGTAAACCCTGGGATGGAATTCTTGGGTGTCACGGTACGCGTGGGTATGTACGCATATTGTCAACTTTGGCACATCAGCGACCGTTATCAACTTATATTCTGATCAGCAGCTTATCAGAGCCGCACCTGCTCTGTACCTGCACCAATGCTTGGTGTTGTTGGCTTTTTAAATTTTAGCCATTCTGGGGGGTGTAGATGGCATCATCTTGTATTCCCCTGATGATGAGTTAGCTCGAACACCTTTACGTGCATTTACTAGCCATGGGATGTGTTCTATTGCAAAGTGCTTATTTGAGGCTTTGGCTTGTTTTCCTGCTGTGTGTGCTGTCTTTTTCTTTCCATATTCTGGATATATATATATATATATATATATATATATATAGAGAGAGAGAGAGAGAGAGAGAGAGAGAGAGAGACATATGTATGAAAAATGTATGCATATCGTATACATATATGTGTACATAAGACTAACACATATAATAAAATACACTTATATCTTACACATCTGTGTATATGCACATTTATGAATGTAAGCATTTTATGATACTTAAAGTCTATAATGTGCACGTACATATATGTGTATATAGTCAGTTCTCACTCAGTATGATATGGATAGGATGCTCTCCATCACTAGGGTTGCAGACATCACCACTCAGGCCTGTCATTCTCTTGACAGACCCTTGGATGAAGAGCAGTGCTTCATTATCATATGACTAAATTTTCAAGTAAACTGTAGATATCAGGACATTGCTTCCAGATAGGACAGCAAGCATATTATGAACTAGCATTCAGTATTTGCTTATAGTGTTTTCTCTCGATGTAACATTAACAGATAGCGAGGTACACATGAGCTCCCTCCTGACCTGTGCACATTTGCTCAGCTTTGACCAATGCATCGATGTAGCGCGAACCCCCATCACATTACAGAATGTTGCTGCCACCCCAGAATGTTCCCTTACACCTGTTATAGTCAGTCCCTCCTTTTGCCCTTTTGAGACAACCATGTTTCTGATTTTTTTTTTTTTACAGTGAATCCTGTAAGTAGAATGGTACAGTGTTTGCTTTTTCTGGAAAGCTTTGTTCACTTAGCGTAGTAATGTTTTTGACATCCATCTACGTTGTTGCCTGGATCAGTTGCTCATGCTTCCTTATCATTGACTAGTATTCCATTCTTATATGTCTTCCAGTTTGTTTATTCAGTGGGACAACTGTGCTGTTTCCAGTTTGGGGATGTTAAGAGGAAAAGCTGCCATGAACATTCTTTGTAAAACTGCATATAAACATATGTTGTCATTTTTCTTGGGTTCTTTTCGCCTCAGGGTGGGGATGGGAAACAGATGCACTTTTATTTTAAAAGAAAATGCCTAGCGTGTCCCAGAGTGGCTGTACCATTTTACATTCTGACCAGCAAGGCACAAGAATTCAGTTCTTGCCAACATGTGGTAATGCTAATTTCTCATGCGATAAAATACACATAACAGAAAACTTAGCATTGGCGCATTTAGTGCACCCATGGTGTCCTGCAACCATCACCACGGTCTGATCCCAAGCACCTTATTCCCCCACAAGGGAAGTCCTCCCCAGTAAGCAGTCATGCCCATCCTCCTACCTCCTGGGTCACAGGCCATGTGGCCCACGGTGTCTGGTTTCTTCCGCTCCACCTCACTAGATTCCTTGTGTAGGTATTGTGCTCCCTTCTTTTTATGGCTGAAGAATGCTCCGTTGTTTGGAGAGGTCATGTTCCATTTGTTTGTGCCTCAGCTGATGAACATTTGTGTTGAGTCCACTTTTCAGTGGTGTGTACAGCACTGCCTAGGACACAATTGGATTTGAACACCTGTTTCCAGTTCTTTTGAGTGTATACCTGGCATGGAGCTGCTGGGTCCTGTGATCATCCTATGTCTGCTGTAGGTATGCCTATATCTGTATTAGATCAAGGAAGTCCGTTTCTATTATTAATTAATTTTTTAGCATTTTTTATTAGGGGCAGAGGGAGAGGGAGAGAATCTCAAGCAGGCTTCCTGCCCAGCATAGAGCGCAATGTGGAGCTCGATCCTACAACCCTGAGGTCATGACCTGAGGCGAACCTAGAGTCGGATGCTGAGCCACTGAGCCATCCAGGTTCCCCTTAATTTACTTTCTAAAAAACCCAAAATGGACATTGCATTTTATCAAAAGTTTTTCTGCATTTATTGACTTGATCCTATGATTGCTCTTCTTGTTATGTTCATTTGGAAAAATGTACTGAAAAAATTTTAAAATCTTGAACCAACTTTGAACTCCTGGAGTAAGCTGAGCCTCACATGATGTGTATGCATCACAATTACTCTGAGCCCTCAGCTGTCCTGGGAGAAAGGGCCCCAAATGCTCAGACTGGCCGGGCCCTTCCCCATCTTATATCTGGGCCCAGTCATGTTTGCCACATTCTTACCTCACTATGCCACAAAGCAGGTGCATTGGCTGGCTTTGATGGGAGAGCCAGTCTACATCACTTCGTGCCCCATCCCTGTTTGTGGAGCGCCAACTCCTATATATTCTGCAAAGCCCAGCTCAAATGCCACCTTGTCTTTAAAATCCTTCCCTACTTCGTGATCTGCATAATCATTCCTTCTCTTACTGTCTCCACTGCCAGATTTTAAGCCCATTGAGGAGAGGGACACGTGGTTATCTTTATGTTTATAGAGACTGTTACTATATAGTATGTGTTCAATAAATATTTAGCGAACCAAACAAACAAATCTTCATAAAGCAGCAGAACAGGAAAAGCTCAAGAGGCCATTGAGTTCTACAGTGGGCTTTTTTTTTTTTAAGTGACAAAACACTTTTCTCAAATGACCTCTTTCGTGGAACCCACCCCATGAGGCAGGTGCAAGCAGAGGTGCTCTGAAGGAAGTGGGGTGTTGGGGAGAAATAGAGCCTCATTCCCCCGTCAGAGTCCTTAGTGCCTGTGGGTCAGTCTGAGCCAGTCCAGAGGCCCGGGGAGGAGGCATGTCCTGCCCGAGGTCACACTGAGCATGTGTCTCTGACACCCTAGGGCCCATCACCCCAGAGCCCTTGTCCCACTCAGACTTTCTTCTGTTCCTGGATCATTCTTTCTAAAATGCAGATGTGACTGCGGCACTGCCTTGCATCAAGCCCCCTCTCGCAGAGTAAGGTCTCCTCCTGACACATGGCGTGAGGCCTTTGATAATCTGGCCTCGGCCTTCTTTCTGCCTGGGCTCCTGTGGCCGCTGGATTCTACCTGAGGCCCCCAGCCCCTGTTCTGCTCCCCGCCGGCTCCCTGCTGGGCAGCCTGTCCTGCGCAGGCTGGAGTGTCCACCCCCTGATGGTCTCCTCTGTCAGCACGCAGCCCTCAGCATCACAGCATCACGGCTGCCCCCTCCCTGCTGTGCCCCATCCCGGGCCGCAGCTCCCCTGCCGGACCACAGGTGCCTTGGGAGAGGCTGGCCCCGACCCAGATTCCTTCTGGTGCTCACACAGAAGGGACCCTAGCCCGCACCCTGTCCTCTCTGTGGGTGGTGCTGGCCACGGCTCCCCTGCGCCCCCAGCCCAGCCCACTTCCTGCCTCTGCCGTCATCCCATGTGGGGGCGCGAAGTGGCGCTCCGCAGAGGCCCTGGGGTTTTCCTGGGTGTGACGGCCTCTGGGCTGCAGCTGGGAGCCCCGGTGACACTGATACCCCACTGACGTGTCACGGTGAACACAGCTAACACGTATTTGCACTGGCGCGTGTCCACATGTGAATTTTAAAGATGGCTAAGCATCTCACCTGTGTGTTTTGGGGTGAGACAGTCCTGGATCTTAATCCTGACTTGGCTGTGTCAGGCTCTGTGACGTGGAGTTCCTGACACCCTTTAGGAGTTTCGGATGAGGTGAGGTTTGCAGCGCAGTTCCTGGCACACAGTAGACGTTCAGTAAGTGTTCATCTGCCCTTGCAAACATCCTTCTACCACCGAGATTCCTCCTGGATGCTTGCCGCTCTCTATTTTGTTTTATGACAGCCTCTGTCCGCTGCCCGTGTGGCTACTTACTCCAGCCTGGGGCCTCCCTGGGGCCAGGACCGGTCTGATTGTTGTCTGCCCTCAGCGCTCGGCTCCTGGCTCCTTGTGAGGCTCCCAGCTCGCTGCAGGCTTGCGGTCCTACTCAGGGGAGGGGTGCTCTCTTCCTGGGTCCTTTAAAAATCCGAATCATTCAGGTATGAGTGCTTGACGATTGTTGCTTTAAACACACAATTGGGGAAATGATAAAACCTGAACTGGCACTTTT
This sequence comes from Canis lupus dingo, assembly GCF_003254725.2. Classification (NCBI taxonomy): domain Eukaryota; kingdom Metazoa; phylum Chordata; class Mammalia; order Carnivora; family Canidae; genus Canis; species Canis lupus. The sequence continues at coordinate 57,491,527 of NC_064245.1, forward strand.
GCTGCCAGTGACCCCAGAGGCCTCTCTGCCTTCCCCTGCCATCTGGAGGCCTGGAGACGGCTGGGCAGCCTGCCTACAGTCGTGAGGTTGGAGGGTGGCCCTCCTGGAGCTCCCATGCAAGACCAGTGTGGCCCCTCAGGGTAGACACACGGGCACTGGTGTGGGCAGGTGCCCTCAGGCTAGACTTGCTGCCCTTGCTGGGCGGGTACGCGGGCAAGGAGGGGCCACCGCTGGGATGATCCCTCTCTGTTTAGGGCTGAGTTTGAGTCCCCATAATCCTGCCAGCCCCTCTACTCCCGGGAGAAGAGCTTTAGGTATCACTCTGGGGGGCTGTTTCTGTCTGTCCAGGTGGCCCCAAGTTCCCTCTGGTTGAGGGAACCCCTGGGCAGGTGACCCTGCATTGCAAGCAGCTCCCAGGTGAGCATCACTGCAGCCTCACAGCCTCCCAAGCACTGCGCTTCCTTGGTACGTCCCAAGTGCTACAGGACACAGTCCCCATAATGAAACAGGGGGATGCACGTCTGACTGCTGACCCCTCTGTATCAGGATCATGGTTCTAACACGGAGCCTTAGCTCCAGAGACAGGGCTTTCCTTCCTTCATGCTGTGACAGTTTGACTTTTTCCCCGTCCCTGACATTTTTCTTTACGTATGTGATCATTCAAGTGACTTGAGAAATGAGAAGTGGGAATAGAAGATTCTGGAAACCCCCATCCTCCCTGAGTTCGTCTCATGCTGGTGAAGCCGTCTGCGGCCCAGGCAGAGGCGGGGGCTCCAGGTGGCAGAGGAGGGGAGTTTCCTTCGGAAGGCACCTGTATCAGAACGGCTACTACTTGAGGGCACTGGAAACCAGGTCGTGAACACACATTCAGCGGAGCTTCTCTTAACAAGACGTTTTTACTGCAGAAGACTTTTAATACACACAAGAGAGAGCTCGGTGTGCCCCTGACCCCGTCCCACGTCTGCACCTGTTGGCTCATGCTACTCTACCTCCCTCCCAGCCTCGCACCTCTGCTGGGGTAGAAGCAGCTCTTGTTTGTCTCAGGAGACTAACTAGCCCTTATACAGACCTAAGATAAGGATCAAAGAATTGGGGAGCTGGGAGAAAATGTGGAAATGTTCTGGTCCTTTTTTTTTTTTTTAGATTACAGGTGGAAAGATCAAGGCCCAGGTAGGATAATGGGCCCAGGAGGCCTGCATTTGAGCCTGGCCTAGAGACCAGGCTGCAGGACTCCCAGGATCCAGACACTGGTGCTGCGGGCAGTTAGCAGAACTCGGAATGTTCCAGAAGTCCTTAGCACATGGGGAAGCAACTGGCATTGACACAGAACTTTCTGGTTTGTGAGACACTGCATGTTGAGCCACCTTTGAGAACAGCGGGTATTGTGTTGATCAGCCAAAGGCCCAGGGGTTTAAGTCAGCAGAGAGCTGGGACCAGCATCTGGGTCTCCGAATGCCTTCCCCAATCTGGGGTCTCTCTCTCGGCTGTGCCATGTCCCTGCTGGAAGTCAGGATGCACCACAGCCTGGCCCCCGAGCATCACCTGCAAGCTTAGGCTGGGGAGGAAGAACCACAGAAATGGTGGCTTTGTGACAGGGGAAATGTGGTCTCCTTTAAAGATCTGGTCACTGTGAACACAGAGAAGACCTCTGGCTCTGACCAGTGCAGGGAGATCCCCTGCACATGGGGATCTCTTCCCCGGTGTAGATGACAGAGGCAGAGCATTCCAGAAACCTGTGGGCAGGAAGGGCCTATAGGCTTGATGGGAATGAGTCTTGGCTGCCACTGCTGCCTAGGTTGCCTCTTGAGGGGCATGAGAGGTATCAAGTCGAGTGAGGACTCCTTCTGGGGCCTGAGCCAGCTGAGCCAGCCCTACTCATGTATCCTGCAAAATACCGTATCTGCATGTGCTCCTGGTCCCAACTGTGTGGCTTTCCAAGGACCTTGGGATGCAAGCACAGCCAGCGGGGAAGACGCACGCTCCAGCCTCGGTGTGAATGGGGTATGTGCAGAGCCTGGCCTGGACAGGTGAGTATCTTCTGAGTCGGGCAAGGTCTGCCATGAGGTCATCAAGAACCTCATCCTCAGTGTGAGGGGCAAGCAGACCAGCTGGGGGTCTTCCCTCCTACAGCCAAGCGTACAGGAAAGTCACCAAAAGTCGGGGAGCTGCAAGAGCCCAACAGTGTCAACACTTCCATCCCCAGAGCTTCCTGACAGTTGGGCATTGGCCTGTGGGGCGGCCCTGTCCTAGAGGATCCAACTCCAGCAGCAGCATGAGATGGCTCGGGGCCATGTCAGGGGTGCCCATCAGGGGTGTCCTTCCTGTCACTGTGAGTGCGTGCTCCAGCTTCCAGCTGGTTTACCGTAGCTGTGGGTGAGTGAGGGTGTGTGAGTGAGTGTGAGTGAATGAGGGTGTGTGAGCAAGGGTGTGTGAGCGAGGGTGGATGAACACACTCTATGGGTGCCTATGTGTTTGAGAGCATATGAGTGTGTGTGCCAGGGAGTTATGAGTGTGCATGGGAGTGAGTGTGCATGTGGGTGCGGGTGGGGGAGTCAGCACAATGCAAGCTCGTCTTCAGTTATTTTAGGAGGTAGAATTATCACGGGGCTTGGCATCATTTTTATCCACTGTCATTCCTCTGCTCTCCAGAAAGTCATCCCTTGTAGCCACAACATGGAATAGGTGTGATCTAGCAGCTCCACTCATGGGTGCGGATCCAGAAGAATGAAAGCGGGGACTTGAACAGATATTTGCACACCCGTGTTCCTGGCAGTGCTATTCACAGCAGCCGGCATGAAAAGGAAATGAGGTCTGCGCTCATGATGATGTCTTGTTTACCCTGTGTTCGACTGGGGACCGAGGCTGTAGGCGGAGCTGCCAAGACAGTCCTGTTCACACTATGCGCGGTTCTGCCCCCAGAAGGTGCAGAAGAACAGGGGTCGGGAGATGACCACCCCATGCTGGGGAGAGAAACACCTGCTGCCGGCCGCGTGTCCTGCTCAGGCCAGCACCTCGCTCTACTGCAAACAGTGTTTCTTTCTCAGAGAACGTGACTTCTTTCAAGAACATTCTCAGTAAAGCCAATGCCTGCGTTCTCCTGATGGCATCTCGATGGAGAGACACCGCAATGGAGTTCCCGCTAGTCAGGAGTGACGAGTTGTAACTTTGACAAAGAGGAGAACGTATTGGAAAGCCTCTGTGATTTCTCAGGCACCTGCACACGGGACGGGGTGGGTGGGCCCAAGGACGTGGGGAGAGCGAGGACCCCCTCTCTCTGCATGCAGGTTTCCTTCGTTCCCACCAATGTCCCATCCAGAGCAACACAGCCCCTGTGGACCCGGGGCCCCATCTCCAGACCCCACGCTGGTGAGGCCGTGTTATCCTCACTGTGTCTTGAGGGAGGCCCTGGTTGGCTCTGTTAAGGTCAGATGCCAACCCCTAGCCCCGCCCACGGTTTTCAGGGCTCTGGAGGTTCACTGCAGACCAGGTGCGTGCCTCTAGTTGGAGCCATGTGACGGGGCTGCAGGTGGAAGATTCCTCAGAAAGGGGAAGTGCTGGCAGGTGGAAGCACACGTGTTCCTACAACACCGGGTCAGTAAAGATCCAACTTTTCTTTTTTCAGGGGCACTTCCTGGGTAGCGGGCAGGACAGTTTGGATTATTTGGCAAGTATGCACTCCCCTCCTGCTAGAGGACTGGCCGTGAGAGTCACGTTGTCCCGGGTGGGTGTTGACAGATGTGCCTCATGCAGGGGCTTGCAGCGCATTTCTGTGTTGGCCTCACACCCTTGTGCTTCAGCCTCCTCCAGGACGAGGGTCACCCAGGCTGCTGCCTCCCAAGAATGAGAGCCGTCCCCGCTGACTGCAGACCTGGCGTGGAGGCAGGACTGGCTCAGCAGCCGCCCCATGTGCCCTAACCAGCTCTGATTATCAGAGCAGCACACTGGGTTTGGGGGAGTCTGTTACACAGCAAGAGTCTGCTGGGGCAGCTGGGACAGCTTCTTGTCCTGGCCTCACCTTCACAGGCTCTTGAATGGTGGCACCTGTGCCCTTCTACTCTCTCCCATCGCTGGTTCTGGGCACAAGCTTAGAATAGATGCTTCATGGAAAGAAGATACACGGATGGCCAAGGAACACACAAAAAGGTGTTAACAGTCATGATAACACACGTGAGGGACACCTGGGTGGCTCAGCGGTTGAGCATCTGCCTTTGGCCCAGGGCATGATCCTGGAGTCCCAGGATTGATTCTGACGTCGGGCTCCCTGCATAGAGCCTGCTTCTCCCTCTGCATGTGTCTCTGCCTCTCTCTCTCTCTCTCTCATAAATAAATAAAATCTTAAAAAAAAAAGAAGACACATGTGAAGCCACAACAAGATGCCAGAATGGAGACATTGACAAGATGGACCACGCCAAATGCTGGCAAGGAGGGAGAGCGCCCGGGCCTCCTGGACTGCAGCGCCATTGCTTCAGAAAACATGGTAGTGGTTTCTGATGAAACCGCTTATCCTCACAAAAAACCCAAACCAAAATGAACCACTTAGCACTCGACCCCTCAGTCCTAGCCCTAGAGGTGTTCCTGGGAGAAGTGAACACAGGTTCACTAAAGAAATCTGCACGTGAAAGTTTATGGCAGCTTTATTCATGGCAGCTGAAAACCGTCGGGAGGGATCAGATACACACGTTGAGGGACGTCCAAGCGTGGACGTGTTGCTCGGTAACAAAAGCAAATACCCCATCTACTCAGCAGCACGCGTGCATCTCGAAACCACTAAGCTAAGCAAACCAAGGGAGGCTCCGAAGAGCATGCACGGCTGATTTCACGTTCATGAGATTGGAGGAAAAACGAGTCCATTGTGACATCCAGCAGAGGGGTGGTGGCCTGTGGCCAGGAGGGCATGAGGGACCGAGTGGATGGGGGCACCAAGAGATGTTCTGCTCCAAACGCTTTGTAGGTTGATGGAACGTTCGGACACTTGTCTGAATGCACTGAGAGTGCACCTGATGCAGATGGATTTTAATTTTTGGAAATTATGTCTCCATAACGTCAGTACAGAGTCTCTGTTACCCCTGTGTCCTTGGTGTCAGGCCTGTGGGGGAGTCCTGTCCAGCCCACCTTCCCAGAGTGCGGTGCTGCCCTCATCACACCCCTACTTAAACCTCCCTAGGGTCCCTCCTGTTTTTCAGGCCGTCTCTGCTCTCCAGCTGCTGTGACCAGTCTTCCCTCCATGAGGCTTTGGGTCTGCATTCGGCTTCGTCAGAAAGCATCTCTGTACCCCTGCGTGGGTGTGTTCAGCAGCTGTGGGTGGGGCCGGCGGTGTTTCCCTTGTCCCCAGGAGCCAGCCTGAGTCTCCAGGCCGGCCTCCTCCGGCCTCCTCCCTGTCGTGCTGTGCAGAGGCCCTTAGCATCCGGCAGCAGAGTGTCCAGTGGTTCGTGAGATCCGTTCCACCACGAGGACGATGCTAACGGCACTGGGCACTGGACACAGCACGGGGCCCACCTGGGGCAGGTGTGCAGTGAGCCCTGCGGAGCCGCCAGCTGGTTGTGCTTTGCTCCTCGGGGTGTCCTGAGTCCTCACTCTCCACGGAGAACCACGCTCGGGGGTGGGGGAGGGGAGAGGGGGCCCGTTTCACGTGTCACCGAACACACTTCTGGTTCCTCCATTTCTGTTCTAGATCTGCCATTCCGTTTAGGGCAGGGGAAAGTCCGAGGCCTCCTGCTAAGATCACTGGAAGGGCCCATTCAAATGGGCTTGTGTCTTGTACTTCCCCTGACATTTGGGGAAGAAAGAAGTGAACGTCGTACTTTTGTTTTGCTGAGTAAAACTTTGCAGAATGAATGTAGCTTCAGCCACGATAGCCGCCTGATTGCGAGGTTGGCCGTTTGTCAGGCACTCGGCGGTGCTGGCAGAGGTAGGACTGGCACCCGGGCAGCATCTGTGGTGTGTCCACATGCACCAGGCACTACACGGGGTCTCTGGGGGAATCCAGGTGAGCGGGCCGCCCTTCTCCTGGGAGAGCCTGGCTCAGGTGCACAGGGCATGGGAGCTGCTGCAGGAGACGTGCCAGCAGACCTGTGCACGGCTTAGATGCCGGGTGGGGGCGGGGGGGGGGCTCACAAGCTCAGGGATGTTTCCTGGCTGGAGCATAGGGCCCTGAAGATGGGGATGTGGAGACACAGGCACGGAGTCGGGACCTCTCCCCAGGGTCAAGGCCAGGGCTGGAGTGCAGTGGAGTTGGGTTGACCAAGGAGGTCAAGCCAGAGCATGAGGTCCTTTTAGGAAGTTGGGCTCCTCATCTTAGGCCACAGGAAGCCCTTGGTGGACCCTGAGCTGGGGAGCAGAATGGGATCCAGGTAAGATATCCAGGGTATCTGGATAAGGTAAGATAGAGAGATGGTCGGGAGGGGCTGGTTGGAGTGCACACCTCTGCACACATGTATAAATGACAAACTAGCACAGTCTTCCAGGTTTGTCCTCAGGTCTCCTGTCTTCTGTGGGACCACTCATACTTCTGACCTCCCCTTGGCGCTCCCTGCTCTCATTCCTCCTCCACCCCGCACCTCCCCCAGGCCACCTTAGTTACAAATCCAACCCTACTCGCCACATGTGGCCACACCCCCTCCTACCCTTGCTTCTTCAGCACCCCCTTAGGCCTCACTGCCAAGTACAGCAGGAGACTTGGGGGAAATGCCACCTCCTTGTTTTGCTCATAGGATTTCCTGGAAATTAGCTTCCTCAGATGGAAACCAAACTCCCATCAGGAGCCTCATCACACTGGACGCCGGCTTCTCCTGACGAGGAGCAGACTTGCCTACATTCTCTCCTGATTGTTGAGGCAAGGCCCCTGTGGACCGAGGGGATGACAGTGGGACACGCAGGGTCTGTCCTCTTGTGCACATCCCACTCACCGTTGTGTCCTGCTGGAGTCACTGTTCAAGGCCACTCCCCTCCGCAGACAATCTGCCCTGGCCATGGCTGTGGGAAGGGGGAAGCCAAGGCTGGGGGTTCCCCTAAGCCTCCTCCTCTGAAGCAGCAAAAATTCCAGCAGCTTCCTTCCCAAGTTCTTTCTTTGGAGAAAACAGAAGTTGACCTCAGCAGCTTTTCCCTGAGGTCACACATCTGGGACCCTTGTCCCGGAGCTGGGATCCGCCGGGCCACTCACAGTTAGGTAGACTCAGGTTTCTTCTCTCCACTCCTTGTTGCACTCTGCCGGTGCAGGAGAGGGAGGAAGGACACACGGTGGTCCCCACAGTCAGGAGGGAGGAGAGAGGACATCCTCTCCAGGTGATCCTGTCTCGGGGTGGGGGGGTGGGGGGGTTCTGACCCAGGGCATTCTCAGCCCCGCCATCACCTACTGGGCACACAGGTGGGCAGATTGGCTCCCAGGCTCATCTCCGCCGTACCAGCCCGCAGGTGCTCTGAGGACCCCACCGACTACATCGTACGAGTGTGCGTGTGAGCTTGCACATGCGTGGTCCACTGTGGCAGCCTTACGATATGGCTACAGGTTCTTTGACACCCTTCTCATCAGTAAAAGTAGTCTGTGCTTCTTCTTCTTGAACTGCTATGGGCTTGTGGCTACCTCTACCAGTACGGGATGATAGAAATGGTGCCCTCAGAGCTCACAATGGTTAGGAAGGGCCATTCATATCCTGCCTTTGTCGCTGGGACACTTGCTCTTGGGACCTGGAGCCACCACGTGAGAAGTATGAACTGAGCTGGGGACCCCACAGAAAACGGTCCTGAGACTGCAGCCCAGGCGTCATGGAGCAGAGACCGGTGCCCGCTCCCGAGCCCTGCCCACATTCCACATATATGAGCGAGTATGTCGTTCAGCCCACCAAGATCTGGGGGCTGCTTTGGTGCAAAGCAGTAGATAAGTGGAATGTATGTGGATACACGTGATGACTCATGTAAACACAAGGAGTAGGTGTGAGGTTGTCCACGCACAGTAAGTTGGACTTCATCAAAATTAAAGACATTAGTACATTAAAGGGCACCATCAAGAGAATGAAAAAACAAGCTATAGAATGGGAGGAATATTAACAAATCATGTCTTCATTAGATATTTATCTGGAATTGAATCCAGGATATATAAAAAACTCTTACAACTCAGCAATAAAAAAGGATAATTTGATTTTAAATCGGCAGAAGACTAAAATATAGACATGTCTCCACATAATGCAGCCTAATGCACTTTACAGGTGGAAGGGGCGGGTCATTATTCAGATGACTCACGCTCCCCTGGTCATTATTCTCAAACATGTGTTCTTCCCTCAGCCCTACCCAGACTCCACACTTCTTCAGTAGAAGCTTCTGGACAGATGTGTATAGAGAAAACCTGGGTCAGGCCCCGGGTGTTGGCTCAGTGTGGACAGATTTAAGGAATCATCTGTCATTTCCTACCATCCATCTGCCCCGAGGCCCACAGTAGATGAGCATGATACAGGTGCATTTCCAGAACCTTGGCATTGTGATGTGTCCACACACCTGCCTCTGTGGCCTCAGGACAGGCTCTAGGAGGGACCCCCCATACTGGGAGGGGTGCTGCAGAGACCACCTCTAATTATTCCCCCTCCAGCTCCTCGGCTGCCTCTAACATGGCTTGGCTTCTCCTGGATGGAATATTCTCCAGGGGCAGACATTTCTATCCCGAGCACCTGACAGTCCATGTATGGTTTCCAGACTCTATCCCCCACCCCCATTCTGGATGACACCCTCAGTGTGTGCTGGGAGTAGAGACCTAATTTCTTTCAGAATTCCCCCTGTGGACAGAGCTCAGGAGATAGGAAAATGTGCTGACACTGGCCTCTGGTGAATGTAGACCCGGGCTGTGGTGGCACAAGACAGGACACCTTCCTTTGTGTTCACAGCCAGGCCGTGGGTAGCTGCGTATTCCCGTCCCACATCCCCCTTCAGTCACTGCACTTTCCATAAAAAGGAAATCATTCTTTTTGGTAAAGACTTTATCTTTCTCTCTGCCAGCTATTCTTGAGAAATGATTCTTTGGATACTCTTAAATGAAGTAAATTAGCAGCTACACTATTTTAGAGTTTTTACGGCAACACCTTTGTGAATCCAGAAGGTCAGGACGATAGAGCCCTAAGTGGGGTTGGCCCAAGTTGTGAGAGAAGTGCATCTCCTTTACTCAACAGATCATTGAGCTGCCTTCCCAGCTGCAGGCTTGAGCAGAGCGAAAGAGAAAGTGTGAACCTGACCCCGGAAAGCCTGCAGCTCTGAGACCATGTGCTTATACTGCTTGTGCAGGAATGTGCATCACTGCTGGGGAGAAATAAAATGTCCCATCTCTTTGGTGGTTCTTATGATGCCCAACGATGTTCTGGGGAGAGAAGGCTGCCTGCTGTTGGCTTCATGTTCCTGTGGGTGAGTGGACATAGCACGGGTGGGCACGGGAGGACTGTCCCCAGGGACGTCATGGAGAAAAGGCTCTAGTGCATGTCTGCAGGCTTCTTGGTTCTGTTCAGACCCCATCAGTTCAGGACTCCAGGACCAGGGGGTTGGGTGTTCCAGAGACCCACTGGGGAAATGCCAGAGCCCCAGCCGGGTGAGGCAGGGGGCGAGGCTGAGAGCTCTGAGGACCCCAGTGAGCAGCGGAGGGGAGGCTGAGGGAAGCGCCTTAACCCATAGTCCAGCATCAGAAAGTGTCCCCAGTGCTGCTGGCAAGTCACTGAAGCCAAGTTGTGCTCCAGAGGAGGCTGACCCATGGGCTGGTGTCTGTGCAGCCCCTGCCTTGCTCAGTCGTGGACAGGGGGTGGCTTGTGAGAGTGTGGCCTCGCTGCCAGTGGGGGGATTTGGGGTGCAGCCATGGGGCCTCTTTGACTGCATTCCTGAAGCAGGAGGCCTGACAGGTGTGCCTTCACGGCCACCTCAAGCCCTGGGACCCTCCCCTGCCTGTTAGTCCTGGCTTGTGGGTTTAGACACATACCTGGTACATGAGTGATTGTTCTGTGGTCGTTCTGGACACTGGATGTGACATCACCATCACTCCATATGTGGCTGGAGAGTGTCCAGCTCTCTCCTGCTGGCAAGGCTGGCTCTGCAGAGTGGCCGTGGCCATGGCCAGGGACCTGGGCCTCCCTGCACCCCTGTCATTTACCCACCCTTTCCCGATGCTCCTCTCTGCTGCCAGTCCTGCACTGTGTCCATGTCTGGCAGTGGCTCAGGCTTGAACAAAGACTTGTCCTTACATCACACTGTGCTCACCAAGTGACACCCTGACCAGGGAGGTGGCCACTCACGAGGCCTGGAGTAGAGGCAGCCCCAGACCTGTTCCAGGCACCCACTCACCCTCCCTCAGGCCCTGATCTGTCTTCATGGTCTCCTCACACATGTGGGGCACTCAACAAGTGGGGGCTGAGGGGACCTGAGCGTGAGTCTAGGGCCCTTCCCAGGGCCACTGTGTCTGATTCAGTCGTGGGACAGACTCAAGACCGTGAACAAGGGGCTTGTTTTCTGCATGTCAGATGTTCTGGAGTCTGTGGGATATGGAGGCTGGAGGCTGCACTGTCCCCCCCCCCCCCCCCCCCCCCCCCCCCGCTCAAGGACACAGTGGCTAGATGCTTCCCTGCAGATGCTCAGGTTCAGATCTTCCCCAGGTGGCCGCCTCTGACACTTCTCTGCAGTGACCTTCCAGACTTAAAAGTGGCCATTTCGACATGCACAACTCAGTGGAGCCCTGTCAAACCCTGTCCCCGGCACAGCCACAGGCTCTCCCAACCCCTCTCCCCGTCACCGGCTGCAATGGGCTCTGGGAGCGTGGGTTCACCTCCCCACCCAGGAGGAGCGGCAGCATGTGGGACCACTCTGGCCTCTACCCTGGCCTCCAGGCCTGGGGCCCCTGTCCGTAGAGGCCTGGGGCTGTGCCTCGTGCCCTCTGTGGCAGAGGGACCGTTTGTGACTTGGGCAGCCAGAGACCTGCTGCGAACGCTGATGTGTGAGGGTTTGAGAACCTGCTTCCAGGTCTTCAGGGCAGGACTGCAGGTTGGATGGCAATTCTCCACGCGGCATCTTGGGGACCTGCCAGTTTGCACAAAGGCTGCCTTGCTGCCTCCTCACCTCCCTGGGTGTGGACGGGGGCGAGGGGCCCTGGTTTCTCTCCGCCCTGGCTTCAGACCTTAAGTCCCCGAATGAATCACCAACACTTTAAGGAAGTAGCCTCTCATTGAACCGGTTTCCTCTTACACGTTTTCAACTTTCTCTTTCGCACACAGCCCACGCCCGAGAGTGACGAGGAGGAAGGAGCCGGCCCAGTGGTGCACACAGAAATTCCACCAGCTTCCACGTGCCGCCCTGAGTCACATCCCGAGCCCCGCCAGCCCCGGCCTCACAGGGCCTCAGGCAGCTCACGGGGGACCAGGCTCCCATCCCGGCGGGCGGGCGGGCCAAGGATGACGGACTGCGAGTTTGGCTACACGCTGGCGCTGGCCCAGGACTACGTGAGGCACGTCCTGCAGATCCCGCAGCCCGGCCCGGCCCCCAGCAGAGCGTCCAGGGTGCTCCAGGACGTGGCCTTCTCCGTCCAGGGGCAGGTGGAAAAGAACCTGAAGCCGTGCTTGGACAGTTTTGACGTGGTGTCTGTCGACACGGCCAGAACCATATTCAATCAGGTGATGGAGAAGGAATTTGAAGACGGCGTCATTAACTGGGGAAGGATCGTGACCGTTTTTGCCTTTGAAGGAATTCTCACCAAGAAACTCCTCGAGCAGCGAATTTCCTCGGATGTGGATGCCGAGAAGGTTTCCTACTTCGTGGCAGAGTTCATCACGAGAAACATGAGAGACTGGATAAGACAAAACGGAGGCTGGGTACGTACGATGGGCACCTTCTTCGCCATCCTTACCTGTGACGTGGGCATTGAAGGCTTCTCCCTAGTTTTTAAAAATCTACCATTTTCTTTGGGTGGCTTATTTTAAAAGTTTCACATTTTCAAAATGAGAAGGAACTTGGAACTCTATAATTGGAAGGTAACAGGAGCTTGCAGTTTTTATTCCTGGTGTGTGAGCTACGGGGGTAGGACCTGGGGAGCCCCACGTGAGCAGTCCGCATCTGCAGCGAGGTCTTCTGGGGGCGCAGTTCTGGCCAGGCTGTCAGGACCACGCAGCATTATGAGAGCTGCTGTGAGATGCTGTTGTACTGGGTAGCTGTTATGTTGCAAAACACAGGTATATTTTTGCAAGTTCATCATTTACAAATTGATTTTTTCCCCTAGTTTTCTAATAGAACAGATTCTGGCTGTTAAAGCCTACTGATAAAAAAAATATATATATATCACATGCTGTACCTCTAGCAAGAATCTTTATTTGAGAGTTTTCAAACAACAATTCACTTTATTATCAAAGCCTCCAAAAGCCCAGACTGGGAGGCAGAGAGGGCAGTGTCAAAAGTCACTGATAAGAGGCTTTTCGTAGCTGGATAGTAGCACCTGTCTTTAAACCTGAAATACTTAACACTGACTTTTTCAGCACTCGTGTCTCATGGATCCTCTTTCCATCCCCCAAATCTAGCCCTCTCCTCCCCGTAGAGAGGGGTTCCCCACTGTTATAAGTTATGTTGCATGCAAATCTTGCCTCTTGGTTACATCCAGAGAAAATACACAAAGTTCTTTTTTGGGGCATCTGGGTGGCTCAGTGGGTGAAGCAGCTGACTCTTGATTTCGGCTCAGGCTGTGATCTCAGGGTTGTGGGATGGAGCCCCACGTCCGGATTCTCTCCCTCTTCCTCTGCCCCTCCCCCCCGTCTCTCTTTCTCTTTCTCTTTCTCTTTCCCTCTCTTATTTTTCTTTTAAAGATTTTATTTATTTATTCATGAGAGACACACACACAGAGAGAGGCAGAGACACAGGCAGAGGGAGAAGCAGGCTCCTTGCAGGGACTCCAATGTGGGACTCGATCCCAGGACTCTGGAATCATGCTCTGGGCTGAAGGCAGATGCTCAACCGCTGAGCCACCCAGCTGTCCCTCTCTTAAAAAGAGAAGAAAAAAGAAAAAGAAAATAAACATAGTATTTTTTTTGTAGAATTTTTTTTATGTATATAAATAGTACACGGTACTTATTCTGTTGCTTTTTTTTTTATCCGAGGGTCTTTAAAATATTATTTTATTTTTTATTTTTAAAATGTTATTTAGGGATCCCTGGGTGGCGCAGCGGTTTGGCGCCTGCCTTTGGCCCAGGGCGCGATCCGGGAGACCCTGGATCAAATCCCACGTCGGGCTCCCGGTGCATGGAGCCTGCTTCTCCCTCTGCCTGTGTCTCTGCCACTCTCTCTCTCTCTCTCTCTCTCTCTGTGACTATCATAAATAAAATAAAAAAATTATTTAAAAAAATATTATTTAAAAATAATTATTAAAGATAAAATAATTATTTTAAAGAGTCCTAGATAAAAAAAAGAGTCCTGTGTATGTGCTGTTGAGGGTCTGGCCATCTCTGGCAGGTGGAAAGCTCTATTATGTTCAGTTTGCCACCACAGACAGTACCTCACCAAGCACCCCCATTCATGCACCCCTTTCGTGGGTCATCGCCTTCCAGAGAGGCCTGAATGCCCGCTGACCTGCCCTGCGTTAGGAAAATACATCAAAGTTGTTCTCTCACTTCAGTGCCTGCTCCCTTGGTCGCCAGCGAGACTGAGATCCTTTCCAGACGCTCACTGACCACACCTAACTCTTACTCAGGGAGTTGTTTGCTACATTCTTTGCCCATTTTCCTACTTTTTGTCTTTTCCTCATCGATTTATAGCAATTCTTTCTTGTATGTTTTTATTTTCAAATCTTTTTATATATGAAAAAAATATTTTTATGTATTATTTTTATATATGTGGCAGACAATTCTAATATGTTGTCGTTTAAAACTATAGCTGTCTTCAGTTATTATAAATGTTTTATTTTTATTTTTTGAAGATTTTATTTTTAAAGATTTTACTTATTTATTCATGAGAGACACAGATAGAGAGGCAGAGACACAGAGGGAAAAGCAACCTCCATGCAGGGAGCCTGATATGGGACTGGATCCCAGGACCCGGGATCATGCCCTGAGCCAAAGGCAGATGCTCAACTACCAAGCCACCCAGGTGTCCCAAAGATTTTATTTTTAAGTAAACTCCATACCTAACTTGGGGCTTGAACTCATGACCCTGAACTGAGGTCAAGAGTCGCAGGCTCCTCCCACTGAGCCACCCCGGTGCCCCTGGTTATTGTAAATGTTCTAAAACTTGATGCAGTTGCATTTTATGTGACGTCCCTTGCATCACCCCTTCTTGTGTTCTCCTGACCTGATATACCTGGGGCTGGGTGAAGCCTGAGGGTGGTGGGTCCCGCTCCCATCTGGTTGGCTGTGGGAAGTTCTACTAGCGGTGGGTGGAGGTTCCACTGAAGAAGACACTCGTCTAGGGCAGGGGCCCCCATGTGAGCCTGCAGATTACTGTGCCCAGTGCCTCACGTGGCACCTGGAACACATACACAGTGATAAATGTGACTTAAAAATGTAACACCTCAATGATATATTCTGTGAGGTCATGGACCTCATCTTCAGTGGGGGTGTGGGATGATCTCTGAGAATTTCTAGAAGTGGACCTGCCTTTTGGGGGTAGCCCAGGTGTGAGTGTGAGTGTGGCAGGATGGAGCCGTCTTCAGTAGACACACACGTGTGCCCGTGTGCACGCTCAGTCTTCACAGGGTCCCCCAGTTTGGGTGGACTTGGAGCACCTTTCACACCTATGCTTAGATGTGGGATGTGGCGGAGGCAGTCTTGACCTGAAACGTAGTGATCTGAGTCAGCACACGCTATCACGGCCACATGAATCCATCTTCCCAGAGATGCTGACACATCTGCTCAGGTGCGTGAACTTAACACATGAAGGGTTCATCTCAGGGCACGGGCCACAATCACACACCTGCTCTCTTGGAGTCTAAACATACAGATCAGTGAAAACCGGTCAAAGATGACAGATCCAGAAGCACAGGGTCCACTGTCTTGTCTGCTGTCACCCAGATTTGTGGTCACTGGCTCCAAATTTTGAAATGCTTGTGTATAATGAAAGGTGAGAAGAGCATTTAGCACCGACTGAAGAATATCCACAGTTTAATTCAGTTTCAAGCATGAGAACTCTTGGGTCAAGAAGGCGGAGAATGAGGCAGCACAGATATCACAAGTACCGGCTGAGAATCAGAGGGATCTGAGCGGGATGCTGGCTGCCGGCTCCTGGTGCGGGGGGTCCTGATGGGTTAGCCAACTTCTCTGAGCCTCAATGCCTCGTCTGTAAATTGGGGGGAATGGGGCCACCTGCACCCAGGACCTGTCTAAGGGTGAATCAGTCACCACTGTAGGTAAAGCACCTAGAACAGCTTCCCAGATGTATGCAACACAAATTTAGGATTACGGTTTTTCGTAGCAGTTGTACTGCTGACTTCCTGGTTCACCACACCTAGTCTTCCTAAGTTATACACCCAACAATTATGTGGTTGTCACCACCGAAACCAGAGGCCCTGCTGGGAAGAAAGACCAGTGCACCACTCGTGCTCTTTCTCACGCTGATCAGTTTGAGTTCCTTTCTTTCCCTCCCTTCTGGTCCCCTCCCTCTGCCCTTTCCCCCTCCCCCTCCCCCCTCCTCCCTCCCTCTCTCTTCCTTCCCTCTCTACCCTCCCTTCCCCTCCCTCTCCCTTATTCCCCCCTTCCTCCTTACTCCTCTGTACCCCCTTCCTCCCTCCTTCTCTCTCTCTCTACCCCCCTCCCCCTTCCCTACACTCCATAACCCCACCCTCTCCCATACCCCCCTCTCTCTTCCCTTCCCTTTACCCCCTCCTCTCTCCCCCCTCCTCTGCCCCATACCCTCTCCCTCCGTCCTTACCTCCCCTCTCTCCTTCTGTTGGCTGTTTCTCATCTCCGCTTCCTCCTTCACATGCACTGTTCACTCCTCTGGCCCCTCTGCCCCTGGGAAGTGCTGAGAGTGGACGAGCTCCCTACCTGAGAGGAGCTCCTATCAGAGAGGAGCCTGTGGCCTCACCCCCACCTCCCTGTCCTGTGGAGCGGGGTGGCTCTTGTCTGCTCCCACAAAGCACTCTCCTGGGCCTGTGCTGGTGGAGCAGCACTTGGCACAGCCCAAGACCGGGATGAATCACGTCTGCTCAGTGCTCCATCGTCCTCCCCATGCTTGGCAGAGGCCTTTTACACAGAGGGCAGCCCACAAATACTGGCCAATGGAACGACTGCATGAAAACATCGAAATTGAGACTTAAATTTTGGTTTTGCTAATCACCAGAGTTGTGATCCTGAGGGAGTCATGAAGCAACCCAAGACTCAGAACCTTCTATAATGAATATAATGTCGCATAGATTATATATGTAGCATATAAGGAAGACAAGAACGCCAGCCTTAGCAGGGAAGTTAAAAGATGAAAGATATTTCTGTCTTTGTCTTAGTAAAATGTCAAATATGATGCGACTATGAAGGTTATAAGGGAAATTTCAAGAGGTTTAAATGCGTAATTCTGAAAACTACCCAAATGCCAAAAGAAAGCCCCTTTGAAAGCAGGGATGTATGGGCAGCGTGGGTGCTTTCCAAATGAGAGTTAGGTCGTTTTGGCTGGTATTGGTGTTTGATGACCCCTGGTGTGTTGGAGCCACACAAAAAGATGCTGGAGACCCAGTGTCCTGTTGGCAGAGGCATTTTCTATGGGCGTAAAGAGATAGTCATGAGGTGATGGAATTTCTAGGAGTCTCTCACAGCCTTGGATTAGATTTGGGGGCCAGATTCTTCCTATACTTCTCTTGAATTTTAGCTTGAGATTTATGATCATTTCATGGAAAGTGAGGTGAGACAGAGCTCAAGCCTCCCCGTGGGTCTTTCCAGAATACTCTCTGACCTTGGGTCACCCTAAACTCCTCGCTCCCACACCCGATGTCAGGTTCATCAGCAAGTCCTGTTGGTGGCACCTTTGAAACCATATCCCCAGGACATCTAGGCCCCGTCTCCCCCCCATGGGTCTGTAGCCTGTCCCGTTTCTCTGCTTCCATCCTTACCCTGCCATGGGCTGCTCCCCACGCAGCAGCCAGTGAGCAGCGTGGATCCCACCATGTCCTGGTCTGGTCAGAACCCTGCTAAGCACCCCTTAACCCTGGGGGCAAGCATAAAATACAAAGTCCTGACTGCTGTACTCAAGTCCGTATTGGATCTCATTTTCTACGAGTCCCTCCTGTGCTCTCGTAGCTGCATCCTCCCTGGATAAGCTAAGTACACTTCCCACCACCCCACCCCATCCCCTCGCCTTGCTCTTTCCAAAGCCAGAGGCTTGCATAGGCCCAGTGGAGCCTCTCAGGGTTGCGTGCCAAAGCTGCCCTCCTTGGGGGACTCTTCCTTAGCCATCCTGTCTCTGACGGCACCACCACCACTCTATCCCTGTGCCCTGCTTGATGTCTTGGCAACCGCTTCAGGACTACTTGTCTGTTCTGTCTTTCTCAGTGACAAGCCCAGTGAGGCCAGGAGTCCTGCATGTTTAGTTCACCAGTGTGTTTCCAGTCCTTACAACACTACCTGCATGTGGCCGATGCTCAATAAATATTTGTCAAATGAATAAATGAGTGAATAATCTCTAGAGAAGTGTGAGAATAGCACCACGGTATTTCCCTAGATCTAAACAATACTGAGGGTCTGATTTTCTTTGAGTTATTGATGCAGGATATTATTGTATGCTTCGGGCTTCCTTGAAGCCAAGGTAGCCGTATTTAATAAAAGCTATTCACAGAAAGAACCAGATCTGGGCACTCCCTGCATATTACTGCATTTCTGACAGGATATTGAATCCTTAGTTCTGTATCTCTTCTCATATAATTTCTTTTCTTTGATAGAATGAGAGAGCATGAGCTGCGTGGGAAGGGGCAGAGGAAGTGCGAGAGAGACAATCTTGAGTAGGATCCACACTCAGTGTAGGGAGCCCGATGAGTGGCTTTATCTCATGACTCTGAGATCATGACCTGAGCCCAAACTAAGAGTCAGATGCTCAACCTACTGAGCCACTCAGGTGCCCCCATGTAATGGTTTTAAGATACAAATAGTTATCATTGAAAATATATGTTTGAAAGTAGAAAAATCACTCCCCTGCCTTAATGTGTCCCTGCGCACACATCATATGTAATTACGATGAAGGTGCACAAAGAGTTTCTCATGTGATATCACAAATGTTTTCAGCACTGCCTCATAGGCCCCATGTCAACATTCCTAATGTCTGCAGAATATCCCACCAACTTTATGCATCTTAATTACTTGACTGATTCCCAATCGTTAGACATTTGGGTTGCCTTTCTTCTTAGAAATAACACTTCCAGACTGGCCCCATGATCCATCTCTAACAAGAGATGGACTGGTTCATAGGTGTGAGGATTGTCGCGCTGCTCACGCATACTGGACTATCTACTGCTTCCTGAAAGGGCCTTAGCAATGGAATGATGTCCTAGCAGCTCCACCAGCATGGGGCAGGACCATTCAGGATACTCTGGGGGGCTCCATAGACTCAAAATAACAAGGTCAACGTAGTAGGTCTAAAAAAGCATTAAGATTGTGTTAAAACATGGATTTCTTTAACGGCTAGTAATGTTGAATTTTTCCTATACACTTGTTTGTGATTATATTTCTCTTTTCAACAGCCTTTGTCTGTTCCACTCTTTTTTTTTTTAAGATTTTATTTATTTATTCACGAGAGACCCATAGAGAGAGGTAGAGACACAGGCAGAGGGAGAAGCAGGCTCCCTGTGGGAAGCCCGATGCGAGACTCAATCCCAGACCCTGGAATCACTGCCTGAGTCAAAGGCAGATGCTCAACCACTGAGTCACCCAGGCATCCCTGTCTGTTTAACTCTTAAGGGCTTGATGATGACTCTCTTACATCTGAATGAAGTATTTCATATAAATGTACATATTCTCCTAGTTGGTTCTTTTTATACTATTATTCTGTTAAAATGTACATAACATAAACCCTACAGCTCAGCCACATGTAAGTGCACACATGAGCAGTGTTCAATACAGTTGTGTCATTGTGCATTATCACCAGCATCCACCCCCAGGATTCTGTGCCCCCAAACACTTGCTCCTCATCCCCTGCGCCCCAGATCACACAAACCACCATCCTACCTTGTCTTGATGATGCTGACTATTCTGATATTTAATATAAATGGGATTATGCAGTATTTGTCTTCTTGTGATGGGCTTAGTTCAATGAGCGTCACATCCTCGAGGCTTGTCCACAATGTGGCAGGTGTCAGAGTGTCTTTCCTTTCAGGCTGACCAGTATTCCACTGTATGCAGATGCCATTTTTGGGTAATCTGTTCATCAATGGATGGATGCTTGCATTCCTTTCATGTTTTAGCTACTGTGAATTCTTGCCTTTTAATTTTAGCTTCATATAGTTAAAAAAAAAGCTCTAATCTTCATATAGCTGAATTTGTCAGTTTTTCCCTTTGTTGAGAAGCTGAATGTATGGAAGATGACATGTTAACTGCCCAATCGTAATAGACTGTGATCACTGTTGTAATAAAAGAAGTCATCTGACAATGCCTCATTACTATGGGGTTCCTGAAATCCTGGAAAGGGAAGCAGCTAGGTACACACATACCTAGAATGAGAAACATGTGCATGTAAGTCTGGAGGGAGGAGGGAGGACAGAGAGGGAGCAGACTGTTCCCTCTGTTAGGCCATGACATCATGTGTCTCAGAGTATGACTACAACCTGACTCGTACGTGGGCAGAAGCTGGCATTCCTGGGCAACCCTTCACATGGACGATCCCCCTGACTCATGTCAGTGTGCCCTGGCCATGCTCAGGCAGGTGCTGGCAGGGCACTGGGCCACAAGTCTCTTCTAGCTATCCAGAGATGTGCTTGGTTTACTTTTTAGAGCCACCTGCACTAGGACCTGCTTGAAGGCATTGTCACCTCAGAATCTGGAGCCTGCTGGAGGCAGATCAAACATTTACTAGGTGAACATTTACAAAAATTATTCTAACAATGTCCTAATCCTTTGGGTGGTTGTTTGGAAGCTCATGGAATGGAAAGAACAGTGTTTGCATCCCCTTCCAGGCCCAGGTGCTAAAAAGCTAGGTAAGAGGCCACTGGCTCTCTCCGGGGCCTTGGTATAATGGGCCTATATCACCATTAGGCTGGGGGATCTCAGAGGTACTCTGCAGTAAGGATGCTCTATGATTATAGTCATAAATTACAGTGTACAGTTCACACTCTATTGTTTTAAAACAATGACCAAAAAGAGAATGAATCATAGTAGAAACAACCACCTCCTCATAGGCTCAGAGGCACTGTTTAATTTAGCTTTATCATGAGCCTCACGACCCTGCATGATTCTGTTTACAAACATCAATGAGTATTTCAATGCCAGACAATTGAAAAAGAGCCAGAAAAGGAGGTTTCTGTCCTCTAGAGCTGTGATGTCCAGCACAGTAGTTGGTGGGCACCGGCACCTGCTCAGCACTTGAAATGTGGCGAGTCTGATTTCAGTTGGGCCAGTCAGTGCAGCACATACCTTGGATTGCAAGGATTGGGTACAGAAGAGGTAAAATATCGCAATAATTTTCATGTTGATTATATATTGAAATCATAATATTTTAGATAAATATATTTTTAAAATTAATTTTACCTATTTCCCCTTACTTTTCAAGAATGTGGCTACTGGAAACCTAATGGTCCATCTGTGGCTTACACTGTGTTTCTGTGGGACGGTGCTGCCCCGCAGCCATGGTGTGGATGGACGGACGGACAGTCGGATGGGCGGAGACCAGTGCAGGCACAGATGGGACCAACTGCCAGCAGCAGTGGGGTGGGACTGTTTGCTTTTTGTCCCACAAAACTGTCTCCCCTGATTTTTAAAATGTGAAATTTGTTCTCTAACAGGAAAACGGCTTTGTGAAGAAGTTCGAACCCAAGTCTGGATGGCTGACTTTTCTGGAAGTTCTGGGAACAGTGTGTGAAATGTGGTCACACCTAAAGCAATACTACTGACTGGCCCAGAGGGACTCTCCTGATTGTGAAACCTGCCAACTTCTCTTGACTGTTTTGCAAAAAGTGTTGCCAGCACTTATTTCTATTTCCAAACAAGTGACCGTGCTGCTGTAACTCCATAGTCAGTGTCATGGGATTTTTTTTCCCTGTTTAAACAAATAAATCATATTTGTCTCTGTATGTAATTTGTGTGCTTCCTGGGAGCTGAGCGAAAGGGTGCAGCTCAGACGGGGGACAGGTGTGGAAGTGGAAGGACGCCTTCTCTGCCCTGTGGCTGAGCTTCCTGAGGGTGCGCCCATCCCCCAGAAGTCCGTTTCCATGTCACTCAAGGACACGGCATGGGAGTGAGGTCCTGACTCCCGTGGCCCCCATGACCCTGGATGGTTAGGGGTTTCTACTGATGCCCGCCCCACGAACCCCGCTCCCCGGCCCACTGTGGGGAGTTGACAAAAGGACAGCGACAGACACCCAGGGATACTATGGGGTAGTCAGAACAAAGACACATATGCCAGTGACTCAGCATTGAGCCATAGTTAAACTTTCCCCTTTAAAAAGTTCATAAATTAGGGGGCTCCTGGGTGGCTCCCTTGGTTGTGTATCTCGCTTTTGGTTTCAGCTCATGATATCGGGGTGATGGGATTGAGACCTGGGTCGGGCTCTGTGCTCAGTGAGGAGTCAGCTTGAGGATTCTCTTGCCCTCTCTCCCTCCCCCTGATCTCAAATAAATACATTTTTAAAAGAGATTTTATTTACTTATTCATGAGAGACACACAGAGAGAAGTAGAGACACAGGCAGAGGGAGAAGCAGGCTCCATGTGGGGAGCCGGATGCAGGACTGGATCCCAGGACCCCAGGATCACGCCCTGAGCCAAAGGTAGACACTCAACCACTGAGCCACCCAGGCACCCCTAAATAAATTTTTTTAATAGTTCATAAATAGAAAATTGTGTCTTCTGTTACATCCTGAGTTCCAATTTCAGATCAGTAGAATTAACTGCAAGACAGGAGTTAACACCATACATACTCTTTTCCAGACCTTCCCATACTTCCCCACCCTGGAGACAGGGTCTCTGCCCCCTGAGGCTTGTGTCACCTTCCTGAGGAAGTAGTTGATCTAAAGAAACTGAGCCCCTTGCTCTCAGACTCTGCATTCTCACAGGGGATTTCAGCTGATTCAAGCTTCACTTCCTCTGTGATTCTTTTTTTAAAAAGTTGCTCTGAAGAAACCTCTTCAGGAATCAGTCTTCCTGAGGCAGTGTCTACGCAGCACAGATCTCCCATGCATGCGCCCTGTGGCCTTCTAGTGCTCCCCACAGAGCAGACCTCGGACAACCAGACAACCAACGGGTTCTGTATCTTATTGTATTTTATTCCATCAGGACAAGTGTGCTCCTAATGCCCACCTCCCTTCGGTGACCACGTGTGGCCTCCGTAGTTAAATGTCCCCCGTGATTCTTGACAGTGTGGATTAGGACTCGGGGGCAAGTCAGTAGGGAAACGTCTTTTGCAGAAGTAACTTTGGCTGATTTATCAAATCATGTCTGAGAGCCGACCACCTGGGGCACCGGGGGCTTGAGTCTGAAACAGGGGGCACTCCTACCCCATTGTTCTAGCTCAGTGCTTCCCTGCTAAAGTGTGATGTCCTGCTTCCTGTTCCCACGGATCAGAACTAAGTGTCCAGCACAAAGAGTCATGAATGGACAGAACAGGAAGTGCATGTATGGGTGCTGCTACCTGGAATACGTTTGCACAAGAAACCACAAACCTTGGCTTTTTTTTTTTTTTTTTTTTTTTAAGAGAGAGCTAGAGAGTATGAGTGAGGCGGGGGCAGAGAGATGGGGAGGGAGAGAGAGTCTACAGCAGCTCCCAGCTGAGCACGGAGCCCTACTTCGGGCTCGACCTCTCTCACAACCCTGGGATCATGACCTGAGCTGACATCAAGAGTCAGACTCAGACACTGAACCTACTGAACTATCCAGGCCCCCCCAACCCCCCCCCCCCAAACCCTGGCTTCTATGCCACAATGATCTTGTTAACAGAGTAACTCCCAGGAAACCAGTGACACTTCTGGCTTGGTTTGTGACCTGGTCTTTCAAACTGCAGCTCCCATGTGTTTTATTACAGAAAAAGAGGAGGGTTTATGATCCCCAATGCTTAGCTCAAGCCACACACAGAGATGAAGTGAAACAGATCATAGACCTACATGTAAGTTAAAACTATAAAAATCCCACAAGAAACATAGGAGAAAATCTTCACAACTTTGGAGTAGAGATTCTTAGCTATAGCATAAAAACCTGTACCAGAAAAGAAAAAAAAAACCCTAAAAATTATACTCTTATAAAAACAATTTAGAATTATATCTCAATAAAGTTGTTAAACTCAAAAAAGCCAGTCATGGAATGGCAGGTAACATATGCCACAGTGATATCTGACAAAGGACTTGCATCCAGAATGTATGTAACACTCACAATCCAGTAGCACCACAACCCTCAGCCAAATTGAAAAATGGGCAGAAGTTTGGAACATATGCTTCATGAGAGCAGATGGGAAATTTTCACAGAAGAGATGCTGGAAGCCACCAATCACCAGGAAAATGCACATGTGCACCAGCATGAGACCAGCGTATGGCCCCCTTGAAAGGTCTGACGGCACCGAGCTTTGGGGACGACGTGGAGAGCCTAGAACTCTCTCGTGCATGACTGGTGACCGTGTAAAATGGTATGTCTGTGGAAAAGTGTGACAGTTTCTTGTAAAGTGACACACACACTGACCCTAGGGCTCCTAGGTATCCACTCAAAAGAAATAAAACACATCCATGCTCTTCACAGAAGCTTTATTCATAATGGCAGGAAGGCCCAGAAACAACCCAAATGTTTAACAAATTGTAGCCCAACCACAAGACAACTATTACTCAGCAATAATCAGGGGATGGCTTACGAAATCGGATGGACAAACCTCACGCACGCTGAGTGAAGGAGCTGGTGAGCAATGAGTACAGAGTGTGCTGGGTCTTTCCCAGCCAGGGAAGACAAATCTACTGGTTGGTGCAGAAAACCAATGAGTGGTGCCTGGGGTGGGGGCTGGGGCACTGTGGGACAGATCTTTCTGGGCTGTTGACAGTGTTCTGCATCTGCACTGTGGTGGATAAAATCGTTGGAATTCATAGTGGTGCTCACTTGAAACAGGTGCATTTTATTATAGATAACATCTCCACGTAGTGGATTTTTAGAAAGCTCTTGTTTTTGAAGAAAAAAATGATAGATACTCATTATAAACCATGCAAATTAAGGAAAAGTATAAAAGGAAAGAAATAACATCACCCCAAATACTAAGTTATTTTTATTTATTTATTTTTAAAGATTTTATTTATTTATTCATGAGAGAGACACAGAGAGGAGCAGAGACACAGGCAGAGGGAGAAGCAGGCTCCTCACGGGGAACCTGATACAAGACTCGATCCCAGGACTCTGGAATCATGCCCTGAGCCGAAGGCAGATGCTCAACCATTGAGCCACCCAGGTGTCCTCCAAATATTAATTTAAAGTAGAATGTTATTGGGGAGCTTGGGTGGCTCAGTTGGTGAGGTGTGGGGATTCTTGGTTTGGTCTCAGGTCCTGGACAGCTGGGCTCTGTGCTCAGCACAGAGTCAGCTTGTCCCTCTACCTCTACCCCTCCCACCCAGCTCACACACACACATACTCTCTCTCTTTCTAAAATAAATAAATAACTCTTAAAAAAAAATAAAGTGGAGGGGTGTCTGGATGACTCAGTGGTTGAGCATCCACCTTGGGCTCAGGTCATGATTCCAGGGTCCCAGCATCAAGCACCACGTTGGGCTCCCTGATGATCAGGGAGCCAGCTTCTCCCTCTCCCTCCCCACGGCTCATGGGTGCGTGATCTTTCTCTCAGATAAATAAATAAAATTATTTTTAAAAAAAGGATGTGTCGCCCATGAGGCTGGAATGAGGCTGAACATCATATTGGCTGAAACTGCATGGCAGGGTAATGGCTGCTTACTGGTTATTCCCCACACACTAGAAACCCCAGCTAAGTCATCACCTTTAATTTTCATGTACTCCTCTGAAGTAGGTATTATCCCCATCTTAGAAACAGGCTTAGAAGCAGGAAGAAACTTGCCCATGCTCATGGGGTTGGGTAGGTGGGTCACGTTGGCCATGAAGCCACTGGGCACTCACTGCCCTGAGCCTCCTCTCCTTACCACTTCCTCCTGATCCCATGGGCCTCCCAGATTGCCATCCCATTCACACTGGGACTGTGTGTGGGCCAGCTGGCTGGAACTGGTTTCCCCACCAAGGGCATGCATCCTCAACAGCCAGGTGGGTGTCCTCATCTCCCTCGTCTCCACCCTTCACCCATTTATGTGTGTCCTTCTTATAGAACTGCCCTAACTTAAACTGATCATCACTGTCATGGATTTGGGAACTTTCTGCAGAGGGTGCAAAGCTGCTGACAGGGAGATATTGCTTTGAGTACCTCCATGGAGCATGAACATAAACCCTGTCTTTACAGTTAGTTGGTGGCCGTGTGTGGCTATTTGTGCTGGAAGATGCTATTTGGGACACAGCATCAGGGTGGACATGGCTGGATCATTTTTCCATGGTGTTGGTGGGTTTTCTCTGGTTCGTCTGTTTTCGAAATGAAGGCAGGACTTTCGAGACAGCTGACTGAGCCTAGGGCTATGTTTTGCTGCTTTAACGGAGTAGACCTAACTGGCTCCCCGAGAACCAAACCCACACCCAGTGTTTGCTGAAACTGTTCTGAAGCTCCAGGCTGATGACTCTGCTGTTTGAGCAATCGAAAAATGTATATACAGAAAGTGTGTATTACAGACACTTGCAACACAAGTACTCTGACACAATCTAATTCCCACTGACTTAGCTCCTAGTGCCCCGAGAACTCCCACATCCCTACCCACCACAGTCAGCTGCCTACTTGCACTTGTATTGGTATATTTTCTCCCCTCCTATTACGATTGCAGGGCCAGGTGTTAGGAGGCCAAGCCCTATACTTGTGGGTGACACCTTGCTCCTGACTCTGCAGGAACCTCTCTTCAGCCTCCCTTATCATAAAACCAAATAGAACCAGACACACAATCTCTCGGTGACTACCCCACTCCTCTGCTCTCATTCTCAGAAAACCTCCTCATAAGAGAGTCCGTATTTGGTCTCCAGACTCTCTCCTCTTTCATTATCTCTTGGACCCTAATGCCCCCTCTACCGATGTCAAGGATGGATTCCCAGTCTTCAGGTTTCCTGGCATGATGATGTTGGACATAGCAGACGACTCTCTCTATGTGCTGTTAGCTGACTTCAGGGACGCCGGTCTCTCCATTCTCCCATCTCATAGGCCACTCTTCTCATTTCCTGTGCTGGGTTTTCCTCATCTCCTCAAGCCAGCTGCCCAGTCCTGAATCCGGGGCACCGCTGGCTGGTCCTTGGCTTCCCTCACTCCCACACCTACACTGAACTTCAGGTGTCTCCTTCAGCGAGGTGGCTTTACAGGGCCACCACATGCTGGCCCCACACCACAGCCCAGACTTCTCCCTTGAACTCCAGACTCAGATCAGGTGTTCAACTACTCATTTGACATCTTTCTACTTGGATGTTTAACAAGTGTATCAAATGCCATCATGTAAAATCTGAGCACCTGACTGTCTCCACTCCCTGAACCTGCCTCCTTCGCCATCTTGGTTAACGGCACCTCCCCCTCTCCATCTGCTAGGGGAAAACCTTTAGATTCGTTGACTCCTTTACTCTCAAACCCCAAGTGCAATCCATCAGGAAATACTATTTGTTTCCATCATCAACACACACCCAGTAGTCAGCAACCTGTTATTATCCTCATCACCACTACCTGGTGCAAGCCATCTCAAATCTCTTGATGGATTTTGCAGTGGCTGCTAACTGGTCGTCTTGCTTCTGTCCTTGCCTGTCCACAGCATATGCCTGACATGCAGCTAGAGGGATCCTTTAAAATGTAAGAGGACTTGAATGAGTATGTCACAGGGATGAAAGCTATGGCTTGGAAAATATAGTCTGTAGTATTGTGACAGCACTGTGTGGCGACGGGTGGGAGCTACACCTGTGGGGAGCACAGCAGAACATATAGGGAAGTTCAATCACTATGTCATGCATCTGAAACTATGTAACACTGTGTGGCAGCTATACTTCAATAAAAAGGGAAAAAAGTAAGATAACATATGGTACCTCTCTACTCAAAACTCTCCAGTACTTTTCACCTCCCTCCAAATAAAAGCCAAAAGCTTCTAACATCCTTACAAGGATTCTCATTCTGCTGTTTCTATAATGAGACTTTCCCTGCCCTGTGAAGAGCCCGAGCTCATCCCTGCTGTGTCAGGCACATGGTGAGCCCTTGGGTGAGTCTTATGTGTTCCTTCCAGCCTCCCCATTTCTTTCCAGCTGGGGATACTGTATGGCTTCTGAGGATAACAGTCCTGGGGAGACTCGGATGGTGATGACTCTATCGTGAGGCCCACCCCCAAGCCCACAGAGCTGTCTGGGGACTCGGACATCAGAGCAACATCACCTCTGGTGTCACGTGGGCATGCCAGGATAGGGCTACTGCTTCCAGAAGCATAGTCCTTGGTGGAGGTGCGGTGTACAGCTGCTGCATTGTTGCCATGTTCTCAAAGACTTGGAGTAAACAAGGAAGACTGTCGTCCCCAAGAGAGGCAAAGCATTACTTAACCAGGTAAGTCTCTTGTTACAGGGTTCTACTCAGCTTACAGAGCCATCCAGAGTAGCCATGGACACCCAGGGAAACAATGCCTCCAAAGTTCAGCAGAGACATTTGACCATTAGCAGGACCCCTGAGCTCTGGGAGTCCCCGGACGGCTCCGCTTACCTACTTATCTGTGTCCTTGCCTTCAATCTTATTGATGGTCAACCAGATGCTCAAACCATGAACTAGGTTTCTGGGAGTCATCCTCAAACCTTCCTGTCCTCTATTCCTGTTCTTCAACCATAAATTAACCCAATCCTGGCAACTTTACTTCTTAAATATCTCTTATTCCATCCATATCTCTTCTTCTAGCTCCTTAACCCCTACACTAAACCAAGGTACTGTTACTTCCACCCAGACTACTTCTGGAAGGGATGTGTACCCTGACCCATTGCCAGCCCCCATGGTGTATATTCAGTACAGCTAGCATCCTTGTCTGAAAATGTAAATCCAGTGTCACCCCTTTGCTTAAATTCATTCAATGTTTTTTTATTCTTCTTAGGAACTCAAATTCTCCCACAAAACTCTGTGTCATTCTCCCTCCCTACTTGAGTGTGGGTTGGACCTAGAGACTTGCTTCCAAAGAAGAGTGTGGAAAGGGGAAACAAAGCTGTGATGGAGAAGCCTGGCGGATACTACTTTTACCCAGGTGATCACAGTTAACAGATGTTGATAGCATGTGTGTGATGAAAAGGCATTTAATCTCTGTGTTATTCTTCTGCAAACCCATAATGCCCAAATCGAGGGACATTTCACAAAATACCTGACTAATAATCCTCAAAACCATCAAGGTCATCAAATAAATAAGGAAACTCTGAGAAACGAGCAGTCTAGATGAGTCTGTGAAGACACAGCAACTAAAAACAACAGGACGTCCAGGATGGGACCCTGGCACAGGACAAGTGTGTCAGTGGGAGAACTAGAAAAATCCCTGTAAAGTCTGAAGTTGAGTTAGCAGCAATGTACCAACTCCTAACTCTGGGAAACGAACTAGGGGTGGTGGAAGGGGAGGAGGGCAGGGGGTGGGAGTGAGTGGGTGACGGGCACTGAGGGGGACACTTGACAGGATGAGCACTGGGTGTTATTCTGTATGTTGGTAAATTGAACACCAATAAAAAATTAATTTATTAAAAAAAAAGAAAAAAAATTGTACCAACGCTGGCTTCTTAGCTTGGACGTGTGCACCACAGTAACACCAGGTGCCAATGCTGTGGGCTGGGGGAGGAGCATACAGAAAATGCATATTTCCTATGGAAACTTTATGTAAATTTAGGGTTTAAAAACGTTAATTAAGACGCAAAGAGATGAATCAAATCCACCCCACGTTGTCTGGACCCAGCCCTTCAGCCTTATCTCCTGCCTTTCTGCTGATGAGCATTCCCAGCTATTTTTGATTCCTCCGGAGCATCACACTGTTGTTCCCTTTAGGCCCTTTGCACATACAGCTGTTTTTTCATAGAAGACTCTCTCACCTCCCTTCTCTGTTCTCACCCACCCTAACGCCTGGTTAGTGCTTACTCAACCGTGGGGTTTCAGCTGAGATGCCACTTCCTCGTGATGGGGGTGCTGAGGCGGAGGTGTAGTCATCAGACACCTCCAGGCCTGTGTAGACGGTAGGAATGCTCTGTGCAGGCTGACTATATTGAGGGTTTACATGATAGCTCTATTTCCTCCTGCAAGCTGGCACTTGCTTTATTTTTTATTTTATTTTTAAAGATTGTATTTATTTATTTATTCATGAGAGACACACACCCACAGAGGCAGAGACAGAGGCAGAGAGAGAAGCAGGCTCCTTGCGGGGACCCTGATGTGGGACTCGATCCCGGGACTCCAGGATCACAACCTGGGCTGAAGGCAGTCGCTCAACCGCTGAGCCACCCAGGCGTCCCTGGCACTTGGTTTATTAACACCAATCTGTGGTAGTGCTGCCTGAACTTTAATATGAATACAAATCCCTTGGGGGACCTATTAAGATAAAAATACAGATTCTGGGGAGGGCCTGAGACCCTGGCTACCTTACAAGGTGCCAGATGGTGCTGATGGGTCACGGACCAAGGTCAAAGTCAAAGATATTGGTAAGTGGATCACATTTTGGCATGCTAATGAAAATTAAGGCTTGGGCGGAAACATGTAAGAAAGACACCCTGCATATAAATGAATTCAGTGCTTGTTTCACTTTTGAGGATGGAAACTCTGCTCATTTCTGCTGCTCCCTCTTCAAACCTGCGCGTCCCCACCCACATGCTCAATTTCCACACCATTTGTTGAACGGAAGGTGTGCTATCAGCACAGTGTCATGGACGGACGTGAGTCAGTGGGATTCCCTGGTGACATTATTACTTTTCTTTTTACATTTCTAGAATGGGTGCTTACCACTTAGAGTGGAGGGAGCCACCCTTTCCTGAGTGTTACCTCGCTTGTCAAATTATGCTTCCACGTGGTTCAGTACTCCAGCTACCGTTTGACCAGTGAAGAACGATGAAGTTTTGGAATATAAGTGAGGTTTGAAGCCAACAACCAAGAAAGAATCCTTGAGACCTCTTTGGTACAAAATGGTTGTTTTATTAAAACACAGGGACAGGACCCATGGGCAGGAAGAGCAGCTGCCCTGGGCTCATGAGGGCTGGCTGATTCTATACCTGCAGAGTTGGGGGAGGTAAGGAAAAGAGAGATTTTGAAAGAATTTTCATATGCTAAGAAGGACATGTGAGATACCGGAGGCCTTGCCATTGTCAAGGTAAAGATTGCTTTTCCCTGGACTAAGGTATTAAGACTTTTGGAAGTGTCCTGAGGAATGACACACATATCCCGTCCTGGGTGTGGGTTGTTTGCGGGTTATCAGCTGGGTTTTGTCCTCAGCTAGCCCTACTCCTCTGTTAAAGAATATGAGGGGTCTCCTGACCTGGACTTCCTCCGCATCTTGGGATTTTATTAGCTTCAGCCAACTGCTCTCCCACTGAGTTTGCTCATGACCCAGCCTTTACTCGCTGACTTAACAGATATCCACCCAGCACCCACGCCATATGCGGTCCAGTGCTGAGCACGAGGATACAGGCATCTGTCCCACATGGTCCCAGGCTGAGAGCACACGGCTGGTCACAAGAGCAGGCGGTTGAGATTTGGTTTTGGAGATCCTGATTTCTTTCACGTACTAGCCTTCCACATTCGTGAGCTTGGGCAATCTCCAGGCCTGTTTCCTGTTCTGTGAAGATAACACAGTAATAATATCTATGTCACAATTTCTGTGTTGAGAACTTAGCATGGCATGTGGCAGAGCAAGCTCAAGAAATGCTAGTCCTTGTCAATGGCATTGCTCCAGCTCAGAGGGCAACGCTCCCCTCACACTCCCCTTGCCCATCCCATCGTAAGCAGTCCTATGTTAACAGAGCCCTGCAATAAGGACCACGGGATAGTCTGTCAGGGAGACAGGTGGGAGGGTTTACGTCAGCCATCCAAGAGCATACAACCAAGAAAACCCTTCCTGGACATTTCCCAAAATTCCTCTTCCTGGCTGTTGCTTCCAGGGACCTTTTCCCCCTTTTCTTCCCTCAAACACAACGGAACTGATTGTGTTAGCTCCGCCACCGCCTTCCTATGTGACTCATCCGCCTCCATCCCCCCTCCTCCCCCTTTGGGAAGTAACTGAAACTCCTCTGACCATTTTAGGCACAACAGGTCAGGGACCAGCTTTCTATCATTTTGGCTTTTGGTCTATCACCCAAGTGCCTTATCAAAGGATTTTTTCAATCAATCAATCAATCAATCAATCAATCAATCAAGTCAGTCATATAGATGGTGCCTTCCTAGGAAGCACTTTAGGATGGCTCTGCAATCAGCCTGCCCAGGGGTCCGGGGAAGCATAGCGCACTGGGCTAGGGAGTGGCGAGCAACCAGGCAGCCCAGGTAGTTGAGAGGAGCGGCGCCAACGACAGGTTTTCACTAGAGGAATTTTGGGGAGACAGTGATAGAGGGAGGATGCTGAGTCTGGCAGTGCTGGGACCAGGCTGTAGGAGAGCTTGATTGCTGGGAGATGAGTTAGGGGCCTGATGTAACAGGTGGTCGGTCTATGTTTATTCATGTACACTTGGGTCAACTTAAACTCCTGTTTTCTCACAGGATCATCTCTCCCATTTCATGTTTCTACAGACTTTATTTACTTAACAGTTTTTTACCTTTTCTTCTGAACTAATTCTAATCTTACAGAAAAGGTTGCAAAAATAGACTTTCCGTACATGCTTCATCTAACTTCCAATAACGTCAGCATCTCACATAATCATAGTGCAGACAGATACCTGAAGAAACTGAGGTCGATACTCCGCCGTGAACTAATGTCCAAGCCTTCTCTAAATCCACCAGTTTTCCCTCTAATGTCCTTCCTCTGGCCATCAAGGATAGTGAAGTGTATTTAACTGTCCTGTTGTGTCTCCTTAGTCTCCAATTCCTGAGTTTCTTGGTCTCTCATTGTCTTTCATGACCTTGAGAATTCTGAAGAATGCTGGTCAGGTGTTTGTAGATGGTCTCTCAATTTGGGTTTGATGTATTGTTCACGATTGAGGTTTTCATGCTATCCTTGATTTCTCTGGCAGGAAGGAATACCACACAAACGAATTTGTGTCCGTTTCCATGCATCATATTAGGGGGCATGTGTGTCTTATCACATGTGAAGACCTATTGTCTTGTGGGGAGACACTTTGAGACCATAAAAACATTCTTTTTGTTCCTTATTCTTTTGCCCGCTGATTTTAGCGCCCATCCACGGTCCCTGCCTGCACTGATTATAAGTGCAATATTTGCTTAATGGTGATTCTCGATTTCCATCATTCCTTCCACATTTACTAACTAGAATTATAGGATAAGGAGTTATACCTACTTGTTTTTGTCATTTATTTATTATTACTCATTTATCAATCACTATGGACTTACTGATATTTATTTCATGGGTTATAGAGTAAAATTATTATTTTGCTGCTCAATTTGTCCTAGCTTCAGCCACTAGGAACTCATCTGGGTCCTGGCGCCCCTTTTGCCATGCTCCCTCCCACTGTGATCACCTCCTTAACTTGTTGCACCACAGGATTTCCCAGGCCCATCTTGCTCCTGCCTCAACTCTGGAAACCTATTTTTTTTTTTTTTTTGTGGGAGAATGACATTTGGAAACCAACATCTGGATGCCAGATATCACTGCTATGGAGGGTCCTTGTTTCTAGATCCTCTGATGAACAGAACTAGGAAACCTAAGTGTATGTAATCTAACACACATACCTCTACTTATTTCTGTATGTATCCATTTGTATATGTATTTAAAATCACAAATTCATATCAATACTTCCAATTCCAAGCCAACACAGTGAGGTCATTCCCACCTGTACTCCTTCCTTATCTGTAACTAATTTTTCCTGACAAGGAGAGGCTGGGATTCTCAGTGTATTCACTTATTTGCTCAATTCTAGAACACAGATAAAAGTAGTTTCACAATTACTAATTTATAACCCTACTAAAAAATATCTTCACTAGAGCATCATATTAGTGTAATGCTACTTCAGCCTTTAATATTACCGTAGTACACAGTCAAAATGCTGGTTTCCAAAGTAACTTAAGTTTTTTTTCTCCACCATTCATGGTGATTGTCAATCATGTAGTTGTGTCCCTGCTTGCTGTGTTATGGTTTCCCTCCACACCCTGGCTATATGTACTTGTGCACCTGTGTATGCAGTTGTCTGCATGGTTCTGAGGGTTAGAGCTACCCAGACAGGTGTCATCAAAGAAACATCATTTTCCTCTCGTCATATGGCTACCCCCTTCCCACTCTCTTACCCTGTCCTCACAGATTCCCTACAGGGACTCAAGGATCATTTCGTTTATTGCATTTTTTTTTAAAGAAATGAGCAGATACATGTATATTTTATTTTTTACTCTTCTTAATTTTATAGAGATGTGGTGGACAATAAATTCACCTTTTAAAAATGTATTAATTTGTAGTTTTTAGTACATTTACAGTGTTTTGCAGCTATCACTTCTAACTTTAGAATGTTTTCATTACCCCAAAAAGAAACCCTGTACTCTATGCCCCTTCCTTCCAGCCCCAGGCAACCACTCATCTACTTGCTGTCTCTATGAATTTGTCTGTTCTGGATATTTCAAATAATGGGATCTTACAATATGTGGCCTTCATGTCTGGCCGGTCACTGAGACCTATCCGCGCTGTATCATCTCATATTCCCACAAGTATGAGAATTCATTTCTTCACACCCTCACCAACTCATCTTCTGTATTTTATTTTTTTAAAGATTTTATTTCTTAATTTGAGAGAGAGAGAGAGAGAGAGAGAGGGAGAGGGGGGGGAGAGAGAGAGAGAGAGAGAGAGAATGAGCAGTGGGGAGGGACAGAGGGAGAGAGGGAGAAGCAGGATCTCTGCTGAGTAGGGAGCCTGATGTGAGCCTCGATCCCAGGATCCTGGGATCATGACCTGAGCTGAAGGCAGATGCTTTGACTGAGCCCCGCAGGTACCCCTGTATTTTTAAAAATATTTTATTAATGAGAGGCACAGAGGGAGAGGCAGAGACATAGGCAGAGGGAGAAGCAGGCTCCCTGTGGGGAGCATGATTTGGGACTCCATCCTGGGACCCCAGGATCACGCCCTGAGTCAAAGGCAGATGCTCAACTGCTGAGCCACCCAGGCGTCCCTGTATTTTTTATTATAGCCACGTTAGTGTGTGTGAAGTGGTATTCCTTCATGGTTTTGGTTTGCATTTCTCTAATGACTAATGATGCTGAAATCTCTTCATGTGGTTATTAGCCATTTGTGTATCTTATGTGGAGACATGTCTATATTTAAGTCTTCTGCCATTTAAAATTAGATTATCCTTTTTTATTGCTGAGTTGTTAGAGTTCTTTATATATTCTGGATTCCAAATTCAGATAAATAAATATCTGATGAAGACATATGATTTGTTGATATTCCTCCCATTCTATAGCTTGTCTTTTCATTTTCTTGATGGTGCCCTTTAATGTACTAATGTTTTTAATTCTTTTATTTTTTTAAGATTTTATTTATTTATTCATGAGAGACAGAGAGAGAGAGGCAGAGACACAGGTGGAGGGAGAAGCATAATGTTTTAAATTCTGATAAAATCCAACTCACTTTTGTTACTTGTGTGTTTGGTGTACAGCTAAGAAATCATTGCCTGATCCAAGGTAATAAGGATTTATGCCTGTTTTCTTCTTAGAGTTTTGTTTCAGCACTTGTGTTTAGCCCTTTGATCTATTTTGAGTTACATTTTGAATATGGTGTTAGTTAAGGGTTCAACTTCCTTGTTTGCATATCCCAGGACTGTTTGTTAGAAAAGACTGTTCTTTCCCTATAGAATCATGTTGGCACTTTTTTTTTCAGGAAAATCAATTGACCATGAATGTGAAGGCTTATTTCTGAGCTCTCAATTCTATGCCAAGTACCCATATTTTTATCCTTATGCCAGGACCACACTGTCTTATTGCAGCTCTGTAGTAACTTGTTAGGTTTGGTAGTGTGAGTTTTCCAACTTTGTTCTCTTTTATCAAGACTGTTTTGGTTATTCTGCATTCCTTGCATTTCCATGAGAATTTTAGGATCAGTTTATTGATTTTTGCAAAAAAGCCAAATTTGATAGGTATTATGTTGATTCTACAGAATCAGTTCAGTTCAGGGAGTAGTGCTATCTTAACAATATCAAGTCCTCCAATCCATGAACATGGGACATCCTTTACCTTATACAGATCTTCTTTCTTTCAACAATGCCGTGTAGTTTTTGGAACTCTAACACTTGTTAAATTTATTAAGTACTTTTTTGGATGCTATTGCAAATGAAATTATTTTTTAAATTTGAGACTATTTACTTTATTATAAAAATCTGTGTTAGGGTTCTCTAGAGAAAGTGAATCAACAGGAGATCCATATGTACAGGCTTATTACATATACCTTATATATTATATGTACCTACTATCATATATACTCAATAATATACACATATCAGATATACATGTAAATCTCATTTATAATATATATTTCCTGATATATATCACAAATATATATATAAAATGAAATACCAGTCATGAACTGTGTGGGTCTGCTTACACAGGTCTTTTTTTTATTTTTTAAAAAGACTTTTT
The DNA here is from genome assembly GCF_003254725.2 of Canis lupus dingo. NCBI lineage: Eukaryota > Metazoa > Chordata > Mammalia > Carnivora > Canidae > Canis > Canis lupus. The sequence continues at coordinate 57,527,441 of NC_064245.1, forward strand.
TTTTTAAAGATTTTATTTATTTATTCATGAGAGACACACAGAGAAAGAGGCAGAGACACAGGCAGAGGGAGAAGCAGGCTTCATGCAGGGAGCCTGACATGGGACTTGACCCTGGGTCTCCAGGATCAGGCCCTGGGCCAAAGGCGGCACTAAACTGCTGAGCCACCCAGGCTGCCCCAGATCTTTTTTTTTTTTTTTTTTTTTTAATAAGGAATCCAGTACTGTATTTGCTCTTATGAGTTTACTAAAATCCTTTTTTTTTCTCTAGCTTACTTTATTGGAAGAATTTAGTCTATACTAACACCTGGGTGGTTCAGTAGTTGAGCGTCTGCCTTCGGCTCAGGTCGTGATCCCAGGGTCCTGGGACTGAGTTCTGCATTGGGCTCCTGCAGGGATCCTGCCTCTCCCTCTGCCTATGTCTGTCTGTCTGTCTGTCTGTCTCTCTCTCATGAATAAAGTCTTAAAAAAAGTCTATAACACATATACAAAATAGCTGTTCATCAACTGTGTGTGTTATCTGTAAAGCTTCTGTTAATGGTAGGCTATTAGTAGCCAACTGTGTGTGTTATCTGTAAACCTTCTGTTAATGGTAGGCTATTAGTTAAATTTTTGGAGAGCTGTGTGGGGGTCAATGTCCCTACTCCCCATGTTGTCTGAGGGCCAGCTGTATATGTTGCACAACAGAGCCAATAGGAGGTGTCTGTTGATAACAAGACTTATGTAAAGAGCTGACTCATATGATTATGGAGGTCAGCAAAATCTTCAGAGCCATGGTCCCAATTTGAATCCAAAGGCCAAGAACTGCTGTAGAACCAGAACCAGAAATATGTTCCATATGTAGAGTGCTGGGCTGGAAGAGGTATATTTGTATACTGGTCTTGTATCCTGCAACTTTGTTGAGTCCCAGCTTATTAATTCTGGAATTTTTTTATTTTTTTAATTTTTTATGGATTTCCCCAGGATGTCCTACATGTAAGATCATGTCATCTGAAGAGATAGTTTTACTTCTTTCTTTCCAGTCTGGATGCCTGTAACCCCATTTTTTAATAGTTTCTTTATTAAAAGGAATTAGCCCTTTGTGGTTTATGTTGCAAGTATCTTGTCTCGGTTTGTCAGTTGTCATTACTTATGCATATGGCTTTTTATACTATGCAAAAATTACAAAAAGCTTTCACTACGTGAAAAAGACAGCTCTTTTAGTCTAATATATCAAGCTTTTTTCTTACCACCTTGCCTTATACTGCGGTTAAAGGGGAACTGCTGTCTCTCCCACTACTGCCTAGTCTCTGCTTTTACACTAGATCCTTAATCCATTTGGAGGTTTTTATGTATGGTGTTAGATATGCACATTTTATTTAAAAAAATGGCTGTCCAGCTCTCCTTGGACCATTTATTAAAAGATGATGCTGGCCCCAGTGATTTGAAATATCATCTCTGTCGTATACTAAATTTCCATAAGGCTTCTGGTCTATTTCTGTGCTTTCTGTGCTATTTAATGCTGTACTGTGTGTTCAAGTGGCAGTGCCAAGGTGTTCTAATACTAGAGGCTTGATAGTTTGTTTCAAGGTTTGGAAGGGCCAGTTCCCGGGGGGTGGGGGGCTCTCATTTTCAGTGTTTTTCTATTCTTGAATGCTTGCTTTCCAATAGGAACTTCGGTAAAATCGACGTTAAACTTACAAATTTTCTCCAAACTTCTAATTGTTTTACAGCTCATTCTCTATCTGTGAAATAATGAGCCCTCTCACCTTTGTGTCACTGATGTAAACTGAGTTTAAGAGCCTTTCTCCACATGGAGTTACTCCTTGGAACTATGGTTTCCCCTCCTCCTGGTCCAGGTAAGCTCCGGCAAGCGCGGGAAGCCCGGTGTCCACCTCGGAGGCCCTGGAGGCACAGAGCTTGCACAGGAGGCGCACGCAGCCCGCCCTGCACGGCGAGCACACGGCGGGCCCCGAACTGGTCACAGGGCCGGGTGGCCTGCGTCCCGGGTTCTCTGCAGGTGAACAGGAAAGCTCTGTCGGTCCCTTGCTAATAAGCCAGCTCCGTCCTGCCCACGGAAGAGAAGAGTGGGGAAGCGTTTTTGCCAAAACCCCACATCATTTCCCCTTTGACCAGCAGGTCTGCGTCGGCCTGCCTCGGGCTCGCGCAGGCCCAGGCTACGGCCCCGGCCCCGGCCCCGGCCCCCCAGGCCCCGAGTCCGGACCGGCCACAGCCGCTCGGAGCGGGGCAGGCGGTCACTAGGTCCCTGCCCGGAAGGGGAGGGAACGCCCCTGGGCCCGCACCAGGCTGGAGCCTCCCTACCTCGCACCGCCCCGGGGCCTCCCCCGGACCCTCCCCCTGGAGCCCCGCCCCAGGGCCCTCCCCTACCTCGGACCCTTGCCCCTGCCCCTGGGGCGCCGCCTCCCCGGCCCTCCCCTTGCCCGAGGCCGCCCTCCCCCCACCCCGTCTCCCTCCGACTCTCCCCCAGTCCCCGCCCCGACCGCGGACCCTCCCCCGACGCCCGCATCGCGGTCCCGCAGGAGGCGAGCCGGGGGCGGGGCGGGGCGGCCGCGAGCCGGAGGCGGGACGGACACGGGCGCCCGAGAGATGGCGGCGGTGGCGGCAGTGAGCAGCGCCAAGCGGAGCCTGAGGGCAGAGCTGAAGCAGCGTCTGCGGGCGATGAGCGCCGAGGAGCGGCTGCGCCAGTCCCGCCTCTTGGCCCAGAAGGTGCGACACCGAGGGGACCCCGCGCTCGGGGACGGCTGGCGACTCTAGGCTGGCAGACTGCGCAGGCGCAGCTCCCGGGCGCGCACGGCGTCCACGGGCGCGCGCACGTCCTTCCGGGGGCGGCCCCGGGGGCGCGCACGTCCCCCCGTCGGGCTCCAGGGCGCGCGCACGTCCCTCCATCGGTGCCCCGGGGGCGCGCACGTCCCTCCGTCGGGGGCCCGCGGCTAAGGAGGGCGAGGGTGGCGGGGAAGGCCAGCCGGCGGGGGGCGAGCAGGGTGGGGGCAGGAAGCTCCGGCCGGCTGAGCCGAGGCCCCGTGAGTTCCCGGGAGCGTGTGGACGCGCTGCCAGAGTCCAGCGGCCTCGGGGACACGAGCCGAGAGCGCGGCCGGGAGGGTGGGACGCCCGAGGGCGGGGCGGGGCGGGGCGAGCCGTCCGGCGGCTTCCCCCGGGCGCCGGGGCCCTGGGTGCGGAGCCTGCGGAGTTCGCTGGAGGCGCTTCAGGGAGCTGAGCCCGCAGAACCCCTTCCTCGCTTTTCCCTGCTCCGTCGTCCCCCCACTTCCCAAGCGCACGGTCCCCAGGGGTCCCAGCGGCCCGGAGAGCCTCCGTCTCGCCCCACGCAGGGGTGCAGGGCTGCTGTGTGCATTTGCACCGAGTTCCTGGAGCAGCCGCCAGAGGCATGGCGGGGGGCCTCGGGGGTGTAGACGGTACCGGAGCCTGGCCCGGCCCGCAGGTGCTCGGATCCTGGCGGGTTCTCTCCCGCCCTGGGAGCGCCCGTCCCGGTCCACACTGGCTGTGTGCGGGTTGCAGGGACGAAGCAGATTTGGCGGTTGCTCTGAAGTAGAGTCTGCAGGAGGAAATGGGCTTGAGAATAAGGAATCGCAGTGCCCAGGTGTACGATGAACACCAAAGCTCCAGAAACCACCAGTGGAAGATGTTCGAGATGCAGTTTGTAGTCGAAGACGGGATTTGTCAGGTGGAGGCAGGATGGCGTGGGTGAGCCCCTGCAGCCGTGTCCTGGCGAGAGGTGGAAGGACACCGGTGAGCAGGCCCTTTGGAGCCACACAGATCTGCGTTTTAGCGGTGTATGGTGGTGGCCCGGGCTCCTAATCTTTCCCAGTGTCTGATTCCTTATCCATTAAAAGGATCACGTCATCCTTGTAGGCCTACTGTGAGGGTTTAAACACGTGTGTAGATGGATGCATTCAGTGCTTCACCTTGTTTTGTTTTTGTTTTTGTTTTTTTACAGATTAAAAAAAAATTTATTTACTCGTGAGAGAGAAAGAGAGAGGCTCCCTGCAGGGAGCCCTATGCAGGACTCAGGACCCCGGGGGGATCATGACCTGAGTCCAAGGTAGATGCTCAACCACTGAGCCACCCAGGTGCCCCTACAGATTTTTTTAAAAGTAATCTCTACACACAAGGTGCGGCTTGAATTCACAACCGCGAGATCAAGAGTTGCATGCTTCACTGACTGAGCCAGTCAGGCGCCCCTACACGTGTTTTTGATATATCTTTTAGGAAAAGCATTTTGGAAAGTAGGAGTCGGTGCAGTGAAAATCAGCAAGACCTGCCAACTGGTTGGATAAAGCTCAGAGAACACAGGAGGGGAGTCCTGTGTGATTTCAGAATTCAGAGCTGGCGATTTAATGTCAATAGGCAGGAGGCCCATAGAAGAGCAGAAAAAAAAAACAAACAGGGAAAAAAAAAAAAAAAAGAGCAGATTTTGGAATTGCCCAGGGAAAACCAAGATGAAGTCAGTTTGTCCACCTATAGAAGATTAGATTTCATAAATTCCAGGTCGGAATTATAGACAGAACCAGTGACAACACGTTGGCAACTCAGAGCTGGCGGCACATGAGAGAGAAAAGTTGAGAAACAGACCCATGACCCTCAGTAATAAGTACAATTTACCTCCTGCAAATACATCGAAGAAATGTTTCACAACCCGGTGTTTCACAATTCATACTTTATACAGTGAACTTTGAATGTGATTTAATCTGTTCTTATTTCGAATTCTGCATTTGTCACCTACCTCTATATTTTTCAAGGAGTTTCTGATTGCCTTTATTTTTCCTTTTTGGCAGAACAAGACTTTATCTTCTCAGTAGATTCTTCTTCATTTTGTCTCTTAAACCCGTTTTCTTCTTGAGAGCACTCTAGCCCCCCTTTCCCTCTGCCCCAGCCCGGGGCACAACCACTGCCTGGGTTCCCTCCCACCCTGCTTCTAAGCTGGGGCTGCTGCTCAAACCCAGTGTCTTTTTTTTTTTTTTTTAAAGATTTTATTTATTTATTCATGATAGTCACAGAGAGAGAGAGAGAGAGAGAGGCAGAGACATAGGCAGAGGGAGAAGCAGGCTCCTCGCAGGGAGCCCGATGCGGGATTCAATCCCGGGTCTCCAGGATCGCGCCCTGGGCCAAAGGCAGGTGCCAAACCGCTGCACCACCCAGGGATCCCAAACCCAGTGTCTTCTAGGTTAGATTTCTTTCTTTCCATCTTTAATTAGAGTATTTTCTCAAGTAATTATTTTTGTGGGTTTTTTAAAATTATTATTATTATTTTTTAGAAATGTCTATAGGGGAAAACTTTTTAAGACTATATACCTTAGAACATATCTTTACCCTCATATTTGATTGATAGTTTGAATTTTAAGTTTCAAAATATTTTTCCTTGTTCTGCTCAGCACCCATAACCACCATTCAGGTTGAAGACTGCTATTTTTATCTGTTTTATATTTGGTTATTTCTTTTTTCTTTGTCCCTTTCTGCTTTTCCTGGAAGTCAAATCCTGTAGGGAAAATCCTGTATTGCCTTTCTGTATTTCGTAAGATTTTTTTTTTTTTTTACTTCCTCCATTTCTTTGTTTATTTCTCCTATTTTAAGACTTTTTCCTGAATTTTTAAATTTTGGTATTCTTAATTTTAATTTTCAAGTGTTACTTCTTAGTTCTCTGATTGCTTTCTTTCCATAGCAGTCTGTTGTTATTTTATTGATGCAACTATCTTCTTGAACTTGTCTGAGAAAAATAATGAGAATTTCAAAATTCCCTGTTCTCTGAATTATCTCCATTACCTCCTGGATCATCTCTCTCACCCCTTTAGTCCTTCTCTTTTATGTTTTGGCTTTCTGAAATGTTTGCTGAAACTTTATTGTGGGGACTGTTTGTGAATGTAGGTGTGACAGCTCCTGGGGATCTCCTTGCCCTTTGCAGGCACATTGGGAGGAATGGGCTACAGCCACGTCTGCCGAGGGCTGCCTGTGCTGCAGTTTGTCTGGAAGTACAGCCCTGTCTTCTCTCCGTCTCGCAGAAATTCTTCAAGTCTCTCGTTCCCAGCGCTCTAATGGTTTTCCTTTTTTGTGCTTCATTACTGTCCCATAAATGAGATTTTAGGAAGCCAGAAAGATAAATGTGTGCGCACAGCCTTACGCTGAATTTTAACCGATGTCTGTTGCTGTTTGTTCAGCTCTGGTTGTTTTATATTCTCTTTAAAGAGAACACGGCAGATCCTTTACTTTCTCAGCAGATACTTGGGTGCCAGAAGCTCCTGGTCTGCCCAGGATTTGAGTGTCGCATTTTTCTTTGTTTTGCATTATGTCAGGCCTCCTACCAGTGTTCTGAGTTCCCAGGGAGATGGAGTTAACCTCCTTGGCACCTGTCCTGCATCCTCTATCCACTGAATTTCTATGCGCTCCTTCCTGTGAGGGATACCTTGACTTTCTGTACCTGTTTCTTTCTGCTAGTCCTGGTTATGAGCCAGTTGCAGCATCTTTGTCTTTTTAGCTCAGAAGAACAGAAAAGGAAGGGGAGACGACAGATGAGGGTGGCTGGGGTGGGCAGCAGCTGGGGGGCAGGCCTGGGGTTCTCATGGGTTTTCCCACCTGCTGGAGCAGGTATGTGAGACCAAGATGGCAGGGGGTCAAGGAGGTAGATGCCGGGTTTGGAACCAAGCCCTGGCTTCAGGATGCAGCCCTGCCTGGCCCCCTGGCACTCTGCTGTCTGTTGTTTTGTGTTTGAATCATTCAAGAAGCCCCAGCAGGCTGAGAGACCAGGGAGAAAGTGTGACAACAGTGAAGGGGGGGAGCCACTGGTGTTTAAGAGCATAACCTGGGGGCAGCCACGTGACTGCCGTCATTTCCCATGCAGGTGATTGCCCATAGTCAGTATCAAAAGTCCAAGAGGATCTCCATCTTTCTGAGCATGCACGATGAGATCGAGACAGAAGAGATCATAAGGGACATCTTCCAGCAAGGCAAGACCTGCTTTATCCCACGCTACCAGTTCAGGAGCAATCACATGGACATGGTGAAGCTGGCGTCACCCGAGGAAATCTCCTCACTTCCTAAAACGTCCTGGAACATCCACCAGCCTGGAGAGGATGAGGTTCGGGAGGAAGCTTTGTCCACAGGTGAGCGCTGATGGTGTTAGAACTGATCCCCTTGGGTGCCATCAGACAATGACCCAATGGTAACAGGTTGTCAGGCCCCTGACCCACCGGTTACATTCAGATTGTGGAGGTCACTTTCTTAAGGGGATGAATTGTATGGGGCTTCCATTCCAAGGTACCCCTATTACCCTGCTTAGGATGAGCAGCCCTTGGTAAGCTGTGAGAGTAAGGTATTGAGATGTGGTCACCTTTGTGCAGATTCAGGCCCTTACCTGTCGGTCTAATTAGACATTTTCCCTGAGTAATTTTATCATTTCCCTTGATTTCCCTTGTGCTCTGTATATTAATGAGTACATTATTATTGCTAATAAGCTTTCCTGCCTCCAGATCAGCTGATGCCTTCTGGACATCTCCTGGATGTCCCGTGGGTGTCACCTGCTCCAGGCTGAATTCTGTTGCCCTCAGTCCCTCCTGGTGTGGGTCCCTCCTGGCATGTGATACCGGCAGCCATGCAGCAGACGGTGCCAGGAATGTCAGGGTCCTCCTCGACTCCCTGCCCCCCCCCACACCCCTTGTGTGGCCCATTGCCAAGTCCTTCTGATTTTACAACTGAATGGGTACTGAGTGTGTCCACTGCTGGGACTGTAGCCTGAGCCACCAGGGTGGTCCTGATGGCCTCCTCGCTGCTCCTCCTCACTGCTCTTCTTCAGTACGTCTTGCATCCTCTCCTGCTTGTTGGTCCATTCTCCATGCAGTACATGAAATGAGATTTCCAAAACACCCATCTGATGGTTTCTTTCCCGTTTCAAGTGTCTCTGGGGCCTCCTGTTGCCCTGGGGGGGTGGGGAGATGTGAACACTCCTTACAAGGCTTTTCCTGACTTGGTTCTGTGTGTCTGTTTTCAGGTATTTCCACTCCCCCACTGTGTAACCTGAGTTCCAGCTGCTCTGAGTGTGTTTCCCAGCTCTGCTTTGCTTCCTTTACCACTGGACCTTTGCACACACTCTTCCCTGGACAGCAGCCACTGGGGAGTTTAATTGTTAACGAGCAGTCAAAGAGCTGAAAGCAAAACAAGCCAGGAGCACTATTTTGTCAAATGATGACTCAGACCTGCCTTAAAGATGTATGTTTGACTAAGACTTAAGTAGTGGCAAGGAACCGCAGAGCAGCTTTGTGCGATCGTCTCTCAATTTCTGCTTCCTTCCAAGCTAACTCTGTAGCCTACAAAATTGACATAATGGGGCAGGAGAGGATAAGGTCATGGGGCTCATAGTGAGGGGGGTTGTCATCTGCTTTGTGACCTTTGTTTCCCCTCTATGATCCAGTCCTGCACTCTGCTAGAAGTTAGGCAAAGGTATACACAGATCTACCTCCCTCCTGTCCCACATTTGGTAGATTGGAGGAACGCCAGTATTGGACTAGAGGAACGTCCAACATTGTTGGACCATGGCATGTCTTCAGGGGCAGAGATTGCAAGCGTTTGAAGACAGTGAGACAGGAAGGGGTGTGACACATCTTGGGGAGTCGCCCAGGCTTGTAAGATGAGACTGAGGCCTTGTTCAGACTTAATGTAGCTGCTTCTCCAGACTTGCAGGCCTAGGGCTGGGACCCAGGACCATCCAGTTCTGTCTGAGTCTGAGAGCTGCTCCTCCAGTGCTTGCATCACCTTGGAATGTCCTGCGGAAATTCCTGTCACCAGTTCTTCAGGGACACAGCCCGTGGTCTTTGTACCAGCTCGGCCCACTGTGGAGTGTATTCCTTAGGTTCAGCTAAAGCGTGTCCATTTATGCCTTTGTTCTACTTGTATTTGAGGACAGCAGTGGGAAGAGTAAGGAAGAGACACGATCTTTCCCCTTAATCTAGTTGTGCTTCCTAGTTACGATAAGCTCTGTCCAAGTAAATGAGGATGGTTTTAGCACATGATTTGTCTCTAGAAGCTATTTGGTAAATAGTAACTATTCTTTTTTGTGTGTGTGGGGGAGACAGTGCACAAGCAGAGGGGAGGGGCAGAGGGAGAGGAAGAGGGAGAAGCAGGCTCCCTGCTGAGCAGGGAGACCGACATGAGGCTTGATCCCACCACCCTGAGATCATGACCTGAGCCAAAAACCAGGAGTCAGACACTCAACCACCAGAGCCCCCAGGCACCCCTTTTCTGAAACTCCACAGAATATAGGAAACTATTTGCTCGGATCACTGTGTTAGGGCTGTTTTGTTTCTTCCTGGAGGCTCTCTGGGAACTCATACCTTTGTGTGGGCACCTGAGACATAACTTGAATGAATGATCCTAATGAAGGCTGTCTCGTCCTCAACCAGAACATTTTAAAGTAATTGAATGGGATGTTGTCCATAACAAGTGTCACGTCCTTCTCGGTTGCTTGTGATCGCTGCTTCTGGGAGGGTGAGGGTTGGTTCACTCAAAGTAATTCCCATTAAATTGACCTCATTTGTTTCTTTAATAGGATTGCATGGCCTCAGAAAGAAAATAATGAGGGTGGGTGTGAAATTCATCCAGGTATTTGACAGAGTCATGATATCCTTGAGGATAAGCTGAATACATTTAGATTGGGTCATAAGACTTCATCCAGAAAATATTTATGGAGCACCTGGTCGGCGTGGGGTGTGATGGGGGCAGGGCAGGAGGCAGGCCTGGTCCCCGTCGCCGCGAAGCTGATGACCCGTGCGTGGTCCCTGCTGACATGGATTTGTGATTTGAGAGGGCTCTCTCCTCTCTGCTGTCCCGTTCAGTGCTTTGCTGCCATTTCGATGTCCCACTGACCCCAGATTTCAGTATGTCTGGCTTCACCCTTCTTATTCTCTGTGTCTTTCCCCTTCCTATGGGTAGACAGTTTGCGAGACTGTGATTATCATATAATATCACATATCACATATTATATATCATGTGTTTCCACCACCCATCCAGTTTTCGGATATCGCCAGATTTTTCCTTGTAATGTTTTTATCACCTGCCTCTAATCCCAGTTATGGGGGGAATCTTTTGTCTACAGTTTTGATTCTTCAGATTAGTTCCATTGGAATAAACTCCAGATCGGTTTCTTGGACATAATAACTTTCCTGAAATTCATTTTGTGGCAGGTCCGCCACCCTGTTTGGGCCTCTCCCTGGGCAGACCCCAGCTCCCACTAGGTGATTTTTGCCAGCCGGAGGGACACTGAATACAGTTTACGTATGGAGGTCACTCTCTGGTCCTCCTGTCCTTCCCTGTAGACTCTCACTTCTCTCTGGTGCTGTCCTTCTTCTTCAGCCATAGGGGTCAGCTGGACTACCATGTCTGGAGCCCAGAACACAGATGGGAATCACATAGGCCTGGGCCTGAGTTCTAATTTTGCTCCTTTCTACTGTATGGCTAGAAAGGTCACATGTAGCCTTGAAACCTCAGACGTCTTGAGACCCTGGGGATGGATGTCACGGCTACCTTGTAGTGCAATGGGGAAGCTGGCAGGGGACCATGGTGGTGGCCTGCTCCGTGTGGGCACCTGTCTGGCTACTTTGTATTGTGTACTGCTGTTGACCTGTCTCCCGAGAGTGTGCTGTGTGCCCCACGGTGACCCTGTGCCCGCTGTCTCTCCGGGCTGGGGTGTCTCATGGAAGTGTCTGTTAGTCCAGTGCTTGAGAGTGTTGCCTTTGACTCAGGCCGACCTGAGTTTGAATCTAGGCTTTACTGTTTGGACAAGTTACGTAACATCTTAAAGTACGAATTTCTTTCATGTGAAAATTGCAGATAATGGCAGTGCCTGTGTTGAGAGGATGGAGTGGAATGTGTGTGAAGTGCCTAGCATGCTCCTTTGTGTAGTTGGGGCTCAATGTGTGGCAGTTGGCCATTTGTGAGCTCAGCTGCCTTTTCTTTTTCTTTCTTTTTTTTTTTTCCAGCTGCCTTTTCTAAACCTTCCTTGGCTGCACCCAAAACCTCACTCCCCTCCTGCTCTAATGCCCACTCACCTGGCATCTAACATATACCTTGTATTATTTCTCCTTGGGGATACATTTCTTTTATTGCTGTTAGACTTTTTTGTAAAGATTTATTTATTTATTTGAGAGAGAGAGAGAGTGTGCGCATGCGTACGCATGCAAACAGGGGGAGGTGCAGAGGGAGAAGGAGAAGCAGACTTCCTGCTGAGCATGGAGCCCAACATGGGTCTCGATCCCACAACCTCAAGATCAAGACCTGAGCCAAAATCAAGAGTCAGATGCTTAAAGTGACCAAGCCACCTAGGTGCCTCTTATTGCTGATAGATCCTATGATATTGTGACTTACAATAAGAAATATACCTATTTGGTCTTTGGCTCTGGTTTCTGGCACGGAGGCTTCTAAAACCCCTGTAATTTCCTTAGTGATAAGAGTGATAAACATGTCTCGATTTTAATAAAAACATCTTTCAATGCCACCCGGGTTTGTGTCAATGAGATGACAGTTGGAAGGCACTGAAGGGTGGGGGCTGTTAGTGGGAGGAGCGAGTTGTGTCAGCAAGGTCTGGGATTCCCAGTTTAGGGATGCCAGTGATCAGTTATGTAATCCATTCTGTCTATGCAGCGAAGCCTCAGCATGACCTGACAAGGACCGGTTAGCTCCCTGCTTGGGGAACACCTGGCCCTGGTCACAGAAGCTCCGCCCCCTCCCCACACCTGCCCTCTGTGCCCCTTCCATCTGGATATTCCCGAGTGACCACTTTCATGATCATCCAGTACTCTAGTGAGGGAAATGTCTCTCTAAGGTCGGTGAGCAACTCACAGGCCCAGGGAGGGGCCATGGGTCAGAGGCACAGATGACCACTAGGACTTGTGATTGGTGTCTGAGAGGGGACAGTCTTGGGGGACCGAGTCCTCCCCCTGTGGATTCTGATGCTGTCTCCAGGTGGGCAGTGTCAGAATCGATTTAACTGTAGGACGTTGGCCGGTGTCAGTGAGTTGCTTGGTGGAAAGAACACACACCAGAGACTGGGATTCTGGAAGACCAGCCCTCCTGATTCCTCGTGCTCTGAAGGCATCATGTGGTGCTCATTGTAGACTTGAGTCGAAGTTTGTAGAGGTGGGGCCAGTACTGAGATTATCATGAATCTCGAGAACACTTATGTAAATTGACAGATGAGCAGTGTTTTATATCCCTTCAAGGAAAGTCAGGTTTTAAAAATAATTAGAAGACATACACAGGGGCACTTAGACAAGTTTGTCAGAAATAGCTGTTGTATAAGACACTAGGAGTTTTTATTTGGTGTTTGTGACTGAGGGGTTCACATCAGTCTTGGGCTGCAGGGACCTTGGAACTGGTCTTGTCCTGGTGCTGGTTTGGGGATGCTGCAGAGCTAAGGTCGACGTGGAGTGTGACAGCCACCTGTCTGCTCTTGGTGCTGCACCTGGTCGGGCGCTGAGTCTGCACGCCGACCTCGGGTCTGTGGGTCTCGGCTTATGTAAAAGATGGTGGTACCTGGCAGGTGTACCAGGGAGTCTGCACGTACCAGGCTCTCAGTGCTCTCTGTGTCAGGGAGGGGGAGAGAGGAGCCGTGGATGGACTGCTGCTGGGCCAGGTGAGTGGGGTGTGTGGCTTGTGCTCTGGAAACCCGTGTCCACGTCATAATTCAGAACTGGATTGTGTCTCTCAGATCACAGGGCCGAGTGAACCCTGGAAAGGCATCTGGGATTATCCAGCAGCACCGTGAGGACTCCCAACACGAGTCTCTGGAGGCAACTGGCACAATGTGAATTTTTTTGTGTGTTTAATTTTCCTAAGCCAAGAAATAAGTAGTTCTAACATCTTTCGTGGTTTGATGTTCTGGTGGGATGTATGGCAACAGCTTGTGCTCTTACTGGAAGTGGTGTTTCTAGACCTTTAATGTGTCTCTTCTTCTTCACAGAAATCCCCTTCACTCATTTTACATGGACTTTCACAATAAGTTGTCAGGACTAAACATCAAGTAGCTGTAGTTGGGAGGGCATCCCCTGTGGTGGTGTGGGGGTTTGGGGTGACCTGTGTGTGGGCTAACAGCTGCCCCCAGAGGTCGGCTCCGCAGGATGGGGAGGAAGCCCCACAGTCTTCATGCATCTTCATGGTGTTCACATAGGTGGCCGGGACTGCCTGAGGGCACATGGGCAGTTGATGAGGTTGGTCATCTGTTCTCCTGCTTCCCCTCCAGTTCCTATGGGAGGGCCAGTTCTCTTCCCAGTGCCTCACTCTTGAAGATGCTGGACCAACAGGCGGGCTTTCTCTGCTTCGGCTACATTCTGCATGAGCGACCTTCATGGAGTGGGCACCCTGGGGACTGGGTTCCTGGGCACACTGTCCTGCTTTCCCATGGAGGAACCTGTGCTCAGTCACTGTATCTGAAAGCACACTGGTCTTCAAGTTCAGATACCTTTTTTTTTTTCCTTAAAGATTTTGTTTACTCATGAGAGAGACAGGCAGAGGGAGAAGGAGGCTCCCTGTGGAGAGCCCAATGTGGGACTTGATCCCAGGACCCCAGGATCACACCCTGAGTCAAAGGCAGACACTCGGGATCCCTGGGTGGCTCAGCGGTTTAGCGCCTGCCTTTGGCCCAGGGCGCGATCCTGGAGACCCGGGTTCGAATCCCACGTCGGGCTCCTGGTGCATGGAGCCTGCTTCTCCCTCTGCCTGTGTCTCTGCCTCTCTCTCTCTCTCTCTCTCTCTCTCTCTCTGTGACTATCATAAATAAATAAAAATTAAAAAAAAAAAAAGGCAGACGCTCAACCACTGAGCCACCCAAGTGCCCCAGACACTTTTTTCCAGTCACTGTCAGGTAAACACACAGGAAGAACCTCCAAGGCATTTGTTTGAGTGACAGGTGTGTGCTCTGTAGGCTTCTGGGTTCTGTCCCAGGACTGTCTGCTTTATCTTTTGCAGGACAACTTCAGAGCATATTCTCGGTTCACAGCGTGGTGCTGTTCCCTTGTTAACTCCCAGCCCGTTCAGATTAAAAGATCATTTTATAGAGGTCATGGCCTGTTCTTGCCTTGACACATGATTGGGTTTAGCACTCTACGCTCTTGTGATGATGCATCTGGCATCCTGGCCCCCGCCTTGGCGTCACTTCCACGACTGGCCCAGGTCACTTGCAGCTCCTCATCCCATATCTTCAGGGGCTCAAACTCTTTCTCTTATTCAGTTTTTATTTTCTGGCCTTTAATAAAAACATTAGAGTGTTTATCAGGCTTATGGCTGTTTCTGTAGACGTTCAGCTCAGAGTAGATGCAGACTTTTTCATAGGGATTTGAATTAGGAAAAAGGAAATTGTTTTTAGTTTAGCCTTGCGATCCTTCAAGGGAAGCCTGCGTGCAAACAGGTGCCACTGTGGGTCCATGTGCCTGCAGACAGCGCCTTATCTTGCCGAGGTGCTTTCCTCGTCTGTCCGTCTGTCGCCCCCAGGGGTTAATGGACAGTCGCAGGCACACACCCAGGTACTCCGTCACCTCCCTCTGGGTCACCTGTCCTGCGGGCAGGAGCCAACACTGTCTGTTTCTGTGAGTGCCGTCAGCAGCGAATGCAGCCTGTCTATATTCTTCATGATAATGTCTCAGAAGGTAACAACATTGGATGTTCCTTTATGATACGTTATGATGTGTTCTTTCTTGAAAAAGGGCTTAGAGAATTTCTCCCTTGAGACACAAGGGTAAGAGGTACATGAAATGAAATCTCCCCTTTGCCTGTCATGACCATATGTGCCAGGCTGCCGTTCTGCAGACACAGGGACTCAAGCTCTCATCTCGACTGTATTCCTCTTGTGCCTGAAACAGAAGTCCACCTTCTGTAGTGGGATAGTAGAAAGAGGACAGAGGTGTGTCTGTCACTGTGCTTCCTCATTTTGAGGTCTCTTTGCTGTCATCCTGACGTGCCCCTGGTCTCTGTCAGCCCTTTGGGATCTTAATTGTCCATTTTTAAGGCTAAGCTGAAATGCTTCTCCTCCCAAATATAGTGACTTGGCTGCTGAATGGCTCCACATATGGTGCTGTCAATATCAGATAAATGGTACCTGTATGCACTTACTGTAAATACAACATAAGCGTGGCTTCAAAAACCATATGCTGTAAATCTGTCTGTCACCCCGAAAGTTTACTCCCACTCTCCTTATTATTAACTATTATCATTATGAGAATAATGCTGGCAACTGTCCCAGCTGACAGGCCATGCTGCTAGCTACAGGTGCACTGCCGTGTGGCCCGCCCCACCTCCAGAGTGTCGCCCACCTGGCTTTGCTGCATCTTTCCTCCTGCTCCCATTTAATTAACTTCTATTTTTTATCTTTTTTGATTATCACATCCCTACTCTCCTGTGGTTTCTTTTCTTTCTGACTCTTCTTCATTTATTTTCATTCTTTCCTGTTTGTTAGTAAAAAACATTTAAACCTTCTAATTCTTTCTTCTGAGCGTAGCTTTAATGACATTCCATGGATTTTGACATGTCATGTACTTGGCCCCATTATCTTCTGTTTTATAACAATAGTACTGGATGCTTCACTGGCTCAGGAGGCAGCTAACGTAATTTTAAAAATTTCTAAACTGTTTTGACCACTTTGGAATTTCATTGCTCTGTATTAAGGGAGTATTGACACATAGAATTTATCATTTTCAAGTTGATTAGTGCTTTTTTTCTGGGTTACACGTTTTGCTTACTGCACTTGAGTTGAGAACTGCATTTGGCTCTAAGAAACAAACCCTGTGGGATGGGCTTTACACAAGGAAAGGAGTTACTTTTATTTTCATGCCATGAGGACTTTAGCAGCAGTGGTGGTTGGTATCGGCCCCCTCAGGATAAGGATGCCAGTGTGCATTGGTCTTCCTGGCCTTCTTCCTGTGGTTACAGAACAGCTGCACAGATCCAGCCATCACGTCTGTATTGGGCTCGAAGATGGAGGAATGAAGCAAGGGGCATTGGTTGAGTCTGCTTTAAGGAGCTTCTCTGAAAACCCATACATCTCATGGACTTAAACTCTGATGACTCCTGTCCATAAAGGAGGAGTAGGAATATACTTAAAAAAAAAAAAAAAAAAAAGTCCTTTTTTAAGAAGTCATGGTTCTGGTAATAGGAAGTACAGGCAGGGTGGGTACCAGGTCGGTAGCACTTGCCTGCCCATGAGTGTTGCGTAGGCTTGGAAAGTCCTGTCTGGGTGTGGGGACGGGGCGGGGTCTGTAGCAATACGTGCACACACAGATTGCCACACTTGGTGAAGTGTGTTTCTGTGTGAAGGTAGGAGCCCAAGAGGGTTACCGTTCTGTCCTAGTGCAGTGAAGGTTTTGTTCATTTCTTTAATTGTTAACATGCTCTGTGTCTGTGTTTCTTAGCACTAGAGAGTTATCATCTGTTATGGTCAATTGTGCATTTTTTAAATGGAGGGAAACCAACCCTCTTTTTCCATGAAAAGGCTAATGTCCTGAATTTTTCCTTATTACCGATTTTGCTCCGTGCGTTTGAGTGTGCGTTTGGTTCCCCCTTACCGTGATCTTCAGCGCCCTGGTCTGTGGGCTGTGTCCCCTGTGAACAGCACGTGGCTGGGTTTCTGGATTGCTCTTGACTGGGAGTCGTTTCTTCCTTCCAGAGGGGAGTCGGCCTGCCCTCTGTTTCATGCTAACTGGTGCACTTGGCCTTCCTTCTGGTTACTTCTGCCATCTTGGATTCTATTTTGGGGGGAAAATGTGTTTTTCCACTTGCGTTCCTTTGTGTCCTTCCCCTCTAGAGCTTGGAGCTGCCCCCTTATGCCTGTTGGTTACTGTGAAACACCTCTCGAACCTTAGATTCTCATGAGCTTTATCCAGAGGACGTCTGTTAACTTTACTGCTTGTAAGAGATAAGAAAGTGAATGTGTTTATTCTTCCCAGCATTTATCAAAACAAACTGGGATTTTAAAATCATTAATAACTCGAAGATGTGTATCTATTCTTAAAGTGTAATGTTTTTGACGTTTGGTTATTTTCTTAGTACGTTAATAAAGGACAATCTTTTAAACTCAACTCTAAATTCTCCTGGGTCCATGGTTCGCTACTTCTGCTTTTAAAGCATCCCTTCCTCATTCTTGATTTCTATATTTTTATTGTTTTTCTGGTCAGATGGAGTATGCCTTTACATGAATTTTTCCAGTGTGGTATTTTCACAAGGCTTTTATTCTTGAAGCTGGCCCTCTGTGTACACTGGTGAATTCTTGCACCCAGATAGAATTCTTGGGTCGCCCTGGTTTTTCCACTCATCATTCTAGACCAGGGAGCTGCACACATTTTCTGTCCGGTGCCGTGTAGTAAATGTGAGAGGCTTGCAAAAGTCTTGCCATGGGGTTTGTGGACTCCTGAGTGAGGTTGTGGTTCCATGACTCAGGAGGAAGGGCAGAGTGGATGCAGGAGGGGAAGGGGTGTTTGGATGGACAGCCCCAGGCCGGCTGTGACCTGGCGGGTGGTTTCGGGCTGACTCCGTGTCGGGGACTCACAGGCCTGGTGAAGAATCATGCATGTGCTACATTTGGGGTTGAACCTCATTCCGGAAGTTTTGGGGAAATCCCGAAATACTTTAATTGGGGGAGTGATGTGGACAGTCTGTGTTTTACAAAGATCATTCTGCCAGCTGTAAGGGGGGTGGGCTGGGGAGACAAAGACCAAGGAGACTGGGAACCTGAGGGAGTAGGAGGGAAGAGAACTGACTGTCCCTGGAAGGATAGAGAGGACACACGAGTTCTGATGCACAGCGTAGTTGTAGGCCCTGGTGACTGAGCACTCCAGGCCGCGGGGGCACAGCCTGGCTCTGCCTTCAGGGTATGGTCCTATTAACTGAGCCAGGGGTCAGGAGGTCTGGGGGCAGGGGCTGAACCCTGTTGAAGTGGCTCTGGGGCCTCCAGGAGATGCTGTAGGTAGCTAGTGGGATGCATAGGTCAGGAGGTTAGGAAATAGTTACTGATGTAGGAGTCACTTCAGCATGTCTCCACTGCACCATGGTAAAACCCGAGGCTATAAACGGGAGCCAACGGTAGATGAGGCTGTGACAAACATGGGCCAGACGTAGTCGTTTCCCTCTCTAGATGAGGTTTTCTCAGATTGCGTGTTTTTGATGTTATTTCTTAGGTTACTATAGTTTGTGAAAGTGGAGAGAAAAACATAGATATACATTTGGAAAGGGTTAGCTGCAAGGAGAAGAGAGAACCCTGAAGTCCATGGAAATGGGCGTTAGCAATGTGCTAGGCGTCAGAGGCCACAGATAGAGTCTTTTTTCACATGCCTGCTTTTGCCACCGAAAAGGCAAGAGGGAAGGGTTCTGGAGTAAGGAGCCGTGTCTCTGGGCGAGACAATCTTTCGTTAGGACTGATGCGATGGATGGACGCAGCTAGTGAGATGCACAAGAACCGCCCTGCCACTTACCCGGATGCTTGCGGTTCCTCTGTCCCCGAGTCATCGTTAGCTGTGCGTTAGCTGCACATTCAGTTGGCAAAAAAGTACAAGGAAAAGCCACCCCTGGGCAAGACTGGCATCTCTTGTGTACCCTGTAGGCTTGACAAGTAAAATTAAAAAATGCTGAAGGCAAGGATGATTTTATATATGTTACTTGTTTGTTTTTTGCTGGTGGGAAGGTGGCTTATCTGCGTGCATGCCACCAATCCTGACGTAAGGATATGGTCTTGGAGTGAAAGAAGACCTGGAATGTATGGAGACTGATTCTCAGCAGGTGTCCTGGTCTATCCATGCTAACCATACCCTGTTTCCGTGTGGTTTGTTGTGTACGAGACAGATGAGAAAGGACAACCCCAAGTGGTAGAGCAACGGTTCCTTCATACCTTCGTGAGTAATTACACGCTCAGGGTAAATCATCCCAGTGGTTTTGTAAGGGAGATGCAGAGGAGTCAAAGTCTACCCTCCGTCAACGCCCCCCCCCCAGACCCGAGCACCAGGAACATATTTGGGTACCCTTCTCTCTCCGTACGTGTGCATTCTTTTTAAAAACTGTATGCACATCGGATGATGCTCTATATTCTGTTTTATGTTTTGGTTTTTCACTTGTTAGTAAACCTTAGAATTACTTGCATACCTACACATGGTGATCTGCCTTAGTGTTTTAAATGGTTGTGTAGCATTGAGGTACTCTAATTCTTTTAACCAATCCTCCATTAGTGGACATTTAGATTGCTTCCATTTTTAAAAATATTACCAACAACAGCAGAAAGAGCACCCTGATATATTTTAGCATACCTACACAAATAACTCCAGATGGTCAGCTCTCAGCAGTGCCATGGGGACAGAGTCTAAATTTTTTTTTTTAATTTTTATTTATTTATGATAGGCACACAGTGAGAGAGAGAGAGAGAGAGAGAGAGAGAGAGAGAGGCAGAGCACAGGCAGTGGGAGAAGCAGGCTCCATGCACCGGGAGCCCGACATGGGATTCGATCCCGGGTCTCCAGGATCGCGCCCTGGGCCAAAGGCAGGCGCTAAACTGCTGCGCCACCCAGGGATCCCCAGAGTCTAAATTTTTATAGATGTTTTGATATTGCTTTCAGAATAGGCTGTGCAACTTTGCACAGCCACCACCATCCTGGAAGAGGATTGTTTCCCTTCACTGGATGGATGGACAAGTGAAGGCAATAATGAATGTCCATGCACTCATGGTCAGTCCCCTGTGGTATGGCAGTCACAGGCGATGCCCTAAAAAGGCCGCACGGGAGGTGGGGACCTGTGGCCACTGGAGTTCAGTTTACTGAGGAAGAGAGGGTGAGCAGTGATTAAGTGGGGCGGGGCGGGGGGGTTGGCCTCCGAGGGAGCTGGGTTTAGTCTCTTGTTCTGTCGCAGACTGGTTGAGTGGACTTTGAGAGTCCTCTCATCCCTCTGAATCAAGGCTCCTCATTTGGAGATGCAGATAATGGTGCTTGCTCTACTGACATGATGTGAATAAGAAAATTTGGATAAGGTGTGTACAGTGCCCGTGATGTAGTAAGCACTTGGTGGCAGCAGTGATGCCCATCGCACGTGGGACGGTGGTTTCAGGCCTGGCGACAGTGACCTCCATGGGGAGCATTGTAGGGGCCCAGGGCGGAGGAGGGCACTCTTTGTCTGACATGTCTGGGGAGACGTAGCTGAGCCAGGTCTTCATGTGTGAGTCATGGCTCACCATGAGATGGTGTTGCAGGAAATACAGCAGTAAGATTCCCAGGACAGGTGCGTGACAGGTGCGTGACCAGCAGGAAATCCACTCTAGTAGAAATTGGTTAGCAGTCTCAGAAGAAACCCATTGGGGCATCTAATGACCCATGCTGCTTGAATTCTCAGCCTTCGAAAGGGACTTGGTGTTGTTGACTCATCATTGTTTCTGGTTTTGTGCTGAAGAATGAATGAAAAGAGGAATTCCCCAATCTTGTTTTATTTTATTTTTTTTAAGATTTCATTTATTCATAAGAGACACACACACACACAGAGGCAGAGGCACACAGGCAGAGGGAGCTCAACGTGGAACTTGATCCCAGGTCTCCAAGATCACGCTCTGGGCTGAAGGCAGATGCTTAACCGCTGAGCCACCCAGGCTGCCCCCAATCTTGTTTTAATCTCCTTCTTCCTTCTTTAAAGAATTGCAGTGATTAACATGCGTGCCTTATGGAAAATGTGAAAATACATAATGGCTATATGTTTTTTAATCTGCCTTTCATAAAGTACTGTTCGTTGCCCTATTTATTTTGGGGAATAAATATATATATATTTTTCATCATTTTCTTTCCAGTTGGTAACAGTTCTTTTTTTTTTTTTTTTTTTTTATTGGTGTTCAATTTACTAACATACAGAATAACACCCAGTGCCCGTCACCCATTCACTCCCACCCCCCGCCCTCCTCCCCTTCTACCACCCCTAGTTCGTTTCCCAGAGTTAGCAGTCTTTACGTTCTGTCTCCCTTTCTGATATTTCCCACACATTTCTTCTCCCTTCCCTTATTTTCCCTTTCACTATTATTTATATTCCCCAAATGAATGAGAACATATAATGTTTGTCCTTCTCCGACTGACTTACTTCACTCAGCATAATACCCTCCAGTTCCATCCACGTTGAAGCAAATGGTGGGTATTTGTCATTTCTAATAGCTGAGTAATATTCCATTGTATACATAAACCACATCTTCTTTATCCATTCATCTTTCGTTGGACACCGAGGCTCCTTCCACAGTTTGGCTATCGTGGCCATTGCTGCTAGAAACATCGGGGTGCAGGTGTCCCGGCGTTTCATTGCATTTGTATCTTTGGGGTAAATCCCCAACAGTGCAATTGCTGGGTCGTAGGGCAGGTATATTTTTAACTGTTTGAGGAACCTCCACACAGTTTTCCAGAGTGGCTGCACCAGTTCACATTCCCACCAACAGTGTAAGAGGGTTCCCTTTTCTCCGCATCCTCTCCAACATTTGTGGTTTCCTGCCTTGTTAATTTTCCCCATTCTCACTGGTGTGAGGTGGTATCTCATTGTAGTTTTGATTTGTATTTCCCTGATGGCAAGTGATGCAGAACATTTTCTCATGTGCATGTTGGCCATGTCTATGTCTTCCTCTGTGAGATTTCTGTTCATGTCTTTTGCCCATTTCATGATTGGATTGTTTGTTTCTTTGGTGTTGAGTTTGATAAGTTCTTTATAGATATTGGAAACTAGCCCTTTATCTGATATGTCATTTGCAAATATCTTCTCCCATTCTGTAGGTTGTCTTTGAGTTTGGTTGACTGTATCCTTTGCTGTGCAAAAGCTTCTTATCTTGATGAAGTCCCAATAGTTCATTTTTGCTTTTGTTTCTTTTGCCTTCGTGGATGTATCTTGCAAGAAGTTACTATGGCCGAGTTCAAAAAGGGTGTTGCCTGTGTTCTTCTCTAGGATTTTGATGGAATCTTGTCTCACATTTAGATCTTTCATCCATTTTGAGTTTATCTTTGTGTATGGTGAAAGAGAGTGGTCTAGTTTCATTCTTCTGCATGTGGATGTCCAATTTTCCCAGCACCATTTATTGAAGAGACTGTCTTTCTTCCAATGGATAGTCTTTCCTCCTTTATCGAATATTAGTTGCCCATAAAGTTCAGGGTCCACTTCTGGATTCTCTATTCTGTTCCACTGATCTATGTGTCTGTTTTTGTGCCAGTACCACACTGTCTTGATGACCACAGCTTTGTAGTACAACCTGAAATCTGGCATTGTGATGCCCCCAGATATGGTTTTCTTTTTTAAAATTCCCCTGGCTATTCGGGGTCTTTTCTGATTCCACACAAATCTTAAAATAATTTGTTCTAACTCTCTGAAGAAAGTCCATGGTATTTTGATAGGGATTGCATTAAACGTGTATATTGCCCTGGGTAACATTGACATTTTCACAATATTAATTCTGCCAATCCATGAGCATGGAATATTTTTCCATCTCTTTGTGTCTTCCTCAATTTCTTTCAGAAGTGTTCTATAGTTTTGAGGGTATAGATCCTTTACATCTTTGGTGAGGTTTATTCCTAGGTATCTTATGCTTTTGGGTGCAATTGTAAATGGGATTGACTCCTTAATTTCTCTTTCTTCAGTCTCATTGTTAGTGTATAGAAATGCCACTGACTTCTGGGCATTGATTTTGTATCCTGCCACGCTACCGAATTGCTGTATGAGTTCTAGCAATCTTGGGGTGGAGACTTTTGGGTTTTCTATGTAGAGTATCATGTCATCGGCGAAGAGGGAGAGTTTGACTTCTTCTTTGCCAATTTGAATGCCTTTAATGTCTTTTTGTTGTCTGATTGCTGAGGCTAGGACTTCCAGTACTATGTTGAATAGCAGTGGTGAGAGTGGACATCCCTGTCTTGTTCCTGATCTTAGGGGAAAGGCTCCCAGTGCTTCCCCATTGAGAATGATATTTGCTGTGGGCTTTTCATAGATGGCTTTTAAGATGTCGAGGAATGTTCCCTCTATCCCTACACTCTGAAGAGTTTTGATCAGGAATGGATGCTGTATTTTGTCAAAAATAATGGTTAATGAACCTCTAGTAACAGTTCTTTATTAAATTTAGCCATTAGTCTACCATACATACTGTAAATATTCTTTTCATTTTCTTTTTAATTTTGTGTATATATCTGTTTTGAGGAATATAAATGTATTAAAATCTTATTAGTGAAATCAGTCTTTTCCTTTATGATTTTCTGCCTTTGGCTTCATTTTTAGGGAAATTTTCTTCATTCTGGAGAATATATAAATTTATGTTTTATCCTAGTACTTTATTTTTTTCAATGTTAAAATATGAATTCCTTTTGAATATGTCATATGTTGAGGTATAGGAAAGGAACCTAAGTTCTTATTTAAAAAAATAGCCATGTGTCACAACAGCATTTAATAAATAATCTACTCTCTTTCCTCTACTTTGAAGTGCCACTGTTTTCATGGCCTGCATTCTTGCCTATTTTTGGGTCTGTTCCTGGGCATGTTGGTCTTCTCCACGGTTCTCTGCCTTCCTGGCGCTGGCTCATGATGTGTGCAGCCGTGTGTGCTCCCCCGGTGCACTGTGATGCCTCGGAGAGGGGGTCTGGGTCTCTGCAGTACCTAGTTTAAAAAACTTAGCCGACTGTTCTGAACCATTGATTTTTGAGATTCACTTTAAAATTATCTTGGCAGTAGTCCCTTTAAAATTATCTTCTGTTACACGTTATGAGAAATCCAAATCTTGTAGGATTTTGGTTGGAATTGTGTTAGATTTTTTTATTAGTTTGTGGGAAATAAACTTCTTTATGACATCGAGCTGTCTGTAGGAGCATGGCCTCTTCCGTTGTCCCAGGCTCCTTCTCTGATCCTCTGTTGATGTGTTTGCTCTGCATCATATTGTTTCTTCACATTGCCTGTTAAGTGCATTCCTAGGTGGTTAATAGTCATTGTTACCGTGAACAGAACATTTTTCCATTGTATCATCACGTTCTTTTGTAGGAAAACAGGAACATGGTTTCAGATTTCCAGATGGAAACAGAAGTCCTTTTTTCTTTTTTTTTTTTTAGATTTTATTTATTTATTCATGAGAGACACAGAAGGCAGAGAGACACAGGCAGAGGGAGAAGCTGGCTCCTCGCAGGGGGCCTGATGCAGGACTTGATCCCAAAACCTCGGGATCATGCCCCAAGCCAAAGGCAGATGCTCAACCACTGAGCCACCTAGGTGTCCTCAGAAGTCCTTGAAATCATGCTAAAGTTATTTTCTTCAACATTTTCTTAAGTCCTAGGAAATCAAGTCCTAGGAAATCAAGTCAATTTCATAAGAAGCCTGCATCGCTGATGACATGTTTTCAAAGTGAAGTGTGCAATGCTGGGTTTCTAAAGGCTGCTAGATTTCAGGGCGCTGAGCGGTTCCCCAGTTTATAGGAGATATCAGCGAGGGTCTGCGGTGGTGGCTTTATCTGCAGAATCCCGTGTTTCACCTCCTCATTTGGTGAACTGGCACAATGGGGGCACAACAGGGGACTTTGGAGACCCTCTGAGTCGGTGTGTCTGTCCTGCAGCCAACGGAGCAGAAACAGGCTGGAAATGACCAGTCCAAGGGCACACAGGCACGTTGGGGGGAGGCCAAAACCCAGATTCTTCTTGTCCCCAATTGACGGTAAAAATCAGCCACCAAAGTCACAGAGGAGAGGAGAGGTTCAGGCCCAACAGAGAAGTTATGCAACAGAGAAGCATGCAGTTCAATTTGGGGAGATATATATTTAGAGATTCTTAACAAATAGGATGTTAGGTTCTTGAGTTTTAATAGTTGGGTGAAACAAACTGAAACCAGCTAACTTTTGTTACCCTAATGTAGAATTACTGGATGTGATCTATTATCGTCCCATCCTTCCTCCTGACTGGGTAACACTTGTGTGTGGCCACTAGAATAACTCCGCACAGCCTCACTTGCCACGTCAGCAGGAGTGCCTGTGAACCATTCTGTTGCACCTGTGTCAGAACCTACCATCAAGGAGTCTGTGATCTTTTCCAGGAAAGACAATGAGCAATAGAAAAGTGTTTTGTGTTACACGTTATGAGAAATCAGGGCAAGGAAGCTAGATATACATTTACGGGCAGCATTAGACCACGTTAGGAAGTGGGCAAGATACGCGTTTCAGAGAAATCCCCTTCCTGTAGCCCGCCGCTCCACCTTCTCTAGGTCTGCTTGCAGAGAGTGTAGGGGGTGTTTAATCTGTAGGGCGGAGGCGGTACTGCTTCCTTGACACCAATGCCCCCTGGGCTTGGTGGGGTGTGGGCGAGAGCTCCTTGTGTTGGTCTGAAGGTGAAGGAGGTCAGAGAAGCTTGAGTCTTAGAGGAATGGTAGGAATCACCAGGGCGCAGACACTTGGCAGGCAGGACGTGTGGGGAAGTCTGGAAAGCATGTTTGTCAAGGCAGGCAGTGAATAGGTTATATAGATCCCCCTCTACTGAGGGAGTGTGTCCCACGTCCCTTGGGGACCTCTGCCTACACCCCCTCTCAGCACCCCAAATATATGATGTTCATTCATATACGTACATACATAGGATGAAGTCTAGTTAATACATCAGGCATAGAGATGAACAACAGGAACCCACAATGAAATACACAATTATAACAATATACTGTAATAAAAGTTACATGGATGTGTGGTGTCTCTCGCTCTCAGGATACCTGTGATTCTGTACTCAGCCCTCCGGCGACGGGAGAGTATGCAGAGCCTATGTGAGGAGCGGTGAGGGGAGGGCGCAGTTGCTGTGAGCGCTAGGCTGCTGCCACCATCTGGTACTGCATCTTGGGGGAAAATCACCTGCTCATGGCCTATGGTTGACCATGCAAGTGAAGGGGCAATCACTCTGTTATCTTTAGAACTTAAGGTCAATCAGAGGAAGGCAAGATTGAGAGTAGATTGGGGCTGATTTGGTTTTAGATTTTTTGAGTTGGAGGTCCCAGCAGGAGATAATTTTTTCTAAACATTTTTGAAACTTTTAATTTTGAAATAATTTATAAAAATAGTAGCGAGAGGTCCTGTGTTCTCTTCACCCAGCCTCCCTCCATGGTAACATCTCACAAAACTGCAGTAGAGTAGCAGCACCAGGGCATGGAGTCTTGCAGTAGCCTTCCAGCCTGACTCAGTGTCAGCCGTCTACATGTGTACTTCCCGATGTGCAGGATGCGTATGCGCATCTCAGTGCGCTTGTGCAATTGGACAGATTTATGTAACTACCACACAAATGCAGGACTTTCACTGCTATAAAGTCCTTTGTGCCACCCCTTCTAAAGATTTAAGAAGCTTTAGAGGAAATCCAGTTTTCTTGCTGGTTAAGTGGGGATATGTCGCTGATGTCCAGGGTCAGGGATAGATTTGTGGCCTAGAGACCTGGCTGCCCAGGGTGCTCCCAGAAGACCTTCTTAGGTGTTGTTGATAGCACATGGGAAAGGCTGGCTGGGTTTTTATTTTGTGTGTGTTTGTTTTTGTTTTTAATGAGAGAGAGAAAATGAGCAGGTGAAGCAGCAAAGGGAGAGGGAGAAGCAGGCTTCCACTGAACAGGGAGCCCGATGAGGGACTTGATCCCAGAACCCCAGGATCATGACCTGAGCCAAAGGCAGATGCTCAGCTACTGAGCCACCCAGGTGCCCTAAATAAAGCCCTATTAAAAAAAGAGAGACTTGGTGCAAAAGCAGGTGACAGGCCAGATTTGACCCTAGGCCAACCCCTGTACTTGGGTGGGGGGAACCCCCGCTTCTTCCTCTTTGGTCCTTAGCACCTTGCTTGCTGTCCTTCACACAGGAGGCAGTTTTGTTGTTGTTTAGGGTGATGGTAATGATGATTTAAAAAATGCAAATCCAATTATCACTTCCTCCCGACTTTTAATAATTTAGTAAGACTTGGGCTTATTTTCTATATACCATGCTAACTAGCTTTGTGATATAATAAAAGATAGATCTAAGAAAAGAGCTAACATGTTGGCAGTACATCTTTGAACGGAGACTCAACATTTTTCTGAGTGTTCATAAAAATATTTTTCTAAAGGAAAATAGCTTTGCTCTGATTATAAGGATAGGATATACTTGAGCAGAGCAGAGAAATATAAAGAAATAACAAGCAAGCTGAATTCCCCAAACCTGGAGGTAAGCACAATTGCAGGCATGTGTAAAGCTTTGCTGAACCGTCAGCGTGGCCCCTTCCCGACCCCTCCAGTGTCCGTCACCTGCATGGTGCTGGGGAGGGTCCCCCTGCATGCACCCCATAACAGGTGCCCTGGCTCCTGGCTCTTCAGCCAGCAGGAGGCACCCATGGAGACCAAAGGGTGCGGGAGGGTGAGGTGGATGTTTGCTCCCTCCTGCTCCCCTCTAACCCCAGTGCATCTTCTACTAAGAGCCTCTGCCCTGACAGCAGCCCCTCCCCCTGCAGCTCCCAGGGCCCAGGCTCCTGTACTCTTGCTCCCACCCCTCAGCCTTCAGGCCTGGAGCTGCCCTAGCTTCCCTTGCAGCACTGCCTGTGTGTTTGAGGGCACAGGGGGTATACGCTGCCTACCCCCCTCTCAGCCCTCTCTGCCCCCTGCCCTCTCCCTTACTCTGCTCTCACTTTCCTAGTTGGACTGTGCTGTGTGTCCCTCCCTGTGGCCCTAACCTGATGATACAGGGTGGTGTCCATGGACCCCCCCTACCCCCACCCCCCGACACCCAGCTGAGGCCACTAAGGAGCACGTTCCTTGTCTGTTTTACCTCCCCAGGTGAGGAACAAAGGGCTTCCACCCACTGCAGGTGCTGGGAAATCAGAGATCACATGCCAGCCCTGGCATCTACTGGCTGTGTGGCTTTGGGCAGGTCACATGCTCTCTTGAGCCTTGGTTTTCCCATCCGAGAAACAGGGAGAGTAACACCCCCCTCTTTGGGGCTGTTGGGGAGACTCCATGAGATTCTGCCCATTGAGGGCGCAGCACAGCGTCTGGCACATGGGAGATTTTTAAATGATGAAAGGGGTGCTTACAGAGTGACCCCACCTTCCCTGGTGTGCAGCAGATTCCCCTCCAGGTGGCTTTGGTGACAGGAAAGGCCCTGTGGAACAGGGAAAATGTCCCCGCAAAGCCGGGTTCAGGGACAGCGTGTGTCACAGTCCCCCTGGCTTCCTGCTTGGCACCGCCAGTACATTTCTAGCTGTGACAGCAGGTGGCTGTAGAGAGTCATAGCTGTCCTTGCAGGGGCCTTGTGCCACTAGGAGATCTGTGCAATCACCCCATCGTAGTCTTACTGTACAAGTTTTTGCATTAACTTGAGAAGAAATGACTTTCAGAGTCATTGTAAAGAGAACAGGTGTTATTTGTACCCAGAGTTTAGGAATGGCAGTGCTTACTGAGCACATGCTAGAGTCTTCACATGCTGTTTGTAGGTGGTAGTATTGTTTCCATCTCACAGAGAAGACACTGAGTTTTAGGAGGAGGTAAGTAATTTGATGAACATTTTTCTTCACCAGTAAGTGATAGTTAAGGGGCTCATGCACTGGCATCCTCTCTAGAAGTACGCTCACCTGCAGCATCATACCACTGCCAAGGCCCTTGTCCTACAAATGCTAGAAGGTCGATACTTCAAAAGGCTTTTAAAGAAATTTAGGGAGGCGCCTGGGTGATTCAGTTGGTTAAGTGTCTGACTTTTGATTTTGGCCCAGGTTGTGATCTCAGGATTGTGAGCTCAAGCCCCATGTGTTGGGCTCCATGGTCAGCTGAGAGTCTGCTCGAGATTCTCTCTTCCTCTCCCTCTCTCTCTGCTCTTCCTTCTGCTCACAAGCTCTCTATAAGTAAATAAATACCTTAAAATAAAAAGATGATTATTACTACAGTGTATTTGATTGTACATGGAGATCCCCAAATGGCCCAGCTGCATTGTGACCAAACACAGCAGAATGAATGAAGGTACATTTACAATGTAATAAAAAACCCAAACAGCTCTCTGCCTTAGGTGGTTTAGTTGCTTACTCCTTAAGAGCGGTATGCAACTGCAGGGAAATAAATGTTTGAAAATCCCGGTGGTTATATACAATGAGAAGCAGAGAATATTTGATGCTGTGAGCGCATAAACACTTTATCCCCTTGCATGCTCTGTACAGTGAAACCATGAAGAGGGAGTCAGGTGGGGGGGGGGTGGTTCCTGCTTCCATCTGTCCTTTCAGAGGCAACTATGGTGAGCTTCAAGCATCAGGTATTGATCTCTGGGAGTTCTGCTGCAAGAGCTGTCATGGATTATTGGTTTTGTATTTTATTTTAGGATTTCAGCTCATTTGTGTTCCGGAGGCATGTTTCTAATCAGCTGTGGGGCCTGAGGAGTATCATGCAGCAGTTGGTTGACACTTGGTATTCAAGAGTGTAGGGACTCTCCACTTCCTAATACGCTTGTCCATCATAGGTTTCAGGTCAAGGCAATTTTGACTGATGTCTCCTAGCTACTAAGTGCCGGCACTGAGGTGCAGGCCCCACAGTGTGTTGAGAATCCTGTACACTCGGCCTCTCCGCTCTGCTACCTGTAAGGTACAGGTGCTTCTGGTGCTTTCTCCGTCCCTTTGCCTGGTTCCATGTGCATCTCTTAGCATCAGGAGCCGTGTGTGTTGAATCTTCATCAGCCCGGGCGGCAAGGCCTCAGCTTTCTCTCCGAGAAGCTGATTGCCCTTCTGGAGGGATTTGACATGCTGCTCTCTTCTTCCTGAAACTCTTTCCTTATCTTCCAGGACAGGGTCAGTGCCCTGCAGCCCGCGGACCACACCTGGCCTGCCACCTGTGTCTGTGATAAAACTTCCTCAGAGCACAGCCATGCCTGTTTGTTGGCAGAGTACATGGTTGTGACACAGACCCCGTGGCCTGCAAAGCCTGAATTCCGTGTTCTCTGGCCCGTTACAGGAAGTTTCCTCGCCCTGTTCTACCACCTTGTCTTCCCCTGCCCTCCTTCCACACCCAGAGCTGAGAGGACGAGTGATAGCCTGTTCTAAGGGGAGGCTGGAAAAGCTCTGGCTGAAAAATCACTGAGTACTGAGGCATCTCCAGCCCTTTCCCTGCTGCCTGACTCAAGAAAGAGTGTGACATTTCTTAGTTAAAAGAGGGAAGCTCTTAGAGGGAAGCTCTTATCCTCAGCATAGCCTGGGTCTGGGCTGAGGCAGTCACAGGCACAACCTCGTCTAATTGTTGTGCCCAGCCTGCAGCGGTGGACACAGGTTCCAGCTGCATCGCCAGCTCAGGAGACGGAAGCCTGAAGCGTAGGAGCACAACC
This sequence comes from Canis lupus dingo, assembly GCF_003254725.2. Taxonomy (NCBI): domain Eukaryota; kingdom Metazoa; phylum Chordata; class Mammalia; order Carnivora; family Canidae; genus Canis; species Canis lupus. The sequence goes on from NC_064245.1 coordinate 57,557,705, forward strand.
AGCCAAGAGCTGTGGGACCAGGGCCCAGGCCTCCACGGTGGGCTGCCTCCAGAGGGCACTGGTGCTTCAGAGCCAGCACGAACCCTAAGGCAGCCCATGTCTGAGCAGATGTACCATGGAGCTGGGCGACCGTCCTGAATCTTGGCCTGTAGTTCTGGAGTGCAGAATCACATTTGAAATCTAGCAAAACCGGGAGAGAGACACCCTCCAAGCCGTGACCCTGCAGAGGAGTCCTGTGACTCCCAGAGAGTACTTACTGAGCAGTGGGGTGCAGTCCAGGGGCCATGGGGGTGCTCTGAGGACTGCACAGGAGTGAACACATCAGGTGGGGTCTCCCTGTGTGTTGTACTGTGTCCCTGTCCTTTCTCACCGAGCATCTGGTGAAAGTAGAGCCATGCCAGCGGCTCATAGAGAATCTGGGCACAGACTGAGCGTTTTTACCTGTTCTCCTTGGTGAGTTTTGACTTTGAAGTGCGTGAGGGTAGGTCTGGGGTCCACCCTGTTAGCAGGTCGGCCCAGGGTAGGAGCAGCGCATGCCAGGGGCACTTGTAAGCCTGTGTGTGACCATCAAGCCCAATCAGTGCCGTGCCTCTGGGGGACGGAAAGCCTCCAGTACTGTGTTGTGAAAGTGTGAGGAGACCGGGGAGTGTGTGGGGGAGGGGGAGGCATGCGTGTGACTGGTGGGGAGGACACAGCAGGACCTTCTAGTGACAGCAAGTAGATTTCCTTCCATAGCAAGGAAACTGTGTTTCAGGAAAACACTTGGATTCATCAGGTGGATACAGGCCAGATGGGGATTCCAAGGACCTGAGCTGGGACTGCAGGTGACCCTGTGGTTGAAGGGTGTGGCGATGCCCATCCTGTGGGCTGGGGGGTCCAGCAGCAACACCCCACACAGGATGTCTGGACCTGCTCTTACCACATCCTGTCACCCGAGAACACCAGAGCTATTGTCCTTGCTCACTCATAGAGCTCATGTTGAACAACCGGGCGAGGTAACACTTACACCATCTCATCCCATGATGTTGCCTCCTTGATCCAAACCCAGACTTTGGAGTTGCTACATCAGGGGTTGCCATGCTCAGGTTGGCCCGTTCTGTAGAGGATAGACGTGTCTCTCAGGCCTCCTTTGGCCTAGAAGTCTTATTCAGACTTCATGCATGAAGGGTACCTTGGACAGCGTTGTGGCGGTCTCGGAGATTCTGGGGCGGGGTGGGGTCGGGGTGGGCGGGCAGAGACATGTCCTGTGAGGGACTAGAAATGGATATTTTCTTGTCTGTCTCCTTCCTTCCTTCTCTTCCTCTGGCAGCCTGGAGGTGTGTCCTCTGAAATTCTACCATCTATTTTTTGTGTATTGACTGGTAGAAATCCCAGTTTCCTCCTGGCTTTCCTTTAGTATCTTTGCCTTTTTTTATGGAAAAAAATGTGGTAGATATAACATGAGATCCACCCTGTTAACAAAATGTAGGTGTGCGGTGCATGCTGCCCGTGGGTGTGGTGTTGGACAGCAGACCTTTGCTGTATCTCCTCATCCTGCCCTGCTGACGCTGGTGCCCACAGCAGCCCCCATCTCTCCTCCCAGCCTCCCGCAGCCACTGCAGTACGTTCTGCTCCTGGGGGTTTGGCTGCTTCAGGTGCCTCCTGTGAGTGACTCATGCAGCATTTGTTCTCCTGCACCTGATTTTATTTCCCTTCACCTGATGTACTCAGAGCTCCTCTAGGCTGTTGCAGGTGACTGACCGGAGTCCCTTCTTTCTCATGGCCGAGTCGTATTCCAGTGGATGTGCCACATTGTGTTTATCCATTCATCCATCAGTGGACATCGAGGTGTTTCTTCCTCTGAACTACTGTGAGTAGGGCTGCTCTGAACATGGGTGTACAAATACCTCTTCAAGATGGCAGATTTCAGGGGTGTTTTGGCTAAATACCCCGGAAATGGGACTACTAGTTGTTCTACTTTTAATTTTTTTAAGGAACTTTATACTGTCTTTCATAGTGGCTGTACCTTTTTATATTCCCAGCATCAACATACAAGGGTTCCAGTCTCTCCGTAGGCCTCACCAACATTTATTACTTATTTATTACTTACTTATTTATTACTTACGTATTTATTGTTTTTTTAATGGACATCCTAACAGGTGTGAGGTGGTATCTCATTGAGGTGTTGATTTGCATTTCCTGGATGATGAGTGATGCTGAACATCCTTTTATGTGCCTCTTGGCTCCTACACTGAATCGGGGAGACAGGAAATCTGAACAGGCCAATTACTAGTAACAAAGTTGGATTGGTAATCAGGAAACTCCCAACAGGGGGGCCTGGTGGCTTAATCAGTTGAGCGTCTGACTCATGATCTCAGCTCAGGTCTTGAGCTCAAGGTTGGGCTCCACTCTAGGCATGGAACCTACTTCAAAAACAAAACAACAACAACAAAAAACAACCAAAAACCAAAGCCAAAAAACTCCCAAAGCAGTCCAGGGCCAGATGGCTTACAAGGGAACACTACCAAACATTTAAAGAAGAGTTAATCCTTAGTCTCCTCAAACTATTCCAAAAAAAAAGGTTTCCAAATTCATTCCATGAGGGCAACATTTACCCTCACAACAAAACCAGATAAGGACACTACAAGCAGAAAATTACAGGCCAGTGCCCCTGATGAACACAGAGCAAAAATCCTCAGCAAAGTGCTAGCAAACCACATTTAACAACATGTTTAAAGGGTCACTCACCACAGTCAAGTGGGATATATCCCAGGGAGGCAAGGATGGCTCAATATTCACACATCTGTCACCACGGCACACACGTTCACAAAATGCAGAATAAAAGTCATGATCATTATAATAGTTGCAGAAAAAGCATTTGACAAAATTCAACATCTGTTTATGATGAAAGCTCTCAATGAAGTGGGTCCAGAGGGAACATAAGTCTGCATAGTAAAGGCATATAGGAGAGACCCACAGCCAACATCACAGTCGAAGGGGAAGACCAGAGCTTGCCCCAAAGTCAGGAACAAGACAGGATGTCCATGTTCACCACTTTTATTCAGCATAGTCCTGAGTTTTTTAGCCACTACAGTTAGAGAAGAAAAAGAAAAAGCATCCAGATTGGTATGGAAGAAGTAAAACTTCCTCTATTTGCAGACGACCTGATACTGTATATAGATAGTCCTACAGACTCCCACCAGAAAGCTGCTAGAATCGATAATGGATTTCAGTAAGGTCACAGGATACAAAATTCATCCGCAGGAATCCTATGCCTGTTGGCCGTTGCTGGTCTTCTCTGGAGAACTGTCAGTTCAGGTTGTTGAATCTGGTGTTGTCATTTTGCTATTGAGCAGTGGGGATCACTTGGCCTGTACCTTCCATATCTTCATGCCCTGCCTGACCTGGCTGCCTTGCATGTTCTCTGATCCTCAGCGGGGTCCTTCCACCCTGACTGTTCCCTCCTTGTCACTCTGCTCCTGCCACCTTTTCCTTACTCTCTGAAACGTACTCAAACCCAGTTTTGGCACCTCCATGCAAGCCTTGGTCCCACCAGGTTCCAACAAGCCCTTCCCTGACCAGCCAGCCAGGCGGGCTCTCCCTCTGTTGAAGCCTTCTAGAGCTTTCTGTCCTGTTGCTTTGGGGGCAGTTGGCAGAGCATGCCGTGCATTGGAATAGGTGTTACACACGTGCTTGCTTTATTTTAGCTGAGCCCCATTCCCTAGAGGGGGAGGAAGCATGCCCCCGGAGGACTTTACAGAAAGTGCCCTGATGGACTCTAAAGAGGCAGGAGCCTCAGAAAAAAACATGTGTGTGCGTATGCTGTACAGATGACAGAGCTGAGCTTCCAGCCCACGTCTGCTCGGCAACAAAAAGGACCCGGAGCCAGCAAAGTCTCTATGCACAAGCCGCTGTTAATCCCATGAGAGAAAAAGGAGCAGGACAGGGTCAGGGAGGGGAAAGGTCAGTGACCAGGGTTTGGGTTGGAAGAGACCAGCAGGTTTCACAGAAGGTCAGGACTGTGGTCTGAGGCGGGCTCTGCTGGGTTCTGGCAGGCACGGGTCAGCAGGTGTGTCCCGGGTTCAGCTTGCACTTCTGCAGGGACTCAGAGCAGCTATTGATGGCGGGGGGCCGGCCTAGCTGGCAGTATGAACACCGCTACCCTGAACACCCCGTTCCCAGCCCTGGTATGTCCTTGGCAGCAGTGCTGTGTGAGAGCTTCATCCATGCTAAGCTTCGGGTCCCCCAGAAGCCCCCAGGTGGCTTTCCAGAGGCCAAGGACCGGCAGAAGAAGGCTGCTGGGCACAGCCCTGAGTTGGACATGTGGTGTGGCTCATGATTAGTGCTGGTTTGTCATGCTCCCTGCTAGAGCCTAGAAGGGCTGTTCTGTGGGCCTCACAAAATCCATGCAGGTTCTCCACCTTGTGATCTTTGCCGCCTTCTTCATGAGGCTCCCCACACCTTCCACTGCCGTCAGATCTCTGCAGCCTCCAAGACCCTGCCTCATGCCCTGAGCCTTAGCAACCTGCTCTGTCTTGATGATGCCACAGAGCATCATCTGATGGTCCCTGTGTCCCTGGGAGGGTTCCAGCCAGAGGACAGCTAGGGGGCCCCGTGTGTACCTCTGGAATATCCCTGGCTGGCTCAGCCTGCTCTCATGTGAATCCAGGGAAGCTGGCAACCTGGCAGGCCTTGGCTCTCCAGTGAGAGGGGAAATGAAGTGGGTACCTTGGTGCTGGTAGCAGCTAACCTGCTTTGCTCACTGCCTCTCAGAACAGCTCTGTCCTTCCTGGCTTCTTTCTGACCCTTTCTCCCTCCTCCGTTTGTCATTATGCTGGGACATTGGCTCTCTAACCCGGCAGATAGGTAGGATCTCCTGGATTCTTTTTTTTTTTTTAAGATTTTATTTATTTATTTATTTATTTATTTATTTATTTATTCATTCATTCATTCATTCATTCATTCATTCATTCATTCATGAGAGACACACATACGGAGAGAGAGAGAGAGAGAGGCAGAGACAGAAGCAGAGGGAGAAGCAGGCTCCCTGCAGGGAGCCCGATGTAGGACTCGATCCCGGATCGCGGGATCACGCCCTGAGCCAAAGGCAGACGCGCAACCACTGAGCCACCTGGGTGCCCCGGATCACCTGGATTCTTGAAAGAAAGATTAAAAGTTCCTAGTCTCTGTCCTTGGAGATTCTGTTTAGGTGTGGACGGGCTCTGGGAACCTGATGATTTTATACATATAGATGACCCTTGAACTACCTGGGGGATAGAGGTGCCAACCCTATATGCAGTCGAAAATCCACGTGCAACCTTTGATTCCTGCAGACCTAACCTGCTGATGGGCTCCTGGTGACCAGAAGCCTTGCCAATGATGTGAACAGTTGATGCTCACGTATTCTGTATGCTATTTGTGTCACGTACTGTGTTCTTAGAATAAAATAAGCTGTAGGAAGAGAAACATTAGGAAAGTCTCAGGAAGAGGGGGGTACATGTATGGCACTGTTCTGTAGTGAAAACATTTCTGTATAATGACTTCCACAGGACAGACCCATGTTGTTCAAGGTACACACAGAACATCGGGAGGGATGGATGATGGGCATGCGGGGTGCTGGGTGTTACGTCCTTCTCTGTTTGGCTCTGTACGTGTTGGATTTTCTAGAGTGCTCACACATTTCTTTAGCAATCAGAGAGGGGATCAATGTCATTCCAGAGTGGAACCCAGACTCCCGAGGGGTCGTCTCTTTCAGGGACCATTCACCCTCTTCACTGTGTCCTTGTCTCCCACAGGCGGATTGGATCTCATCTTCATGCCGGGTCTCGGCTTTGACAAGCACGGCAACCGCTTGGGCCGGGGCAGAGGCTACTACGATGCATACCTGAGGCGCTGTTTGCAGCAGCAGGACGTGCCGCCCTATACCATGGCCTTGGCCTTCCGAGAGCAGATCTGCCCCCAGGTCCCTGTGGACGAGAATGACATGAAGGTTGATGAAGTCCTATACGAAGAGTCCTCGACATAAAGCCTGATGCCTGCAGCTGACATCAGGGTTTTGCCCCAGAGAAAAGCTAGTCTGTCCCTTCTCCCTGGTCGGGACATCAGCGTGAATATGGACTGCTGGCTGCTTGCGTACCTGCAAAACACCTGATGTTAAATCACCCTCCAAAATCAGCGGTAGATTGTGAATGAACATGGGGGTGGGGACCACATGACCTGCAGCCATCTCTCTGGTCAACGTGACAGGCGTGTTCCTCCAGCACATGCCCCTTGTTTGTGAGGGGCTGTGGTCTGCCCTGAGTGTGAGAGCAAGGTGAACCCAGCTGCTTGGACATGGTCTCGGCAAGTCCCGTCGTGGGCCTGGTCAGCTTTTGGCAGACGGCTGAGGATCTGTCCATGTGTTTGTGTACAGGCTTCCCCCAGAATATTCTAGGGCTTCATCATGACTTTATCTGCTCACCCTGAGATTCTGTGTCCGATGCTTTGTAGGTTTGGATGGTTAGTGGACTGGACCCTCAGATGATTTAAATGCTCTGCTTCTGTCTCTGCTGTGCCGTGTGTCAGTCAATTATGAGTTGACGATCTGATATTCTGTCTGTTAGCGATTCTTTGTTTGCTTGTGGTGTCTGCTTTGGAAATGAAATGTGCCGTGGGCTGCACGCTGGCAGATGGCATCACAGCGAGGGAGTGGTGATTTTGTGCGGCAGGTTTGCTCGTGACCAGAAGCCCATGAGATTTCCTGAACACTGTGCTCCCCCCCACCTCCCGCCCCGCACTGCCTGCACCCGGTCCTGTGGCATTTGCCATCCGAGTGCTGCTGACATCCATCCCTTACCAGGTCCCATTCCATCCTGTCCGTCTGTCCTTGTGTCCAGGCTCTGGCGTCTCTGGGCCAAGTGAGCAGGCGACTCTCATCTGGCCTCTGCTGCCTGCAGTCTGGCGCTTTGCACTCTGTTCCCCAAATGATCTAAGTGACCTTCTGGAGCGTGAATCCGACGGGGCAGCAGCCCTGCTTGGAGGCTTTCAGGGGGCATTGGGGGCCTCCCGGGGAGTGGGGAGTGGCTGGATGCTTCTCCTGTAGGAGGTCCTTCCCCCTCGCTGATGGAGATCTCCCCCCTGAGCAGCATGGATGTCTCTTGCCCCTTGCGCCTTGTGGGCATGCCTATGCCGCCAGCCATGGTGCCCTTTTTCCTCTCTAGCTGAAGCTCCCATCTCTCCTTTAAGACTCAGCTTAGGGTTACCTCTTCCGTGAGGTTCTCCTAGAGGCTCCTGGGCAGAGTTAGTGTCATTGCACTTATACAAACAGCCCTGGTCCACATCCTCCTGTCCTCCTGCCATACGCATCCACTGTGAGCTCCAAAGACGAGGGATGATGCTAGCATTTCTCATTCTTAACAAACACCTGCACATATGGCCGGTGTCTGAGGATCTGTGTGAATGAGTTCATTGAACATGCAGAAGTGTTCCATTTAAGGCATGGATCCATGTTCTCTGGATAATAGCATATGATTTGGTGTTCTGTGTGTAAAAGTAAAAAATATTTTAAAATGTGCGATTCTGAGATTCAGGAAGGCCAGAGGGGTACAGGCCTCCCACCTGGCAACAGTGAACACGGTGATTAGGAATGAGCAGTGACCCATTGTGCAGAGGGTATCGGGAAGGAAAAAATCCCTGACGATGCAGGTAATGTCCATCAGGGCATCGGCAGAGGCTGAATACAAGGCCTCCAGGCCCAGAAGCGAGCCAGCGTGGTCTGGGGCCTGGACAAGGGGACAGTCCAGGTAGTAGGTCTGAACAGAGATGGTTCTTTGAACTGGGGAGTTGGGAGATAGAGCAGAGCCCCAAAGTCTCTCTTCGATTCCTGCCCTGCCCTAGCACTGAGTGTAATTTGACAAGGTAAACCGTGGAGTCTAGTCCACCCAGCAGATGGTAACCAAGAATGTTTAGTCACCATTCCCACTAACATGGGAGCAATGTGTGTTTCCAGGTGTGGACGGCTCCATGCAGAAGCCGAGGTCCTGGTCACGGTTCTCCGTTTTTTTCTTCCAGAGATCATTGAAATTCAGTTTGTCACGCTGCATTTTAATCATGTGCTTGCACGCTCATCTCCTCCTCACGGGCACATGCGCTGCCAGGTGTGGGGCTCACTGAAAGCCCCCAGCACAAAATAAATAGTAAATTCTCGTGTGCAGGCTGCCCTGGCTGTGTTGTGCCCTCACTGCTGTTTTTGCTGGCCACTATCTCCTGCCCTTTCAGCTTTGTCTCTGGACTGGGTCATTCTAGAGCACAGTGTCACTGTGGCTGCGTGGCCCTCCCCCTCGGTCCATGCTTGGCCTTGTGCACACCCCGCTTCACACATCTCACAGTCATTGTCCCTCCTGGCCTCCTGCCCTCAGAGGGGTGAGCTCTCATGCCTGGGAGCCCCTTCCCCAAATGTAGGTTTCTATGCCTAAAAATAAACAACAAATTCTTTTCTGGATAACATTTTATGCACAAGTGAAAGAAGAGGAGACGGTTAAGACGGTCTGTTACCTGTAATCTGGATGTACTTAATTTCTAAAAGGGAAAGCAGTGATGGAAAGTTTTTGGAAATGTACTGTTTTTGAAAACCTTATTTTAATTCCCTTGGAATGATTGAAACGTCTGGTTCTAATTTCACTTTATTCCAGTGTTGGTTTTTAAGGGCTTTTATAGCTGAAAATGATACCTTCCAGAGATAAGCAGATCCAAAGGGAAGCACGACTGCACTTGTTAAAATTTCTGATGCTGTTTAGTAATTTTGTAGAGGTCTTTTTTTTTTTTTAATTGAAATCAGTCTAGTAAATACCCATGTTCTTCTCCTTTTTTTTTTTTAAATAAATTTACTTTTTTATTGGTGTTCAATTTGCCAACATATAGAATAACACCCAGTGCTCATCCCGTCAAGTGCCCACCTCAGTGCCCATCACCCACCCCCACCCCCCGCCCACCTCCCCTTCCACCACCCCTAGTTTGTTTCCCAGAGTTAGGAGTCTTTCATGTTCTGTCTCCCTTTCTGATATTTCCCACTCATTTTTCCTCCTTTCCCCTTTATTCCCTTTCACCATTTTTTATATTCCCCAAATGAATGAGACCATATAATGTTTGTCCTTCTCCGATTGACTTATTTCACTCAGCATAATACCCTCCAGTTCCATCCACGTCGAAGCAAATGGTGGATACCCATGTTCTTGATGTGGATCATTCCTGCCTATTAATCAGAAGACGCTGCACATTTATTTTGTTAGTAGATGGGTTCAAAACCTATTGGAAGTCTTGAAAGGTTTTAAACCAAGCTAGAAAAATTTTGCTTCCAGGTTTTTCGGTTGCACAGATGTGGAAGTGTTTATAGGTGCCATGCATCGTCTGTGACAGCAGGGTGATCACATAATGATGAGAATTTTCCAAATCACCATTTCTACTGTGCGCTGTGTGTATCACAAGACATTCCGTCCTGTCTCATCGATGGAGCATGCCTTCTACCCACAAGATTCAGATAAGGTGTATTTATTCCGTGGCGGCACATGCCTGGGGAGTGGGCCACAGAAAGGTCAGAAAATGTGGAACAGTCACCTTTGTATAAGAAATACACGCAAACTCATCTTGAAGCTTCCTGGCTCTTTTAGAGAAGTATTTTACCCTGAAATAGAAAAATGTAGGTGAAACAAAATACTTTTCATGAGTCTCTCCTACCATACAGTATTGTAAATACTCTGTTCATTTCAAGAGCTCAATGTGATGGAATCATGATACCGTCCATCACATGGTGCATTTCTTATCTGTGAACTACGGGGTGATGCTGTGGCTGAGCCTTTCATGGTGGTCCACCCTGCCCTCTGTCACAAACAGGTGCCAGCCAGAGGAATCCCATCCCAGCTAGGCATACGTCATTTGTCCTAAAACACTGTTAATGTGTTGACAGATTTTGAGGCACCTGTCCTCATGACTTTAATGCCTTTAATATCTCAACTTTTCATTCATGCTTCTTGTGACGATTCTCTAAGCTGGGATGTGCCAGAAACTTCTGTCCCCTTACCCAACTGTCCACCTTGAGAAATGTATCCCTGAACTTACTTCTTTGGGTTGTGTTTTTTCCCCTGTTACCCAGTAAAAGATGTTTTTTTTCAGGGTTTTATCCCGTCAACTGTTTGATGAGTATGTCACCCATAGTCCTGCGGCAGGAAGAACAAGTATTTTGTAGATGGTGTGTACCTGTTTGTGTTTTGCTCTTAAAAGACTTATAAACATTTATGATTATGTTTAGTGAACATTGTTGAAAATGTGTTGGAGTTAGTATTTTATAATGGTAACTTACTGGAAACATTGTGGAGGCTTGCCATCTTCTGGGTCTGTAGCCTCTGCTAACCATGGTGGCTTCACAGTTTTCATTAAATAGGAAGAGGCTCATTGTTAACTGTGATGAGCACAGATTCCTACTACGGAGTATCTTCATGAAAGTTTCTGATTTGGAAGCTCGCTTCTTGGCAGATGTTACTGTTTTTCCTTGTTGTAAGGCTGGTGAGTAGCTTTTATTGGGAGTAGAAGTATCAGCTCCTGTTGCTCATTCCCGCTTGCCTCCTATGAATCATCTTCAGTCTGCTGTTTCTTTGCAAGAGTCTTTTAAAGCCACTTAGGCCATTGAAGAGGGTTGGCTCAATGAGAGCTATGTAGTAGGTAAATCCACATGCCCGGGAATAGAGGAGTTGCAGTACACTCGCTACACTGAAAAAGCAGCATGGGACTTCTGATGGTAGGTGCAGCGAGGGTCGATCTGTATTTGAACTTTCAGCTAAAGTTAACTTATTGTCTTGTCAAGATAAAAAAGTAAATACAAATAGAGATTCTAGTTTCTTCTTCCTAAACCCCAGCAGTCCCCTGGCCTGCTCCTGGGGTGTGTTCTTCGTGTGGAGACCACTGCTGTAAGGCCTGGGCACCTGGCCAGGTGGGCTAGAGGGCTGGCTTTGCTGGTCCTGCACAAGGAGGTCCTGCCTAAGCTCCTCCTGACCCTGGGCTTGCGTCTTGTCTTCAGCTCACGTTAGTCTGTGACCCCTTCATCCTGTCTTCGTCTGGGTGCTCTGCTTGGGCTGTTCTCTTGCAATATTTGTGTTGAAGCACTAACTTGAGTTGGGCCTTTAAAAACAGCCACCTGGGTGGCTCAGTGGTTCAGCATCTGCCTTTGGCTCAGGTCGTGATCCTGGGGTCCTGGGATCAAGTCCTGTATCACTGCCCCCCCCCCCTTCCCTGTGGGGAGCCTGCTTCTCCCTCTGCCCATGTCTCTGCCTCTCTCTGTATCTTTCATGAATAAATAAATACAATCTTTAAAAATAAAAATAAAAAAATACACAGCATGTTACGGAACACTGTCACCTAGGAAACAATAGACCCCTCCTGGCTCTTCCCCTTCAGTCTTCCCCACCCACCTACTGGGATCTGCCCTGTGGGTGTAGTGAGGGATTTCTGGGACTGGATAAAAGACCAGAAACATTTTCTCAATCTCACACTTCTCTTTGCATTTTCTCCCTCTTCCCACCACCAGTGGTAGCTCTTCCGTCTTCATATTTGTGGTTTGTTGTGACAATAGATCACGTGAACACCAATGGACAAGATACCTGCAGGAGAATCCACTGTTTCATGGTTTTGATTATTATGTGTCCTGCGAATATCTTCTTTATACTTTGAATCTTAAACATGGTACATTTACAGACTGTGCTTTCATAGCAGACAGTTGTCTCAATCAATGGTGAGTCAGATCCCAAAGAGTTCACTCTGCTATAAATGGCCAACATTTATTTGGTTTATCACTGAAAATAATCTCTTCAGGACTGAAATGGAAGGAGTGTTTATTTCCTCCTCAGTTTAGAGATAAAGGATACTGTGTTATTCTGGAGATCTGGGTTGGGATACTTGTGGACGTTGATAGCATGGAAGAGACACCTTGTTGTAAGTCCTAAATTTTTCCTGTGTCTCAACTCTAGGGATGTGATAAGATAGCAGGTGTTACTCCCTGAAATGATGCTGAATACAAGAAGCAGTGGACAGTGGAGATTAGTGTGGTCACCTCCTCCAGCCTGTCCACCACACTGCCCCACATTGTTGTCATGAACCATTACTTGTGTCACTTGCCTTCTTAGCAGCGTTGGTGGTTTTGCTGTTGCTCAGCAAGTAAAGTGCAAATCCTTGACATGCACGCAGGACCCTATCCATCTCGGCCCCGACTTCCCTTCATCTCTGTCATCACAGTCACACACACACACACACACACACACACACACACACACGCCTCTTGCCCCTCAGATCAGTAATGCTCGTTATGTCAGGACCTGGTATTTCGGGTAAGAGCTAGATTATACAACTGGATGTTAGAGTTAGTCTGTCACAAGGGAAGTGTGTTAGCAGTGGATGGTTCAGTGATGGGAGATTTCAGGCACCAGGATGTCCCAGAAAGTATCAGCCTATGGACAGATTGCTTGAGAATTTGGTTAAAATGCAGGTTTCTGATTCGGTAGGTCCTGAGCACACCTGAAATTCTGCATTTCTTACCACCTTCCCGGTGATGCCACTGCGGCTGCAGGTGAGCTGGGCGCTTTGAGAAGCAAGGGTCTGAGCTGTGCTATCCACCGTGGTAGCCCACGGTCACATATGCTTCTAAAATTTAAATCGATTCAAAGTAAATGAAATTTAAATTCACTTCCATAATCATATTAGCCACATTTCATGTGCCTACCGTACTGAGTAGTGCAGAGGTTAAACATGTCCACCATCACGGTTCCATTGGAGAGCACGGCTCACCTGCTTAATCACCTGCTAGATTAGGCCATCAGAATCCCTAGGGGCAGGAAACTGGAAGTTTGCATTTAAAACGAGCACTGTGCGTGTGTGTGTGTGGCGGGAGGGGGGCGTCTTATGCATGCTAGAGCTATAGGAACAGATTCTACAGAAATCTGGACTCTGAAATCCAGAGAGAACTAGAACGTGGGAATAGGCAGATCTATCACAGGCAGATAGGAAGGAGGCAGCTCAGCTTAATTGGGAATGTCCTGGCCAGCCACCAAAACCCTATGCAGCTGTCTGCAGGGACCGAAGGTTCACCTGGTGGAGCTGACCTGCGACATCAGAGCTGCATTGGGTTGCTCAACCCAGCAATATTGTCACGTGTGCAGCTGGGCCCAGGTTAGGACAGTCTCTGGTCCCCTCTGCCTTCTGGTCTACCAGGTGCTAGCATCTGCTGAGGACCTGGGGCTGCATTGTTTCAGGGATGACTCCAGCTGGCGAGCACAATCAGGACTTCATCGCTGTCTCCTCCTCTCCTTCTTCCTCTTCCTCCCCTTCCTCTCCCTTCTTCCCCTCCTGCCTCCTCCTCTTCCCCCTACTACTCCCCCTTTCCCTCCTTCTCCTCCACCCATCCTCTTTGTTCCTGGCCTCCTCCTCCTCCTCCTCTTTCTCACAGAACCCTGGAAGGATGGGGGCATCCACACCTCAAGGGGCAGCTGTGAGCAGCACAGGGTGAGGGGCAGTGGATAATTTCTCTCTCAATCTTGGGGCAGATGGCTCCACGGTGGGTTCTGCGTGGCTCCCCAGGGGTATCCAGGCTGGCAGCACCGAACCTCTGCCCGTGGTGTGATGGGCTGCTGTGACCGTGGGTGAGTGACTGAGCTTCCTCATGTCTCTGTAAGGCCATTGCCTCTCAGGTGTGTGGTGTGAGGTTGAAGGAGACCGTGGATAAATGGGTGAGCGCTCACCAGAGCACCTGGCACCCACAAAGCCGGACAGACCCACTTGGAATCGGAGGAAGTCTGTGAAAGCCTCATATGCATGATCAGGAATTCTCAGTCCCTTCCTGCCATCCTTCCTCTAGTCATGAGTCTCTGCAGGCCCTTGAGGTGCCCGTCCACTCTCCAGCACACTGGGGTCCCGTGGCTGCTGGGTCCTAAGAGCTGCTTCCCAAACTTCCCCCGCTGCAGAATGCACAGCTGTGAGCTCACTGTGAGCTCAGCTATGTGCCCTGAAGCTGTCATCTGAGGGGCGGGGACAGGCTGGTTTGTGAACCTCTATAGGATCACCTCTGTGGCTGGTTGGAAATGCTGATTCACAGGCCTTGCCCAAGTTGACCAAATCAGTCTCCAGTGGAGAGGCCCTAGGACCTGCATTTGCAAAAAGCACACATCCCTGCCCCCTGGACTCATGTTCTGGCCCAATTCTCAGAGATTCTGATGTCATTGGTCATTAACAAATAATACAAGTAAATAATAAATAAAATTTAATGTTTAACTTTATTTTAAAAAGATTTTAATGTTTGTTTTTGGTTCTTAGCAGTTTTGCTACATGTTCTTAGATCTGGTATTCTCTGTATGTTTCTTGTTGGGGATGCACTTCTTGCATTTTTGGTTTGATGTCTTCTGTCAGTTTTGGAAAATTGTGATGTAATACAAATCAATTGTGTCCTGCTTGCCCTTTCTCCTCCATGGCCCAGCATACCCTGTCCTGTCCTGTGCACTCCCCTGCCTCCAGGATTTCCCATTTGTTGTTTCTTCTTCTCTCTGGTCTTCCAGCCTGGGTGTTCCCTACTGACCTATCTTCACAGTCACCGATCCTTCCTTCAGCTGCACCTGATTTGCAACCAAACCTACCCACAGAGTTCTTGGTTCTAGTTATTAGATACTTCAGTTCTAGAGTTTGTATTTGATCTTTTAAAATACATTCTCTTTGCTAAAATTCTCCATCTAGCTTTTCATTGTCTCAGACATCTCAGTCAGTTTTTCTGAAGGCATCTGATAATTCGAAAAGGGGGGTGTCCCTGGGTCTATTTCTATGTCTGTTTTTTTCTCTTGGTTCTGAGCCTTCCGCATCTCCTGTTGTGTGGTTTGCTTATTGAATGTCAGGTACAATATGTGAAAACCCAGAGGTGACTCGAGGGTTTGGATGATGCCATCTTTTTCCTGAAAGGATGCACTTTTGCTTTTGGAAATGAGGGAGGGGAAGAACATCATAACGAGTCTGGGATTGAGCAGATTGGAAGCCAGGCTTTGGTCTTTGTGCAAACTGGTATGTTTCTGCTAGGCTTTGGATCCTGTCTAAAAGCTTGGGTTGCACGCCAGGCTCCCCCTGCCCACCCTGAGCCCGGCTTTGCTCTCTCAGGGGTCAGACTATAATGGCTGTGCTTGGCCTTACCACCTCTTGGCTGCTGGCTCTGTTTTTGTCCCTCTTTCCCTTGGCTCCTTCGCTGACCAGCTCCGACAAAGTACAGCTTCTCAGCTTTTAGGCATTTTCTCAGAATCAGCAGATGCTTCAAGGTGAATAGCTGTGCTGAATTATCAGGTTCACCTTTGTGATTTCCTTCTGAGATCTCTCTCTCAGCTGCCTTAAGAACTCCCACATTTTATTGCTCTAGGATATTTTTAAACAGATTTTTTTTGAAACTCAACATTTTTTCATAGTTTCTGTTTGTTCTTCAGAGAAGAGCTGATCTGTGTACATTATTGGCCATAGGCAGAAGTGGAACTCCTTGGTATTTTTTTTTATCTCGTTTTAATTTTAAATTAACAAAATTTTAATGTGAGAAATGCTAGACAAAAGTCAGGTCTTTTTAAAAAATATTTTATTTATTTATTCATTCATGAGAGACAGAGAGAGGCTGAGACACAGGCAGAGGGAGAAGCAGGCTCCCTGTGGGGAGCCTGATGTACGACTCGACCCGAGAATCATGCCCTGAGCTGAAGGCACATGCTCAACCACTGAGCCACCCAGGCATCCCCCAAAATCAGGTCTTTGCCCAGTCGTAAGAAGCACCTGAGGCCCTTGTTTAAAAATGCTGATTTCCTGGTCCTACCCTAGGCATATTGAGTTTGAATCCAGGAGAAACACCTGATGATTTGTAGTTCTAACAAGTGCATCCAACAAAGGTGTCCTTGAGAAAAGTTGAACAGGTGGCTTGTGAGTTTCCTAAGCAGGAATGTTGTACTCTGGTGGCCTAAGCATTCCTGTTCCCCTGGGAGCCCACCTACCCGGTGAACCTTCACAATTGGTGGGAGGGAGCCCGGTTGTGCTGATAGGCTTCCTGCATCCAAAATTACTGTGTATCCTGCACCTCCAAGAGCTGGAGCTTCCTTTGCTGAATTATTTCCAATTTCTTCCTGAGACAGTTTAATCAGAGATGAAAAATGATTGGCCTTTGGCCAGCATTTCAGTCTGAGAGGAAGTGATGTGCCTCTGAGAGGTACAGTGATTGCAGTGGCTTTGGTGCAGAAGGCAGAGTGATGTAGCCACAAGGGACCCAGATTCCAGGCATTGGGGTGTGTCTCGGGCACATGGGTCCAGGAGTTGTAGAGGTCCCTCCCCACCTTCCCGCCCTCCCTCCGTGAGTGTAAGCTCTGTTTGCCTCTGTGACATCCTCCAGATGACTGGCCACAGGCCTGCAGTGTGGCTCTGAACCTCTCTGCAGACACCCTCTCTAGCCCTTGCTGGCACCTCCGCTGTCCCATGTATTCCCCACCGTCATGCTGAGTCCCCTGAATCTTTCCTGCATGAACCTCATTCCCTCCCTCCCTCCCTCCCTCCCTCCCTCCCTCCCTCCCCCCTTCCTTCCTTCCTTCCTTCCTTCCTTCCTTCCTTCCTTCCTTCCTTCCTTCCTTCCTTCCTTCCTTCCTTCCTTCCTTCCTTCCTTCTCCCTGTTCTGAAATTGGAGCAGGGGCTGTGGTACCCTCTCCCTTCCCTCCCTGCGACTGGCTCACACAGATTAACTTGCTCAGGGCCACATGTTGCTCAGCCAGGACAGCCGAGTTGTCACACGCCCTCTCTGGCCCACGTGGTGGGACCTCAGGTCTCTCTGGCTGTGGAGGGCGAGTCCAATGGGAGGTCTCTCATCGTCCCGCTCCACCTGCTCCCCAGGTCGGGAAGAAAACAGTGAGGCGTGCCCAGGAGAAACGGAAAAGACACACAAAGGTAATTCATAAATGAAGAGACACAAATAGTGCCAACTAGACGAGAAATGTTCAGTCATGCATATCATTGAAGAAACACAGATTGGAGTGTGCGAGGGGTGAAAGCTAATGGGAGCAGTAATGTTGGGTTTGGCTGCGATGCAGGGAGATCGCACTCTCACATGCTGCTGTGCGAGTATGAACTTTTCAGTCTTTCTGGAAAGTATTTTGGCAAAACGTAGCAAAAATCTTCTAGTTTAACATGACTTTTGACGCTGCATTTTCACTTTCCGTGAAATAGCATAAGCTGTTTGTAGAGTGTTGTGCTCAAGGACCTTCAGCCTGGGGCTGTTTGCACAGTGGTGACTGTGGTGTGAGTGTGGAATGCAGCCACATGGCAATGGTGGGCTGGTCATTTATACCACTGGACGCTAGGAGGTTGTTAAAAGTACTGTTGACAAATGTTTAAGGAGGAGGAATGTTCAAGTTCTAGAATTAAAAAAAAAAAGCAGGTTACAAAGTGGTATGTCACAGTGTAATTCCATTTTGTGAGGAAAAAACCTTATCAATTGCATTTTGTAGAAAAAAAATCAATGGAAAAAGACATAGGATCCTGTTAGTGTGACTGTGTCTCCGTTTGCTTCATCGTACACAGAGATCTGGGAAATATGACTTATTAAAACAAGACAGAGAGAAAGCAGGCCGTCTGCTTACCGGCGTGTAGAAGGAGGGTCTGCATCCTGGGCCCGGGGTGTCCCTGGCGTCGCGTGAGGACTGGCTTCCTCGCCTGCAGAGCCAGTGGCCCTGGTCCCGTGCAGGTGCAGTCGCATGTGCTCGAGGACTTCCCGATCACAGACCCTCTTCTGTCTTCACAACCGCATTGCAGCCCTGGGCAGAGGACATCAGCCTTTAGGAGGCCGCTGGCGATTCTGTTGTCAGCTCATGATCGACAAACCCATTGTGTATTTCTATGCTCCGCTGCAATGAAAAGCTCCCCGTGGGTCACAGAGGCAGGGGTTTGAGGGAGCCAGAATGGCCAGGTGAGTTGAAGCTGGCTGGGACCTGGGCGCAGAGGGTCCATGCGGTGCATCTGGGTCATCACCAGGTGAGGGCGCAGAGGTTGCTAGCAGCCCGGGCAAGATTAAGGAGGCCGGGCAAGAGCTGGAAAGCCAACAGGTGGCCCTGAATTCAGGGGCCATCCCAGGAGTGGTGGCCTTGCCACAGGAACTGCATAGGGTCCTGGTGGCCAGACGCCGGGGGGTGGAGGCTGTGTTAGAGAGTGGAGGCTGGCTGGGCCGGGGAGAGACTTGGGTTCTGTTTCTCAGGCCGGGAGCAGGCGCGGGAGGAGTGACCGGGGAGCCCAGAAACAGAGACTGGGCACGGGACTCGTGTGCCGGATGCAGGGCCACACTCGTGCAGATAGGAGGCGGTGGAGGAGGGGTAGCAGATGGGCGTAGAAGGGTGAACTCGCCCAAGTGAAAAGCAGGCACTCAACTCCTGCCCATTACTAGCTCCAAGCGTGACCTTTAATGCTAATGTACACCACGAGGCCATCGCTGGCGTGGGGTCTCTTGTTTGCACAAACACTTACATCTAACAAACGAACGACCGCACAGCCTTTCTGCCGTGGGGCCTCTTCTGGTTCCAAGTGTGCCCTGAACTGAACCCCTCGGTTCTGGCGGAGGTGCCACGTGAACCTGCATGCTGACTCTTTCATCACTGTCCTTTTAATTACTGCACGTACCCGATTTTATTATCCAATTATGGGCAAGATTAAAGTTCGTCAGACTACTTGTTTTATGTGAAATTCCTTCATTTCCAAAGATCAGAGGAACATTACAGAACAAATGAAACCGTCGGTTGCAAATTATACAGCTTGATTTATCACCTATCCTCCATAAACAGCAGCACCGGCTCCGAGCGTCTCCCCAGCATAATGGGCCCGTGTATACAGTGTACTGTATATCTTTTCATTTCAGCCCTGGAAAAAAACACGATATATCCCCGGAGGGAGTCATAATTTCACGGAATGTATAGGCTGCAGGCTCCAGGGCGCCCAGCCAGTTTGTTACAGCAGATGGATGAGAGCCCACTGTTTCATGAAATTGCTTTTGAATATTTGCAGAATGACCTTTCCCCACTCCATCTCACCAAAAATGCATTAACTCCTGCTACACACGATGGAAAAACGCGACGTGGAACGCCTCTCCCGTGAGGCCCGCCTGGAACACCACATCCTCTTCTGCAGCAGCTTTCTGGACATGGTCCCCACCATCAGAGATGCCGTCCCCTGGCATTCCGTCCCAGAAAGGAGAGGGGAGGGCACACAGGCACCCGCGGGGTGACACACCCTGCAGCATGCAGCCAGCAGGTGCATTTCCATGTCCCTGGAGCTCGTGGTGTATGTCCTGTTATGGTCTGTGTACCCTTTCCCTTGGATTTGAGCAATCTGATCCCTATTTCCTGCTGTTCATTTGGGATCTCCTGATGGAGCTCCATGCCCACTCCTCTTCCGCGTCTTCAAGGGCATCTTGCCCTTGGTAGGGGGCCCATGTGTCGGGGGAGGGGGCAGTCAGGAAGGCAGAACTGCTAGGAGGCTGTCCACATATGTATTTGGTTCTGTTATAGGGTCAGGACTTTGGTTTCTCCTCTGGTGTGGGAGCGTGAAGTTCGGAGGCTGGCCCTAGGGGAGGTGACCAAGAATGGGCTGGGGACTGCAAGGATGAGCTGGAGCCAGCTCCATTCTTTGCCTCTGACTGTGGTGCCGTTGCTCTGCAGAAGTCAGGACCCTGGTCTACAGTGAACTAACCATGCCTGGCCCAGGAGCTGGGGAAGTTCAAGAGGGATTTGGGGAGGATGGGTGGCGGCCAGCCTGCTGCCACATTGCACCAACAAGCTGGGTCTGCAGGTCAGTGAGGTGCATGTGGGCAGAATGCCTGCTGTTTCCACCGGCTGCATAGACCTGGCACCGTGCGCTCGCCTGGCCTGGCCCAGTGCAGCCTAAAACATGGTTCCGCTCTAGAAAGTCACCTTGCCCACCCTGTCTACTTGGTGCCTCACATGTCTCGTGGTACCACTTACTCTCCAGATACCGACAATGTATCTGTGTTATGTGAGACAGCCAAGCCCAGATGCAACCAAACTGTCACTAATGCATCCCAAGTCCCTCTTTTTGTCTTGGGATAATGTTTAGTTTTCTCTTAGCTGATTAAAACTCTCCCTCTGGTGTTTGAAGGACATGTGAGGTTAGGTGGTATTAACACATCTTATGTAGATGATAGAGGGTTGATGGAGGGAGAAAAATATATTTGGTTTGTCTACCCACACGTTTGTATCAAAATAGGAAGGAAGCATCTATATGCATTGTAGTTTCATTTCTACAAGTTGCTAGTGGTTGTAGCTGGCCTTGGTCATTATTTTCCACTAGATCTGCTACTCACTCCATGTTCCCTTTGCCTTCCGTGGGCACCCCAGGTGGTGGGCCGAGGCTGGGATTTGGTGAACCTATTTTGTAAAGGCTCAGGGAGTAAACATTTGGGCTTCAAGGGCCATATAGTCACTGTCCTGGCTGCTCAGCTCTGCTGTGCAAAAGCAGCTATAGACAACGTACACACCAATGGCTGTTGCTGTGTTACAATAAAGCTTTATTGACACAAGTAGGTGCAGGGCCAGATTTGGCCTGTGGGCTGTTGTTTGTTGACAGCTGCCCATGGCCATTAGAATTGTATTGGTATCATTTTCCAAATAACTGATCGCACGACATAGGAGACCCGGGAGGCAGTCCAGAGAACATCCTGCGTTGCACACGCTTGTCCTTCGTGGCACAGAACCAACCCATTGTACCCTTGATAGTTGGTACCAGTCATCTCAGTTGGGACAGGAAGCCCCTGGGCTGTCGATTCAGTGGGAAGAGGAGCCCAGGGTGCTGATTGACAGTGTTACCTTCTAGGTCAGCAGAGTCACTGTCATGTACCCTGGTGGAAGCATTCTTCCCTTGGGAATGAACGCCTCTAAGCCTGGTTCCTAGTGGATTTACCACAGATTACAGGGAGAAGCCCCTTTCCTCCTGGATAATACAGCTCCCCAGAGGGAGCTGCTCAGCCCTGACCAGATTGGGAGAGCTTAGCATGCCTGCATCTTCATTCGGTACACAAGCATTTACTGAATACCTACTGTGTGCCAGGCAGGCATTTTCTCATCATGCCCTCCCTGGAGCTCCCCGTTCTGGCCGTGGATGCACATCAAACAACTCAATAGATGCATAATTGCAAATGGATGTTATGTCAGAGACAGCCGAGAGGCTCCCGTGCTTGGGGGCCAGGGGATGCCTCTCTGAGGAGGTGACTTTCAGGGAGTTGCCTGAAGGATGAGAAAGATGCACTTGTGCTGCAAGCAGCCCAGGAAAGGGCTTTGACAAAGGCCCTGGTGTGTTTGGTACAGTCTGGCTGGAGTCCGTGCCCCATGGGGAATGCGGCACAGAAGCTGAAGAGCGAGTTGGGAACGGGATTATGCAGGACTGGGTGCCAGGAGGCATGGATGCGGCTGCAGGTGCGTTGGGCAGCTGTGGAGAGGTGGTAGGCAGGGAGGCGGCCTGCCCTGGCAAGGAGATCAGGGAGGTCAGGCAGGGCCCTCCCGTCTGCACAGGGAGACATGAGGGTGCTCTGGATCACTGTGGTGGCCACGAGAAGACCTGGGTTGAAACATGGGGCCATATTAGAAGGTGGCGTGGACAGCACTTGCAGATGGTTTGTTGGTGGGATGCTGGGAGGTGGCGTGAAGGATGCCTCCCTGGGTTTTGGGAAGGTGGTGCTTCTGTGACAAGTGCACATACAGGGAAGGTTGGCAGACGAGAGGGAGGGCAAAACATTTAACAAATTGTGGTAAAATAAACACAACACAAAATGCATTCTCTTCACAGTGTGGAAGTGTGCAGTCCAGGAGCAGGACGCACGCGGACACTGCTGTGCAGTCGTCCCCACCTTCCATCTCCAGAACTTTCTCATTTTCCCACACGGAGCTTGGTCTCCATCCAGCACCAATCCCCCATTTCTGCGCCCCCGGCTCCTGCCATCTGCTCAGTCTCTGTGAGTGTGACTGTGGCAGGGACCCTCCCTCCCGTAAGTGGAATCATGCCACCTTCATTCTCTCGAGATTGCCGTGTTTCCCTCAGCGTGATGTCCTCAGGGCTCTCCTGTGTGGTGGCAGGTGCCAGGCTGTCCGCTCTCTTCGGGGCTGAATAACATTCCACGGGGTGGGGGCCATCGTTGCTTCTCTGTTCATCCACCAGTGGACACTTGGTTGCTTCCATGAACGTGGGTGCACAGGGATCTGCTTGAGACCCTGCCTTCCCTTCTTTGGGTGCCCCGGAGGAGACTGCTGGATCATATGCTAATTCTTTATTTCATTTTTGGAAGAGTCTCTAGACTGTTTTCACAGCGGCTGCACCATTTTACATTCCCACCAGCAATTTCTTCACACCCTTGTCAACATTTGTTATTTCCATTTTTTTTTTTTAAATAACAGCCATTCTCATGACGTGCTTCTCGCAGTGGTTTCGATTTACATGAGATGAACCTCTAAGTGTGGACATTGAGGCTTGAGATCCTTCTGAGCCGTCCCCGTGGCAGTATCAGGCACACGGCATGTATCTGGGGCCACGTTGCAGAGGAGAGAAGGGTTAGCATCCTTGGCACGCAGGTGATCGTGTGGCCCAGCCTGGAGGAGGGCCCAGGGAGGAAGGACACCAGATCGGGTCTCAGTGGAAATCCACCAAACACAAGTGGGCGAAGTGGGGGAGAGACAGTAGCCCCTGGGGAGGAAGAGCCAGTGCTGCCAAGGAAAGGCAGGAGGAGAGGGTGCTGTAGGCCAGAGATGGAGGCGACCCCCTGTGAAAGATTTGCTGTGAGGCCAGTGACCGTGGGCAGCAGGGGCACCAGACAGCGTGCCACCACAGAGGGGTCTGTGGGGCCTGGGCTCCAGCCGGGGCGCTCCAGCCCCCAGAGGTAGTGGTCCTGAGAGATCACATTACTCATTTCTGCATTCCCAGCCTGCAGGCAGAAGAGCCCGTTTCAGGTGCATGGAGGATGGCCTTCGGTGGTGCCCACGTCTCCTCTGAGCATGGAGAGTGGGTGAGATGCCGGGTCCAGCAGAGTAGAGCTCCTGCAGACGTGTTGGTTTAGCTGGCTCTGCAAATCCTGTTATCTAGAAATGTATGTCATTTGGGGCTTGCATTGGCTGATCTAACAGTGACTAAAACACATAGGAATTAGTTTTTCACAGATCACAAGACTCCTAAAGAAGCTGATTCAGGACCCGTGCAGCTGAGCCTAGGGTTTTGTTTGTTTTTTTGGCTCTCTGCTCTGGCGTTCTTAACGTGAGGCTTTATCCTCATGGTTGCAGAATGACTGCTCCTCCTCCAGCCATCACTCTCACATTCCAGGCAGGAGGAAGACAGAAAGGCAAGGGCACGGGCATATGTTAGCTGAGTCAGCTTCATTTTCCCTGAGGCCACACACGGTAGATTTCTGTTTGCCTCTCTCTGACCGGACATGTTCACCCGAGAAGTATTTTAAATTGGACACCTTGCCATGTTGCACAAAATCAATGTTCTGTTACTAAAATAGAGCATTGAGGGAAGGAGAGAATGGGTTTTGGTGGGGCCACTAGCATTGGCTCCTGCAGCCAGGAAGACAGAGTTGGCGGGTGGGGCCAGCAGAGAAGGGACACCCAGAGGTGCTCATTACAGAACCAAAATGTCACATCAGGAATCTTTAAACGGGGCTTGAACTATTTTCACCTGTTTTGACTCAGCAACTACTCCAAATGTCTCTTTCTTTACAAATTCCCAACTCATGAGACCATAGCATTTCCCTTTATTCATAAACAATTCTTTCTGGCTGCTAAGGAAAAAAAATAAGATAATTTGAAAATACATAATTATCCGAAGACGATATTAATTCTACTTCCATGTCCCAGCAGGGAACTCCATCCTGGAGAATTCATGAATGCCTGACCCATAGAATTGTAATGAAAAAAAAAAAGTCACAGGAGACCAACATTTTGAATTATTAATTAGATGAGGGTTTCCTGGGCTCTTTGGGTTTAATTACCCAGAAGACGAAGAGCAGACAGAGAGAGAGAGAGAAGACACAGATTTAAAGGAGCTGCGGTCTTGGGCACTGCTACACTTGCACCCTTTCTGGAAGGCGGTAGCTGTGGGCTCCGGGGCAGAGACTCCCAAGAAGGGGTCTTGGGAGCAGGAGTGAAGGAGTGAGTGAGAAGGACCCCGCTGTGACAAGGAGAGCGCCAGCTACGAGCACTGCGCTCCATCCTGGTGCGTGAGTGACCTGGGCGCCCGGCAGGTGGCAGGTGCGGGGCTTCCCTCCGCGCACACACGTCTGGAGATGCCCGGGATCTCAGCCCGGCTCCCGGAGCCCCGCTGTCCTGAGGATTCGCTGGGCTTCCCGAGAGAGAAATCGCGGAGGAGCCTCTTGGAACTAAGGTCCTATTTGGATGTAAGGGGATGGAGATTTTGCAGCGAAGCCACCCTATTCCGTGGGGGGATGTCTACTAAATGAGGACCCACCCCAGGAGGGTGCCCTGCACCCCGCGATGGTGCGCTGCTGTGTGGTGTGGGGCCGCCGATCTGACCGAGGCACATAGGCCCTGGGAGCCTGCCGCGGCCTCCTGTGGGGATGGGCAGTGCCCTCTGACCCCTGCCCTGGCCAGCTGCTTTCTGCCTCGCCCTCTGTGACTTCCTCTCATGCCCGGCAAGCGCCAGCTCCTTCCCACCTGTGTGCTGCCCCGCCCGTCTCTCTCCCTTCTGGAATGTGCTTCTTCTGGGCTGACCCCGTGGCCCCTTGAGCACTGTGGACAGTCCCTGCTCAGCTGGGAGGGCTCCAGGAGGACCTGTACCTCCTCCAGGTCAAGGCCTCCTGTTACCCTGTCTCCAGCCTCTCATACTGCTTTTGCGGTTTTTAAAATTTCATGTGATGAGGCTCCAAGCAGACCTCGTTCAGTGCCCAGGCAGTGGCCTGGAGGATGAGTGTCCTAGGCCTGGAGCAGAGTGCGAGGTCCTGATGCCAGAGAGAGAATGTCCGGGAAAGTCAGGGCGGCAGATGCAGCGGCTTCCATTGACTTCTGAGATAAATGCAGGGTGGGCAGGGGCCCAGGGGCTTGTTCAGCTGTGGGCCAGGGGATGCCTGTCTTCAGGCCCAGACGGTGGTGGTGGCCGTGGTCCCGGTGCTCGTGGTGTGCTGGCCGGGCTCCATGGGCTCTGAGCGCTATTCCCAGGAAAGAAGGGGCCGGGGCCCCAGTGTGGACTCCTAGCAGGTGGCTGGGTCCGTTTGGAGTTGGCACAGAGGGGAGACCCACAGCGTGACATGCACCAGATCCCCACGTGCATTAACACCATCATGTTCCCATCAGTTTGGACCATCCGAGGCTGGACGCGAAGCTCAAGTGAGTTGGTGGATTGGAAACCACATAACGTGGATGCTTTGCCTTCTACCTGCAGTGTTTTTTCTTCTTGTGCCAGAAACCTAAAAACGTTTGTTATGAGCAAATTAAATTTTACTTGTTTGTTTTGTAAAGAGCTGGCGAGTCAGAGGGTGGCCGCAGAGCACATGCTGTCAGAGATGAGACTTTGTCACACGTGTCCTGAGTGCAGAGAAGCCACAACCCCGACCTGTGAGCGCTGGACCCTACCAGGCCATGTCCTTTGTCCAGGCAGGACCGCAGGCATTTCCCTGGTAAACTGTCAGAATTCTGAGACCACGTGAAAATGGCATACTTACATTTCAGAGCCAACTTGTGTGGAGTGTTTTGAAAGGCTTTTGATAAAGAAGCATATGTTGTCTGGGACGCCCAACCCTGACGCCAGATGAGAATTTCATTCCTTCCAGGAGCCGAAGGGTGACCTGGACTCTAGGAGCCAGCGAACCTTCTGCGCACGGAGAGGTGTCTGCTCACGTTTTTCCTACCTTCCTGGGTCTGCGAGGTGGGGATGGTGAGGTTACACCCAGGGCCGGGGAATTTCTGTGGGGGTTAAATCAGGTGCTTCCTGCAGGAGCACAGAGCACATGCTTGGGGTGCTTGGGGAGCTCGGGCTGTTCATTCCTTGCACACCGACAGGGAGGTGTGTTCGTGGATGCTTGCAGAGATGTATTCACACTGACACATGTGCACACACACACACATGCAGGTCTCCTGAAATGCCCAAGAGAAAACTGGTTTTAAGTGGTTATTCCTGTGTGTTAGGTTTGAACGGAGCCAGGGCGAGTTTGACTAGAGGGTGGGAAGCCCACCCAACAGCCCAGCCAGCAGGTGCTCGTGGGTGGCTTCCTGTTGCCTCCCAGGTGAATTTGCCCTCCAGCCCAGGCTGTGCCATCATTGCCCCCCGATGGGATCAGGACCGCCACTCCCGATGTGTGAGCCACCACCACGACCTGCGCTGGCAGCTGGGATGCAGAGAGTGGTAGCCCTGATGAGCAGAGGAGCTGGCTCCCCCACCAGGCCACCTCCCACACAGACACCGAGGCCAGCTACCTGGTCTTGCCCCTCGGCCACGGACACCCTCTCCATGCCAACCACAGCCCACTGTCATCCACGCTGTGGGGCCTGGCTCCAGGGCAATCCCCCCAGGAAGGCCTTTGGACCCTCCTGCACCTCCTTTGAACCTTTTCATTTGGACCGCACTTGTAGGACTTGGCGTTTCTGTTGTGCGCTGGCCCCAGCAGAGCTCCTCGGAGAACGGCCACCCCAGGCTGGGCCCAGGGGTCTTTAATGGCTGGAGCCTCCGCAGCTGCCCATCCCCACATGGCCGCTCTCCCAAATCCCAGTCTGATCAGGACACTCCCAGGCGGCAAAGCCATCATCGGCCCCCCGTTGCTCCCAGGCTAAGGTCTGGAACCTTCCTCATCCCTGTCTCCAGCCTCATTTCGGGTCACACTCCCTTTCCCCGGCCACAAACACGTTTGCCAGCACACAGTGGCAGGCTCTTCCCTGCCTCGGGGCCCTTGCACACGCTCTGCCATCTGCTCGGACTTTCCCTCCCCTACTTGGCCTTCAGGTCTGAGCTTGGATGTCACTGACTCAGAGAAGTCTCCCCTGGGGTGTCCTTGCCCCCCTCCGTTCGCCCCAGATGGCGCGTGCCCGCTCACCACCGCAGGTAACTGCACACCTGTCCTTGCCCTGGGTTGAGTCAGGTGTCCCCACCGGGCGTCCTGGAAGGCAGAGCCCCGTCTGTCGTCTTCGCCACCGTGTCTGCAGCTGTCAGCACAGGGTCTGCACGGGGCATCTGCTCAAAAGTAGTTGTGTTTGTGACTCCGTGGAAGGCCTGCACGAGCTCCCTCTCTGGCTCACCCGTCCCCGAAATGGCCTCTCCTACACTTCGGGTTGTGGAATCCAGGCCTGCCCGAATGAGGTGTTTGCAATGAGACCTGGCTTTGTGGGGTTGCTGCTCTATCCTGGAACCAGACACTAGCTGCTCTCTGCTCGCGGCCCTCGGGCCCTGTGCTTGGGGTGAGCGGCCACACTTCCAGGGCAGGGTGTGCAGATGGCAGGCGGCCCACCCCCAGCACCCCGCCTGCGAGCATCAGAGCTGGCATGGGACCCGTAGCCCCCCGCCTGGCAGGGTGGGCTCACATCTGGGGAGGTGTTTGCACAGTTCTCCAGGGTGGCCCTGTTGGGGGAAGCCATCCCCACAGTAGTGGTGGGTTTGGTGATGTGCCCTTTCCCGCCGGATCCTGCTGGATCACCTCCCAGGGACCTGGGAACTAGGGAGTTTTTCTTCGTTTTGCAGATGAGGAATGGAAATGCAGAGAGGAAAGAGGTTTGCCTCATGCTGAACAGCTGGCCAGTTGCAGCCCCAGCCTGTGGCTCAGGGCACTTTTCTTTCTGTCCCTGGGCCCCTGAGGCTGTGTGTGACTGGTGGGTCCATGCCACGTGGGCGACCTGGCGGGGACCGGCCCAGGCTGTGAAGGGTGAACTGACATCCAAGACCACCGGCACTCGGAAAGACGTATTCAGATAATGGGGTGTAGATGTTCACACACAAGTCCCCTGAGACTCGTGCAGACCTCCCAATGCCAGCATGTGCACACCCAGACTGACACAGGCAGAAATGTGTGCACCTGTTAGTGGCAACTGCAGTTTCCTGGTTCAGAACGTTCAAGTCGGACACATTCTGTCTAGTGTCTCAGACCCCAGGTGAGAGGATCTCGGGGCGTCCTTGGGCCCAGCCTCCTACTTCTAAAGTGTTCAGACACCCAAAGCAGCACGGAATAAGGCCCTGTCTGCAAAAAGGGCACTTCCCCAGCCACCCAGTGAGCATTGGGGTCCCTGCAAAAATGACAGGCTTCTTTTTGGCAGTTTGAGGTTTAAAATTGCACAGTAGAACCAATAGGTCCATCTGTCTCATTATGATGTTTGTCATGATACAAATACTGAAATGTTTGGTTGTGGGTGCCCCTGGATGAAACTTAGGGTGTCCAGTGGAATTGTAATGCCGTGGCGAGCCGTCCCACCGTGGCAGGGGACAGCTCCCGTGCAGTGCTCGCCGTCCAGCAGTGCTGTGGTTCTGAGCCACTGCGTGGGAGCCAGTGCCCAGGAGGAGCACCGTGATTTCCATGGGGTGTCCCAGGGGCCCCAGGACCAGGAGGCGGGAGCCCCTGCCCTGGAGTCCCAGGGCTCAGATGGGCCTTAGCGCTCCAAGTTCCCCATCTGGAAGCACAGAGCTGCCCGGATGCCACGGTCCCGACCAGGGCAGCGCTGGAGAGACGGCATGTTCGTGTGTTGGTGCCATTGCTGCGACCGAGTCATCGCAGAGAATTGAACTTTAAATTGTGTGATATGCAGGAAGAATGAACACGGAAACCGTTCTGCCCGGAACATCTTAATTTCTGGAATCATTATAGTCTGATGAGTTTAGTTCTCAAATGGACTCGGTGCCAGTTGGATGGTGAATCGCTCTGATTACGCGCAGAGTGATATGAGGAGGACGGCAAGCTGAAATTAGCACTCCAGAAGGGAGAAAGCCGTCTGAATACAATATTAGAAGATTCTATGAGATTCTATTTCTAGGTAATTTGGACTTCCTGAGTTACTCGAGAAACTTAATTTTTTTCCCATCAAGCAATATCTTAGTCTGAACTCTTCTGGTTACAAAAGTGATAAATCAGTGTAAGGCAAAGGGAGATGTTTTATAAGTGAGGATTACCTGCCAGGGAAGTGAGGTGTGTTCTCCATCCTTCTCTCAAGGGGCAGCTCTGCAGGATGCTTGGGTGGCTCAACAGTTGAGCATCTGCCTTTGGCTCAAGCCATGACCCCAGCGTCCTGAGATCGAGTTTCGCATCGGGCTCCCCCCGGGGAGCCTGCTTCTCCCTCTGCCTGTGTCTCTGCCTCTCTCTCTCTCTGTATCTCTCATGAATAAATAAATAAAATATTTTAAAAAACAAAACAAAAACCCAAAAGGGTAGCTCTGCTGTGCTGGAGGCCTGCTGGGTCCTCTCCTCTAGGAGAGGAGAGGATTTTTTAAGTTAGTTTTTTTTTTTAAGTTTAAAAAAATCAGTTTCATTGAAATCATTTACATATAGTGCAATACATCAGTGTAAAAATACAATTTTTGTACTTGATGACTGTTGAGGAAGATACACAATAATGTAACCGCTGCCATAGCAGTGACGGAGAATACCTCCATGACCCAGAAAGTTCCCCTGTGCCTCTGGGGGCCAGTCCCAGCCGCATGTGGGTCCCGGCATCTTTGCTTCTGATCATGGTTTCTCTTTGCGCCCAGTGTCTCACACACGGATTTGCAGCATGTGTGCTTGCATCTGACGTCTCTTACTTAGCGTAACACGCTTTTGCTGCCCGTCCACAGTCTCGCTGAGTGCTGGGCTGCTGCACGGCTCTGTGGTGGTTTGCTTGCCTTTCACCAGTCAGTAGATATTTAGGTTGTTTCTAGCTTGGAGTACAGGACACGCCTTGTGTGGACTTAGGTTTTCTTATTGCGTCGTAAACACCCAGGAGTGAGATCACTGGGTCACAGAACAGGTGTGTGTCTGATTTTGTAAGAAACTGCCAGGCTCCCCCAAAGAGGGTGTGTCCTGGCCCAGCAACATGTGGGCCTCTGGGTTTCTCTGCATCCTCGCCCACCTTGGTACCATCGGTCTACTTTCAGCCGTTCCGGTGAGCGTGGTTTTAGTTTCCACTTCCCTGACGATTAACAATGTTGACCAACTTTTCTTTTATTTCCACTTGTTCCTCTTCTTTGGTGAACTAACTGTTCATATGGCTCATCCTTTTAAGAAAATTGAGTTGTCTTCTCATTATTTAGATGACAGAGTTCTTTGTAAATTTGGGTATAAGCCAGTCCTTTGTGAAATAAATGTTTTGAAAAATTTATCTTCTAGTCTACCCTGTCCTGTCATTTTCTTAACAATGTCTTTTATTTAAGATTTTACTTATTTGTTCATGAGAGAATTGTTTTTTTTTTTTTACTTTAGCTCACTTTACAATTTATTCAATGGTGGGTTATGAAAATTATCAACAGCCCAATTTGTAGGTGAAGAAATACTTGGTGGGGGGGGGCAAAGTCCTGCAGAAGCTGATGAGTGGCCAAGGCAAGTTTCAGATGCAGCAGTGCTCTCGGCCCCATACTTTCCTGCCCCATGGTGGAGGCGTGGCCTATAGGGTAGGCAGAGAGAGAGGCAGAGGGAGAAGCAGACTCCCTGTGGGGAGCCCTATGAGGGACTTGATTCCAGGACTCTGAGATCACATCCTGAGCCAAAGGCAGAGGCTTCACTGACTGAGCCCCCCAACCCCCCTCACCAACATTTGGATTTCTAACCTGCAGAACTGTAAGAGAGTAAATTTATGTGTTCCTGAGCCAGCCAGCTTGTTGGAATGTGTCATAACAGCTGAAAGGAATGAACACACAATCCAAAGGGAAGGAGGCCATTTGTTCCCACATCAATTCACTAAACCACACAGAGGATGTCTGGTTCCATGTGTCCACTTCTTCGACCAAACACAGGGCACAGGAGGGTGAGGCTGCCCAAGTGGCTGGGGGTCAGGACACAGGGGCAGGCCATCCCTCCACAGACAGAGGGCTGCTGGCCAGCTCGAGAACCCCGGTGCCCTGTGTCCTGCCCCCCCGCCCCCCTGCCCACCTGGCCTTTGCTCCAAATGACCTTGGAAAGCCTGCTCCATCCTTCAGTGATGGAGCCTGACTGCAGGCTGGGTTGGGCTCCCAAATCTGTGTCTCTGGAGGGCTGTGCTGTCGTCCCTCCAGGCATCCCTGGGCATAGGGAAGGGCTGGTACTTCCGTTGTCAGCACCTCCGTGGTCACAAGAGGGATCCCAGCCTGTGCTCAGAGTCTCCATCTGCCTGCCAGCTGCCCTGTGTTCCCGTCTGTGACATGGATGTACTTATGCTGCCTGAGTCTTGTGGAAAGGATGAAAAAGATGCTCGTGTAAAACCGAGCACTGTCTCGAGAGTGGATTCAAAGCTCAGTGTGCCAGTCCACAGGAAGGTGGCCATGCAGGCCATATCACGGGTGTCCTGGCGGGTGACGGCGTGGTGTTTTGGCAGATGCATTGCCAAAACCAGCCAACAGGCTGCTCACAGCGACCCGTACACACATGTACACATGGGCTGACTGCTTTAAAAGCTAAAAATTGGGCAGCCCGGGTGGCTCAGCAGTTTAGCGCCGCCTTCAGTCCAGGGCATGATCCTGGAGACCTAGGATCAAGTCCCACGTCAGGCTCCCTACATGGAGCCTGCTTCTGCCTTTAAAAAAGAAAAAAAAAAATCCTAACATTCTTCTTCTTCTTTCTTCTTTCTTCCTCTTCTTTTTTCTTCTTCTTTCTCTCGCTCTTCTGGTTTCTTCTGCTGGCTGCGTTCCTTGCTGACTTTGAGTTTTCAGTGTTTAGCCTGTTCCACAGGATAGGAGGGATGACTGGGTGGGATTCCTGTGGGAAGCCGGAAGGGAGGAAGAAGAGCTCCCAGTTGCCCAGCAGTGGCCCCATGAGGTGAGGGAGGGAGCCCGAGTGCCCCCGAAGACCCCCGGTCCCCCAGCAGCCTCCTGGGGGACATCTTCTCCGCATGTATCCCCAGGTCCAGGCCTCTGCCCCAGCTCTGACACCCTGCTATCCTACTGGTGTCTGGGCCCCTTGCCCTCAGATCTATGTGTTGGGCAGTGTACCTGACTTGTCCTGCGGTTCTTCTGCTGCAGGGGATGTGGATGCTGGTAGCAGACCTCTAGGGATGCACATCCGCGGGGCTGGCTGTGTCTTGGAATAGGCTCCATGGAGCCCGGAATCCAAGAGGTGGAAACCAGCCGTGTTTTGTGTATGGGCCAGAGAGGCACTTGATTTTATGGGAAGGAAGCCTTAGAGCAAGAGAGGGAGGAGGACATAGCGGAGGGCCAGGGCTGGGGAGAGCCATGTTCTGCTCAGGACCTGGCCATGTGGATCTGCAGTAGAGCTATCCGTGTCTTGCTCGGATACCCCTTGTGGGGCTGGGGCACCCCTGCTCCAGCCATGGGGCATACTCTTGGCTACTGGCTCTGCCTCTGGTCAGTGGGGCTGCTTCCTTGGCAGGCAGGCCGCATGGCCCCATCCCCCCGTGCAGTCTGCAGCTACATCTAGCTCCCGGTGCCCTGCTCAAGGGGACCTGAGCCTGGTATGACTCCTGTCCTTGCCCTACTCCCCATCTTGCTTCCTTTAGGACACTGACAGACCCCCTCACTAAATCACACGCCCCCAGATCCCCGCTGTAGGCTCTGGGAAACATGATGGAGGACACCCTTCAGCCCGGCCCATCACATTTCCTCCGGCCAAATGGCCTTCCACGAGCTCTTCCCTCTGCCTTGCATGGTCTTCCTGCGCCTGCTTATCTTGTGAGCCCTGCTCTGCCCTCCAGCGCTTCGCAGGCCTCACTTCCTCTGGGAAGGCTTTCTTGGCTTCCCTAACTGGATCCAAGTCCCTGATAGGAGACCTCTGCTCCCCCCACTCCCCTGTGCCGGGTCCCTCTCCCATGAATCGGTTGTTACAGTTACTATCTGACATTTATTTGTACACTTGTTTGCTGAATGTATGACTTTCCTATTAGTGTGTAGCTTCCATAAGGATAGGAATCGATCACTGCCATATTCCCAGTCCCCCGGCCTGGGGGACACTGGTAGAAGGAATATTTGTAGGAGGGATTGTAAACACAGCTGGAGAAAAAGCCAAGGAGGAGAGGTTGCAGTGGCCAACGCTGGCAGTTGCTCCAGAAGGGCATGTGTGACAAGGCCTGGGAACTGGCCCCTGGATTGGGCAAGCTGGAGGTCCCAGTGGGCTTGAGGACAGCAAGGTCATGCAGTGACAGAAGTCACAGTGGGCCAGTCAGTGTGGTGGGGACCTGGGGGAGGGGTGGCGGTGATGCCTCCTAGGATGGCAGGGTGCCAGGAAAGAGCCACCCAGGGTGAGCCTGACTCTTCTTCTGTGAGACTGATTTTCACTCTAGGCATGGATCCCCTCCTATATGTCCACCATTTCCCCTGCAGCGCATCCCTGGGGAGCTAGTGGAACTGCCAAATTCCTGGGGGAGGCAGAGAGGCCAGCCTTTTGTGGCCTCCCCAGGGCTGT
This sequence comes from Canis lupus dingo, assembly GCF_003254725.2. Taxonomy (NCBI): domain Eukaryota; kingdom Metazoa; phylum Chordata; class Mammalia; order Carnivora; family Canidae; genus Canis; species Canis lupus. Next base: position 57,591,246 of record NC_064245.1, read on the forward strand.
ATGTGCCTGGAGCCTCCACACTGAAGCCTGAGCACCTAGTGCTCCTGCCAGTGCTCCCATCAGGGTGGCTGGTGTCCAGTCCACAGCCAGCAGGAGTGCCCATGTCTCCAGCGGTGATGAGACTGGAGTCCAGCTGGTCACTGGGGCTTCCTTCAAGGTCTAGAACAGGAGGAAGCCATGTAAGAGTTGATGGACAGTGGTCATTTCCATGGAGAACTAAATTGGGCGTTCGGGGTGGGGGGGACTCTCTATTGTCCCAGTGCTAAGATATTGGAAGTGGACAGACTCACCTTTGTGTTTACCTCACTGGCCGTCAGGTTCAGCACCCCACTCCCCACCCCCATGTCATGTACCCGAATCCCTGCAAAGTAGCCAAAGTCCTGTGACCACACACCTCCAGTGACAGGGGCTGCCCTGCTTCCAAGCCAATGCTACCTTGGGGCAGCTCCTAAGGTATGGTTTTATAAAGCTCTACTATTTTTTCCTAAAAATAGGTCTCCCTTCACATGAAAAAAAAAAAGCCTGTCTCCTCCTCTGCTAACCTTTCTTTCCTGTTGCCTCTCCCTGGCCCATCCCTCCATATGGGCAAGTGCAAACAGAGCTACAGAGTATATTGGCTGTTTCCTTTGGGGCTGACCCCATCCTCTCTGAGCTGGTGTCTTTGCACATGCCGTGTCTGCCCTGTGCGATGGACACAGGGAGGTAGAGGTGGATGGAAGCTCCTAGGCTGCCATGCTGTCTAAGGAAGGTCTGGCAAAGCCACCGGAGTTCCCTGAGCCAACATCAGCCATGGGAGGAGTCCTCTGTCCCCCCAACAGACCTGGCGTTGTAGCCCTACTGCTCTCTGTCACTGGAGGAGGCCACATCGGGGAAGTTTCTCCTTCGTACAGATATGAGGGTGGATTTCAGAGGCAGCTGGATTAGTAGGTCCGTGACAACGTACCTCTTGGCCAGGACACCAGCCTGGAATAGGATGAAAAGATGGCCCGTGATTCCTGAAAAGGGCTGTTGGTGACCACGGATATGCCCACGTTTGGATCTACGGTTCCCCTTTACCTGTCCCTGGGCTCACCTCCCAGAGAGGTCTGCATGCCCCACGTTGGCCCTGCTGCAGGGAAAACCGCTATATGCAGTGATTTTGTCTGTGGGCTAACACTGATGTGCTCACTAGCTCGCCACAGTGGTGGGGGCCCCAGGAGACTCTCCATGGACTCAGCATAGTTTGGTTCAAAGGGTTTCCCCAGCCATTGTCTCATTGGACCCTCACCAAAACCTTGTCAGGTTGGTAGCTCACGGATCTCCCTCTTACAGATGAAGAGACCAAGACTTAAAAAAGTTAAACAAGAGTGGCCAGGGTCCCATGGCTGATTGGGGGAGGGGAGAGCTGGGACCCAAATCTGTGATGTCTCACTCCAGATCCTGAATCACTTCCAGTACAACACGCCATGGAAGTAGAGTCCTAGGGACCAAGGAGCCAGGATGAGACTCCTGTTTTTCTGCCTCTGGTGGGATTTGTCAGAGGTCCCTTAACCCCTTAGTCTTCCATGCTCCTACTGAGTCCAGCTGATGACACTTATGACAGCTTCAGGGTGGCCGGAGAAGGAGCACACCTGTTTCACCATCTTTGCAGCAACCACACAGAGACAGCAGTGTTTAGCTGCCTGGGGAACAGGATGTGGTGGTCCGTCTGTATACCTGGGTCCATATGGCATTCTTCCTCGACTCCAAACCAGGGCCATTTAGCAATGTTTGCTCATCATCTTACCACATGTCTTGGGTCGCCATTTCTAGCTTGCTGAGTAGGATAGGAGAGATGGTGCCTCCTCGAATCCTGTGGGTTTGCACACATCTGTCACCGAGGAGCTGTATTTTCAAGGCTCAGCTTTCCTGGTAGTGATGGCAGGTGGTAGGTGGAGGCAGAAGGATTGGGAGGAGAAAGAGTAGGAAAAATGGAGAGTCCAGGAGCTTGGAATCAGGCTCTATGGGTTAACCTGAAAGCCAGAGGTCTATTGCCTTCAACTCAGGAAAGAAGACAGCCTCTCTCTTCCCTTCCCTGTGGCATGGAAATCCTGCTCTGCCCATTGGGTACCATGATGGGAAAGGTCAGTGTCTGTTGTAATGGGTCAAGGATGCCCCAGAGCATCAGAAAGCAAAAAAAAAAAAAAAAAGAAAGTATATGTAGCCAGGGAATAGAATCAAAATCAAAGCCTCCTGGTTCCTGCTCTGATAATAATTATCATGATAGTAATATAGTTATAAACAACTAACATTTTAAAAATCATTCGATTTTTAAAGCACCATTTGTATAAATTAACTTACTTCATTTACTTTCTTTCCTACATGTGGGTTGTCCACACTCCAGAAATACAAGTGACCCTGTAGATATGATGAGAGCCAGAGGGTCGGGTGTTACTAAATTCACCTGATTCCTACAAACAGAGTGTACAAAGTGTAGGTCTGGTCCCTGAAGAGTAAATCCACGAAGAATGCATTTAGTACATGGTCAAACCTGAATTTCAACTATGTATACTTATTCATAGAGTCAGCCTCCACTCCACATTCATTATGAGTTAAAAATAAATTTACTTAAAGCAAAGTTAGTTCATTTTTAGGGCACAGATGTGAGAATGATTTTCTATCCGATGCAATTTGATATCCTGGCTATTAACTTACCAAAAGATGGCTGAGGTCTAGGTGAATATTTAAATTTTGTCAGACTAAGGCATCCCCTACCATATTTTTTTGCTAGGGAAGAGAAGTTAGGGATACTGGCCTAATTTGCATATGCAAATCTGACCAACAAACTATGCGTTCCTTGCTTGTTATCACGTATGTGCTGTCAGAAGCCTCACGGCTGAGCATCAGCTTTTGCCAGGACCATCTTGAAACTACAATTGAATAAAGGGAAAAGCACTTCTCTGTTCATAATCAAGCTTCTCTAGAAGTTAAGTCTTTGTAGGGTGAATGGGGGCTGAGTGTGCATGCACACGTGCGTGTGTGTGTGTGTGTGTGTGTGTTGGGTATGGATTCACATTGATGCAAGCTAGTGGAAGGTCTGATTTATATTCCCTCCTGGCTTAAGAACATTAATTACAGTAACTGGATAGGGTTTCTAGTTTGGAAGAGTGTTTGTTAGGAGGTCAGGGAAGACTTTCTGTCTCCTCTATCAGGCCTCCTGCCTGACCTCTTGCTGTGGTCCATGGACTCATGGTGACACAGGGGAGGATAGACTGGTTTGGCTCAGTGGCTTTCAGGGGCACATTGTAGATATTAGTACATCTGCCGGCGTCACAGGGGCAAACTATACCATGTCTCCTGCTTCATGGAGTACACTTCAATCAATGTCCATGAACCAAAATTCCATCATTCAGACCAAATGAAGCAAAATAAGGAAGGGTAAGAAGTACAATGGGACAATTCTTACCAAAATTCCAGCTGCCATTTAGGATCAGGACAAGCTGATCCTAAAATTCATATGAAATGCAAAGGCCCTGAGGTGTGTGGGTGGCTATCTTGGTTGAGTGTCTGACTCTTGGTTTTGGGTTAGGTCCCCGTCTCAGGGTCCTGGGATTGAGCCCCATGTGGGACTTCACGTCAGCAGGAAGTCTGCTCAGGATTCTTTCTCCTTCTGTCCCTCCCCCACAGAATAAAGAAATAAATCTTAAAAAAATAAAAAGAAATGCAAAGAATCCAAAATGGCCAAGAAAAATTCACACTTCCTAGGCTCAAACTTGCTACAAAGCTACAGTAATCCAGAGTGTGACACTAACATTGGGATAAATATGTAAGTTAATGGGATATAGTAGACAGGAATAAACCTTCACCTCTATGGTCAGTTGAGATTTGACAGAGATGCTAATACAATTCAGTGGGGAAAGAACAGTGTTTTCAAGGCATGCTGCTGGGACCTCAGGATAGCCACTTACAAAAGGGTGAGGTTGGACCCTTGCTTCAAAGCATGGGCAAAAATTAACTCGAAAGGAATAAGAAGATTTAAATTATCAAACTCTTAAAAGAACATATAGGAATAAATATTTGTGGCATTGGATTAGGAATTGGTATTTTTAGACATGATGCCAAAAGCAAATGTGACAAAAGAAAATATAGGTATATTAGACTGTATTCAAACTAGACATGTTTGTGTCCCAGAGATGCTATCAAGAAAGCAAAGAGACGAACCAGGGGATGGAAGAAATACTTGCAAGTCATGTGCAAAGGTCCTGGTTGTCAGAACTCTTAGAACCTAATAACAAAAAGTTAGCGATGGGCAAAGAGTCCGAGGAGACAGTCCTCCAAGGAAGTTATGCGAATGACCGATAGACATAAGAGAAAATGTTCACCTCGCTTATTATTAGGGAAATGAGAGTCAAAACCACAATGAAATACTGTTTCACAGCCTCTAGTCCATGTAAAATGAAACACGCAGGTGATCGCAAGTGTTGGTGAGCATGCACAGAAATTGGCACCAGGGCCTGCTCTGCTTCATTCTTCTCCGCCTTCCTGTCTGGCCTTAGTAGGATCCTTTCACTTACTCATCCATTAGTGATCAGTGATGACGTGGTATGTGATTGTCTCTAGCATTCTGACAAGACTACATGGTGGTTTCATCCTTAGAAACATCAAGGAGCCCAGTGACAACACGATTTGGTGATTGTGCATCAGCCAGAAAGGATTAAGGATCTCTTGCTTTCTCAAAATCATCTCATCAGCTTGATGCTCAGTGGTTTTTGTTTTTGAACCAATTGGCTTTTGCTTCGCTCGCTCCAGAGATCTTAGCAAAGATCTCAGAGTGTCAGATGGGGGGAAGGCGGGGAGGCAGAGGGTAAGGTAAGCTGTAAGTAGGGGCAGGTGGACTCTGGCTGTGGCTTCTCATTGGTCAGGAGACGCACAGGAATTTGGGGCCAACCAAGGTGACTCGGAGGGGCCTCCTCACATGGCCTGCTTTGGAGGAACAAATACTGGTCCATGAACCAAAATTCCATCATTCAGACCAAATGAAGCAAAATAAGGAAGGGTAAGAAGTACAATGGGACAATTCTTACCAAAATTCCAGCTGCCATTTAGGATCAGGACAAGCTGATCCTAAAATTCATATGAAATGCAAAGGCCCTGAGGTATGTGGGTGGCTCTCTTGGTTGAGTGTCTGACTCTTGGTTTTGGGTTAGGTCCCCGTCTCAGGGTCATATTACATACATAATATGTAATATGTCAATCCTGGGGGCTGTTCTCTACAGGCCCAACCGATTAGATTGCTGTCTGGAGCAGGACCACATCCAGGGAGTTGGATGTTCGGATCGTGCATCCTGCTGGGGGGGACCAGAGCAGCCTGGAGTCAGAAGAATAGCTTGGCCTCCAGCCGAGGAGAGCCCCAGCACCTTTCCACTGTTGCAGTAGAAGTCTACCTCAGTTCTTCACCTCGCCCCCAAGGAGTGACGTGGCAGGTGGTTGGAACGAAGCCTGAGCGCCGTGGCCCTCTGTGCAGCCCGGGAGTGTGGCGGGAGCCGGCTGCCTGGTCTCACGGTGCTGGGCGCTGCCGGCAGGCTCATTCTGGAAATCGAAGCGTCCGGCTGTGAATACAAATGTAAGGAAGCGCTTCAGACCCTGAGACAAAGGAAATGATAAATGGGTCCACTTCGTTCATCTGATTTCTTTTTTTCTTTTTCATCGAATTTCAAATTACCGCATGGAGGCACATTTTATTAATAAATCACTACTTTGGAAGTAACAGAAGATGAATTCGATAACGGGATTGTGCCCCGTGGAAAGTAGTGGCAGATAGCCAGGGGTCCCTCCTCGCCTGTGAGTGCTTTCAGGGGGCGCCTGCGTCTCACCCACCTCTGCAGCGCCCTTTCCTCCTAGTCCTGTCCAGGCGCTCTGTGTGGCGCCTTCCACAGTGAATGTCAGAAGGAGGAAGGCTGAGAGCGCTGGGATCCCTGTGCCGTCAGCTGCTTGTCGTGGCTGACCCCGTATGGTCTGCCCCCCACCGAGAGCTGCTCTGAGCATTCCGGTGTGTGGAGGCAACTTACAGGATACAGTAGATCTTTCTTCCCATCATGTGTTACCAGGCTGGGACAGGGTGAGACGAGTGACCCTGAGAGTGAGCTCCTCCTTGAATTTTGGCCCTAGGTTCCTTATTGTTTCACCCTGATCCTGGCCATGGGTATTACACAAATGTAGTGCATGCAGGAAACCTCCCTCCAGGAGCTCATGGAGGAGCGGGCCAGACGACTCAATACCAAAGTGGGCAACGACAGAGTCCATAAGAGTGATTCACGTCCCATGCTGTTCAGAGGAAGGGGGCATCCTGGAAGACTTCACAGAGTAGGTGAGGTCTGCTTGGCAGTCCTGAAGGATGGATAGGACGATGCAGCTCAATGATACACATAGTGACACAGCCATGGGACTGAGAACATGTTCAAAATTTAACTTTCATGTTAATTAGATATGTGGCCTTAAGCAAGTCACATAGCCGATGAGAGATCCAGTTTCTTGATGATTTTTAGGGTGCCCTAGTGAGCTGCTCCTGTAGATAGTGGTATAGGAGCACCAGGGCCCTCTAGTGCTTCTGAAAATCATGCAAAAATAGACAGTGAGCCTCCTGCGGCTCTGCAGCAGCCTGGAGAAGATGCTGGAGGGGGTGTTGGGAGGAGTTGAGGCAAGCCGAGCCAGGAGGGGACTAATTTAGAGGAGGTAAGTTCCTTAACATTTTCCTACCAAAGATTTCTGATTTATTTTTTTTAAGATTTTATTTATTTATTCATGAGAGACAGAGAGAGAGAGAGAGAGAGAGAGAGAGAGAGGCAGAGACACAGGCAGAGGGAGAAGCAGGCTCCCTGCAGGGAGCCTGACGTGGGACTCAATCCCGGGTCTCCAGGATCACGCCCTGGGCTGAAGGCGGCGCTAAACCGCTGAGCCACCTGGGCTGCCTGATTTCTGATTTCTTTACAAGCTTGCAGCTAATATGTAATGTCATAATATGTAATATGTAATAGGTAAGGTAATGCATTCCTATATGCATACACAACTTTTAAAAAGATGTGGGGTTATATTATTCGTATGGCTCTAAAACATGTTTTTCCACCTCATAATATATCCCAGACAGCTCTCCAAGTCCACATGTGCAGATCTACCCGATTTCTTCTCATGCCTGGTGCAGGGTCATATTGCCTGGTGGTAATACAGTTTCCTAGCCAGTCCCTCATCGATGGGCATTTTGATCATTTTCTCCAGGGATAAGTCCGCAGTGAGCATCCATGGGCAGGTACGACCGAGTGCACGGGCTCATACATTTGTAGGTTAAATTCCAAGAAGGGGGAATTTGAAGAAGTGGCATCTTTATTTTGTTTTGAAGATGACTTTGTCTTACTAATCTCTTGTAATTTATACTGACACCGAGTGTGGAAGATGAAGGAGATCACACAGGCGGGAAGGGGAGGAGGCCGCCTTGGGGGACAGCATCGCTGGGATGAGCCTGCAAAGCCCGCTCTCAGAGCATCCCCTTGTGGGGCCAGGCCTGCACATTCCCTGAGTGCTGGGAAACATGGATACACACCAGTCACACACGGGAGGTGGACACTCAGTACTTTTATCAGAGGAGAACTGCAGGAATAATCTTCCACGGTGACACAGTTTTGCTCCATGTGATTAAGATAAACCGTTTCCTGGATGACACTTTCATATCCATGTTTTCCCTTGTTCCCTAATTCCCATGTGCAGCCTTGGTGACCTTGCTTCCTCCTTCCTTGAGAAGCGGAGGCAGTTGGAAGACACAGTCCAGGTTTCTGCCGTGACTGCCGTGACCTTGCACTGCTGGAGGTGATGATGTAATTTGTCTCCTCGTTTCTCTCATTCCGGGGAGGTATGTTGACAGACTTCTTATCAAACTGCCCTTGCATTTCTGGAATGCATCTCTCAATCATATGTATTTTATTTTTGGTGTTGAATTCTATTTGCTGATTTTTCAAAAATTTTTATTTATTTATTTGCACATGCGAGAGAACGCAAATGATGGGAAGGGGTGCGGGGAGAGAGAGAGAGAGAAAAGCAGGCTCCCCAACTGAGCAGAGAGCTGAATGTGGGACTCGATCCCAGGACCCCAAGATCATGACCCAAGCTGAAGGCAGATGCCCAACTGACTGAGACACGTAGGCGCCCCTATTTGCTGATATTTTATCAGGAGTTTTTGTAGTGATATTGTTAAGTGAGATGGGGCTGTACTGTGTGTGTTTATGAAACCTTGTCAGCATTTGATTTAAGGGATTTTACATCTTTGTCCTTTATCTGTGTTCCAGAACATGAACGTTGCAAATTATCAAATCTTTAAAACTTTGGATTAGACCTTTCCAGTGAAATCCAGTGACTATCTTTTGAGGCTGGGGGAGGTGCACTTTGGTAACCCTTCTTTATGTCTTCAGTGAAAAATATTCTGTTGGCATTTTCTATCTTTACGGAGTCAATTTTGGTACATTATATCTTCTGAGGAAGTTATTCATTTTACCCTTAAAATTTTTCTTGATTTGTACTTTCTGAGGACCCTCCACACTGTTTTCCAAAGGGGCTGCACCAGCTTGCATTCCCACCAACAGTGCACAAAGGTTCCCCTTTCTCCACACCCTCGCCAACACCTGTTGTTTCCTGTGGTGTTTATTTTAGCCACTCTGGTATGTACAGAGTGGAATATTGCTCAGCTGTAAAGAAGGATGTGATCTCACCATTTGTGACCATGCAGATGGAGTTAGCAGGTAATATACTATGCGAAATAAGTCTGACAGAGAAAGCCAAGTACCATGTGATTTCACTCATAAATAGAATCTTAAAAAAAAAGAAAAACAAAAAGCAGAATCGGAACTAAAATACAGAGAACATGGTGCTGGTTGCCAGAGGGGAGGGCGGTAGAGGTTTGGGCAGAATGGTGAAGAGGAGATGGACAGAGAGGCCTCCAGTTATGGGATGAGTAAGTCAGGGGAATAGAAAGCAGGGCAGGAGGAATCAGTCAGTGTGACGTTGTAGAAACAGGGGTGGGGCAGGTGGTGAGCGCAGCATCACCTGCAGACCTGTCAAATCACTACTGTAACCCGAAACTAATGTCGCATTGTGTTCTCCATGTTATTGCATTCAAATAAAATAAAATTCTTCATTTATACATATTTATAGAAAGTAATCTCTTAGTATTTAAAATTTTCATCTGTCACAAAGGCTGTTTTCTTCCTTTAAATTTCTATGTTGCAATTCATGGGCACCCTTTCCCCTTTTTAAATTGCTGAATTAAAAAAATATGTGTAAGTTCTGCAGTTTTCTGTTTAAAAATTATTTCTGTTTTGTCCTTTTATTTATTTTTAAAATTAACTTATTTACTGAGAGTAGGCTGCACACTCACTGTGGGGCTTGAACTCATGATGCTGAAATCAAGAGCCATGCACTCTATCGACTGAGCCGGCCAGGCTGCCCCTCCGCTTTTATTGTTTTAAATTTCTTTCTTATGCCTTCTTTTGGCTTGTTTTGTTTTTGTTCTTCCTAGTTTGTTGAGGTGAATATTTAATTAATTTATTTTCATTTTTATCCCTATGGTTCTGATTATTCAAGGATATGTGGATTGTTCTTATGAGTGCTACTTTGGTTGTATTTCTAGATGTGCTTTCATTTTCATGTTTTCTAGAAATTTTGTGGTTTCATTTTTCATTTCTCCCTTGACCCAAGAGCATATTTTAAAATTTTTGTTAGTAATTTGTCATTTTATTTATTCTGGTTGGCATGCTCTTAATAATGTTTCTGTCTTAGTATTTATTTATCTTATTTATGAGTCAGAATATGATGTATTTCCACAATTGATCTAAATGCACTTGACAGGAAGAAATATGCTATATCATCAGGGTGCTGGATTGGACACAGCACTCTAAGACTGATGATTTATTTAGGTTCTCTCTATCATTGCTAGATCTTTCCTCCTTAATTTGTCTAGATCAAAACGTGGGGTTTTACATTCTCATATTATTAGCATGGGTTTGTCCAGGCTTTTCTTTATCTTCTGTCGTTTCTGCTTTGAAAAGTTGATGCTGTGCTATTTTGTACATAGACATCACTAACACTGGGAAATTCATTATGTGCTGGCCTTTAGTGTATAAAATCATCTCCTTTATCTTGTTTCACACTTTCAGACTCCAATTACAGGTTGGCACCAAGATCAGGATGCCTGCTTCCAATATTTTTGGATAAATAGCCAGAAGTGGAGTTGCTGGATCCTATGGTAATTCTGTGTCTCATATTCTGAGGAACCAATATACTTGTGTGCACATGTAGGTTGTTGGCTCGACTGGCCTTCCCAGGACCCAGACCTTCCACAGGTACCATGTATATTGATACCGACCATGACACCTCTCTCAGCCTCCAGACCCAATACTTCACCATTGGTTTCACCTCCCAGCTAGTTCTCTCCCCAACGGATCTGCTTCCTCTGGTCTCCACCCTCCGCATGGTGGTGTGACTGGTCTTCCTCGCTCCCCAGCTTCAGCTCATCACTCCTATCTCTCCATGATCTCTTGTGTATGCAGCAGCCTGGTGAGAAACAGTATCTGCCATGGGGTCCCAGACTCAAGGCTTCTGAGAGTAGTGTCTGTACTGCGGTGTCAGAGCTGTGGTAGTTGAGGGTGAGGGAAGTAGTTGACAGGGGGCTGGGGGAGCCCTGGGGAGGTCGACTGTCTTGTCTACATCCCCGTCAGCAGGCCTCCACCACACTGCTGAGTCTCCAGTCCTCTCCCTGTAACGCCACCCATGACTGCCTCATGTGGGAAGCTTCCTTGCCACCTGTAGTTGTGCTACATCTGGCTTCCTATCAGACACTGTTAGCTGGGCTGCACTTCCCTCTTAATACTTGAGTCACAACAGAATAAATGGTGGGCTTTGAGGCTGGTTGGGGGTCTCCTTGTACCACTCGTATAGGCTGAGAGGGGTCCTTGCCATCACCCGTCTCAGAGCACAGAATGGATGTGTGCAAGTCCCTCTCTCCTGTCAGGCCCTTGAGCTCACATTTACCCTGGGAAAGAGACAGGGCTCCACACACACTTTTTATTTATTTATTTATTTATTTATTTATTTATTTATTTATTTATTTATATTTTTAATTTGTTTATTTATTTGTTTGTTTTTATTTTTATTTATTTATTTATTTATTTATTTATTTATTTATTTATTTTCTACACACACTTTGATTGTCTACACTGAAGGTGTCACCTTGGGGCATCAGATGCTCTACACTGGAGCTGTCACCTCAGGGCATCAGACAGTCTACACTGGAGGTGTCACCTTGGGGCACTGATACCCCTAGAGAACATCTGATGATGTTTGCAGGTATTTGGGGTTGCCAAAACTTGAGAATGGTGACCCTGGCAGCAGGTGGGAGAGGCCAAGGATGCTGGTAGACATCCTACAGGGCACAGGACTGTGCCCTTCATAATTTATACAGCCCCAAATAGGAAATATGCCACTGTTGAGAAACCCTGCTCTGAGCCTTGGGGTGTGTGTGTGTGTGTGTATGTGTGTGTGTGTGGACGTGGATGTGTGTATATGGATATATATGTGTGTGTATGGGTGTGTATGGATGTGTGTGTTTGTGTGTAGATGTGTGTGTATGGGTGTATAGATGTGTGTTTTGTGTGTATATGTATAGATGTGTATATAGGTGTGTATGGGTGTGTCTGTGTGTTATGTGTGTGTGCTCACAAGTGACCAAGACCAGCAGTCCTGGCTAGTCTAGTTTTTAGGACTTTGATGTGAGTGAGCACATAGTACCTGTAAATACCGACTTTGCAATAAGACAGATGAAGATACGAAAGAGGGAATATGAACCTCTCAGGTCAATGTGAAGGAACTTTCTATTCTTAGTGGAAAACAAAACACCGAAGCTGCAAACCACTGCTGTGGGCTTCAAGGCAAGTCCATACAGAGTACCAGCACCGACACGATGGTCTTCCCAGCCCCACCCCCACCTCGCCTTTAAAGAAGAATTCTTTTGTTTAAAAGGATGTCTAGACAACTATGTGTGCAGTTATTTTTCCCACTACGTGGGACATTTTGGTTCTAAAGTAATGATGTTTAATTACTCTCAAGACACTATGCTAATTTCTAAGTGGGGCGTATTGGAAATCCGGCTGTTTACTCCCAGCAAACATGATTTGCAAGCATTCTCGGTGATGTTATTTCAGACAGGGCTCATTAAATTCTGGCTGAATAACAGAAGCGTCAGTTCTACAGAACTACCTTTCCAATGCTTGATGTACTCGGGTACCAGGTTTAATTAAAAATAAATTCATTCAGCTTCAAAAGTTTATACCTGACTTTCCCTTCAAGACTCTAGCCAGGACCCTAGATTTGGCGATCCCCGCGTGGCGAGGATAGTTACCGGCACCTGATCGAGAATGCCCGTGCAGGCACGGGGCAGGCCCTCATGTTGACTCATGCATCTGGATGGGTGGGTGGCAAGGGCACGGGCAGAGAACCCGCAGTGCCAGGCCCACCCTCTCCCATACAACCCTGCTGAGATTTGCCACTGCCTCGATGCCAGGAAGGCAGCCTCTCTCAACGTAGCCACAGCCCTCCAATCACACTCAATGGCTTGACTTTGGTGAGCTCATTTTGTTATGGGGCTCCAACTCCCGGCTTGCCCAGGATGGCAGCGTGTCCTTAATTGATACAGTCTGGTGGCATCTCATGCCAGCTGGGGGCTCTGCCTTTTTCAGAATTAATCCTAGCAAAGCTCTTTGATGCACACTCCTTCCCGTAGGCACCGTGGTCTCTAGGCAGCTCCCTTGGACCATGGGCTGAGTCCATCAGCCTGCCTGCTCTCCTTCCCAGGTGAGGACGTGCATCTCTTCCCCTCCTTGTCCCCTGGTCCAGCCCTCTTGGGATGCATCCACGGACCACAATAATACTCTCGGTCTGGCTTCAAACTATATTTTCAGCAAGACCCATCCTCTGTATCTTCTACCTCCACCAAGCGTTCTACAGAATGCATGATTTTATGTCAACATGTAGCCCACATAAGAGCTGGAGCTTCAAGCAGCTCAAGGTAAGTAAAAATGGTGCTAAGTAAAATACATCTAGCATCCAAGAGCAATTAAAAAAATTGTTGGGGTGCCTGGGGGTCAGTTGAGTATCTGACTTTTGGTTTTGGCTCAGGTCATGGTCTCGGGGTCATGAGATGGAGCCTCACATCAGGCTCCCTGCTCGGTGCAGAGTCTGCTTGGGATTTTTTCTCCCTCTGCTTCTCCCCACCATGCTTGTTCTTTCTCTCTCTTGATAAATAAATAAAATCTTTAAAAAAAGAAAAATAAAGAAAAATTGCCATTGTGCTTCTCTCCATGGATATTAACAGGTATCCAGTGAGCAGTCCCACAGAAATGGTTCTTAACAATTCACCTTTGGGTGCCTGGGTGGCTCAGTGGTTGAGCATCTGCCTTTGGCTCAGGTTGTGATCCTGGGGTCCTGGGGTCGAGTCCTGCATGAGCTCCCCACAGGAAGCCTACTTCTCCCTCTGCTTATGTCTCTGTCTCTCTCTCTGTGTGTCTCTCATGGATAAATAAATAAAATCTTTAAAAAAATTTACTTTCTCTGGAGGTGCCACGTATGTGCTGGACTCTGGAAAGGAGAGACGTGTCTAGAGGCTGCCCAACTGGACTGAGGTCAGGAGGATGATGGCTCTGAGTCAGTCCCGGGCCTCACAGCTAATCTCCGCCTTCCCCTCTGTGCACAGTCCCTTTCTCCATCTCTCTTCAAATGTCCCCATCTGCACGTGTCCCATGTGTCCTGCCAGGACTCTACTGATCTAGGTTTACAGACTGACTTCATGGTTTTACTAGTTGTGTGATCTCAGGTAAGGCTGTGACGTTTCTGTGAGCAGTTCTCTATAATATGGTCACAATGTGGTTCCCACCCCATAGGATTCGTGTATAGATCAATGTGATGCCCTGTGCTTGGCCTATGGCGAGTGCTCAGGAGGGGTGAGCTTAAAAATACCATAAATAAGCATACGAGATCCCTGGGTAAAGCATGCCCCGGGGCATGGAGAAGCTTGGGGTTTCAGGTTGCTTGTGTTGTGGGATCTTGAATGAGTCACTTTAGCTTTCCGGGTCTAAGAGCCCTTCTGGGGCCAACTGGCTTTTACCTGCTGGCTGGATACTGGCATCTGAGCTAGTTGTTCGGTATTTTTCCAGGTGGATTTCCTCACCCCACTAGACTGCCTGAACCCCGGGAGCGCTGGGAGTGGCTGTGCCCATGGGGTCGGTGTGGCCTGTCCCTCTGCATCGCCACCTCTGTTTTGGACTCTGGCGACCACCTGCTTTCTCTTCTCTGCCCCCCACATGTGATGAGCAACATGGAGCAGGCATGGCCCCTGGGGGGCAGGGTGGAGCTGGGCCTGGGGGCCTCAGGCAGCCTCCACTTATTCAGAGGTTCTGCTTGGGGCTGGGTGGGAAAAAAACCCTCTTTGCCTTTGGGCCCACGTGGGATTTTCTGATCTCATCCAACCTCACCAGCAGTAAAGCAGATACTCTGATACCTGTGAGAGTCCCATGTCCATTTCTTACACACAGAATGAGGAGAAGTGCCATTAGGCAACTTACTGAATCTTCCGCGTGTGCTGGGCAGCCTGGGATACCCTATAAATGGTCACAGGAATGGAGGCCAAAATCCTGCATGGTGAGGTCCCCCTGGCATAGCTGGGTGGGGGTTAGTTAGACTGTCTCTTGTTTGTGGTCTGCAGCAGCTTGGATCCTGGCTGACATCCCTAGGTGTGCAGCAGGTTCAAGTAGATGCTCACTGGACAGGTTTCTTTAGTACGAGGACACCTTGTGGTCAGTTACCCCAGCAAGGCTCTGCCTTGTGCTCACCTTGGAGCCCGATTGGCTAGCCTGGGGCCTGATGGGCCACCTTGGGGTCCGATGGGCTAGCCTGGGGCCTGACAGACTAGCCTGGGGCCTGATGGGCTAGCCTGGAGCCTGATGGGCTACCTTGGGGCCCGATGGGCTAGCCTGGGGCCCGACCTCAGCCTGCAGGTGTGTATTCTTGGCTTCAGGAGGGTGTCCCTCACTAGGTGTCAGGGAGAGTTCCCTCTAAGGAAGCCGCTACTGTCTCTGGGGTTCCCTGGGGTCCCTGCCCTGGAGTCTGAGTGAGGAGGCACCTGCAAACCCAGCATTCCCTGGGTCCCCACCCTGGGTCTGAGCATGCTGGTTGTTGAGGGCTGCTGCTACAGGAGGGCAGTCCCTTTCTTCTTCCTGGATGACAGAGGAGGGCAAGAAGGTCTCCGGGGCACAGGGCTGGGGCCCACACACCAAACCCCGGGGTTTACTGTGTCTGTGCTGCTGGTGCAGAGGCACAAGGTCAGTGCATTTCTTGATCATTTTCTACCATCATCCTCTTTCTTAGTTCTGGTTAAGGGACTGGCGTCCAGAGAAATCCAACTGCAGTGAAACAAGAACCAGATTGGTGGGTTTTCTCACTCCCATTGGAGCTTAAGCAAGGCAGGGGACATTCCAAGCTGAAAGGCAGGCATGTGGCAGAAGGCCTGGCCTCTCCTCAGGGAGCCTGGGGCTGAGAGGCCACCGGCTTCCTGCCTGGTTGGGGAGGAGGAGGACTTGGGAGCACACTGCACGCTGGATGCCGGCTTTCCTCCACTTGGGCGCGTGCTCACTGGCCGGGACCTCGAGACAAGCAGCACAAACCAGCCCACATCCACAGGACAGAACAGGGTTTCTCTTCCAGCTTGAGGACGGAAGGCCACAGGGTCTCTCCTAGATCATCTGCTGACACAGCAGTGTCTCTGGAGAATTCAAAACTAGAAATAGAGCAGTGTGTGCCTTTTGGCCTAAAGTTCAGAATGGCCTTTAGCTAATATATGTTGGGTGGGTCCACTTCTAGGTATTTTTAGGGCAAAAGCTCAGCAGCCTGCCACTGGTCCCAAAGCAGAGGCTGGTGTCTGCAGAGTGGGGTCTGCCCAGGGAGAGGGAGCAGGCCGTCCCATTTCACGGGGGACCTCACGCTCCTGCCTCACCACGTGCTTCAGGGCCATGGCCTGAGAAGTAGACGCGGTGGGGTGCAAGAGGAGCCAGCACGCCGTCTGCCGGGGCTCCTGGCCAGCCCGTGACCTGGGAACCTGGGACCCTGGACTTGCAGAGGGGTCGGGGAGGTAGAACAGGTGCTGCCTCTGCAGAGCCAAGTCCCCGTCCCTGGCCCCGGGCTAGCTTCCCCTGGCAGGCTGTAAGAGTACTTGCACGGGGCCTGCTCCATGTCACACGCCCACAGGGAGGTGTCCAGCCGTGGAGGCCATGACCAGGAGGACACCTAAGTCCTGGGGAAGGAGCAGACAACCTGTTTCGTCCTTGGGCCTAGCTAGCAACCGTCAGACTGACACAGCGATGCCCATCAGATTTCCGTGTGTCTCCCAATCGGGTCAGACACTGGAGGAGGAAGGATGACCCTGTTCCCTTTCATGCGGCCACCGGCTTCCCGGAGCAGTGTGACAGCCACAGGGCCGCATGTGGTGCCCTCCACGCCCAGCCTTGGCTGTGCGCCCCACACAGTCCACTCCTCTGTCGAGGGGTGGGAGCTGCAAGGCCGGGTCGAGCCTGTCTCCCCAGAGGCCAGTTGGGTACCCGGCTCGTGGTTGGCACTCCCAGGCCGTTTGTGGAGTCGGGTTGTTCCTTAAAATCCCAGAGAGAGGGATGCACTCCTCTTTGCTGGAAACCTTTCCACATGCCTAAGCTAAAGATTTGATTTCTAAATATTTGATTGATTTTTCCCACTGTGCCAACTCTTAAAGATGTTTTGAGAACTGATTGGCTAATCAGAGGAGGAACTTTCCAGATGGAACAGTAAAACAGCTGCAACACCGCCTTGCATGGTCGCCACTAGCGCGTGCGGCCGCTCCTGCCTGAGATGTGCTGTAAACCAAAGCCCCAGGCCGGAGTGTGAAGGAAGAGTTGTGCACCCTCTTACACATGGACGTGGTAATATTCTGGACATATTGAGTTAGACAAAATATATATTAGTACTAGGTTCACCTGTTCTTTTACTTTTTTAAAAAAACATGTGGCTACTGGAAAATTAAATTATATCTATGGCTTGTGTTCTGTTTGCATTGGATGGAGCGGTCCTGGGGCCTGCTCATCCTAATAGGTCAGATGCCTCCACATCTCGGGCCAGCAGAGGAGGCAGGAAGGCCTGGCTTTGCCATGTGTCCTTACGTCTCTCTGGCCTCGTTTCTCTCCCGTGAGATGGGAATGGGCCCTACACTTCACGAGGACACTTCCAAGTTCTGTGTGAGCCTCATGACTCCGCTGAAGAAGGGCCAGCTGCCCCAGCGTCTCCACCGGAGGAATCAAATCCTGAGGGTCCATAGGGCTGAGCTTCCTGCCAGTCCTTGTAGATGCCGCCACATGCGGGGGGACGGCCGTGACTGTGCGTGGCCGGTGTGAACGTCTCATAAATGATTCATGCCGATGGCTCCTAACGGGAGGGACTGCTAGGGAAGAAACACAAATGCTTATTTCTCTGCTGATTTAAATGTTTTGTTGTGTTACCTACACGACTGAACTGCGCCTTGACAGTAATTATGGGATGAATCAGGGCTGTGTTTTGAGGCAAACAGCCAGAGGAGGTATTTCCTACCCACAGGAGAGGGACGCTGTGTTCCAGACGGTGACCCCCTGCGCCCTCGCCGCTGTCCTACGCGGCTCAATAGGACGCATGGCTCTGCTCACGGAAACAGCGATGTAAATGGCTCGTTTTTCTCCATCAGACTTTACTGAACACGGACTCATTGAAGTGGAAACCGAGTTTGTACAGAATTATTTACAGTTTGTTGGTTTTTTAAAAAAGGATCTGTTTATGAGAAGACACATAATGGGCTCAACCGAGCTGGCCTCTGAAACCAGAGTCTTTTATGTGAGTCTCATCTCCGCAACATGCTGCTAATGTGCGCTGGCGTCTGTACCCCGTTCCTCTTGCCTGCCCTGCCACTGGCCTGGTTTCTGGTTTCTGTCCTCATGCTGGACACCCTTTTACTGTTCCCGCTGGGCATCTTGTGTGGTGTCCGAGGGGGACAGGGCACTTACTTCCTACTACAGATGACCAAATGGCCAGATGCTTGCTGTCCTGTGTCCTGGGTGCTGGGGTGCGGTGGGTCATGTGACCCAGGCTTATCTAAGCACCTACTCCTGCCAGAGATTATGAGGCTGGAGCTATGCAGGCAGAGAAGGAGGAAACATAGATTCATTCCCCTGACCTCGACCTCCAGCATCTCTGGGTGGCAGTGACCTGAGTGGCCCTGTGGGCAGTGACCTGGGTGGGATGGTCAGGGCTTGGCTGGACTCTTAGTTTTGGAGGCCCGGCTGGCAAACTCACTCCCAGCACCTCTTGCCCCTGTAACTTGCTCTGCATTTTCAAAAGGCTATGTTTACCATCGTTTAACATACTGTGTTATTTGCTTATCTTTTTATATCTACTGCTTATTCGCACCTAGAGTGCGGGCATGAGTACTTCTGACTGTTTTGTTTGCTGAGGTGTCCCGAGTACCCGGCATGCACCAGGCACTCAGTCCGGAGCTGTTGAGTTAAATATTTGTGGAAGGAATGAATGAAGTTTTCCCATGATGCGATTTTGGCAGCCTGGCCTCCCCGGTCCATCTCCTTTTTTCTGAACCTCGATTCAGAATCCCTGCGACTCTGTGCTGTCCAGGATCCTTCCCACATGCCCCCCTTTCTCTCCCATAAGCTAACCAGACTCAGCTGTAGTTGTTTGCAAGGAACAGCTGTGACTGGGAAGGGTCCCATCCTCAGACTTGCAAATACCTGGGGTGATTGTGTCCCCAGGGATGAGTGGGCCATTTCTAGAGTCACGTTCTTGCCACATATCGAGGAGATGCCACTGGTGTCTAGCAGATGGAGGCCAGTGATGCTGCTGAGCATCCTCCAGTGGCCCAGGACAGTGTCTGGCCACTGGGGTCGGTGGTGCGGAGTTGAGAAGCCCCCATCGGACTCCTAGGGTGTGCCCTCGGTGACATCAGGTAGCACCAGGTGATGGGGACCTGGTCTTGGACCCTTGCTCTGTCTCTGATTAGCTGTGTGATGTGGGACAAGTCCTGTGTTCCCCCTGCTTCTGGTTCTTCATTTGTGAAATAAGGACAGTAATGTTATATTCAAGAGTGGCTGAGAAGCTCGAAGGAGGGTGTGAGCCTGGCCCACAGGTAGGGGGTGTCAGCCCCACTCTCCACTCTTGAGGGTCTCTGGGCCCTAGTCCAGGTCAGAGTACATCCGGGGATTGTGAGCCTCACAATCAGATGTTTCCCAGACTGGAGTGGATGGGTGGCAGGAGCCCAGGGAATAGGCCAGCAGGCCAGCATGGGAGGGCCTGGCTGGGACCTCAGACATGGGACCAGGATGGCTGCAGCCTGCCAGTTGGCCACTGGGCTGGCCTTCAAGCCAGCCCCCGAGCTCACCCTTGAGCTGGCCCCTGAGCTGGTCCCCAAGCTAGCCACTGAGCTGGCCCCCTAGCCGGCCCCCGAGCTGGCTCCTAAGCTGACTGCTGAGCTGATCCCCAAGTCCCCAAGCTGACCGCTGAGCTTGCCACTGAACTGGTCCCCGAGCTGGCCTCTGTGCTGGCCCCTGAGCTGCATCTGAGCTGGCCGCTGAGCTGACCCTCAAGCTGGCCCCCGAGCTGGCCCCCAAGCTGACCCCTGAGCTGGCTGCTGAGCTGGTCCCCAAGCTGACTGCTGAGCTGGCCCCTGAGCTGGCCCTCGAGCCGGCCTCTGATCTGGACCCCTGAGCCAGCCTCTGAGCTGGCCCCCGAGCTGATCCCTGAGCTGGCCCCCAAGCTGGCCCCTGAGATGGCCCCTGAGCTGGCTGCTGAGCTGGCCACCTAGTCAGCCCCCAAGTTGCTTCCCGAGCTGGCCCCTGAGCTGGCTGCTGAGCTGGCCCCCGGGCTGGTCCCCAAGCTGGCTCCCAAACTGGTTCCTGAGCTGGTCCCTGAGCTGGCCCTCAAGCTGGCCCCCGAGCTGGCTCCTAAGCTGACTGCTGAGCTGGTCCCCAAGCTGGCCGCTGTGCTGGCCCCTGAGCTGGTCCTCAAGCTGGCCCTTGAGCCAACCTCTGAGCCAGCCCCTGAGCTGGCCCCTGAGCCGCCCCTGAGCTGGCCCCCGAGCTGGCCCCTGAGCTGGCTGCTGAGCTGGCCCCTGAGCTGGCTGCTGAGCTGGCTCCTGAGCTGGCTGCTGAGCTGGCCCCTGAGCCGGCCCCTGAGCTGGCTGCTGAGCTGGCCCCTGAGCTGGTTGCTGAGCTGGCCCCTGAGCTGGCCACTGAGCTGGCCCCTGAGTTGGCTGCTGAGCTGGCCCCTGAGCCGGCCCCTGAGCTGGCACCTGAGCTGGCCCCTGAGCTGGCTGCTGAGCTGGCCCTGAGCTGGCCCCTGAGCTGGCCCCTGAGCTGGCCGCTGAGCTGGCCCCTGAGCTAGCCCCTGAGCTGGCCTCTGAGTTGGCCCCTGAGCCGGCCCCTGAATTGGCCCCTGAGCTGGCCCCTGAGCTGGCCCCTGAGCCGGCCCCTGAGCTGGCCCCTGAGCTGGCCCTTGGAGGGGGTGAGTCTGCAAGGCTAGCCTTCTCCTGCAGCTACTTTGCTGTTCTCTGTATGTCAGGACCAAACTCTGGATGGCAGTCACCTGGTCAGTGAAGGAACCCGGATGTGACCCATGCAGTTTTGAGCTCAAGCTGACATGTGCGCAAATGGCCGAATCAGAGAACAAGTAGGCAAGCTTCCTTGCCCAGTGGTAGCTTTTATTCATATGACAGCAGAACATATGAATTTAACAACTACACCCGAGGTCCTGCTACCTCTCATGGATGGCATCCTGCGATGGAGAATACGGAGGAGAAGGCCCACCTGTGTCCTCACGGGGCTCAGATTCTCAAAGGAAAGGTATAACAATGACCATACAGGTAGCTCCAGGTAATGACAGCGGCAGATTTGTGCACAACGGGTCTGAGAGGTGAAGCATCCCAAATGGTGCCAAAGGCTCTTGGGAAAGACCACAGAAGAGGTGACCCCGGGCTGAGTCATATGGGAGGGGCAGACAGAGAAGTCACTAATCAGCAAGTGCAAAGGCCCTGTGGTGTGAGCAGACACACTCTGTGTGGAAGAGCTACCCACGTTTCAGTGGGGTTAGAGTAGAGTGGGGGGTGAGGAGGCAGAGAGAGGTGGCAGATGGGCTCTAGAGCAGCGGTTCTCAGTCTCAGCTGCACATTCACCTGAAAGCAATGGCCATCGCTGGTCCCCTCTCCCCTGCATCTGTGCAGAGCTTCCCGGGTGACTCCAGGGTGCAGCCCTGCTGGGGAGCTCCAGCTCACAGCAGAGGAAGGCTCGCCCCAGGAGCAGGTTCCAAGCGTCGTGGGACCAGCTAGGCCTTGGGATCCGATGCAGACCTAGGATCCACCCTTGGATCTAGAATCACGTTTGGATCCCAGAGCTGCACGTCTGGCTATGTGCTGCTGGGTCTTTATCGTGCTCTGTGCACCTGCCTTTCCACAGTTGAAAAAATGGGATAATAATACTTGCCTCTCAAGGAAGTCATGGGGTTTAAGTAAAAGAACTCATGCAGAGTGGCTGGCACAGGAACTTTCCCGTGGGTGTGAGCTCCTGTCCCCCGTCCCCATTGCGCCCCCTCTAAGGAATGTGGGCACTGTCCTGGTGGTGGGGAGCTGCTGGGGCGTCAGGGGATGGTGCCGGCTATGGTTTCCATCTCTGAAGTTACTCCAGAGACGGGGAAGTGACGGGAGTGGATGGACAAGCTAAGCTGCGTGTTGCTCTAGAACTCCTGCTCATGGCTGTCGGTGTCCCCGTGTCGCCCCATGTGCCAGCCCTGAGCAGCAGGACCCACCCCGGCCCCGCGCTGCGGCCACCGTGGGCCGTCACCTGAAGTGTCTGCTTTTTGCTGTCCTCACGCACTGTGCATTGGGAAGTATCCGCGACCAAAGCGTCCTGCTCAGATCCGTTGTCTCCGTCGGAACGGGGCAGGGACTGAGTCTATCCGTGTGTATGCACTTGGGCTGACCTGCCTTCTCCCGACACACTGTTCCACCTGGAAGCGGCTGAGCCCTCACCCAGCTCGGCACACGCGTTCTTCTGGACGGTGAGTTCCAACAGATCTGGGTCGTCGGAGCCCGTTTCGGGGACAGCTGGTGTCTGTACCCCTGCTCTCTGCAGATCTGTGCTTGCACGGCGACTCGAAAGACAGATCCACGACAGCACGGCGACATCCACTCCCGGGTTCCCGAGGGCCAGGACGGGGCCAGACCCCTGGTGCAGCCCCAGGGCCAGTGCGTCACCACAGAGCGTGCAGTCATTCTGAGTGGCAGACGGCGTCGCATCAGTGTTGGTCACTCTGAGCCATTGTCTTGGGTCAGGCAGCAGCGGCAGAACTGCGGTGTTTACCAAACACAACAGACCTTTACATGGAGATTTTTGGTGAAGCTATTTTCATGAAAAATCTTCTAATGAAGTTCTCAATTTGAGCACCTCTAGAGTTGGTCCCGAAGAAACAAAAATATGGACATGATTTTGATTTTTGGAACTTACTGGGTTTTTAAAAATGAATTTGGCACATGTAGACTTAAGATTTTCTACTCACATATCTGTTGCTTCATGTGAAACAGACTTTTTGAAATTAGAATTTATAAAAAGTTCTTTTATCACCTACTAGCAAAATTATATGAAAAATCTGGCTGCACTGTTTGTTAAATGTGAACATGCAAAGAAGGTTAATCTTTAGAAGTCATTGACAAATTTGCAGAAATTAAGCCTTAAAAGTAGGAACTGTGATGTTACTATTCATGGCTGAGAGAGTCCAATATATAGGTATTAAGTTTCCTTTTTAAAAATGGACTAATTGGGGATCCCTGAGTGGCTCAATAGTTTGGCTCCTGCCTTTGGCCCAGGGCGTGATCCTGGAGTTCCGGGATGGAGTCCCATGTTGAGCTTCCAGCAGGGAGCCTGCTTCTCCCTCCTCCTGTGTCTCTGCCTCTCTCTCTCTCTCTCTCTCTCTCTCATGAATAAATAAATAAATAAAAATTAAAAAAAAGAAAATTCTACTGTTTCTTTAAAAAAATGGACTACTTTCATTAAAAAGTATTAACCAAGTGCTTTTGAACTTTTTTATGCTTTAATATTTATTTTATTTTTTATGGCATGATTATAAATATGAACTCAGTGAACATTTTTCTTGCCAGCATTTATTTTCTGGCTATTGTTATTTGTTTTATTGCATGTTTATTCACTTACTTATTTTTATAAATTTATTTACTTGCTTATTATTAATTAATTGTTTATTACTGTGAAAGTGATTTTGTCATGTAGAAGATGGGAGATGCCTCCCCTTGTCAGACACACCACGGAGCAGAAACCTGGGAATGCAAGGATGCGTCGGCCTCGTGCCTTTATGCCAAGGGAGGAGGCTCGACACAAGTGTCTTCAGAAATAGGCGTCCCCCGGGAGTAGGAGGCACTAGGATGTCATCCCTGGGTGGACAGCCGCTATACTGGAGGCTGGCTGACTTCCCCTCCACGCACTTCAGAGCAGGGAGGAGGGGGTCATGGCTCCATCCAGGATGACTCTGTTCCTTGTGGGCAGGACACTGGGGAAGCAGTTGGACTTGGACTTGTTACCGGTTCCTTGCTCAAGAGGGCTACTTGCTGGGTAAAGGGACCCAGCAGGAAGAAGCATTGGGGGGCTAGCATATGGGAGAAGCTGAGTATGGATCAGAAGACGGCAGGCTGGAGTTCATCTCCCATATCAGGCGATGGTGCAGTGGGGAGCACCCTTCTGCAGAATTCACGGTGGGTTCCCCTGAGATCTAGCACTGAGCGCCTGCACATGGGAGGTCCGTCAGCACAGCCAACAGGAAGACGGGATAGAATACCAAGAACTTGAAGTTTCAAATAAGACTGAACTTTTCTTTTTTAATTACCTAAAAAGTGACCAAAATCTATGGATTTCGCCCTGGATGTCACGTCGATGATGTCAACAAGGCAAAAGTGAAGACCACTGTGGTCCGAGAGAAAGAATTCGCATTTGTATCCCACTGAGAGTGGTCACCTATCTCCAGTACTTGATAATAACAGCAAAATGTTTCTTATGATTTTAAGTTGAAAATAAGATTTAAAGAAATTCATACTTTCCAGTGAGATTTTGAAATGTATTGTTGTGGAATTGAATACAGTATATTATCATTTTAAAATAATTCAGACTTGGGACTTTTGGCTTCTGTCTGTGATGTAGAAAGCTGGAAAGAGAATAATTTCCACCCTTATAATCGACGCAGTATTTAAAAACCTACAAATACACACCTTTCTCTGAATCCGTCAGGGAACAGGTGCAGGTCAAGTGACTAACTTGGAATCTAAGGAAAGATAGACATCACTGAGGAGACATCAGCTTATCCTTACTTACAGCAAGTGCTTCTGGATGTCTGTAAGGATTCAGCTAAAATTTTCAACAAGATGTGAAAATAGAGTACAAGTTAGTGAGAGAATATGGAACTCCTGGGAGCCAAAGACACAGAGGAATTCACACCCACTCAAAGCTCTTCTCCAAGGACTTTAGCAGGTGCTCTCAAAAAGGATGGGGGCAGAGGGAGAGTCCTGAGAAAGTGTCCTTTGCGGTGCAGTCCCAGAGGAGGGAGAAACATATTTCCTCTGTGGGGTAAAAGCCTCAAAGCTTGCAGGACAAGCAAAGGGCACTGGATGCAATGGGTAAAGACCCACTACAGCTCTGGAAAGGGACAGAAAGAGCCTATTGCATCCAAGGGAGAAATAGGAAGATATGCTGAGTCTACAGCTCAGTTCAAAGTTGGGTGATATCACTGTCCTACCTTTGAGACCCAGGGATGCTGATACTGTGCCTGCCACCAGTGAAGCTTACTTGGGACACTGACAACCCTGCCCTCCCCTATCAGGCTAAGAGGGGTCGAGTAGCATGGTGATTGCTGGGAGAGGTCATGCAAAGAGAATGTCTCTCAGATTCAGTGCAAAGGGAAGACTTTAAGGATGAAGTATACATTAAGAAAAACCCTCTGGCATGCCAGCCCTTACTCTAAACAAAAAAAAGCCACATTGAAGAATTCTGAAGGCTGTAGTGTACTGAGAATAACCACAGCCATAAATTCCAAAAGCTATTTCACCCCTGGCCATATTGATCCAAACCCCACGTTAAACGCCTAGCAGAAAGAAAGGAGTTTCCAGGCACAGCAATTATTCTTTTTATTTTCTACTGTCCTACACAAGATGACCAGCTTTCAATGGAAATCTGAGGCATTCAAAGAAACAAGAAAAAAATGCTGTCAAGAGACAAGTCAAACAAACCAGACTTGTATGACAGAGAAGCTGGCACTGTCACACAGGAGACTTACGATAACAACAATTAATGTGTTAAAGGTTTAATGGAAAAGATGGGCAACATGCATGAGCTGATGAGTGATTTAATCTGAGAAATTCATCAGTAGGAGATATGTAGTGAAAATGGGAGAAATGAAAAACATCGTAACAAGGATGAAGAATGCCTTGGGCTCATACATAGACCCAACCTAGCCAAGAAAATAATCACTGAACCTGAAGATAGGCTAAAAGAAATTACCCAAATGAATAAAAAAGGAAAGAATACTATGAAGGGCAAAACAGAGCATCCAAGACCTGTGCAACAGCATCAGTGGTGTACTACAGCTGCCTTGCATTAGCTAATGAAAGCCAATTATACACATCTCTTTCCTACTCTTTGTTCAGTGACCAAGAACTGGGTTGAGATTCACGTGAATGCAGTTATTTATACCAATGAATTCAGCAAATGCCACAAATTAGGACTTTTTCTCCCATAGAGAGCGCATTGTTACACATTGACCAGCATACCACTGGACAATATTAGTCCAACATACATGCAATTTGATTCCCAGACTGGGAGGAAAAACACAATGGGGTAGAAAAAATGATGACAAGAAATTTTCAAATTTAACAATAGATACGTCATTTGCAAATATTTCTCCCATTCTGTAGGTTGTCTTTTAGTTTTGTTGACTGTATCCTTTGCTGTGCAAAAGCTTCTTATCTTGATGAAGTCCCAATAGTTCATTTTTGCTTTTGTTTCTTTTGCCTTCGTGGATGTATCTTGCAAGAAGTTACTGTGGCCGAGTTCAAAAAGGGTGTTGCCTGTGTTCTCCTCTAGGATTTTGATGGAATCTTGTCTCACATTTAGATATTTTATCCATTTTGAGTTTATCTTTGTGTCTGGTGAAAGAGAGTGGTCTAGTTTCATTCTTCTGCATGTGGATGTCCAACTTTCCCAGCACCATTTATTGAAGAGACTGTCTTTCTTCCAGTGGATAGTCTTTTCTCCTTTATCGAATATTAGTTGACCATAAAGTTGAGGGTCCACTTCTGGATTCTCTATTCTGTTCCATTGATCTATGTGTCTGTTTTTGTGCCAGTACCACACCGTCTTGATGACCACAGCTTTGTAGTACAACCTGAAATCTGGCATTGTGATGCCCCCAGCTATGGTTTTCTTTTTTAAAATTCCCCTGGCTATTCGGGGTCTTTTCTGATTCCACACAAATCTTAAAATAATTTGTTCTAACTCTCTGAAGAAAATCCATGGTATTTTGATAGGGATTGCATTAAACGTGTAAATTGCCCTGGGTAACATTGACATTTTCACAATATTAATTCTGACAAATACCCACCATTTGCTTTGACGTGGATGGAACTGGAGGGTATTATGTTGAGTGAAATAAGTCAATCGAAGAAGGACAAACATTATATGGTCTCATTCATTTGGGGAATATAAATAATAGTGAAAGGGAATAGAGGGGAAGGGAGAAGAAATGGGTAGGAAATATCAGAAGGGGAGACAGAACATGGAAGACTCCTAACTCTGGGAAACGAACTAGGGGTGGTGGAAGGGGAGGAGGGCAAGGGGTGGGGGTGAATGGGTGGCAGGCACTGAGGGGGGCACCTGATGGGATGAGCACTGGGTGTTATTCTGTATGTTGGCAAATTGAACACCAATAAAAAATAAATTTATTATTAAAAAAAAACAATAGATAAAAATACCAGATCTGGAAAGTTCAGAGACCACCAAGTAAAAGAAAACAAAACCATTTGGTATATTATGTTCAAACTCTGAAACTGAAGGCCAGGACAAAATCTTCAAGGCAGTCAGAGGGAAAAGACACATTACATAAAGAAGATATTTGTACAAAGATAATCATTAAAGCTAATTTCTTATCAGAAAATATGTAAGTCAGAGAACAGTGGAGTGGTGTCTTTTAGTGCTGAAAGGAAAAAAAATATTGTCAATGCAGAATGCTATACCTAGCAAAATATCTTTTAAAAATGAAAGGAAAATAAAGATTTTCTCATAGAAGAAAACCAAGAAGATTCATTTTCAGGATACTTGAACTACAAGAAATACCAAGAAATTTCTTCACCGAGGAATATGATATCAGTATCGGACAGAAACTTAAATCTATCCAAAGAAATGAAGAGCATTAGAAATGGATTAAATGAGAGAAAATATATAATTCATTTTCTCTAAGAGATAATTGATATCTAAAGCAAAAAATAAAATATAAATAAAAAGGAGATTAAGTATACAATTCAATTTACAACAGCATAAAAAGAATAAACTTAGAAATAAATTCATAATTTAGGATTATATAATTTATAATTTATAATTATATATCTATTAAGTAATATGTATATAGTATAACATATCATTATATGTGATATAATAGGAATATAATAAAAGAAGTGCAAGATTTGTATACTAAAATGACAAAATACAGCTGAGAAAGAAATAAAATCTACATCAGTGAAAAGACATTCCATGTCTATGAATTGAAACACTTAATACGTTAGATGACACTTATCTCCCTCAGTATAATCCACATCAAAATTCCAGTAAATGAGTGTTTTTTTCAGAAGTTCATAAGAAGATCCTAAAATTGATATGGAAATGCAAAAACACTTAGAATAACCAAAACAATTTTGAAAAAGAACAAAGTTGGAGAGTTTTTTATTTCCTGATTTCAAAACTTCCTGTAAAGTGATTGTTACGAAGATAGTGTGATACTAGAATCAGGATAGACATATAGGTCAACTGAACAGGACTAAGGGTCCAGAAGTTAATCTTTATATATGTAGTATATTTATTTTTTTTTTTACAAAGGTGCAAAAGCATTTGTTGTGGGAAGGGATAGTCTATTGGACACCTGGTGCTGGGGCAATTAGATATTCTTAAGCTAATCACCCACAATCTGTAGTTTATCTTAGGGTTTACTCTTGGTGTTGTACATTCTATGGGTTTAGACAAATGTATAATGACATATATCTGTCATTATATAGTACAGAGTATTGTCATCACCCTAAAAATCCTCTATGTTCTGCCTTCACCTCCACCTCTGGCAATCACTGATCTGTTCATTGTCTACATAGTTTTGCTTTTTCCAGAATGTCAATTTTATTGGAATCACAGAATATTGGTCTTTTCTGTATGATTTCTTTTACTTAGTAATATGCATGTAAGGATCCTCCATGTCTTTTCATCCTGCTAGCTCATCTGTTTTTAGTGCTGAATGATATCCCATTGTCCAGACGTAGACAGTTTATTAATCCATTCACTTACTGAAGGACATCTTTGTTGCTTTCAAGTTTTGGCGATTATGAACAAAGCTTCTGTAGACATCCATGTGCAGAAGCCTGGGTGGCTCAGCAGTTTAGCGCCGCCTTCAGCCCAGGGTGTGATCCTGGGGAGCCGGGATCAAGTCCCGTGTCAGGCCCCCTGCATGGAGCCTGCTTCTCCCTCTGCCTGTGTCTCTGTGTCCCTCATGAGTAAATAAATAAAATCTAAAAAAAAAAAAAAGACTAGACATCCACATGCAGGTTTTTGTATGGATATAAGGGTCTTAACTCCTTTGTGTAAATGCCAAGGAGTATGACTGTCTGGGATTGTATGTAAGAGCATGTTCACTTTCGTTTTTTTTTTTTTTTAAGCATGTTCACTTTTGTAAGAAGCTTCCAAACTGTCTCAAAGTGGCCACACTGTGCAACATTCCCACCATCAGTGAATGAGAGTGCCTGCTGACCCACATCCTCCCAGCATTTGGTGGTGTTGGGGTTCCAGATTTTGGCCATTCTAGATGTGTGGTGGTAGCTCACTGATGTTTTAATTTGCATTTCCCTGATGATGTATGACATGGAGCATCTTTTGGTATGCTTAGTTGACATTGTATATCTTCTTTGGTGGGGTGTCTATTAAAGTCTTTGGGCCACTTTTTAACTGGTTTGTTTTCTTGTTTTTGAGTTTTGAGAGTTTTTTGTATATTTTGGATAGCAGTCCTCTATCAGATGTGTCTTCTTCTAATATTTTCTCCCAGTCTGTGGCTTGTCTTCTAATTCTCTTGATATTGTCTTTCCAGAGCAGAAGTTTTTACTTGAAAGCAAGTCCAGTTAATCATTATTTCTTCCATGAATCGTGTCTTTGGTGTTGTATCTAAAAAGGCATCAGGACATCCAAGGTCATCTAGATTTTCTCCTATGTTATCTTCTGAGAGTTTTAGATGTTTCGCATATTACATTTTGATGTATGCCTCATTTTGAATTGATTGTTATGAACAGTGTAAGGCCTGTGTCTAGATTCATCATTTTGCATGTGGATGTCCAGTTGCTGCAGCACCTTTTGTTAAAGAGACTGTCTTTGCTCTGTTGTACTGCCTTTGCTCCTTTGTCAGAGATCAGGGGCCTGTGTTGATAGGGTTTTCTTCTGGACTCTTGATTCTGTTCTGTTGATCTATGTGTCTATTCTTTTGCCAATACCACAGTGTTTTTGTTACTGTCACTTTGTAGTGAGTCTTGAAGTCAGGCAGCATCAAGTTCTCCAACTTTGTTCTACTCATTCAGTGTTGTGTTGGCTATTTTGAGTCTTTTGCCTCTTCATATAAATTTGAGAATCAGCTTGTTTATATCCATAAAATAACTTGCTAGAATTTTCATTGGGATTGCATTGAATCTATAGATTAATTTTGGAAGAACTGACGTCTGGACAATATTGAGTCTTCCTATCCATGAACGTGGAATATCTTTCCATTTGTTTAGTTCTTTCATTTCACTCATCAGAGTTTTATAGTTTTCCTTATATAGATCTTTTATGTATTTTGTTAGATTTATACTTAATTATTTCATTTTGTCATTATTAATGTAAATAGCATTGTGTTTTTATTATTTATTTATTTATTTTGAGCAGAGAACATGCTTTATTGAGGAGTAGATATAGAACAGCACATTCTACCACATGTGGGGAAGGGTTAGCTTCGGTAAAAGACCTTTACCCCTTAAGAAAACCCTCAGTTGCTTTTGGATAAACTTTAACAGTGACACTGAAACTGGCAGGGAGCTGCCACTGAACATGCTTAAAATTAGCTCCCCCCAACCCACAGTGAGTATAAGTAGTGTACAGGGATGACAAGAGAAAGGCACAAATGACCAGAGTCGGGATTGTGGGAAGGGCTCCACACAAAGACAGTGGTGTTGGAGAAGACCAAGTTAGGAAGGGTGGCATGTCATACATCAAAAGCTGCCCCAAGATAGCAGGTTATAGTGGGCTGGAGAGAAATTAGAGGGAGCATTTCTTCCTTTGCTTGAAACCAAAAATAGGAGAGCAGAGAACAGGGGGAATTGTGGCAAATCTCAAAAAGGAAATGGAGGAGGAATTCTTGGAAGGGCAGGAGCACTTCAGTTCAAGAGGGAGGGCGAGGCACTGTCAGAGAAGCAAACACTGGGAGGGGGCGGGGACAGGACCTGGGGCTCATAAGCTATCGCAGTTACTGGAAAGAAATGCTTCTCCGTTACCTAATTTCCAAGGCAAAGAGATTTCTATCAAAGAAATTAGCCAGGAGACAGCTGTGAATCCTGTTTTTATTATTTTTTAAAGAATTATTTATTATCAGACATAGACATGGCCAACACGCACATGAGAAAATGTTCTGCATCACTTGCCATCAGGGAAATACAAATCAAAACCACAATGAGATACCACCTCACACCAGTGAGAATGGGGAAAATTAACAAGGCAGGAAACCACAAATGTTGGAGAGGATGCGGAGAAAAGGGAACCCTCCTGCACTGTTGGTGGGAATGTGAACTGGTGCAGCCACTCTGGAAAACTGTGTGAAGGTTCCTCAAAGAGTTAAAAATAAACCTGCCCTACGACCCAGCAATTGCACTGTTTGTTGGGGATTTACCCCAAAGATACAGATGCAATGAAACGCCGGGACACCTGCACCCCGATGTTTCTAGCAGCAATGTCCACAATAGCCAAACTGTGGAAGGAGCCTCGGTGTCCAACGAAAGACGAATGGATAAAGAAGATGTGGTTTATGTATACAATGGAATATTTCTCAGCCATTAGAAATGACAAATACCCACCATTTGCTTCAACGTGGTTGGAACTGGAGGGTATTATGCTGAGTGAAATAAGTCAATTGGAAAAAAAAATAAGTCAATTGGAGAAGGACAAACATTATATGGTCTCATTCATTTGGGGAATATAAATAATAGTGAAAGGGAATAGAAGGGAAGGGAGAAGAAATGGGTAGGAAATATCAGAAAGGGAGACAGAACATGAGAGACTCCTGACTCTGGGAAATGAACTAGGGGTGGTGGAAGGGGAGGAGGGCGGGGGGTGGAGGTGAATGGGTGACGAGCACTGAGGGGGGCACTTGACGGGATGAGCACTGGGTTTTATTCTGGATGTTGGCAAATTGAACACCAATAAAAAATAAATTTATTATTAAAAAAAGAATTATTTATTATTTTAGAAAAATAAAGTGAACGGGAGGGGGCATAGGGAGAGAATCTCCAGCAAACTCCTCATTGAGCTTGAAGCCCAATGCAAGGCTCAGTCTCATGACTCCAAGATTACGACCTGAGCCAAAATTGAGAGTCAGATGCTCAACCAACTGATCCACCCAGGTGCCCCCCATCCATTTACTTTTAACTGATATGTGTCTTTATACTTATTTTTTTGTATATTTTTTATTGGAGTACGATTTGCCAACATATAGGATAATACCCAGTGCTCATCCCGTTAAGTGTCCCCGCTCAGTGCCCGTCACTTAAAGTGGGTTTTTTTGTAGAGATCAAATAGCTGGGTCTTGTCTTTTGATTCACTTGTGACAGTCTTTTTAATTAGTGCACTTAGACCATTGACATTCAAAGTGATAAGTATTGATATATTCCTTTCTCTTAATACCTTAATCTTTTCATATGTTCAGGGACAGGTATGTTTTCTCATTTGGGCAGAGAGAGGTAACTTGGTTTGCATTATTGAGTTTTAAGCTGTTGAAAATTGTGTAGATCCTTTTCAGATATTTTACCTTCAGAAAATGGGGACAAAAAATTGTTTTATAGTATTTTGTGTTGTTAGACTAGATGTCCATTTACCTGTGAAGAATTGGGGGAGTGGGCAGGAAGTTACAGCCACAGGCAGATTTTCAGTAAGATTTACCCTGGTGTGCTGAACAATTGCTTTTCCTTACCTCTGGTAGGGTCTCAGTGCTAACTGGGGCACCCCCAGCCACATATGGACAGCACCACTGCCATTGTTGGGTGTTAGCTGGTAACAAATGCCCTTGCTTTACTCACCACCTCCTCACCCACTGAGCACAGGCTGTGAAAGAATGCAAAGGCCTTTCTTTCTGAGCTCTGAGACCTTGGACTTTTCTGAGAGTGCACAGATTTCTCCCTTCTAACTGTTCGTGGTGGTTCTATTTCAGTTCTTGCTGCTACAAGTTGAGAGATGCTGTTTTTCTTTTCTTTTAAAAGATTTTATTTATTTATCTATAAGACACACACACACACACACACACACACACACATGCACACACACAGAGGGAGGGAGGGACAGAGAGAGAGAGAGAGGCAGAGACACAGGCAGAGGGAGAAGCAAGTTCCATGCAAGGAACTTGATGTGGGACTTGATCTGGTACCCCAGGATCATGCCCTGAGCCAAAGGAAGGTACTCAACTGTTGAGCCACCCAGGCATCCCAAGGGATGCTGTTTTTCAAGCTAGGGCCTACTTGGAAGAAGAGAGGCAACCAGAGTCATGCTGTGGGGAACACTGGGGCAAAATGGTTTCTGTGCTGGCTGAGGCAACTAATTGATTGGCAGACTACCATCCCTTGATGCAGGCATTAATGTCTACAGAAGCTATACCTCAGCTTTCCTTAATAGCCAATTAGCTCCAGGGAAAGGCTAGAGATGAGACATATAGACAACCACTTTGTGCCCAACACAGGGGCATGTCCATAAACGATTCATGGGGACAAGTGTGCATCTCTTCCAACCCCACTTGTCTTTAAACCCTACCACTACAGGTTAGGTGTTTGTAGTTCTATTAGGGACACTTCTCACTTGCTTCTTGAGTGAACCTTCTCTTCAGATGCTATCTGCCAATTAGGGGTGATTAGAACCTTCCCCTAAACCATTTGCATTCTACATAACTCACATACATTTCCTAGCATTTGATGGCACCTTCCTCATGTCTTTACACAGTATATTAGAAAATCAAGAGAATGGGAAGATGCATGCGTGAACTTTAGTTTCCATCTGGAACCAGGCTAACAGTTCTTGAATAGGAGAGTGACATTATTCAAATGGCATATTTGGAGCTGCCTTTCTGTGCCCTGCCTCCATATACAGACAGACTTTCTACTACTACTTCAGCAAACCTAGGACTAACTGTGCTTGCAACTGGTTTGTATCCCCCACAGTTCCCAGGCTAAAGCAAAGCACCATCTCCTTTTCAGAATCTTCTTGTGGTGCACAGTCAGATCACCTTTAAACTCTGATCTTTATGGCCCGGATCCATTATTTGTGTCTCCTTTGTCAAAATTTCTTCTTTGTTGGACTTTTTATGGTATCAGAGACCACTCATGCACAGTACCTTTTGGCCAGTACTTGCTTACTTTGACTGTGTTCCGGATATCCCAATTAAGGATCCCGATTGCCTTTGTTTCAATGGGAAGTCAGCCCTGAATGTTACAGAGTGATGAAGCAGAAAATGCTGTGTTTCTATGCAATGGCCATTCTCTCTTTCTTATTAATGAAACCCCAGTGTTGTTGAGCATGGCATTGTGCTTGGATCAAAGCATTACCTTGAAGCCAGTTGTTGTAAAAGCAAAAAGTTTCTAGGATTTTATTTTCCTGGTATAGATACCACACCCTCCTCCTTCTGGCCCTCCCTAATTCTTGGAACTCAGGTATGATGGCTGGAGTTGAAAGTGTTCATCTTGTAAATATGAGGGAAAAGCCAAGATAATTTCAGAGCTCCTGGCCCTGACATCCTTGAGCCACCAAACCAGTGTCAGAGATCCTCTACCTCAGACTTACTGTTATAGAAGAGAAATGGTTTCCTATCTTCTTCAAGCTTCTCTTAATTTAGTTTTCTGTTACATTCAACCAGACTTAGTTCCTAACCAACACTGGCAGTGGCTTGTTTTGAATGTGCTTGGATGCAAGTAAATATAACATCCACCCAAGAAGGCTTAATGTGTTAC
This sequence comes from Canis lupus dingo, assembly GCF_003254725.2. Taxonomy (NCBI): domain Eukaryota; kingdom Metazoa; phylum Chordata; class Mammalia; order Carnivora; family Canidae; genus Canis; species Canis lupus. The sequence goes on from NC_064245.1 coordinate 57,625,867, forward strand.
TAGGTTGCTTGGTTCTTGTCCCAGATGCACCAAAGAATTGGAGACCCTGAGACCAGAATGGAGAGATAGAATTTATTGAGTAGATAAGTATAGTACATGTTCAAGAGAGAAAGTGGGCCATTACCAGGGCAAGAGTGGCAATGGTCCCAAGAAGCTCTAGCTGCATCTTTTTAAGCCTGCTCTCTGTGTATGTAAATTTGGCTTTGACTGACATTTTTGATTGACACCTGGTGGTTATATAACATTTTGACTTCTGTGTATGTGCCTGGCTGTGTTGCATTCTGTGATAATTATATTTATTTATGTATTTTATATTTATGAGTTTGTGCTATGACCTTAATGGTAAATTGCACCTTTTGTGTTCATGTTCAGCTCTTGGAAGTCCCCTTGTGACTTTTGAGCCATTTCTGTAACAAGGCCTTTCCAGTCCTGTTAGTGCAGGGAGGTGGCTCTGAAGATTTGGCTGTTAACACTCCAGGGTGGTTCTGAGAGTGTGGCAACATCTGCTTTCTCCCTTCTTGCTCATGCTTGACTAATAGCCTGATATTCCCCCCTCAAGTGACTGGACCCTGAATCATTGAGAATTGAGGTGATGACTGCCCTGACTTCTTCAAGCTGTTAGGGGGTGTTGTGAAAAATTTCGGAGTCCATCAGTTGCTGACTATTGAGGAGAGATGGTGGTGGTGGCTGGTGGTGTCTGTTCAAAGACTTCTGAAAGAGGAAAGAGTTGTAGGCATCTAAAAGTTGATATCCTTGGTTGAGAACCAGTTGGAAATTGATGGCCTGTAGCCTGAAGGAGACAAAGAATACCAACATATTGATTAGTTGTGGTCCAAAGAGTAACATCAAGAGAGCTCCTAGAATGAGGGGAATAAAGGGAGTAAGGGTGTAATTCTAACAAACGGACCAGAGGATTTTTATCTTACACAACAGGAAGCCCATCAATAGGACAGACTTGAGGGGTGGCACTTGGGGGCTCCAGCTGTCCTCCTCTGTGTGTCTTTGGCTCTGCTCTTCTCTGCCCAGCACCTTCATTTTTAAGTCAGATTCAGCTGTTCTAGTGTCACAGCCAAAGCTGGCCACATTCTCTGGAAAAAAAGAAGGGCCACGCTCTCCTGTGTCTCATTTTCTCTCTTATAGAACATTCCCAACAGATGCCCCCTCACATCTCACTGGGCAGCACTAAATCATGTGCCCAGTCCTAAAACAGGAGCACATGGCTGTGCGGGGAGGTATAAGAGGTGAATGCCCATGGAATAGGCAGACAATAACCTGTTACAGTGATGGTGCCAGTGTAGGGCTGCTGCTCCTTGGGATTTAGTATTGCATTTTAATTTTCTGGACTTAAATTCTCTCATTGATTCCAGAGCAAGTGCTGCTGCACTACACCCAGCAGACAGGAAACCAGGCAGTAGCTCTCGTGCTATTCTGTCTACAATTTACACAATTTCTCAGGTTTCTGAGATAGCATTTGCTCAGGCTGGGCTGAAGCAGGCCTGAGGATGACAGAACCAACATCCCTCTCACGCCCCATCAGGCAGTGAAATCTCTTAATAATTTCTCAAAGAACAAAAAGCAGAAAACATTGCTACATTAGAAGGCAAGTCATTAACTAGGGCGCTTTGACCACATACACCTAAGTGGGAATCAGTTAGAGATTATTGTTCCTGACCACCAGACCATGTGGGCCTTGGTGTCTGTACTCAGTCAGGCCACCCTGACAATTTAGATTCTCAGAACCTCAAAGGTTTTTGTTTTTGTTTTGTCTTTTGGTGAAAGCAGGATAATAAGAATTGCATTACCATAGTCTCTCCACTCAGAGGGCAAAATAATTTTGTGCAAATATATGTTGAATAAATAGGGATATAACCAGAAATTAAATAAGGGGAAAGCACTTGGCAAACTGGTAAACATGATAGAATTTAACCTACTAATCTAAAAGTTAATTCTGCAAACACTAATGATGAGCCACTCTGTTCCAGTGGCTGGAGATGCAGAATCAGGAAATACCCTGTACCTTCCCCTGACGAGGTATAAGCTGGTAGGAAAGATGGACATGAGTAACTGTGCCATATTACAATGTGACAAGAGCAGCCATGGAATCTCGTTGTAGTGCAGCTTCTTAATAAAGCTAGCAACGCTGAAAGAAAAGAATGTTAAACAACACTGAAGGGATTTGAAGGCTATATATTAGTTATGATGTCAGCTGTAACAGCAGCAATGACAACAACAAAATCCAAGCTTTCAGTGTCTTGGCATTATAATAGATAGTCCTTGCTCATGTAATAGCTGATTGCAGGTGCTCTTGGTTGGTAGGAAGTGGAGTTGGAGGTGAGGCAGCGAGGAGATGGAGAAATTCTTCACGTTTGGAGGCTGGGTCCAATAGAAGCCCTGTGTCTTCAACACACTGTGGCTGCTAGGGCCTCTATGAGTGTTATCTCTAGCCACCTGATGGAAGAATAGGGAGATGTGGGAAGATGCACTCAGTACTTGGCCTGGAAGTGGCACTCATCCCTATCCCTTATATTTCACTGGTTAGGACCAGTCCCATGGCCCCATCTAGACTTTAGAGAATTGGAAATGCAGTCACTGGCCAGGCAGACTTTCCCCAAAACCAGCTGAAACCTATCAAAAGGAAGCATGAGTTTTGATGGGAAGCAAGCCAGTTCTACTCCAGAGGGCTTCCTGGAGGAGGCAGACTTAGTGCAGGGTTTTGAAGGATGAATTGCAGTTAGAGAGAAACTCCAGATACTAACATGCATTCATGCCAACTGAAGGGAAAATATTTGCAACAATAATCATGAGAAGATTCGTGAAAGATTTAGAATCATCTTTGTCCATTAAAAAGCTTTCAGAAGTTTCATATTTGACAGAGTGTTACGATCCATCTGTGTGGGACAAAGATCTATAAGCCAATTTCTGGGTTAAGAGTGATGATTTCAATTTTCTTGCCGGAAAGTTGTTTGGGTGTGGGATTTGATTGTGAGTTCATCTCAGGTCAGGACAGAGCCGGCTGGATACCAGGCATGCGCTCTATTCAGGGGCCATAAACCCAGCAAGTTGACCATGACCTTGGGGCCAGGAATGAACTGGCCAAGTTGCAGGGACAGCAGATGGGGAGGGTCTAACCAAAAGGACAACATGACAGTTGGTCTTTCTGAATCTTGGTTTCTTCATCTGTAGACTATGTAACTTGTCACTGCCCAGTCCTGCCCCTGCATAATTTACATAGTTGTTGGGAGACAATAAATAGCATATGAGGGAAGATCCAAACAAATAAATAATGTAGATGGAGGCATTTGTAAATGATTAAATGTTATGCATATTAATAAATTAATTAACTTCCATTTCTATTCCATGACATTGGACAAGTGGTTGCTGTGGAGAAGATTTAGAGCTAGAAGCTAATGCAGAGCTGTGAACACCAGGTAGTGAACTGTAGGATGTTTTCTACAGGCAGTTAGAAACCACTGAAGATTGTGCTCAGCCATACGGCCCAGTAGAAATGTTCTTTTAAGAAGACAAGCTGGTGGCCATGTGAGGATTGTGACCCTATCAATTCTGTTTTCTGAATTGCTTTGAATTTGTTTCCTTTTCCACAGTCCTATAGCCACTGTCATAGTTTATAGCTGGACATGTCTCTCGTGGAATAGATATGGCAGTAACTTCCTAAATGGTCTTTTTGCCTCTGACTTTGTCTATTCTGATTCATTCTCCATAGGTACCTAGAGAACTCTATCCAATTAGTTCTCACTTTATTCATTCATTCATCCAACATTTATTGAGCTCTAGCATGCGTGAGGCCTTGGGAGCATGGCAGCGATTTTAGCTGAAGTGCAGGTCTTCACTGCTGCCCTCTGTTACCAACAAAATAGAGTCAGAACCCCTAGCATGGCACACATGGCACACATGGCACACATCACCATCCACAACCTGGTCTGAACACCTCTCATCTGCCTCATGGCATGGCATCCCTTTCTCTGTCACAATATCCTTTTATTCTGTACACTATTTGTTCTGGAAATGATGAAGTGGGCTCCAGGGTAAAGGTTGGGTATGAATTCTGGTTTGGAGATTTAACAGTGAGATGATCATGTGTAAGGCAGCAGGCTCACTAACTTGTCTGTAAGTGGGAAATACAAAACATACCTTAAACCTCTATGGTAAAAACCCAATGACATAGGAATAGAAATTGACTAGTACAGCATCCTAGATAAGTTGGTGTGTGTTTGGTTACAAGTAATAGGAAATGTGACCACAGAGGTTTTTGTTGCTGTTGTTGTTTTTTAAGATTTTATTTATTCATCCATGAGAGGCATAGAGAGAGAGGCAGAGACATACACAGAGGGAGAAGGAGGCCCCTTGCAGAGAGCTCGATGTGGGACTCAATTCTCAGACCAGGATCATGCCCTGAGCCAAAGGCAGACACTCAACTGCTGAGCCACCCAGCAGCAATCCCGTGAACACAGATTTTTAAACAAATCAAAGTACTTTTTGAAGTTGGTTCAAGTGGCTCAAAAAGACAGGGCTGAATTTCTTGACCCTTCCCTCATGCTCACAATATAGCTGCAGTAGTCCTGCACTTCACATTTACATCTAAGGTGGAAAGAAAGGGGAAGGGGAAGTGCCTGCCGAATTACTACTCCAATTTTTATCAGGAAAGCAAGGCTTGTCTGGATTCCACATAGCAGACTTCCCGTGAGATCATTTTCCCCCCCAAAAGTATCACATGAACTTCTCTGGCTGCAAGGGAGGTTAGTAACTTGGAGAAAAGGATTTCCAGATTAGTTGACAAATGATGATGGGGGCAGGGTGTGGGCATATTGCACATATTCCACCGAATGACTTTGACGGTCTGCTAACAAAAAAGAAGAGTGGCTAGTGCTGCTTAGCATTACTCACTAGTGTTTTCAGACCTTGAGAACATTGATTGGCTTCAAATCAGGTCACCCCTTGGCTCCCACCACGGATGAGTGTCTCTGTGTCTCTGAGTCAGACTGTCCTTCCTCATTACAGAGCCAGGAGTGGAGCTTCTTAGCTCCCACCTTCTTAGTCCTACCAGTCGTGACTTATAGAGAAGGCTGTAGGCAGAAAGGTATGTGACCAAAGTTGGTTCAGTATTAATGTATGAGAAAATGTAATCTATGCTGAAAAGGGATTTTAACCATTTGGGTGCATGGGAAAGATAACTTAGGCACACAGCCTTTAAGAGTGTGCTGGCCCCTGGTAATTGCTCTAATTACCTGTGAGCTAATTAGGGACAATTATGTATTCAGAAGTGAGATTTTCATCCTTCAAAATTTGCATTTCCAGCGAGAAGCTCATTCTCTATGCATCATAAGGTGAGTGTTCCCTGCTGATTTCCTCTCCTCACGTAGAAGCTGGGCTCACTCTGGGACTGTTATAATCAGGAGTCCATTAGGCAGAGCCCAAGGAAACCAGGAAGAGGGAGCAAGCTTCCGGAGCACACAGATGGGTCTGGAATCTACCTCGCCCCAGAAATGAGTCTTTGACAGAATTTGGACAGTCTTTGCAGGAGCTGCTTTTCAGTTTGTTCAATCACAACCACAGGCTTTCCAGAAGAAACCAAACAGCAGACACCTCCCTGAGTAGGAAACAGCTATTGTCTGGACTGTGATAAGACCTGCCCAGGTGGAGCCCACCAACACTGAGTATAACAATAAACATGGTGGCTCGAGGAGATCCCCAGGGTCCGCAGGCTGCTTGCTCCCTCTCTGCTTCTCTGCTGACTTTCACCTTGTGTCTCTAAGGCTTCTCTGCTGTCCCCAATGGACAGAAGTCTTCATTCTCAGCCTTGCCACTTCATTCCAGGGCTGCAGCTTGTTTCTACCGTCCTGAGATAAGTGAGGGAGAAGAGAAGAAGAGATGTCTTTATTCCCCTGGCCGGCTCTGGCCACAGACACTGCGTTGATGCAGTGTGGTAGGTGCCTGGGGATGGGTTCTGGCCCTAGATGGACATGAGTGCTCACAGTGTGAGCCATTGGTTGCTTCCAGTCTGGGGAGTTGTGACATGTGAATTAGAATCACATCGATATTGTAGCTCAGCAGAGGTAAGTAAGCTGTGTAACGTTAAGAAAATTAGATTTGGGTGCTAGGAGTCTTGAGATCCTAGTTCTACTGTTACTGCCTGTGTGATCTTGTCCTTTCCCTGGATCTTCAGTCCCCAAATTGGAAGGTTAAGATTAGAGTAGGAATAGGAGCTATTTGTCACTACCATGTTTGTGGCTCCAGGCAGGCATGCCTACTTAACTTCAGATTTATTTTACCCTGAACCCAGGCTTGGCCTCATACCAGGGCACACCTAGTAGCCATGCCAGGTGAGACTGGAATTGGCTTGAGATACATCCTATTTCTTCAGATGACCCCTTCCTGAGTCTCTTCTACTAACTGCCTGGAAACCGGTTGTATCTAAGTAGGTTGACATCAGGATTGAAATCTGGTTTCCTCTAATCATGTGCTTAGCAACACTCCTCCCTGCTTACCTCCCCACACCAAATGACCCTCTGTATTAGTCTTCCATTGCTGTGTAACAAATGAGCACAAACATGAACATGGGGGTGCAGATATCTTTTTGAGTTAGTATTTTTCTTTCTTCAGGTAAATACACAACAATGGAATTACTGGATCACAGCACAGCTCTATTTTTCATTTTTGGAGGAACCCCTGTACTATTCTCCACAGTGGCTGCACCAGTTTGCATTCCCACCAACAGGGCACAAGGGTCCCTTTCTCTCCACATCCCTGCCAACACTTCCTATTTCTTGTCTTTTTGATAATAGCCATTCTGACAGGTGTGAGGTGGTATCTCATTGTAGTTTTGATTTGCATTTCCCTGAGGTTGAGTGGTGTTGAGCATCTTCTCATGTACCTATTGTGCATCCATGTGTCTTCTTTGGAATGTGTCTATTCAGATACTGTGCCCATTTTCTAGTTGGGTTGTTAGGATTGTTTTTGTGATTTAGCTCTATGAGCTCTTTATATATTTTGGATATTAAATATCCTTATCAAATCTATGGTTTGCAAATACTTTCTCCCCTACCATAGGTTGCCTTTTCGTTTTATTGATGGTTTCCTTTGCTGTTTAGAAGCTTTTTTAGATAGGTGTAGTCTACTTGTTTAATTTTTGTTGCCTTTGCTTTTGGTGTCAAATAAAAAAAATCATCACCAAGATTAGTATCAAGGAGCTTCTCACTCATGTTTTCTTTTATGAGTTTTATGGCTTCAGGTCTTACATTGAAGTCTTTGATCCATTTTTAGCTTATTTTTGCATATGGTGTATGCATGGTGTTTTCTCTTCCTGTGGTCTCCTGGCCTGGTTTTGGGACAGACAAAAGATGCTGGCTTGGGAAATTAGTTTGGAAGAATTCCCTCCTCTTCTATTTTTTTGGAAAAGATTGAGAAGGACTGGCATGGATTCTTCTTGGAATGTTTGGTAGAATTCACCAGTGAAGCCGTCTGGTCCTGGATTTCTGTTTGTTGGGTAACACTGTATACTTTCTGAAGGGCAGAGATTACTGTTTCCCGGCATCTGGTACTAGAAGATGCTTCGCCGTTGAACAGGACAAGATCTTCTCCAGGAGAGCCTCATCATATCAAACCCATTAAGTCCAACTTTGTTCCCATGGGATCTTTGATATTTCTGAATGGGGCTACGGTAGCAGAATCTCTAAAATGACCTCCAAAGGATGTGTCACCCTAATCCTTCAGAGCCTGTCAATATAAGAAAATGTCACTCCTGTGATTATAGTATATCAGAGGGTACATTTGGCCTTTAAAAGGAGAGATTAACCAGAGGGACCTAAGATGGTTACAGGAGCCACTAAAAGTAAGGAACTATCTCAGTCTGGGTGCAGGGGAGGAAGGAAGAAGAAACGAGATTTGAAGCATGAGAAAGATTTAAGGCATCCCTGCAGCCTTTCTAGACAAAGAGGGCCACACATCAGGGAACACAGGCAGCCTCTAGAAGCTGAGAATCCCCTGCTTGCAGTCAGCAAGCAAATGGGGACCTCAGTCCTACAACCACTCAGGACTGGATTCTGCCAATAACCTGAAGAGCCTGCAAGTGGACTTATTTCCAGAACCTCCAGATAAGAGTGCAGGACACAGACACCATTATCTCAGCCTGACAATACTCCATACAGGGAAGCCGCTGAGCCTGCCTGGGCTTCCAGACTATGAAGTTGTAAGATAATGAATGGAGAGGAAATGCTGCTTTAAGCTAAAGATGTTTAATATCCAAAATATATAAAGAGCTCATAGAGCTAAATCACAAAAACAATCCTAACAACCCAACTAGAAAATGAGCAGAGTATCTGAATAGACACATTCCAAAGAAGACACACAGATTCACAACAGGTACGTGAGAAGATGCTCAACACCACTCAACCTCAGGGAAATGCAAATCAAAACTACAATGAGATACCGCCTCACACCTGTCAGAATGGCTATTATCAAAAAGACAAGAAATAGGAAGTGTTGGTGAGGATGTGGAGAGAAAGGGACCCTTGTGCCCTGTTGGTGGGAATGCAAACTGGTGCAGCCACTGTGGAGAATAGTACAGGGGTTCCTCCAAAAATGAAAAATAGAGCTGTGCTGTGATCCAGTAATTCCATTGTTGTGTATTTACCTGAAGAAAGAAAAATACTAACTCAAAAAGATATCTGCACCCCCATATTCACTGAAACACTTACAATACACAAGACATGGAAAAACCTGACTATCCCTGGACAGATGAGTGGATGAGGTGTGGTATACATACATAGTATGGGATACTATTCCACCAGCAATCCTGCTGGCTCCACTTTGCTCCAGCTGACACAGACCTCACGTGTGGGTGCGGCAACATTCGAAGAGAAACACCCCAGCAGCCCCTCCCCTCGGGACATGGGGCACTTTGCTTGGGAAGCAGCAGTGAATCCAGCTGTGCCGGGCCCTGGTGATGGGGCTGTCAATGTTACTTGGCCCCTGCAGGTACCAGCATGGTCCAGCCAAAGGGCCGGTGGAGAGGCGCAGTCTGCCCTGGGGCAGCGATGATGGTAACACTTGGGGCACGGAGGCAGTAGGTCAGCATCTCACAAAGCTACGCAGCAGTGAGCACATGCGCTAAGGAAGCCCAGAGGCCATTGGAGCCATCCTTTTAAACAGAACATGTTCTTAGAATGAAACATAGGTAAATGACCCTCAGATAAAAATACCTTTTCTCTTTAAATCAGGCTTTCCTTTTATTCAGGCAAGAAAAAAAAAAAAAAAGAAAAAGAAAAAAAAAAGAAACCCCGAGTATAGAGGCTCTGCTTCTCCATGCTGTTGGCTCTGCACCACTGGCTCAGGCTCATTTCAGAGATGCAGGAATTTATAATTGGTTTTCCAGTTGTCACCAAGGCACCTTAATGGCATTTTACAAATTATTTGTCGTGTGAACAACATTGACGGAAACCAAACTGAAAAAAAAATTAACCCCTGCTTCGACTGCTACAATAGATCAGCTGCTCATATTTATTCATGTTTTGCTCCTGCTTTTGCCCATGTGCACACAAAATTTAATCACAGGACGTCATCATTTATGTTGGCATATTGTGAGCGTATTCTGTGTTTATTGCACCATCGTCGTAATTATGCTTTTGAACAGCTTTGGGGTTTCTGAAAATGAAGATCAGTGACCCGTCGCTGGCACAACCATGCTCTCATGTTCCCCTCCATCCCACCTGGTTTTGGAATTGATTTGAGGTGAAGTCTCCCCCTTCCCGTTTTATCTTTGTGTAAGGGAGCTGCTGCTCAGGGCAGAGGAAGGCGGGCTGTCCAGATGTGGCATGAACTGTTCATCTCCAGAGGAAGGCCATCTACTGCCGCAGAATTTCCGCCCCTCTGATCTCATTGGGTTCATTGCCCACATGTTTTCCCTGACTCTATTACCTGAGAGTTATGCCCTGTACACTTCCCAAAGGAATCAGGTGGTTTGGAGACTGAGGCAGCATGGAGTCTAATTAGAAATTTGTCTTAAAATTTGAGACCCTGGGTTGTGAGTCTCAGACAGCACAGGGGTCCAGCTTTGCCTACCCTCCTGGGGAAGCCATCAGTGCTCGGTCATGATACTCCTCCACCCCGAGCTCAGACAGACCTTCTGGGTCAGTGGCAAGGCTCTCCTTCCTGCCCTGTGACCAGTCAGTGACAGGTGATATCCACCTGCTGTCCCGGGTGCAGGGATGGGTGTGGGGACAAGTACAGGGTATGAGGGAGGGAGAGTATATAACCAAGGATCCAGAGGCTGAACTGCTGGGAGGTTTGGGGGGAAGCTCTGAATGCCAGTGGGTGTTGAGACAACCCCATTAGGACGTCCCCGTGAGTGTCCTACGGCAGCATGGCATTGGAGAATTTACACCAACAATATCACCTTGAACGCTGGGCATAAGGAGGGGCCGAGACCTGATGAATGAGACCTTCAGGGTGGGAGGCAGGGGGGTCCTCTGTGAAACCCCCTTATTTCCTTAGCTTCGCCTCCATGGTCCCCTTCCTGTCACTCCTGCAGCCCCCTTCAAAGGACTGTGTCTTCTGAAGGCCGTGTGGCTCTGCCCAGCACAGCGTTCCTACAGGTCCGGGGATGAGGGGCGCCGGTATGTGCTGTCCGTGGCTGCCCAGACACTGAGAACACCCAGGCCGTCCTCACTCTTTTTGTCAGAGTGAAGGATAGATGAGCAGGGTTGCAACGGTGATGATATTTGAAGCTTACATTTTACAAACGAGCACGTCCCACACGAATACATCCTATGCCCAGTCTGTTCAGAAGAGTTGATTACAAAAAAAAAAAAGAAGAAGAAGAGTTGATTACTTGGCTGGACCTGTGGGTTTGCCGATGGGCTGCAGGTGGAATACTCCTGGAGTTGGGCCCAGCGGTCCCTCTGGCTCCTCCTGAGCTGGGCCCCTGTGGACACACAATCCGGGCTCCCATCTTTAGGGATCAGAGCATCCGGTTCCTTCTTGAAATGCCCCAGATGAAGTACTTCATCAAACCAGGCATTCCTTTTCCCCATAGGCTGTTTGTCTGGTCTCTTGTCAGGAATTTGCATTTCTCATAAGCATCAATCTGGGTGTCACTTCTCCTCTTATTTCAGGGAACACCGGTATTACGGGAGAAAGTCTTGTCTAAAGCATCCGGGCTGGATGGTGCCATCAAAGAAGGGTCTCGATGTGGCCTCACATTCTTCCCCAAGAGCAGAGGGACAGTTCCATCACCTCACCATCACCTCAATATATTATTATTATTATAATGCTGCCTTTTACATTCTTCAGAAAGTATCCATTCCCATTGACTTGCCACCAAATCAACACCAGCGGCTGCAGCACATCCAAAATTCCCACTTCCCCCATCCGTGTTCCGCTGTCCTCATAACCACACACGCTGTAGACGATGTCTCCCTGGTTTCCGTCTTCAGGGAAACTTGATTATTACTCCATGACTGGAACACATAGTGGTCTGATTTGTGCTTCTACAAATTCTATGGGATATCTTATATACTGTAGAGTTCCACCCTCTCCCATAATTGGGACCACCAACTCCCTATCTCGGTGAGACTGTGGACTGGAGGCTGGGTTTGGGGGTTGTCATTGGTCAGGTGGATCATGTTATGCTGCCATAATAAATAACTCCAACAGCTTGTGTCTTATGTGTTCCTCCCACACAGAGACTCTGGACCTTTCCTGGGTGTCCTCCAGGAATTGAGGCTTTACTGCCATTGGTCATCACTGGTCACTATGGAAGGAGGGAAATGGGAACATGGTGAATCTCACACTTGAGTTTGTTTGTGCTGTTCTGCCTTTATTCAGTTTGGGGGTGGATACTAGGGAAGTATCATAAACCGTGTGCATCTGAAGTACCTACCTTGGTGTACTTTGGCACCTGCGTGGGTCTGACGCCATCACCACAACAAAGATACTGAACGGTTCCATCTCCCCAGACAGGCTTCCCATTCCCCTTGCTGCCTTCGACCTTGACCTCAGGCCACACATCTTTCTCTTACTACCCATTGCTTTGCACGAGGGGAATCACACAGCGCTCTTTTTCAACTGGCTTCTTCTATACAGATCATGAGTTGTAGAAATGCCCTGGATTCTTGTGGATCGGTAGCTCGTTCTGTGCCATTTCTGGGTCCTCATCCACTGCACAGGGGTGCTGTTCATTGATTCACCTGTTGATGAAAGCTTGGGTTCTTTCTAGCTTTGGGCTATTACAAATGAAGACCGCAAGAGCATCTGGGTAAAAATCTCTGTGTAGTCCTGCCTTTGCTTTATGTTGAACACATACTGGGAGTGAAGGTTTTCCAAAGTGGTTGCACCAGTTCATACCCGCCGGCCTGCACCAGCACTTTGTGAGAGTTCTGTTTGTTCCACTTCCTCACCAATGCTTACTATGGCCCATCATAAAAATTTTAGCCATCCTGGGACACCTGGTGGCTCAGTGGTTGGGCATCTGCCTTCAGCTCAGGGTGTGATCTCGGGGTCCTGGGATTGAGTCCCACATCGGGCTCCCTGTATGGAGCCTGATTCTCCCTCTGCCCGTGTCTCTGCCTCTCTCTGTGTCTCTCATGAATAAATAAATAAAATTTCTAAAAAAAATTTTTTTAAGCCATCCTAATGAATGGGTAGTGATTTCTCCTGTAGTTTTAATTTGCATTTTGCTAGTGAGTAATGATGTTGAGCATTTCCATGTGCTTATTGTGTCATGTGGTGCCCTGTGGTGTCACACTCCTGACTCAGGCTGCCACGTCCACTTGGTGCACTGACCTATATCTGATCCTTTCCCAATAAGATCATTGGTCCAGGATCTATTATCTGGAGCACCAGCTCACATCCCCGTCCTGCTTTGTTGGGCAGAACCAGCTTTGCCCTCCCGCTTCACCCCTGCCCTGGCAGGTGTATGGGCTCTCGATTAATCGGTCTCCCCTCCCACTGCCTCAGGACCTGCCCTTCCAGGGTCCCTCTAGACTCCTGCGTCTGTCCTGGCTGCCTGATTTCAGATACTTTATGTTACACCTGACATACGATTCTTTCTCTGCCTCCCTTTACTCTTTGACATTTTGGAGCTATGACTCCACAGCCACCTTAATCCCAGTGCTCTTTGGCTCTAATTTGCAGCACCCCCGGGCGGTGGGTGTGAGCACCTCCCCATGCCGGCGCAGTCCGCGGCTCCCAGCGACGCTGTCCCCGCCAGAACCCCGGGGAAGTCCACCAGCTCAGCGGTACCCAGACAGCCTTGCGAGGAAAGAGATACAAAGTAGGGGCCGTTTGCAGGGTGTAAAGAATTCATGTGAAAACTGGGCTGACACAAAATCCATCCTCTTCATCTCAAACAACAACAACAACAAAAAAATGCAAGTGGCCAGTGTCCTGTCGAAATTCCTCCCAGACCTCCTGCCAAGACCTTCTCTCCCCTCCCATCCGTCAGCCCGAGACAGAAGTCAGAGGGGGCCCTCGGTGGTTACAGCAGACTGGGTGACGCCTGCAAACAAGTGGCAAGATGAGTGGCAGGTGTCCCCGCCGGCGAGGAAGCCGGGCCATTACGCGTCTGGCAGACGGAGCCGCAAGAGGAGCAGGTCCCGGAGGGTGGGGCTCTGGGAACGCAACGCGTCAGAGGCTCAGGACGGGAGCCTCAAACCAGAAGCATAAGTTGGGGCAGGTCGACGGGGGTCAGGGTGCCAGCAAGAGCCCTCTGTGAGGGCAGGCCCACGAGCCCGGGGGCAACACGGTCCCATGAGCTGGGGAGGGCAGGGGCGCCTAGGAGTGAACGAAGAGCCGCTGGGCAGAATGCGACGAAGGACATCGTGCGGGGCTTATTTATAGAAGGCTAAAAATGAAAATCCTTCCAGATGCAGACACGTCCTAGGACGGAACTCAGGAGGAGAGCCTGCAGTCCAGCTTACGGAGAGAGGTTCTCCCCGCCGGTCTGCGGCGGGGCTCTGCCTGGCACACAGCCACCCTGCAGTGTGCGCCGGGCGAACTGCGGCCCGTGGGCCTGGGAGGAGACCTGCCCCCCCCCCCCCGGGGTGGGGCGGGTAGCAGGGGGCAGCCCCGGTGGTGGAGGAAGCTGGAGACCAGGGAAAATACAGCAGCACTGGGGATCCTGTAAAAATGCGGGATCTGGGGTGGGCCCCACCTTCTGTGTTTCCGACAGGCTCCAGGTGACGTCTGCTGCTGCTGGTCCGTGGACCACCATGGGGCATTCAGGTACGAGGGCGTCGTCCAAGAGTAAAAGGGTGAGCAGCGTGCGTGCACAGGTGCTGAAGGACAGTCAGCAGGGCCAGGAGCAGGTGGCCTCCCGGGGCAGACATGCAGCTGGGGTGCGCCTGTGCGGGACTCCGTCAGTGGGGGCTGCTGGGGCTGCTGGGGCGAGGCGCCCGGGGACACAGGGCACGGCTGGGGCGCCCGGGTCAGCTCACTCCCACCACCTTGGCCTTCATCATTCTGCTGGTGTGTCCAGGCACCAACACTTATTGGATTATTGTGAGTTGAGTTGAGTAGCCACCGGGTGCACAGGGTCTCAGGAGGGCCTGCCTCGTGGGAGGAGGTCTCTGTGGTCGGAGGGGTCCAGCCGCGGGGCGGGGAGCGGGAGGAGCAGGACCCCTGAGGATAGGCGGATCTCCCAATACCAGCAGGAAGGGGCAGGTGTTTGCCATAAACAGAGGGAGTGAGGCACAGCCCCTACCGCCTCCCTGGGGCCCCGGGGGACGCCGGTCTGGGGGCATGAGGAGAGGGCTCCAGAGCAGAAGGTGGAGAGGTGGGGTCAGCTAGCTGAGGGCTGGGGGCTCTGAGCCACGGTGTGAGGATGGTCCTGCCCACAGTCAGACTCAGACCAGCGACGAGGGGGAGCTGGGCCCGGGGTGGGGTGTGCAGGACACGCTGAGGAAGGGGAGAGGCCGGGGCAGCAAGCGGGCCGGCCCAGGGTCCAGAGCAGGGTCACAGGGCAGGCTCCCTGGACGGGGCCCAGGACGGGCCACCCTGCTGGCCATGCGGAGCTGCTTCGGCTGTTTGCCTGACGCACTGACTGCATCTCTGGGGCAGTTTCAGAGTTAGACCCATGAGGTCGTGAAATAGAGGTCTGAGCTCTTAGATCACCTGCCTTCGCTCCTGGACCCCCTGCATCAAGGTCTTTTCCTTGGGTCTCACAGAGTCAGCCCGCAACAGCTGCCGGCCGTGAAGGCTGCCATCACCTGCTGACCCATCCCTCCTGCCCGAGACTCCCCCTGCTCTGGGTTCTCTCGTCTTTCCGTCTGTCTGTGGCGTGTCCTCCCCACTGGCTGCATCACCTGCTGTGTCTCCAGCCTCTGCTCCAGCGCTCCGTAACCTGTCCCCCTCCTGTCTCTACAGCACACATCCGCCTCCTCCTCCTCCTCCCTCCTCCTCCTCCTCATTCCTGTTCTTTTTCTAAAGTCAGGATCCTTTCAGTTGTACGTGATGGAACCGCACTCAGGTCTTTAAAAAAAGAGTTCAGTGCGTTCATATTGCACTTTGTGAGTGTGAACATATTCACACGACTGTGCTTCCTTCTCCAGAAGTCTTCATCCTGCAAAACCGAAGCTCGGTCCCCGTCAAACCTTGAGGCTCTGGCCCCACCATCTCCTTTCTGTCTACAGACTCGACTCCCCTCAGGACCTCACATGCACGGAATCCTATGGAATTTGTCCTTCTGTGACCGGCTGACTTCCCTGGGCACAGTGTCCTCCTGATGCATCCATGCTGTAGCAGGTGTCAGGATTTCCCTCCTTGGCAAGGCTGAGTCGTGTTCCACGGCCACGCGTGTGCCACGGTTGTCAATCTGTCCATCCATCCACGTGGGTGGCCTCCACATTTTAGCCCTTGTGACCAATGCTGCTATGAACATGAGTGTGCAAGCACCTGTCTGAGCCCCTGTGTTCAGTGCTTCTGGGTGTAAATGCAGAAGCGGGAGCTGGCCCACCCCATCTTTAAATCACAAAGGAGAACAGAGAATAAGGAGGAAGAACTTTGAGCCTGGAAACCAGGACATGTGGACGAGGACTTCCAGGCCATGGGGCCCTGGGGCCCAGGCAGCATTGCTAGGGTGCCGTCCATCTGTTTGAGGCCTGGCTCTTCCCTCCGCGCACTGATTTTCTCTTGCTGACATGCCATGTGTGTGCAATGGGGGAATCGGCTTCCAGACACCTCAGCTCCCATCTCCCCAGCTTGGGAACCCGGCAAGGGTGAGAGAGCATCCCTCCCCTGTACATTCACCCCATACGATGGGGAGAAGCCCGCCTACTGACAGTGGCCCCGCAGATGGTCGACGAGGCTTTGTTCCAATGACGGGCTTGAGCTGCTCACCAAAACTGGATCTCATCTCCTCCAGACATCTTGCTCCGTGAGACAATTACGTCTTCATTGCCTGAGCCTCTGTTGGGTGTCACTGCTTATGGGAAACACAAAACCTGCTCTACAGGTAACCACAGTAAAACCTCACCCTAGGAAAGAAGAGGGGAAGCCGCATGCAGCGATTGCTAGTCCTGCCATACAGGAAGAAACAATTTCCTTCTCTGGAGGTGCAGTGATTCATCAATCAATCATATTGGCTACTCTTCATTTTGTTCTCCAAGAAAATCTCTCTTGTCACCTGACAAACAGAGTTACCTGATGAGCTTTTTCTTTTGTCCTGGAATGCAGATGCAATGGCTGGAGTTGTGGCAGTTATTTTGGATTCATGAAGGAATGGCCAAGAAAATCTCATGAGACTTTAGCCCTAAGATATTAAAACTGCTAGTCACCAACCACCTACTTCCAGCCTTTTTGTACAGAAGGGAAAATGGTAAATAGATGTCAAGTTCCCTTTGGATCTAGGCTCCATCTTTTTGATTTTTGCATCTCAGCAACAGGCCTTAATGTTTTGCTTTATTTCCCTCAGATGTGGTCTTGTGGCAACATGAAGCAGCAGACCTGGGAGGTCAGCCCCTTGCCTCGGACAGCAGCACCCTTGATATAGGCTTGCCCATCAGTATCTGTCAGCACAAGGGGTTTGAGGGAAGCCTCATTTCTATGGTCCTGCCCGTGTTCCAGTCTTACCTCCACCACATTTCCTCTTCACGCCCAGGAAGCACATGGTGCATTTATCTTGGGGTGGAGGATTTAGGTTTGTCAGAAGAACCTTTGCAGACACAGCCAGGACCCATAAAATGTGCCAGGGCTCACTGCCATGAGTAAGCCAATGATTTCAGAACAAAGTCTGAAAAGTTGCACACTTAGATAAATGAAAATGCATTTCATTCATAACCAAATTAAAAGGCTTCAGGATCTGTGAGTAATCTTGGGCTGCTCTTTTTTTTTTTTTTTTTTTTAAATTCTCAGCCTCTTAATTTAACCATCTGGAATTCTTTTTAAAGCGCCCTCCTATTCAGCATTTAGAAATGAAGGCCTTGACTTTCAATGGAAAAATCTACATTTCATTGCAAAGAGAGAACTCGACGTCAATGTCCTATTCTGCATGGACCGAATCGTGTATGCCTAGCGGACGGGAGAGGGGAACTTCGGAAAATTCATTTCACACATGACAGGAGACACCCAGACATATGAATGGACCAAAGAGCCTGGAAAATGCAATCTCTGAAGATCTGGTCCCTTGCTCCTATCTCACCCGGAGGGTTCGTCACCTCATGGCCACAGTGTGGCAGGCACGGTGCTCTCTGTGCTTGGGTGCTAGAAAGCTCTCTTCTGTCTACTTGAAATTCAAATTTGAATGAGTGTGCTGTCTTTTTATTTGCCCCATTAGCAACCTCCTCACACATATGAGCTGCGTTTTCCCTTATCCTCACTGGTACCCAGTGAGGGGAGCATCGGAGCTGCTCCCAGAGACCCAGCTCTGGTGGAGGGCGAACCTGGTCCTCCCGGCCACCTTGCTGTTGGGCAGGATGGACAACTCATTCTGGCCAGTGAGCAGAAGCCAGTGCGTCATTTCTAGGTCGGAGCATTTTTTAATATTTTTTAAAGATTTTATTTATTTATTCATGAGAGACAGAGAGAGAGGCAGAGACACAGGCAGAGGGAGAAGCAGGCTCCATGTGGGGAAGCCCAATGCAGGACTCGATCCCAGGACTCCAGGGTCACGACCTGAGCCAAAGGCAGATGATCAGCCCCTGAGCCACCCAGGTGTCCCTTGTGGTTGGTTCTTAATGCAGCATAACCAGTCTCTCACAATTGCGTACCCAGTATAATTTTCAAAGTTTGTTCATTTAATGGGTAAAAAAAAAAAAAAAAAAGGAGCGTAGCTTTGTGTTTAATTTACATTTCTTTGATTATTTCTGGAGTCCCACCAGTTTTCCATTTGCTGACTGGTTGTATTTCTCTTTTGTCTGTTGATACTTTTTGCTATTTTGTCACAAGGGGTTTAGTGATTTTCTTATTGATTTAATTTAGTTCTCAAAGGAGAGAGAATATTAATCGTTTGTAGTTTATATTTGATTTATTCTATCAAGTCTCAGCTGAGAAAGGAGACAGTTCCTTCCCAGAAGTTCAATAAGAATTCAGTTATATTTGCTCTAGTTTTTGTATTTGATTTAAAAACATATTTTAATCCATCAGCAATCTGTCTTTGCACAAGGGAGAAGACAAGTGGATGCTTTCCTCAGACTGTTGATTAACTTCCCCTCTCGCATTGTGTTTTTAATACTTCTCTTAAAGTTTGATAAATTCTTCTGTACCGAAATGGCCCGTGTTAAGGCTAGCTTTTCTGTTGCATGGATTATCCTGATTATTCTTGCAAAAATGCTTCTGTTATAGTGTTAAGAGAAAGAGCAACATAGCGGGATTGCACGCACACGTACAGTGGACTGTACAAAGAGAGGACTTTCACTCATGAAGTAGTAACCATAGTAAAAACAGACTGGAGGGGAAAAAACAACAACATCCCTAAAATGTTAACAGCTGCACTGTTCACATGAAGCTGTTTTATAGTTTTCTCCATCTTTCCATTTTTGGTCATTTTCAAAACCTTCTCATATACCCAATAATGGAAAACTAATTTATTTTATGGAGGAAAAAGAATTCATCCTAAAATGGAGTCTTGGTTTTCTAATGTCTTTGGCTGTGTGTTCTATTTAACTGCTATCTTGAGAGGTTGTGCTGTGGCTGTAAAATACTCCCTTCCTTTTAATTTCCACGAGGCTCTATTTACTGCCCGAAAATCTGCTATCTTGCCGGCAGCTGCTGTTTATCACCCCCTGAGTTACTCACACAGAGACTCTTCTATCCTTCTGCTGGTTTTCCAGGACTCAGTCTCTGCTAAGGTTTTGATCAATTTTGGTGAAAGCTTTGGCTCCTGCAGGGGAAGCCACTGGAGGCTGGCTGCAGGAGATAGGGGCCCCCAGGCTGCCAGCTCCCCCTCGGCCCCAGAGCCCTGGAATTACCTCCCCAGCTGCCTGCCTCTCCCTTCCTCCTCCCCTACATCCTTCCCCTCATGCTGGCTGCCAGACCCGAGCCTGGACTTCCTCCCCTCCCGTAACTGCCCCCACAGTTGGCACCACCAGGCTCATCTGCTCCTCAGAGACCCCAAACCCTCTGAGGGTCTCTGCTCTGAGTGCAAGTTTTCACCATCACTCATTGGCATTTAGTGGGTCTGATCTACTCTTCCTGCCTGCCAGGCCTTCTTTCGAGATCACAAAACTCAGATCAGGATGTTTGCTTCAAGCTCCCTGTGGTTGATTTTGCTGCCCTGATGTCCATCTGCTCTTGCAGCTCAGTCAGTGTTTATATTCCGGACTCTTTCTATCTGGGCTTCAGTATTTCCTAGAGCAATAGCTAATAATGCTCTGAGCTATTGGTCTTTTTCTCCATCATGAGAAGTGCCCTCCTTCATCCTCATCCCCTCTTTCCCCCATCCCACCTCCCCTCTGGCCACCAGCTGTGTGTTCTCTATAGTTAGGAGTCTGTTTCTTGGTTTGTCTCTCTCCCCTTTTTCCCCTTTGCTCATTTGTTTTGTTTCTTAAATTCCACATGTGAGTGAGATCGTATGGTATTTGTCTTTCTCTGACTGACTTATTTCACTTAGCATCATACCCTCTGGCTATGTCCATATCCTTGAAAATGGCAAGATGTCATTCTTTCTGTTGGCTGAGTTATTGCATTGTGTATATACACCACATCTTCTTTATCCACTCATCAGTCCATGGACACTTGGGCTGGTTCCATAGTTTGGCTGTTGTAGACAATGTTGCTATAAGCATGGGGTGCATGCCTACCTTTGAATGAGTATTTTTGTATCCTTTGGGTAAATACCCAGTAGTGGAATTACTGGATCACATGGTATTTCTATTTTTAACTTTTTGAGGTGCCTCCATACTGTTTTCCAGTGTGGCTGCACCAACTTGCATTCCCACCAACATTGTAAGAGGCTTCCCCTTTCTTTGCATCTTCCCCAACAAGAGCTATTCCTTATCAAGCATTTTTATGTGTCAGGCACTGTGCTAAGAGGTTTATGTACATTGACTTATGTTTTTCTCATAACTCTGTGAGGATGGTATTATTGGTATCTTCATCTTATAGATGGAGAAACTGGGGTACAGGATGATTAAGTAACTCATCTGAGGTCCCACTACTAATACGGGGTGCACTTGGGAATCCTGTGCAGGTGTGCCTGATTATAGAGCCCACACTCCCAGCCTCGCATTCTTCTTTGACTTGATCTGCTCTTCCTGAGTGTTCATGCCCTATGCTGACCCAGGTAGACATCTACACCATTATTTGCGCTCCTTTGGAACCCCCAAACCATGAGGCCAACACCCTCGCTGGGCCACCCTCTGCTAGCCATGAGGGAAAAGGGGTTTATCCAGAGAAGGAGCTTGGAACAAAGGTCTCTTGAGGTCCCTCCCAGCTCCAGGTAAGGTGGTTTGTGTGATGTGTCCTGGATAATGGCCCGCCGTACAGTGGCCAGAGACCAGTCAGGGCACCACAGGAAAATGGAAACATGTCTGGGACATCTAATGTCGGCTCGGTTTTCTGGATTGTGCTCTTTATCAGCATTCCTGCTTCAAGACAGCTGGTGGACAGCTGTGCTGCTAGCTGGAATGTGGCACATTCCATGTCCTAGGCCATGCCTGTGTCGTGGAGGGGAGGTGTGCGGTGCACACCTTCCTAAATCTCCTGCTTTTCAAAGCTCTGCCCTCAGTGACATCAGTGTTAGGCCGACATTGATTTGATGGGAGCGTTTACACCATGGGAATCAGCACAGGCTGTACACCATGGCTTTCCTTTCCTCATAGGGCCAGTTGTGAACCACTGAATATAATCCCCTGGCTAAGTGCACAGACTTTATCATCAAAGGCCTGGAAGTGCATCCCAGCTACACCCCTACTAGCTGGATGACTCTCTGAGCATCGATTTCCTCACTGACCTAGAGAGGGATCCTAACAGCAACATGATCAGTTGGTGTGGGGATTCAATGAAACACACAGGTTGAGTGCTTGTCGTGTGGCCCCTCGTAAACACTCAACAGTGGGTATTGATTATTATAGCTAGTAAATAAGAGTAAACGGTGAATAAAAATGAAGACGTTAGGACAGCCACTAAGACACCTTTGAAGTCCAGATAGAACGGTGTTTTAACCATATATATGGTGCCACCAAGACACCAGCTGGGATGCAGAGGGCACATGTTCCTGGCAGTGTGGATGCACATGAGGGAGTCTGGCAGGTGCTGGGACGGGGGAGGTGAGCAGTCAGAGACTGTTCCAGAGGAACACAAGGAATGGCTCTCAGTGGACTTTACTCACGGCTTTCACAGAAATGGAGCCAAAGGGCGATGTAGGAATGAGACCTGAAATCAGGCAGACCAGGGCACCACTTCTGTGACCGGGAGCTAGGGGCTGACTTTTGCACACCTTCATGTTCTCATGTCTAAACTAAAAGCCCATTTTGTGCTGGAAGGAGTACACGAGCTAATGCTGTGTATATGGATGAATTCTGCTCTGCTGTCTTGCCAGGAGCCCTCCTGTGACCTTGTCATCAGGTGGCTCTGCTGGGGCTGCAGAGTACATGCACCTCACTCATGAGTCTGGTCCCAGGTGGTGCCTAAATTCCTCCTCCACCTGGAGGCTCACCCTCCACCAGGCTGGCCTGGGCTCCTTCCCAGCTCAGGACTCCTTTGGGAGAGCTGTGTCCCATTACAGAGGGCCTAGAAATGGGGACGGGAATCCCCAGGACCATTACTGTAATCATTTCTCATATGTATTAACATGTAGATGTTCTCAGCCTGTCCCCTTTCTGCCGTGTGCCTTTGTCCCTACCTAGTAAAAAATGTCATTGTCTTTGTCTTTCCAACGTCACCCATTCCCTGCCTTGAAAGATGACTTCTGGAGGGGAAGGACAGGATGGGACTCCAGACCTCAGAGGCTGGGTGAACAGAGAGGAGACAAAAGGAGGTTTGAAGGAGTTTATTTTAAAATGCAAATAATAAACAGAACTATTTCAAAATGTCTTCTGGGACACCTGAGTGGCTCAGCGGTTGAGCATCTGCCTTTGGCTTAGGGTGTGATCCTGGGGTCCTGGAATCGAGTCCTGCATCGGGCTCCCTGCAGGGAGCCTGCTTCTGCCTCTGCCTATGTCACTGCTTCTCTCTGTCTTTCATGAATAAATAAATAACGTCTTAAAAAAATGTCTTCTGGGCAGCCCAGGTGGCACTGTGGTTTAGCGCTGCCTTCAGCCCAGGGCGTGATCCTGGAGACCCGGGATCGAGTCCCCCGTCAGCTCCCTGCATGGAGCCTGCTTCTCCCTCTGCCTGTGTCTCTGCCTCTCTCTCTCTCTGATGAATAAATAAATTTAAAAAATGTCTTCTGACTGCTGGATGTATTTCTTTGAGAGTGACTGTGTGAAGATTGGCTTACACTGGTCTTTGAATTCATCTGGGCAAAGTGTGTAGATGCCTCTTGTGTGCACCTGACATAGTGGGCATTTGGGAAGGGACACATGCCACAATGGTTGTCATTACTTCTGACTGCTGCTTCCTTGTAGGCTAAATATGATTGGTCTGTTTCCAGGTCCTTGGGTGCCACTTGCTTCCATTTTTGTCCAATCTTCATGTTGAGATACCATTTTTGTAATATCTGCTGGACATTACATTCAGATGAATGAGACACAGAAAAGTAATTCCATTTCCCCTTCTCCATGCATCGCCTGAGGCTATGGATCCTGAGCAAACTGTCTGAAGTTGAGGCAGTGCTGGCAGGAGGAACTCCCTGGCACGATCTGTGGGACTGCAGAGCCTCACAAGCCCAGCCTATCCTGGATGTGCCAGCTCCTAAGGGACCCAAGCTCATGGGTTTCTGTATTCTTTTGAGTGAGACCCTCCCTTTCACGTTTCTGCCCTGACAATGCTATTTCTAGTCATTCTGTCACCTCTTGCTTATAGATGAACATTTTCATAAGTATTTCTAAGTGCGCTTATTTTCATTTTATCACTGTATGAAGTTATTTTATGTGACTATTCTTTCATGTATTTGCTTTGTTCAACTAGAATGTAAGCCCCATGAAATTTTAAGACTATGTATTTTATCTACCACTGAATTGTCAGGATTAGCACCTGGCATAATCAATATTCATTGAATGAATGAATGAATGAATGAATGAAGGGATTTTTTCTTAAAAAAATTTTTTTTTACATGAGAAATCTTCTAATACTAGCAAATGTTGTCAGAATAGAATGGGCTAGGTATATCTCCTGACTTTCATAAACATGAAAAACAGGGAAATAAGAGGTAAGTTCATAATAAGTAAGATCAATTCATAATAGAGCAAAAGGTGCAAATCATCATAAAAGACAAATATTTGTTAAGGCTCACAGGATTTGATGTGACATGACTGAACATCTAACACAGATAAAAGACACGGCAGGCAGAAACGAGGTTGGACAGTGATGGGAATACAAATTAAAACATAGTGAGAGGGGTGAACTTGGGCCACTTCATCCTCAGAAGAAGTGATAGCACTCTGGCCATTGTGGTCAAGTGTTGCCTTCCTTGTGATGGGCTCACCATACTATGAGAACTGGTCTTTAGAACTAGTCCACTCATCCACCTCGCCTTGAGTTCCTGCTCACCACGCCATTTTTTTATGGTAACATGGCTTCCCACCCAGGTCTGATTTTTTGGAGAAAGTGTGCTGGTCATAATTAGCAGAGGCCCTGGGGCCTATTACTGTTGTATTTCTTTTTGTAACATAGCTAGTTGGAATGCTGGTGTTGTACATCATTGTCAGCATCCTGGCTAATGGGAGTCCAGCCCTGTTCTCCGTAGGCTAGCAACTATGTTGTTGAGTCTGCACAGCCATGGGTCTGACCTGCATTTGGGTTGTTCACTGTAATGAATGTCCTCCTGTAAAGAATCCAAAGACACAGCCACCATCATCTCTTGGAGGTACCATGACTTTGCCATGGGCGCCTCAACATCTTTGGGAAGAGCTGAAGTGGTTTTTGTAATGAACGCATGGCATGAACACTACCCACCTAGAAAACCGTTCCAATGAGGCCAACATTGCTCCAACCATTTCTCATATCTTCTTTGAGAATGACCTCCAAGGCCACTGTGATCATCATCATAGTACTTCAGTTAAGTTCAGTCACTGAGCCTGTGACTTGTGCCAGGTAGCACGAGTCATCAAAGGCTGTAGTAGTTAGTGGCAGCCCCTCACACTCACAATGAGAGCTCCCGGTTTGGTTAACTATCAACTCACCTGACTTGGCTCCAGAAGTTATTTTATTTTATTGATTCCAGAGGTTAAATCTGCAGCCAAAGATCAAGACATTTTAATAAACCTACTTCAATCTCAAAGGACAATTTCTCTCTAATAAATTTATGTTTCCATAGTGGCAGCATCATTAAAATAGGTTTTATGACTTATCTTCATGTAGTAACTACTTTGAAGGGACATAATAATTCAGTTATATAACCCTAGGATCTTTGTTGGAGATAAAGCTGTCCTCAAAACCCCTTTTTTTGTGTGTATTCATTCTTAATTGTTGGACAGTTTTACTATGAATGTTAGCATTTTCTATTCGTAAGCATATTCTAGTTTTGCTTACATATGTGTAAAGAGGTCCTTTTATATTCTTAAATCTCCCTTTTTAATATCTAAAAGCCATTTTAAAGTTTCTGAAGGGTGAGCATGGAGACATACTCTTGCAAAGAATGTACCCAGTGATCCTCAACCCTGGGTCTGCTTTAAAATCACCTGCGGTGCTTTGAAACTATCTGCCCAGGTCCCATATCAGAATTAGTAAGTCATAGTTTCTAGGGGGGAGAGGGGGACTCCCTGTCAATTCACACCTATGGCCATGGGTGTGAGTCACTGAATTCTAAAGCCTGGCTAGGGTGGTATTAGCTCCTCCAGGCACCAGAGGGGACTCAGAAAGCCAGTTGTAGTCACCATGTTCTTATGAATAGGAGCTGCCTTTGGATGCTCATCAACCAGGGATTTCACTGTCTTGGGTAGAGTGACCAGTCATGTTGTTTTCCTGGGGCCTGAGGGGTTTCCCAGAACACAGAACTTTTCATATGAAAACAGGAGTGTCTTAGGAGAATGAGGGTGGTCACCCTACCTGTGGGTCAACATGAAGCGTTTGGATCCTCTGCATTGGAATGAGGCTGCATGACTCTGTGAACTTCATCTCTTGGCTGATGCCACCTGGATTTCTGAGCTCATCTGGGGGCCCTCTGTTGGATGACACTCAGACCCACTCTGGTTTCTCTGCTCAGTCATTTAATTGCTGTGAAAAGTGATTCCTCAGTTTGTTGAGAGCAAGGCTTGGAGCCTTGACAATTAGGAAGCATTGTTTGCTAATCTGTGCTTGAGCTTGGGTGCCTTTCTTTGGCCTGACCTTATCGAATCCCCAGGATATGGGGGAAGAGATAGAAGGCATGAATTGTTAGGTGTTTTACATATGTGATCTCATTTAATCTTCAAATTAACCTTACGAAGTTTGTATGTTTTTCCTGTTCTTTCAGATAAGAGCCGAATCCCAAGCAGGTTGGGTAAATTGTCAAGATCAAAGTCAGATCTATCCTACTGTAACTCCATATTCTCTGCGCAGTGTTTCCTCTTTCAATGCTTAACAGACAAGTTGGACAGAGGAAAATGCAAATTTCCAGTGATTTTGTAAATTGACTCTTTAGGTTGTTCCTAGCTGGGAGAAAGCACTGAGAGATGCTGTGGCAAGTGGCCAGTCATCCTTGGTGGATGTAGGAAGGGGTACCATGTGGAATGTAGGGTTACATTCAGCACAGAAGATCCCATGTCCCTGGGGACACAGACAGGCTCATGAGCCCTGCGGATGAGGATGCTTCTTGCATGGGTCAGGATGGAAATGGTCATCTGTGGAGCAGCGGAGGGTGGAAGGCACTCCAAGTACCCAGGGATGTTCTTCTAAAGACAATTTTGCTATAAATTGCATCTCATCTATGATAATTTTAATATAGAACTTATTTTGGTAAATGCTGCTGGTAATTTTAAAAAATAAAACCTTATTAACTATATGTTCCTCTTAACCTTGACTAACCATCTGGTTAGAAAACCATGGTTGTTGGTACAATGTATCCTGATAAAATGGTGAATACCCAGAAAGCAGAAAGCAGGTCTCACTCACTCATTCAGAAATATGCTGAGGAGGAGCAAGACCCTCACCTCCACCCACATTAGGTTTTTAGCTGGGAATCTATAAGACAGAGACAGATTGACAGGAGAACGAGTTGACTAACCTGTGCAGTGTACATCAGAGGGGAGAAGCCTATATGAAGAGTAACTCAAGAAGGTGCCTCAGAACTCTGGCTTGTGTGGCATCTGCATTTGCAGAGAAGGCACAGAACGCAGGAAGGCAGTGGTAGGCATCCGAGGATGACAGCCTGTGGGAAGATGAATACCTGGGAGGAAGCCAGTGGAACAGCCCATGCTTGCAGACACTTCTGGTTCTGTCCATTGTCTGTCTTCAGTAAAAGGAGAATGTATATCCTGCCTTCAGGAAGAAACAGAGGGTAGAGAGACATTGTCACCTGTTTGCTGCTTCTTAATTGCCTTTGGCTCAAAATAATTTTTATGTCAAGGAGGCATATTTTGGGGAGACATATTCTGGTTTCCTTCAGTGTTTTGAGTGTCTACTCTGATCCAGTGTTGCACTAGGTGATGGAAAATAGTAGCAAAAGACCTGGTCACTGTGCTTACAGACCAGTGAGGGAGGCAGACAGCTGAGCAGAGTTTGTAACTGACTGTGGTGGACCTAAGCCCAATAAAGAATGGCCTCAGTGGCCATAGCAGCCCATAGGAGAGAATTTAGGGAGGACTTCCCTGAGGAGGTGAGCTGTATCCTGAAATCTGAAGCCTGACTTGGGTTGAAGGTGGTTGTGGTCAGGATGGGGCTGGATAGAGAAACTTTCAGGCAGAGGGAACAGCAAAAAGGGATATTTGGAGAAATAAATAATGTTTAGTGTAAGTGGGATGGGTGTGTGCTCCGGAAAAATGGGGTGGGGGTGGTAAAAGGTAATGCTGGAGAGAGATACAGAATCAAGATTATTCAGGGTTGTAAGTCATTTAAAAAACTCTGAAGTTTATTCTAAGCACAATGAGGAACCATTGATGGACGTAAAGCAAGGAAATAACAAGATCAGATTTGAGATTTTGGAGCTGACTGCAGAGCCAGACAGGACAGGAGAAAGGAGAGATGGTGGCGGGGAGGGGCAGTTGGGAGATAGCAGCAGAAGTCCAGTTGTGACATGATGTGGTTTAATCAGGAAGGTGGTTGTGGAGCTGGAGAGATGTAAACTGATTTGGGAGATGTTTAGGAGTAGAAAGGACAGGACTTGGGAAGAAGGATGAAGTGGAAAGCAGGATGGCTTAAGCATCTGGATGTCCTCACAGTTTATGGGTGGGGTGGGGATGATGCTGAAGTTTAACTAGGTTATGTTGTGCTAAGGTGGTGGCCACATGAAATTGTCTATCAGGAAGTTGGACATACATACAAGATGGACATATGGGGTCAAGGATGGATTTATGGCTTTGAAAGTCACCAGCATATGACTGATGTAGGAGTCATGGTGGTGTAGTCATAGTGGTGTACACCACTCTACAGCCGTGGTGTAGAAACTCTCAGGAAATGTCTTGGGGGGGGGGGGATGGGAAGAGGGCCCAGAGCAGAATTGCAGAGATACTAGCCTGTAAGGTATGGGCAGAGGGCAAGGTGCTCTGAAGAAGTGGTAGAGTGTGTAGAGAACCAGCAAGAAGCTCCAGCATCCTGAGATAGTATATCTAATAGGGTATCTTAAGGAGGAGGAAGCATTCAGAAGGACACACAGATGCCAAGAGGTCAAGCTGGAGAAGGACCTAGATGTTTCCATGGGATTGGGCACATGAAAATTCTTGTTGACCCTGGTGAGGCAGGTCTGGAGGTGGGGGTGTCGTCAGGTTATAGCTGGTGGAGATTTCAAAGGAGGACAGGAAGTGAGTATGGCAAGGTTGCACACCCTCTTTTAGGTGGTTTGGTGGGGAACAGCTGGAGGGGAGCATAGAGTGGGGGTGGTGGTGTGGGTGAAGACCAGACACAATTAGGATTTGATCGAGAGCAGTCAGTGTAGCAAAGGAGAGGCTGAAGACATGGGCAGAAGGTGGTCAGGGAGGGCTCCTCACACACATAGAAATCAACAATCACGTTCATACCTACTTCTGGAAATCTGTCCCTGGAACCCAGGTCCGACTGAGCATGTGGTCCAATGTCCCATGGAAGCAAACAGCACTTCTCGAAGAGTAGTCATTGCACCACATAGAGGCCTTTGGACATAAGAGCAGGACTGTGGGACACTCTAGTTCCTTCACTGAAAATGGGAACTCAGACCGTTCGCAGTGCATGGTGTACCTGGTGAAGGTCAGGTGCACTAAGCACAATGCAATCTTTCTGAGACAAGTGTCACCATCACCCCTTTTACAGATGAAGAAACAGAGGCACAGATGTTGTGAGTGTTATTGCAGGCCAACTGTTTTCTTAAGCGGCACAGCCAGGACCTGAACCAAGTCCAAATCTGCATTTGGTGCATTTGATATGAGGAAAAATCCCTGGGTTCTACCCTCATTTTCCCAATTCTCTACACTGGACTTTTTCTGTCTGTTTAATGAACTCTTTTATGATAATATTTCTCAACAGTTGGTTAAGCATGGGTAGATTTTAGTGTGTTGATGTAAAGTGTTTTTAAGTCTTAAGAGATTTTTCTTGGGAAGTATTTCCTCACTGCCCTCCCCCCACAAGACTATTCAAAAATGATATTGGGACAACTGGCTATCCACATGGAAAAGAATCAAATTAAACTTCTAACTTGTGCCATATATCAAACAAATTCCAGAGGGCCTCAAGTGCTGAATGAATAAAGCTAAACCATAAAAGTTCTAGACGAAGATGAAGGATTATTTATAACCTCAGGATGAAGAGGCCTTCCCACACAAGTTGCACATTTAAGGAAAGATTGATGGACTTGATTCCATGTACAAGGATGTAATTACAGCATTGTTGATAACGGTGACAAATTAGAAGCAATCTCAAGATTCTGTAATAAGGAAGGATTTAAGTGCATCATTGAGCATTTGTTTCCATCAAGAAGAAGTCATGCAGCCTCGCGGGTAAAAGTATGGCATTCTGATGTCACACAGCCAGGGCCTGAATTGTCTGTCACTTAGCTGCATGTCTTTGGGAAAACGACCTTACTTCTTCAGGTTCCTCATCTATAAATTCAGCACAATGATTTTATCTATCTCACAGAGTTACCTTGGGGATGGAGAGAGCTAATCACAGGAAAAGTATGGGAATAAGTCCTTATATGCAGTGAGCAACCTGTACTCCATTGCAGGCAGTCTCACCATGGGGCACTCGAGGATAAGGCAGGCCTGTGTGCAGTGTGACCTCAAACGTGTTATCACAAAGGTGGGATAGTGTTAGAGTGGGGTTCCATTCTGTTAAAGTAAGTGCATGTTAGCATGTGCATGTCTGGGTGTACATAGCGGAAAAGACCAGAGACAAGACAGTCTACCACCCTGTGAATGACTGCTAGCTCTGGGGTGGGGGTCGGTGTGCCTGGAGAGGAATGTGCACAATCTATACTGTCTGCCTTGGATTGCTTCAGTCTTTTCCCAAGAGAATGAGCTCACACACTTTGTGTTAAAGAAGAAAGCAGTAGGGAAGGGGGGTTGATGTCTGTGACCCTCTCTGCCATCAGCATAGGATAACATTCATGGCGTGAAAGTTCCAGTACCCTATGTGGGGACACAGGCCCCCTCCTCTGGCACAACACCCAAACTCAGAAGGGGGCCACAGGGCATGGAGTCTGGAGGGAAGGGGGAAGGAACAGGAAACAGGTAGTGCAAAGCCTGTCATTCAGATGATCTTTATGGTTAACGGAAAAAATCAGATCTTCAGCAGCTGACACAGAAACCCAGGCATTAATTCAAATGGAATACTGAATTACATTTTGAATAGAGAACCAATTTTCTTTTCTCAATCAGACCAGTAATGTTCTTAAAACTTCTTTCCAGATTTGTGCATGTTTTAAGCAAGAAGAGGAGCTTGCGCATGAATTCCCAGGCTACTGGAAGGAGAACAATAAGGGGTATGTGAGTCTATTTTTTTTAGTCATTCTGATATATTCACTTGGTTTGTCATTTTCTTCCCATCTCCATGGAAGAGACATAGTTTAGAGAAGCAAACTCGTGACCTGGAAAGAACCCAGCACCGGGGGACAGGAAACTTGACTAGTCCTCTCCACAGGCAATAGTTGGCTGTGTGTCCTTGAGCAAATTGCAGAGCTCTTTAGCTATAAAGTACAGAGATTAGGCACGTTCCTACGTGATAACTTTGATCCCATTTGGTTTCCAAAATTCCAAGACCTGCCATATGATTTTATTTTCAAAAGCAAACACAAAACAATTGCTCTCCAGGATGATTTCAATGAGAAATCATCTGCTTCTTATTCCGTTATATATTAGAGCAATTAATAGAAGTATGGCGTCCATGTGAAAGGCATTGGAGATGATTATTTAGAAGACTGTTATTTTTTAAAGATTTTATTTATTTATTCATGAGAGACACAGAGAGAGGCAGAGACACAGGCAGAGGGAGAAGCAGGCTTCCTGCGGGGAGCCCGATGTGAGACTTGATCCCAGGACCCCAGGATCACAACCTGAGCTGAAGGCAGACGCTTGACCACAGAGCCAACCAGGTGCCCCTGGAAGACTGTTCTTTCTTCAATAAATGGTCCTGGCATCCTTGTTAAATATGAGTTGACTGTGCAGTATGTATTTATTTCTGGACTATAATTCTATTTTGTTTATGTATATATATGCCTATCCTGCACCAGTATCACACTCTCCTGATTACTGTTGCTTTTTAGTAAGATTTGAAATTGGAATGTGTGAGCCTTCCTACATTGTTCTTTTTCAAAATTGTTCTGGTTATTCTGGGTTACTTGCAATTCCATGACAGATTTAGGAAGAGCTCATCAATTTCTATAAAGAAGTCACAGCTGGATTTGTGTAGGGATTGCTTTGAATCTGGAGATAAATTTAACAGCATTACATGAGATGTCTTTCCATCTCTTAGATCTTCTCCCTTTCAACAGTGTTTCACAGTTTTAGAATGTAAGTTTTCATTTTCTTTGTTAAATGTATCCCTAAGTGTTTCATTCTTTTTGATGGTATTGTAAACCCAGAGTTGTTATCTTGATTTCAGTTTTAGATTGTTCATTGCAAGTGTGCAGAAATACAGTTGATCTTTGTGCATTGTTCTTATATCTGGCAACTTTGCTGAACCCATTTATTAGTTCCAGGAATTTTTTTTTTGATTAGTAGGATTTCCTATATGTAACCTTATTTCATATGCAAATATAAATAGTTTTAATTCTTTTTTTCCAATCTGGATGCCTTTTATTTCCTTTATTGCTTAATTGCCTTGGCCAGAACCTCTAGTATAATGTAGAATAGAAAATGGTACGAGGATGCCTTTTGATAGCCTTGTCTTGGCTCCTGATCTTAATGGAAAAGCATTCAGTCTTTTACCACTAAGCATGATGTTACCTGTGGGGTTTTGCAGATACCCTGTACACCTAGGTCTGGTCTTGTCTTTTCTTACTTTCTTCCCTCTTTCTCTTATTTCCTTCTTTCTTTTCTTTCTCCTTTCCTTCTTGCCTTCCTTCTTTCTTTTCTTCCTTCTTTCCTTCCTTCCTCCCTCCCTCTTTATTTCCTTCATTCCTTTCATTCTGTTGAGTTTTCCCAAACTTCAGATTTACAGAAATGGTGCAGAAATAGAACAGAGCACTGCATTGGCACTCTTATCCATTTTCTCCTGTTACCATATTTCATCATGGAGGCCATTTGTCAAATCTTAAGAAGATGACATTAGTACATGAGGATTATCTGAGCTCCAGACAGACCTTATTGAGATTTCTTATTGTTTAGTTCTGAGAGTTCTTTATATATTCTGGATAGAAATCCCTTGTCAGACTGATCTGTACTTAAAATTTGTTCCTAAAATGTCAGCAGAAGTTATTTGAGTGGTGCTGTTTCTGTTTTATTCTTTGTATTTCTCTTTGGTGAATATACACGTTTTAAATAAAATAACAGCAAAATATTATTCCAAAATATCATTCTCAGCTTAGCTTGAATTAAATGGCCTAGGAACAAATTTTGGTTCTGTTTATGTTGTTTTTGACTTAAAAATTCCAAGAGTATTAATTTCCTTTTCAGTTTAAGACATAAGCCTTAACATTTCAAGCTACAATTATAGCATGCTATTACTACCTGAGAGTAAGATACTTTTAGTGATTAAATCAGATTGGTTTGATACCTGGTATTACAAAATCAACTTTAACAGTGACTGGAACATCACAATTTGGGTATCAGTGCATAAAATTTATGTCCCTTTTGCATATTTGAAACTCTGATCTTTAATTATCCGGGCTTAGAAATCTTTTGCCTGCCCTGCCATATTTGTTGACCCTGGTGTCATGTCACTGCCCCAGTCTGGGTCTATTCTTGAACCCAAAGATCTGATACTAAGTTGACAGAGCCTGGAAGCCTCCAGCTGCACCCCTGGCTATGGTGTCATTCAGCTTTGACTGAGGCTGGCATAGAGTAAGTGTAGTCAGTGCCTTCCTCTCTGTCCCTCTGGAGTCATAGCTTCCTTGACTGCCCTGCCCGTGAGTCCTCCTTTCCTTCCTCTCTGTCCCTAATGTCTCCCTAGGTCCCTGGCTTTCATTTTGTCATAGCTTCCATGATTCCAATAAGTTAGCAATAGCAGGAAACTGCCAAGCCTCTGTGACTGGTTGGAGAAAGATGCACAAAATGCTGAGCAAACCCAGAAGAGAAGGAGGCACCAAAGCTTGGTGAAGGGACATTCACTGTAGACACCAGCCACCCACTGCTGTTGACGCTGTGTTGGAAGAAGCACTGGAGGGGAGGTCAGGGGGGTCTGGAGGTTCCGCCTGCGATGGATTTGGTTCACTGTGTGCCTTCAGCTGGGGTGAAGGGGTGGAGGAGTGGGGGTAGGAAGGGCTCAGTTTTCTCATCTCTAACACTGTGCTGGGTTACTTGAACTTACGGTCCGCAAGCTCTAATGGTCTAGGACAGTGGTCTTCAAGCATGTTTGCTCATGGATCTCTAAGCAACTTTTTAGAAAACGATGACTATGTGCATAATGAAATTGATATCTAAGATTTTGCACATTCTGTTTAATAATGACAAAGGCTATGACTTCCAATGTGCTATAAGAATGGATAATTTTTTAAAAGATTTTATTCATTTATTCATGGTAGACACACACACACAGAGGGAGAAATACAAGCAGAGGGAGAAGCAGGCCCCATGCAGGGAGCCCGATGTGGGACTTGATCCCAGGACCCCAGGATCACGTCCTGAGCCAAAGGCAGATGCTCAACCGCTGAGCCACCCAGGTGTCCCAAGAATGGATAATTTTAGGGAGATGATTTGCACATTTACAGTTGTATCCAATTGAATCTAAATGTCATAATGATGCGGGATCCCTCTTCATCTACTTAAAGAAATATGTAAACAAGCTCTTTTTTCCCCCAATGTTTTGAAATTTTGTTTCCCTTTTACCCATGGATTCATAGTTTTAGTCCACTTTTCCCACAGAATTTTAGGTTAATGCACATATGTTTCATCCTCGGAGGGTTTTTAAAAATTTTAATTCCAGTTAATTAACATACAGTGTAATATTAGTTTTGCACAATACAAGGATTCAGCACTTCCCTACATCACCTGCTGCTCATCACGACAGGTGCTCTCCTTCATCCTCATCACCTGTTTCCCCCTCCCCAACCCCTTCTGGCGACCAGCAGATTGTTCTCTAGTGTTAAGAACCTAGTTTTTTTATTTGTCTCTGTTTTTCTTTGTTTCATGGTTGAAAGTTTTTTATTGTTCATTCTATCATACTTATTATAATAAATTTTGTCTTATAAATTAAAAGCTCTAAATTTATTTTCTTTTCTTTGACTCTAAGATTTTAAGTGTTTGAAAGTCCTCTGTATCAAGTTATAATCATTAGTAGTACATGATCAAAAATAAGAACATATATCAAAATTTTACTACTAATTATTAAATATAAGTAATCTTATTGGAAACACATTTATTAATGAGATGAATGAGGATTTTTCCAAATTATTTCTTATATCTCCTTATGAATGTAACTTATTTATGCAATGAAGCAGAGTCCAACATCTTCTTTTTGTAGATGGAAATACTGAGCAAAACCTCCAAAAAAAGTACACAGAAAGAGATCTTCGTCACTGTCACCCACTTCTTTGAATGCCTTTTGAGTTAGATGCCAAAAACCACAATGATTTATCAACAAGATTATTTCTAATTTTGCTAAAAGCAAAGAGTCATTCTCTTTTTCAATTACTGAGAAGTACACAAACAAGGCTTTTACAGATTATCAATTCTCTGTTAATGAGCGCAACTACTCTTTCACTTAGAGGCACCTTGTTTAGCCAGTTTAAAAATTGTTGGCAGAATCAGTATATCGTTAATGCCTTCCACCTTTGCTGAGACAATCTTTTTTGACATAGTGCTTTTTAATTATCGTGTGTTTTGGATATATTTCCATCAAAACCTTGGAGTAACGTTTTGTTTATTAGGTATATGTAAAGTATCTGCTATACAATCTATTCAGCAAAGTCAGTCCTTGCTATAAAACCAACGAGCTGAATCATTCTTGCTTTTTATTAAGATAAACATCTGCTTTTTTTCCAGTTCAATCAAACATGCTAATAAGCATTTCAAAGACTATTATAAATTTCACTGGAAAAAAATTACAGACCTATCTTGTATGATAGATAATAAAAGCAGTCAAGTCAGGATTAAAATGATGCAGAACTAATGTAATTAATTTATCCATTTTATAATGTTATAAAAACAAGATCATAAATCAATATGCAGTTTCTCTTTACTGAATTTGTAATAGGGCAATGTTATGTATATGCAAAAGGACATTGACAAAATAAATCTGGTAAATGTGGCTGTGTGCGTGTATCAAATCTTGGCTTTGTGCTTTGGAGAATAATTAAAAAAGAATCAAATATAAAAATGAGAAGTTACCCCATTAGTTTTATGAGACAGCATGATCAAACTCTCCCTAGATGTTGGATGGAAGAGAAAATACAGCACTAAACTCTGGCAGTTAGTATACAATTTTCTCTTTTGCTGATTGGAGATGGAAAATACTAAACATTTTTTATGTTGAAGTACGATGTGGGGCACCTGGATAGCTCAGTGGTTGAATGTCTACCTTCGGCTCAGGTAGTGATCCTGCAGTCCTAGGATCTAGTGCAGCAACAGGGAGCCTGCTTCTCCCTCTGCCTGTCACTACCTCTCTCAATGTCTCTTATGAATAAATAAATAAAATCTTAAAAAAGAAAAGAAACATGATGTGAGCTCAGAAATATCTGGGGTTCCCTCGGGTTTTACTGTGATTGCCTCCCTGGGTGGTGGTGATGGGCGTGGAACCGTCTTGGTGCTCAGGTCTGAGGGACCCTCCAGGACCCAATGGGATCCTGGTGCCAGGTGCCCTGGGAAGTGTCCCTGAGGCACTCTGAGCAGGGGGGCAGGGCCTCTGCGTCCAAGGGCTGGGAGACAGCACAGCCGTGCATGAGGGAACCTGACCCCTCCAAAATCCCCTTACCCAAATCTCTCTGCAGGATTTTCTCTTGCTCCTTGATGGCCAGAATGTTTTCTTTTCTTACCAATTACCCTAATTTTCTGGCCCTGGTCACTCCCCGTTCACCGCATATTGGACGTTCACAGTCCAGTCTGGGTGTGTTCATGAGTCTGCAGCTCCCATGGTTGGTCTCTGTGCATGAGCTTGGCCCAGCCCTAGAACACACTCTTCCTCCTTTCCATGCCTTCATCCCAGAGATGAGCTGGTCTCTGACCCCCAGCCCTCCCGGGATCCGTGCAGCCGTATGCTCTGCAGGGGCCCCTGGCCTAACCCTCCCTGCTGCCCGCAGGTCACCTGGCTCTACTGATGCTAACACACACCTGGCTCCAGCACCGCCTCCCCTGATGGTTCAGCTGAGGGATAGGGGGGCCTGTTCTTTATTCAAGGGCTGTCCTGTCCCTACCTATACCAGACCTCCCAAGACCCTGGGTGGTTTTTAAAGTGTTAGGCTGCTGCAATCCTGCTAACAGTCTTTGGAGGAGGGGTAGGGGGTGGTCGTTCCCAGTGACCCCTGACCCATAGCGGTCAGGGGTTAGTGCTGCAGACAGACTATGGGCCCTGACCACCAGGCCCTTCCCCAGCTGTGTCAACTTTCAGGTACTGCAGCCATACCTGGTCACTGGTTCTCCTGGTGACCTGCCCTCCCCCCGGGGACCCAGCCAAGCCAAGTTACTGACCCTCCTGGTGACAGTCTTTCCCTCTCAAGCGGCTTGAGGCCCATCCTGAGCACAGTCCAGTTGGCCCTTCCTTCATTTCCAAAAGGCCATAACCACAATTTCTTGTTTCTATTTTTGGAGTGTCCACCTGCAAGGACCACTGGGTCCCTTGGGAGTCACCACCTCTTCTGCACAGAGCTCTCACTGAATTCCACAATATGGAATGGCATG
This sequence comes from Canis lupus dingo, assembly GCF_003254725.2. NCBI lineage: Eukaryota > Metazoa > Chordata > Mammalia > Carnivora > Canidae > Canis > Canis lupus. The sequence goes on from NC_064245.1 coordinate 57,663,006, forward strand.
GGACAAGGAACTTGATTGGAGAAGGTGAAAATCTTACAAAACCTGGATGAACAAAGAAAGAAATTCAGAATCCCGTGCCCTCCTGCTACCCCATGCAGAGATGGGAGCCGCGGCTTCCTTCCCCTGAGAGGAGGGGCTGCACCTTCCAAGGCCCTAGCTGCTGGCCAGGTTGCATTCCAGGTGATGTTTGTACACAGTGCACACACCGATCCAAAGTGTGGGCATCAAACAACCTGCTTATCCTCCCACGAACGAGGCCGCTTGGGTGCTCCGTAAAATAACCCGGTAGCCAGGGCAGATTCCTCTGCATGCCTGCGTCTGCCCCAGCCCTCTTTCCTACTGACCTTGGCCTTGTGAATTGTTCTACTTGGAAACAAGCCCACACCATGAGCCAATGCACAGTTCATGCAGAGCGTGGTGTCTGGTCCCTGGAGCTGTCCCTGCAGAGATTGCCTGTGTAAATATGCAAAACAAAAAACAAAAAACAAAAAACAGGTTTTAACATCCACTTTCTCTCCCTGAGGCTGTCTCTTTTCCTGTCACATGAGTCCCTTAATGCTAGCCTCTGTTGGGCTGTGCTCCTGACCCCTGGGTGCCTCAGACCCCACTTTCAGCACTCACTGTGAAGTCAAGGAACGTGTATTTGCAACAATCAGCTGTGGTCATTGGCTCCCATGTGGTTCAGGAGGGACTGAACAATTTTCCTTCAATCCTCATCAGCTTTGTTAGTGTCAAGACCAGCTTACACCCTCTGACTGGACCTGTCTTTATCCAAACACAAAGTAAATATCAAAACACATCCCAATTGAGTCCAAAATGACACAAGACAGAGCATAAGCCAAAGAAAGAAAATGAGCAAATCTCTCCCCTCTGAATAGAACCAGAGGCGTCTGTGTCTTCCCTCCCTGCGCTGTGGATTCACGGCCTTGGTTCCCTTACGATCAACCATATTTCTGCTCCCCCTTCTCCCATCCCAAAGAGCAAAGTCAGAAGCATGGGTCAGGTCTCAGCAATTGGGAAAAACACCGTAACCACAGAAAATACCTCCACATATGCCCACGCAGGCAGTTTTATTTGTACACTTACCGCTTTACTTGACCCACACAGAGGTGGCTTCCAAAGGGAGAAGCTTATTTAACATGTAACTAACACAAGCGGCTCTGAGTTTGTCCATTTTGCTCCTAACAAAGGTAAAGCCTCATTTTAAAGGATCACTGCTATTCTCCAGATGGGAGGAGACCATATTCAGAAACAACCTCATGACTAGAACAGCTTTTACCAAAAACAGCCATTCATGCAGAATACCTGTGAGAAGAGGAAAGTTCTAGAAACCGCCTGGTTTGAGCAACTGCTAGGAGCATCAGATGACTGTGTTTTTGCAGGTTACACTTAGTCTAGCAAAGAATACATACATTAAAAAGGCAAAAGCAAACACATGAAACTTCTCCTGTATTTTGATGCCCTACACGGCTTCCAGTGATGGATGACAGGAGGGTGTTCTGTCCTGGGGAGCGGCAAACACTGGTTGCAAGATACAGTCATTTACAGAAATCAGAAAATCTAGGCTTTAGGTAAAGACAACAGAGGGAAGCCAGGGCACAGGAACCTCCCACTTCCTAATATCTGACCACATAAATTAAAAGTAGTAAAATGGCTAAAAGAACAGAAGGAAGCGGTACCATTTTAAGTGTTACTATCTCATGTTGAACTTAAAAAAAAATCCTAAGAAAGGATTCAGAGTTATTAGCAAGACTCTTGTGTAGGTCTTAATTCCACTTTGTCTCATCTCTAAACTGTATTGAATACAGTAAAGATCAACTGTCTAAAAAATGTGGAGAATCTTCCCTCAGACCCAGAGCACTATGGAGGTGAGAGTGTGCTACTTGGAGGAAATATGGGGGAAGCCCTCAAGAGGATGAGTCCCTGGCCATGGCAGCATCCTGGGATGTTGTCTCATGCACAGAACAACCCAGGAGTTTCCACCCCTAAGGACTTTCTGATACACTTCAGAAGGGAAGGGTTTAAGGGAGCATTTTCAATGAAAGGCAATGAACCAAGGACATTTCAGAAGATCTTTGAAAGGCTAACCCTCTCTGTCTCCTCCTCATCCCAAACCCTGTGGTTATAGAAAGAGAACAGGACAGGATACCTGACTCCAGCCCCCAACGATGGCTGGAAGGAGAAGAGTGCAAATGTCACATTCAGGTCAACACTGTGCCAAAGAAGATTCATTCATACTACACTGTGTGGGTCAAGTAAAGCGAGCAAAGTGTACAGATAAAACTGCCTGTGTGGGCATAAGCAATAGGAAAGGACCATCACAGGAGCTGTTCAACATCCAAACTCACCATCTTTAAAATGGGGCTCCTACTACCTCCCTTGTGGGGTGGCTATGAGGTTAACCTGTGGGCATAGGACAAGGTCTGGCACATGGAAGCCACTCACCTGCTGTTAATAGTAAGAATAGTGGTTTCCCTGGAGGGCATCATGCTAACTGAAATGAGCCAGACAGAGGAAGACAGTACTGCGTGGTATCATTTATTTGTGGAATCTTAAACAAAAAAAAAGTTGAACTCAGAAACCAGAGTAGAGGGAGAAAGGAACAGGTTGGTAAAATGGTACAAACCTCCAGCTGTAAGAAGAATGTGATCTGAGGATCTAACACATAACACGCTGACTGTAGTTGATAACATGGTGTCATAGAATTGGAATTTCTGACAGTAGAACTTGAATGCTCTTGCACACCAAGACCGAGGGTGTTAGATGAAGTGACAAACATGTGGCTTTGATGTGGGGATCCCTTCACAATGTATACTGTACCAGATCATCATGCACTCTAAATACTTCATAATTTTGTTTGTTAATTATGTCAGAAGAGCTAAAAAAGAATGGCTTTATTAAAATAATACAGAAAAAGGTAAGATTAATATAGTTGGTAAGACTGACGAAGAAAGTCTACAAGAGAGAAGAGCATATGGAAAAGGTTACCTGAGAGTGCCTTACTCTAGAGACCTTAGCAAGACTGAATTCCACAAGATAAGTGTTTTATAGAAGATTTTAAAACACAGAATAAGATGAAAGAGTTCAGTGCAAAGAACCAGAGCGACTGCATCTCACAGCTCATTGCTAAATGGGGATGATCAAGGATTGGAACAGATGAGGCTAGGAATTGAACAGCCAATGTAGAAGAAAGGCCTGTGCCAGTAGACAGAAGAATAGAAGGATGCAAGATTTAAGAAACACTAACAGATAGCAATGATCAATAAAGATGAGCCAACATAAATCATGTGCCAGAACACAGAGACTACATGCCAGGGAAACCAAGGACACACAAAAATATAGCCACAGATGCAAGTGAAGAAAGGTATCTCTGAAATGAGTGAAAATCTCATAGGCAGGTTGAAAGAACACACCATGTTCCAGGAAAAATGGGCATAGAATGACATAGCACGTGGGTGTGGAATGTTAGAACTTGGTAAATACGGGCTGTTAGTTTATAAACATTTAAAGGAGAATGAGACAGAACAACCTCTTCAGGTACTTGAGCAGAAGAATACAAGATACCCATAAAGGGGAGAATCAGGCTGCCTCCAGACATTTTCATAGTGATATTCAATGCCAGAATTCAGTGGAATAATGTCTAAAGTTCAGGGGAAAGGAAAATATGACCCAGTAATTTTATACGCTTTAAGTGAGGGGACCATATGTGGAAATTCCTGAACACTGATCACAGCACACATTTTCTTGGGGGAAAAAAAACCAGTAAAATTACCTAGTTATAAAGTCAAGGCAGCCCATTCACAAAACAAAAGTCCACAGTAAAAGGACTAGGGCTTCATTTGGAGATGGGAGCCAATGGCAAACTATCTAAGAAGTTTTGAGCAAAAGAAAATGTGATATATGAGCATCATATGCAATGTAATGGTCAAGTGGTTTTTGAGTATTTGAGCAAAGGTTTCTCAGGAATGTATGAAGAAAATGGGAAAAAATCCTATTTGACAATGAAATCCAGCCAACTGAGTTATTAAAAAAAGATCCCAAAACACTTAGGAATGAAAAAGCTTATATAAAAAGGCTAATGGTTCTTATCCTGTGAGAATTAAAGTTACAGGACCAGATATGAGATGTACAACTCTTGGAAAAGTAAAACTAAAATAACTAACAAAATCTGACATTCGAGCTGGGGGCATGAAGAAGGCTAAGAATGTTCATCCTCATGTAGCAGAGCTTTGACAAGACTCTGTCCCTAAAACTAAGGATACAACAGTAGGTTTCCTTATGCTTTAAACTTTGGTGCTTTTGGAGGGAGTGACCAAAACCAAGAGCTTTGACCCCTTCACCCATCACTCCCCTGGGGAGGATACAAGTGGGGGTGGAAGGAGGAGGAAAAGAAGTCTCTGGAGAAAGTGGCTCTCCACTGGAGGAAGTAGAACCCAAGCAGGAGGACTATCTAGGGAATATATGTGGGTCCTCTGGGAGAGAAGCAACAGGGTATGCAGACTTTGCCTCAGAGGGCCAGCAGGGGGACAGCTGCTGGGGCTCTGGTAGAGAGGAAGTAGCTAGAGAGGATGTAGCATATGAAGCCCACCCCTAGATGCCAGGTTTCAGGAATTGGAGGTCATTTATGGCCAGGCCAGAGGAAAGACATCTTCAGTTGGAGTTTCTCAGTTTTCCAAACTCCAAGAAACAGAGGAGTCTCCAAATGTCAGGAAAGCACTGCCCAAATAAGACTTTACTTCTCTTTCATCCTGCTCAGCTGTGGATGGGTCAGCGAGACTGATGAGTGGGTGTGGGAGAAGGGCGGAAGAGCGTGGTGAGACGGAGCGTGGAAACCCACCACCAACTCAACACTCGGGTCTTGGGACCTGGCAAAGGAGTAGGCATCCCTGGCCTTTCCTTGCTGGTAGCTGAGCATTGCTCTTTCCCTCTCCTAAGCCTTCCAGTCCCTCTAGCAAGTGCTCATTAATGCTCCTTGGAGCACCCATGCCAGTCTTCATGCTCATTCCCCGCTGGCCACCCGTCAGTGATATCAGTGGTTGGCTTATGGACCATCTGTCCAGTCATCATGCTTGGTGAACATCCATCTAGACTTCTCCTAGACTTTACTCTCCCCTCCACGCACGATCATTTCCTCTGACACATTGCAGTCAACGACCCACAACCACACCACTTCCAAAATCCTGACTCAGCACCACTGGCACACTTCTCTCATTAATTCCAGTATTTCTTTGACCCTGAAGGACCTTCAGCCATCAACTCTGCTTCTTTTCCTCACCTAAATTTCTATCTACTGTGAATTCGAAGGGTCACCATTACAATAACTCACTTACGTAACCACTCACCTTTCCCCTGACTCCCTCTGTCACTCAGCTAATCCTGTTAAAGGCACTTCTTGGCTCCCTTTGCATCTGCAGCTAAGCAGCTGAGTGTAACCAGGGTCTTGCTGTAAATTTAGGACCACCTGACTAGCAGCCACCCCCACTCTTGTCAGCCCCTTTGCCCATTCTCCTGGGTAACTATTTCAACCTTCTTCCCAAACCTCCTTTCCCATCCCACCCTACCTCTTTTCCAGTCTAAGCAACTGGTCTTGCTTTTTCAATACAATAGAACCAATCAGAGTAGGGCCTTCTTATTTTCCTCTCCCAGATCTGCACATCTACTAACATGTACACATAATGCTTTGTCTTCCTTCTTTTGTAAAGGATGAGCTCTCCTTGCTCCTGCTCACGGCCACCTTTCCGTCTTGCACACTGGATTCCAAACCCTCTGTCCTTATAAACTTTGCTCCTATAATTATCTCTCTCTTTTCATAACAATTTTCCCCTCCACTGAGGCATTCCTATCACCAGTTGTACACACCACAGTGTCTCCCATATACAAAATAACTCTTCCTGGACCCCACACCCTCCTCCAATTATAGCCCTATTCATCTGCTCTTCCACCAGCAACAGTGTCTTCAAAGTGCTTTCTATAACTACTGGTTCTCTTAAACAGATCAAATTACTAAGGTTCAACAGAACTACCTATGTCAAGGTCACTGATTACTGACATGTTAAACCCAGGCGTTGTTCCAAATCCTCATCATAGTAGGTCCCTTAATGCATCCAGGGCAGTAGTTTGTGCCCCCTCATGAAATGTTCTCTTGCTTGGTTTCCTGGACTCTGCACTCTTTGGTTTTCCTCTTACCCACCGCCAGCTCTGTCTCCATCCTCTTAGCTGGTCCTCCTCTTCTTCACTAGCTCGACATGGCATGGCACCTCTCCCTATGCTAGCATCCCCAGCCCCAGCACATTCTGGCCTTCTGGTCTCCTAATTTCAGAATACAACAGTCTTCTCTATGGCCCCAACTCAAGTGTCTGCAGATATCTCAAATGCAGCATTTGCCAACAATCTTTTACTTACTTCTTTCCCCAAATGTGGCCATGTTCTAGATCTCTACCACACACACCTTATCTGTTTTTCCTCATTTTCATAAAAGGCACAAACATTCTACTCTACTCTTTAGGTCAGAAACCAAGACATCTCTCTAAACTCCCCTCTTTCTTTCACACCCTGCTATGTGACTTGTGACCTTCTTCCTCTCCTTCGGCCAAAGCAGACATGTGAAAGTCCTAACTACCAGGACCTCTGAAGGTGATCTTTGAAAATGGGTTCTTTGCAGATGTAACAGTTAATATAAGATCACCTGGAAATAGAGTTCCCTAATCCAATATTCCTGGGGTCCTCATAAGAAGACAGCAACGTAAAGACATACACAGTGGTGCCACGTGGATGTGAAGGTAGAGGTTGGAGCTATATGGCTGCAAGTCAGGGAAGTCAGAGATTTCTGGCAAAGCACCAGCAGCTATGAAGAGGCCAAGAAGGACTCTCCACAGTTTTCAGAGGAGTGTGGCCCTGCTGAGACCCTGCTGACTTAGCATTTCCAGCTTCAGGATCCGTGAGATAATAGCTTCTGTTGTAAAGCTATCCAATTTGTCACGTTTTGTTCGCTCCAGTGGTCCTGGGGAACTAATGCATGCCCCATGTTCAACAACCAGCAGGATTGGTTAGAACCACTTTCAAAAGGTAGACTGAATCTGGTACCTCATTACCTTCTTGACCATGACCTGGCCCATGCCTTAGTCCTCCCTCTCCTGGACTACTGCAATAACCTGCTAACGAGCCTGCTAACGAGTCTTCCTGCCTCTGTGCTCACCCAAGCCCACCACGGGCTATTTCCATACATCAGTTAGAGCAATCTTCTCAAAAAGTAAACCAGGTCGTGTTGCTCCCATGCTCAAAACCTTCCAATGGCTTCTCATGATTTGTGACACACACTCTGAATGCCTTGCCCTCACTTGTAAAGCTCTGCATGACCTGCAGCTTCCTCCCCCTCCCACCCTTCCTGGTGCTCACTGTGGTGCTCCACATTGGCCTTCAACTGCTGCTGCTGCGATGCTCAGCTAGCCCAGCCTTAGGGCTTCGGCACACAAAATTCTCTACCTGGAATGTTCCTTGTCTACATGTTTCATGGCTTTCACCTTTGCCTCATGCAGCCTCCTTTTCTTCTCCCCAGAGAAGCTCTCCATGGCTGTTCCATCTTAGCTGGCCCCTCCAATATTTACCCTGCTTTATTTCTCTTCCTAACTCTATTTCCAGCTGAAATTCTATTTTGATTGAGGTGTTGAATTGCCAGTGCCTGGACAGAGTCTAGTGTGGTTTTTGCTCCATGAATGAATGAATGAACTCTAGTGTTGACCAAGACTCAAATATAAACTTACAAAACAGGGACTCTGAGACCTTTCATTTTTTGTTAGAATTTTCCTCTTTTCAGTGGGAACTTTTAGGGATGGACTTCTCTTGTGCTGAAGAAACATTCACCAGAAGTTTGGCAATTTCCTCAGTTTCTTGTCAATTCCTCTTTCTTCTGTTAAATACAAGTGAATTTATACTAAATATCTTTTATGTAAATAGCATGACAAGCACAATCCCAGTTTCTGTATAAACAGAAACAGTAGCATTTGCAGTGGCGGTCACTCAACATGAGTGACAACTTTTATGGGGCATTGGATTTTGGGGGGTTTTGTGGCATTTTTTTTGTTTTCATTTTTTATACTTTTCAGCATCTAGATATTACCTGAATGTTTATAATTAGTATATATCATTCTGATAAAGTTATATCATTATGTCTCTTAAAAACTTCTCAAGCAAGGTTTTAGTGACGATGTGTCACACAATCAAACTATTAAACAACAGAGTTTGTGCTTGACACAAGCTGACATGAGCACCTACAGTCCTAAGGAGGAAATTTAAGGATGGTTTAATTTCATAGGACATGGAATTATAAATTTTTTCCCTCAGACAAATATTTTATAGCAAAGCAAACTGGGATTGTCTGGGACTATTGAATATTGAGTATTTCTGAAGAGGCTTTATTTAAACTCTGCCTTTTGGAACTCTGTTCCCATGAAGATGGGTTGAATCTGGCTTTCTCTCAAACACAGTATCCTTGGGGAGTGGCCTCTTGGTGGGGGTTGTCAAGAAGTGCTCATGGAGCCTTGGAGGTTGATGCCCCTGCCTGGTGGCTTTTTGGGAAGTGTCAGCAGGAGCTTGGGTTTGGGGCATGACAAGAGGAGGACAAGAAGCAGACTCCAGGCAGAGTCAGCAGTGGGGGGTGTAGAAGTGAAGTTTTACCAGCTCACTGTGGGCTCCAGGGATGCCAGAGGATCAGCATGTCTGGGGATCAGGGAGTGGGAGAGAGGGGAAGGGGATGAGGCTGTGGATGGTGGGTCCAAACCACAAGGGGTCCTGATCGCCAGACTGAGAGTTTCGGTTCTTGTCTGGAGTCATATGCATGTCCCAAGAGAGAATATATAGCATCTGTACTTCAGAGGATGACTGGTGACTATGTAGAAGGCAGAGTTCCCTCTGCCCTCTTAGGCTCAGGTAAGTACCTCAGGTAAAGCTGATCTTGGGAGAGAAGCACACACACTCACTGCACCCTCTATGCAGCAGGGGCACCCTTATATGGAACTGCAGACCCTATATGCTTTTATGGAAGGTTGATCAAAGACAGGCAGTTCAGAAGGGGAGGTAGGTCGGGGAATGGGGTAGCTGGGTGATGGGCACTGAGGAGGGCACTTGATGGGATGAGCACTGGGTGTTATACTACATGTTGGCAAACTGAATTTAAATAAAAAAAGAAGTTAAAAAAAAAGACAGGTGGTCCTGGAAAGGTAGTTGAACTATACAGGGAGATGAAAGGAAGATTGGAATTATTTTAATAAGGTATGTTTTCACAGAACTCTCTTGGTGTCAACTTCTCATCCTTGATGATGAGAGTGTTACTTTCTTTCTGGTATGGGACAGAGACATCTTTCATGTAGGAATTTCATCTCCTGCTTCCAGGAATAAAAAAGGAGGCTGAGTGCCCTTCCTGCATTTGGCTGTTTCTTACATGCCTTTAACTCAGAATAATCAATATGCCAAAGCAGCAAATTTTAGGGTGCCATGCCTGGATTCCTTCAATGGTGTGGTGAGGGGATGAGGTCAAATGGGCTGTTCAGGAGCTTGCTACAGTGGTACAGGGAATGGAGGATGATGTCCAGAGCAGATGGTGGCAGTGAGAAAGGCAGAAGAATATACAGGTGCAAGACTGCAGAGGTGGAAATGATTGAGCCTGGGGGCTAACTGCATATGGCAGGGATGGGCAGATTAGAGAGGGAGGAATCAAAATATTGCCCTGAGATTTGCAGCTTTAATGATATAGCAGGGCTCACCTAAAAAGTTTATAAAATGGCTCCAACTGTTACTATATAGGGAATGCATTCCTGGTTCATAAAATCTGAAAATGTTCTTTTCCTGTATGAAAAGTTTCACATCTTTTGAGACTTGTAACTCTTCCTCTGTGATGGAGAACCAGTCTGGGATCCTAGATAGCTTATTCCTAGACAATGTGGTCTTGTCCAGTTGCCATCACTCAGTCCCACTGAGGAGGTCCTCCAGTACACATCTGTGGAATGCCAGAGGTAAATACAGCAGTCCTCTTGGACCTTCAAAGGACCTTGCAAGTTGCAGGTTTCTGCTGTCAACCTCTCTGGTGACAGCACTGAGAGCAAACCAGACCACATGGTGCCCACACATTTTTAAGTCAAGTTGTGAAACGTGAGCTATCAGTCTCTATTCCTCAAAAAGAAACCATTATCAGTAAAAACAGATGTGGTACCTGCACCATTTGGGTGAAATATTGATGCCTTCTGGAAGGCCACCTGGGGGTCACTATTCTTTTTGATTCTAGAAGAACATACCAGTGATCAGGCTCTGCTATAATTTCTCAGGGAATTTTGCTCAAGGATATCAATGTTCCATGCAGAAGCTATAAGAGCCTCTTAGCTCCTGGAGTCCCTAAGTCCTCAGAGCATCTTTCCATGACGAGAAATCAACCAAGGCTCTGTACCAGCATTTACCAAGTTTAAGTCTCCTCTAGCCTGTCCTTACTAGATTTTTTTAAAGTGATAAAAGGTTTGCCAATGAAGCACATGCTTGAGGTTTATTCAGAGAGACTGTGGTTCCTGAATAACTTTATCTCCAAGAATTCCAGTGTTCAGAGGGTCAGTTCTAAATGTCTGGTCTTTCCATAATTCTCTCCATCTGGAGTGTTGCCTCGGCCCTCTCCTGCCTGTTTAGACCCTCCCCATCCTCAAAGCCCAGCTCCTAAGCTGCATTTCTTCTGAAAACTTCTTCTTTTGAAATTTATCCATTTCTTCTTTTTGTGTATATGCCCAAGATAGCATTTACTTGTGTGATTTACTGTCAAGAATTTCTCCCTACTGGGCTTTAAGATTTAAAGGAGGGGCTATGAATTCACTTTTGTTTAGGAACTTCTGCTCCCTTTCTCTCAAGGGCCCAGCATAGCACCTTCCAAACAACAGCTATTTATTGAGCCTTTAGAATGATTTTACATAGGAAAGCTCCTGTAATCCTCAAAACAACTCAAGGAAGTAGATGCTATTTTTATCTTCATTTTACATATTCCTTAACCCAGCCATTCCATTTAAAAGAATTTATCCTCTAAATGTATTTGCATGTATGAAACTGATCCTTGTACAAGGTTATTTATTCAGCATTGACTGTAATATGGTGTGTTTGGGGGAACTGAACTGGAGCATTGATTCAACAAATGAGGGCAAATCCATACAATGGAATACTCCCATAGATCCCCAGTGAGGGCAGCTCAGCACAATCTGGCATGGAAGTTCGCTAAGATATATATATTAAGATTTTATTTATTTATTCATAAGAGACACACAGAGAGAGAGAGGCAGAGACACAGGCAGAGGGAGAAGCAGGCTCCATGCAGGAAGCCCGATGTGGGACTCAATCCCGGGTCTCCAGGACCATGCCCTGGGCCGAATGCAGCTCTATACTGCTGAGCCACTGGGGCTGCCCTCAGATATATTTTTAAGTGAAAAAATAAAAAGTTATATGGATAGTATATACAGTACTATTTCTGTAAAAAATAATATATTTGTGCATGCATTTTCTTAGTGCATACAGATTATCTCTGGGAGGATATATAAGAAGTTGAACGGCGATTGTTGTCTCTGGGAAGGGGGACTTGTGTTGGGCTGCCTTTGGTGGGATGTGGCACTCACACATCCACCTTGGGGGTCGGTCATCCATCTCCAACATACCTTAGTCCCTTAAACTGGAGAAAATACTACTGACAGTAGTAGTTTATTTCATTTTTAAATCTAATGGAGGTTGAGCTAGAGAAATTCATGTGAGACAGTAGTTCTGTTATTTAGCAAGATGCTAGAATTCCTCCTTTTTAACTAAAAGCCAAAACACTGAGATTATGCACAAGCATATTATGAGACAGTGTTACATTCTGTATTCACAGAAATTTCTGAAGGTAACCTTAGGAAAATGTTTAATTATGATCTAGAGAGGCCATGAACCTCCTGGATATCTGTGGAGAGTAAAAGGAGACCCTTTGAGTGCCCAGAGGACTCTTCCTTCCTGCCCCACTGTTCCTCCTTGCCCTAAGGGGCTGGAGACACAGCTTTCCTGGAGGCACTCCAGCTGGGCTGTCACCCTCCTGGGGCTTTAATGCATGGTGATCGCTCCTATTTTTGTCATTTCCCATCTCTTTGATGCTGTTCTATTGTCCCTCCTGTGGGTTGCCCTTTTTTGTTCTTTAGAATTTTAATTAATGTTGTTTAATTATACTTGGCCTCCTGAGGCTTTTAAAGGGGGGAATTCAATGAAGGGACTCAATGAGTGAATTCCCCAGTCTTCTGCTCACCTGTTATTAACAGCTCTGCACCCAGGGGCATGCCTAACCATTTCCAAAACATCAATAACACCAGAAGAAGGGACTTTTAGGGAGAAAAAAGACCAAAAAAAGATTAGCTTTTATTCTGTGGTTCCAGCCTTTAGGATGAGATCATTCATTATATGATTGGTATTAAACCTAATTCACTTGTATTTGTTTAGTGTTGTTTATGGGACAGAGATCAACAAAATGCAGTCTAGTAATAAGTGTCACCTTCTAGAGAGGGCCACATTCAGCTGTGTCAATCAGAAGTCCTAGGTCTTGCCTTTGTCCGTTAGAGGATGCACACATGACAGTGTGTCACACACTATGGTGCTCAGCCCCCCACTCCTACCCCTCAGTCCCCCCTCCCACCCTGCTTCATGGTGTCCTCAGCCCCCCACTCTCACCCACGCTTCATGGTGAGGAGCATGTTCTTTCAGCATCTGTGACTCAGCTATATCCCCAGAACCTGCTACCTGTCCTGACTTCTTGTAGCTGTAGTCTGAATCTGAGGGTCTCCTCAGCCCTTGGCCTAATGGGGCTTGATCTTCCCTGGGACTCCTCCCTATCCTCAGCCTCAGTGGCTTCTCCATCTCCTTTGATTACTCCTCACATCTGGCATTTCTGTTCTCTAGACTGTGCCCAACCTATGCTCTTTATCCCTCCACCTTAACCCGGGCCTTGTGGGACCCAAGGAATTTAACAAAAATCCCCTACTCTTGGACAAACAGAGCAGGACTAACTCCATTTTGTGCTACACATGCCATCTCATGTATAACCCCCACATGACCTGCTTATTGCTTAAGGAACTCCCCCACCCTAGTCAAGCCACTGAGCACACCCTTACTGGAAGCTAGCTCATAGGAATGTGGAACCCCTAACAACCAAAGAATGTAAACCCCACCTTTTGCCCGCCAAACCTGGGAGACAACTCTGACCAGAGTGATAGGCTAGTTCAAATGGTCACCATAGGGTAAATTGTAATTCAATTGGCCACCTGCGTGTAGACCAACATGACTATGCAAATTTCTGTGTGTGTTACAATCTCATTGGCCACTGGCCCCTATAAAACTGCTACGCCTCTTAACCTTGGGGTCCAAGCCCCTGCTCCACTGTGTCGGGTATACTTGGACCCAAGCTCTGGCTTGTTAATAAACCCTCGTGCGTTTGCATCTGTGTCGGCTCCTTGATGGTTTCCTGGATTCGCAGTCTTGGGCATAACAGCCTGAGTGGCCTCACTACTGGACTGTGATGGTCAATGGTGTCCCTATCAAGCCCCTCTCTGCACATCCCCCAGCCTGACATCTATACTCCTCCCAATACGTGGAAAATAAATGCTGGCTGAACAAAAATTCTGCCATGAGAAGTACTGCCATGGGAAATCACTGATTCTGTGGAAATAAAGAGGGACTGAGTGAGACCAGGCAGAGCCTATTTATTCTGAACTTGCTGCAGGAGGGGAGGCTGCCACCATCACTTGCATTTGGCAGAGAGAGAAGGCCTGTAGAGGAGTGGGAAAGCTTCACAGTGGACATGAGGGAAAGCCGCAGGTGCACTGAATTGGAGGCTATTGGTGCCAGGAAACTGGAAGCGGGCCAACTGAAAGCAGGCACCCCTGGTAGTTGGTAGGGGCCATACTGGCCTTTTCCAGTTGGTCCTAAGTTGGAAGCAGAGGCAAACATTAGGGATGTTGTCAGTTATCAATCAAGTTTTGGGCATCTGAGGTGGATTGTGACAGAGGCTGTGGTCGGGTATTTCAGGCTGGTTGCTGCAGGTTGTAAGTCAATGTTCTGTGTTACTTTATGGTCTGGCCATCTTCAGTTTATATATTCAGTATTCAGTTCTGAAAGGCACCATATTTTAACACATCTGAAATTTGACTATATGTTATATTGTACAATATGTTGATGGGGATCAGGGCAGACCACCCTAGAATGTGCCATTCTGGCATTTAGGTTATCTCTGGCTGAAGACAATCCGGGTACAACAGACTCCAGAGGAGCTTATTACCTTTCCTCTGACTACTGAACAAATGTAGATAGGGGGCCTGTACTAGGGAAAGAGCTGTTTCTGGAGATAACATTTTTACATCAGGAAGACGTATCTGCACAGCATGGCAAATGCTTGTCTACCAAACACATGCTCTTCAGTCTTCCTGTGAGTGGTCTTCATTCCTTTTGAAGTCCAGGGCCCATACCCTCTTCTCCATTCAGGAGAAGACTCAACTGCCTTTCATGGAGTCTCTCATGTCCTTGTGGAGCTCTCATACAGACAAAATTAAACCTGTTTCTTTCTTGTTAATCTGTTTTATGTCAATTTAATGACTAGGCCAGCAAAAGAATCCAGAAGGGAGGAAGGAAAAAGTTTTCTTCCCCGACAATGTCATCATTTAATTGGCAAAGTTCTGTTTTTTTTTTCTTTCTTCATAGTTCATAAAAATAATGGTGCATTTAAAAATTAACAGCATCTTAAGTCTGATAAAATACAATATTGTAGGGGGAAAACTGACAAATTTCCCCTCTTAAGAGTTCATACTCTAGTAAAGGAGAGGAGATACCCAAAAGAAGTGGTATTCTAATATGCATTTTAGGCAGCCTTATGTGATCCATTACTAATGTGGTGGCTCAAACATAACTACAGTAGCTACGGACATGAAAGATAACCTGTATCTGAGTCTCAAGGACAAAGAACTAAGAGCGGGAATAGTGATAACTTAGAAAGAGCCTACTAAGGCCCAGACATTATCCTAGATACAATATATAAATTAGTTTCACAGTAGCAGGATGAATTTGGAAGGTCATAAAAAAGGGAGGAAGAAGGAGGCATTCTTTCAGGGACAAATAACAGTGATAAAGTGATAAAGATTTTTATTTCTTTCACATTACAAGGAGTCCAAAGAGAGGTTGTCCAAGAAGGATGGTTTTGGGGCTTGATGCTGCTGCAAGGCTCTACCTCCCCTTGGTTCTTGTTGTTTGGTTGCTGTGTTGTCCTTAGTATGATAGCTTGTCCCTGTATGGCTACCAGATGGCTCCTGCAGCTCCAGGCATCACAGCTATATTCAAGGTGGGGAGTGCATGGAGAAAGAATGCCATCTGCGTCTGCCCAGTTAATCAGGAAAACCAAAGTTTCCCCAAGGCTTCTAGCAGCCTTCCTTTAATTGCATTGTCTGGAGCTGGGAGACATGGCAACCTTTTCCCTCTACAGACGCTGAAAGTCTTGTGTTTGAGAAAACACGACAGGAGAAAAATGCTGGGATTAGACCAAACTACCATTCATCCCCAGGGTTGAGGCAGAATTGGAGTTCTGAGTGTGAGGGCCAGGAAATTGGGGAGGATACCTGTTGTGCAAGACAACTAAGAGAAACTTCATTGTGTGCCATTTAGGGGAGCACACGGTTTCTGCAGAAGGCATACATGACTACTTTGGCAGGGAGGAAAAATGGATGAGTGAATGACATTATTGGGAAGTAGGTTTGGAAAGGTGGGATCTCTTGCAGCATTTTGAGAAGAGAGAGGCAGAAAGGAGAATGGGCATGCAGGAAAGCTCACTTATCTTCTCTACTAGTACACATTCAGCAAGGCTGTGTTGGTTTTTTTTTCCCATTCACTGAGAGGATATATTTGAAGCTGGAAGTATGTCCCAGCGTAAGCATTTGCCTTTACTTCTCCCACATGAATCTCAGTAATGGAGCCTTTTCAGGTCAACCTGGTGAAATTTCACTGGGCAGGAGCATCTAGTCTGTTTATAACTTCGACAGGTAATATTCTCCAGTTAGCTTACCAACTGGTCATGACTTCTGGCAGATTCTGCAAAAGACTTTGAATAGCCAAAGCAATCCTAAGAAGAACAAATCTGGTGGGATCCTGCTCCCTGATTTCAAACTTTACTACAAAAGTAACTAACTATACTATAAAACAGTATGACATAAAAACAGACGCATAGATCAATATACCAGATTAAGGAGCCCAGAAATAATCCCACACATATGCACTTAATTAATCTTTGACAAAGGAGGCAAGAATATCCCCTAGGGAAAAGATAGACTCTCTAATAAATGTTGTTGGACAAATTGGGACAGCCACACACTAAAGAATGAAAGTGGACCACTTTCTTATACCAGACATAAAAATGAACTAAAATGGGTTAAAGACCCAAATGTGAGACCTGAAGCCATAAAACTCCTAGAAGAAAACATAGGGGGTAAGCTCATTGACATTGGTTTTGCCAGTGATTTTTTGGGTTTGATTCCAAAAACAAAGGCAGCAAAAGCGAAAATAAACATGTGGGACTATATCAAGTTAAAAAGCTTCTGCACAGCAAAGGAAACCACCAGCAAAATGAAAAAGCAACTTACTGAATGGAATAAAATGTTTGCAGATCATATATCTGAAAGGGGTTAATATCCAAAATATATGAAGAGCTCATACAACTCAGTAGCAAAAAGACAAACAATCCAGTTAAAAAATGGACAGAGAATCTGAACAGACAAGTTGCCAAAAAAGACATCCAGATGGCCAACAGGTACATGAAAAAGTGCTCAGCATCACTCATCATCAGGGAAATGCTAATCAAAACCACAATGAGATATCACTTCACACCTTTCAGAATGGCTAGAATAAAAAAGACAAGGAATAACAAGTGTTGGTAAGGATGTGGAGAAAATGAACCCTCTTGCATTGTTGATGTGAAGGTAAATTGGTGCAGCCACTGTGGAAAACAGTATGGAGGCTCCTCAAAAAATTAAAAATAGAAATACCATAGGATCCAGTAATTCTGCTGCTGGGTATTTACCTGAGGAAGACAAAAACACGAATTCAAAAAGATATATGCTCCCCCATTTTCATCAAAACATTATTTATAATACTCAAGATATAGAAACAATGTAAGTATCTGGTGGCAGATGAATGAATGAAGAAGATGTAATAAGTAATATATAATGGTATATATACTATATATAATATATAATGATATACACCTATATCTAATGGAATACTATTCAGCTGTAAAAAAGAAAGAAATCTTGCCAACTTGCATTAAATGGAGCTTGAGGGCATTATGCTAAGTAAAACAAGTCAGAAAGATAAAGACAAATACCATATGATCTCACTTATATGTAGAATTTGAAACAAACAAACAAATAGAAAAATCAAGTTCATAGTTCCTAAGAACAGATTGGTGGTTGCCAGAGGCAGGAGGTGGGTATAAGCAAAATGGGTGAAGGGAATAAAAAGGTTCAAATTTCCAGTTATAAAATAAATGAGTCACAGGAATATACAGTATGGTGACTGTAGTTATTGCATATAACTATAACTTATATAGTTACTTATATAGTTTTACAGGGTAAGTATTGTAATCCATATTTCAAAGCTGCTAAGGGAGTAAAAGTCTTCATCACAAGAAAAAACATTCATAACCATGTATGGGGATAGGTGTTCACTAGACTTATTGTGGTCATTTTGTAATATGTACAAATGTCAATTTGTACAATATGTACAAAAGAACATTAGATAAATTAGACACCAAGACAAACAGTATTTTAGCAATAAAGAGGGTCAGTTCATAATCACAAAAGGATCAGCTCATCAGGAAGACAAAACCACCATGAATGTAGATTTGTCTAACAAAGCCTCAAAACATATGAAACAAAAAAATGACAAAGTAGGAAATAGGTGATATTAACACCTCACTCTACATAAGTGATATAATACCTATAAAAATCAGTAAATCACAGATGGCTTAATTGATATTCACAGAGCACTGTGCTCAACAATCGAAGAAAAAATATACTTTTGAAGTGCATGTTGTTATATTTACCAAGGTAGACCACCGTGTCGGGCCATTAAGCAGTCTCAAAAAATTTAAAATAATTGAAATTATATAGAGTATGTCGTCTCACCATATGGGATTGAATGAAAAATCAAAGCAATGAGATTTTAGAAAACTATTTAGAATATTTGGAAATATTTAGAAATTGAATATGCTTCTCAATAATTCCTGGGTTGATGAAGAGATTAGAAATCAGAAAGTGTGGGGCGTCTGGATGGCTCAGTTGGTTGGATGTCTGACTCTTGATTTTGGCTCAGGTCATGATCTCAGAGTTGTGAGATTGAGGGTGTATCAGGCTTGGTGCTTGGCAAGGAGTCTGAGGAGTCTTGTCTCTACCTCTCTCTCTGCCCTTCCCCTGCTTGTGTGCACATATGTGCACACCCACTCTCAAATAAATAAATACATCTTAAAAAAGAATTAAAAAGTGTTTTTAACAGTATTATAATAAAAATACATGTTAAAATATTCAAAATGGAGCTAAAGCAGTGCTTAGAAAAATTGCTGGTCTAGTATTTGAAAATCCATCAATATAATAGATAAATATAATCAATAAATTAAATTTTTAAAATGTCTGAGTGAGAGGCAACAGCGGGAAGTAACTTTGGAAAGTCATAGAACTTGGAATTTGGACAAAGTTTGGTAATTAACGGGAACCCCTTGATACTGTTGATTGGGGATTGTGAAAGGGGCACACTTCCTAGCAGGATGGGACCTGGTACTTCATCTAATCCAGTTGCAGCTTTTAGATGAGGTGGAGGTTCTGCCTCAGACATGTGGCAGCAGAGTAGGTTACCATGGGTAATCTACATGGGTCTGCGTCCTGTGTTTTCTCCTCCACATCCCTGCTGCTCTGTTTCCACTGCAAAACAGGGCAGGTGGCAACTTCCCATTTGGTTCATCAAATGCTGATTGAATGTGCACTGTACATTGGGTGCCTCGATGTGGAGGCAGGGGGTGAGGAGTGACACGATAATGCAGAGTCAGAGACAAACACATCCCCAGGGGCAGCCAGTAAAACAAATAAGTGAAGTGGACAAGACATAAGTCACAGACTTCAGCCAATGTCACCTTCAGTGCTGGGGAGTGTAGGGACTGGTGCGCTGGGGAGGGTGCACCCTCTTGAGAGTGGATGCTAGCTACTCAGACCCAACTGGTTGGTACCATGTAAAAATGTGGCTTTGCATTGTGACTCTTTCCATTTCTTTAAAGAGAGAGGAGCCCAGTTTTTATGCAAAATTTTGGATTTTAAAAAATAGGCAGTGGATTTTAATATAAAATGCTAGGTGAGGAAAACAGAATCTTTGGATCACCTACAGCCAGTCTATGACTCTGATAGAGGAGCATGTAAGTCAGCATTCCTGCTCCTCCCTGGCTTGCTGCGTGGCCGCTGTCCCCAGGAAGAGGTCCCTAACTCTGGATTTGGGATCTTCCTCTTGGGACCCACAGCCCACTCTGCCCATTGTGAGCACACTCTGTGGTAGTTACCTCTTCAGTGGCCACTACTGAGTCTGGGTTCCATACTTGGTCTCCCTCATCAGGAGAGAGAACTGGTCTCCCTTGTCAAGAGAGAGAACTGGCCACCACTGAGTCTGGGGTCTGCACTTGGTCTCCCTCATCAGGAGAGAGAATCCCCAATCAGGAGAGAGAACTGGTCTCTCTCTTCAGGAGAGAGAACTAGCCAGGTGCCTGTGGGCTTTTTCCCGTTCCAGTCTGAAGGTCATCTGGCCCAGAATGGCAAGCCAGGAATGGGATCACTTCCCCATCATGACAGGGAGAGCAGAGCCCTGCCTCACCCGACACCACCAGCATAGAGATGAATGCCTCTGATGAACTTAAGTTAGAGACTCTTAGTTGGGGGTTGCCACTATCCTTTGGCCACCCACAGACCCTTGTCACCAGGACCGACCAACCTGGCACTATATAGGTGAGCCCAGAGTTTGTCCCTTCTCAGGACTGCTTCTTGGACTCTGGATGTTGATGGCTTCTCCACTTTATTTCAGACCCCACTTCTTCATGGCCGGAGGCTTCAGACTTCTCTGCTCTGAGCAATGATGAAAAGACACCCTCTCTTTTGGGACTTCCCACTGACCATGAAAGAATCTGATCTGCCAAAGGAAGATTTGCTTACGTAAAGTTAACAGTGCTGTAAAGGACTCTTCTAGTCTCCATGTTGATGTGAAAGGGATAGCATGTCCTGTGTGGCCTGTCTTCCTATGGGAAGGGAAAAGAAACCCATGTAGTGAGGAAGGAGTGGGGAGGCACATGACACAACCAGGCATGGAGGTTTGTTGCTATAGGACTCAGCAACCTGGCAGGGTCCTCAGCCTGACCCTGAGCACACCCACCAAAGCAGAGCAACTGGCAACAGCAGGACAAATGAAGGTCATACAGGGATGGAGTAGGATGCATCTATAGGGACCAAGACAGGGATCTAGCTTCCATATGGTATACCAGATGAGCAAATGGTCCGAGCCCACAAGGCAGAAGTTGGCTACCTACCCAGGGTCAGCAACACAGATGCAGGTCAAGAGCAAATGGACACTATGCTCATCATCTGAGAGCGGACCTAGGGCTTCCTTAAATCTTCCTAAGGCAGGCTGGGTCCTGTAGTCTGGGGTGTGCGTGGGCCTCTAGGGCTTCTGTGGATGGGAGGGGGGTGTGATCCAGGACCAAGCAGCCCAGGGTTCTGTTTCTAGTCCAACTTTGATCATGACACTCTTGTCAACCAGACAACCATCAGATTTGTACCTTTGAAACTTCTATTTTTTTTTAGGAAACACAAGAATTTTGGTGGATCACAGTACACTTTAGTTCATGAGGAAGCTTCAGGGGTGCCTATCCACCTCTTCCCTAACATTCAACACCCAGGACTCTGACCCAACTCCTTATGAAATAATATCCTTTCCAGGGACTCTTCTCCTATTGTGGTGCTTCCTCAAACCCCTCGACTTTCTCTTCTTTCTGCATTGTTCCCTCTTCTAGACCAGTTCAGTTGTGAGAGGAAGAGAGGCTGCTTGAAGGTGGTAGAGGAGGGGTCAGCAGACTATAGTCTGGGGCCTTCGGCTGCTGTAAATTTTAAATGGGACGCAGCCATACCCATTTGTTTAGGTCCTGTCTGTGGCTGCTTTTGTCTTACAAAGGCAGAGTTGGGTATTTGTAACAAAGACTATATGGGTTTTGGGCACCTATGTGACCCACTTGGTTAAGCTTCTGCCTTCAGCTCAGGTCATGATCCCAGAATCCTGGGACTGAGCTCTGTATTGGGCTCCCTGCTCAGCAGGGAGCTTCTTCTCCCTCTCCTGCTCCCCTTGCTTGTGCTTTCTTTGTAAAATAAATAAAATCTCAAAATCCTCAAAATCTAGAGCACTGTCTGGCATTTTACAGAGAAAGTTTGCCATCCTGTGTAGTAGAGAAGTTTTGAATTGGAGCCAGCATATGTGGCTTCAGATCCTGGCTCTGGAGCTTACTAGTCGGGGTGTTGAGGGAGCCACTCTGGATCTCAGTCTCCGCATCTGTGGGCTGGGGATAATGACTCCTCCAAACTTGGCTTTTGAAAAGCTCAGCAGGTAATGAACATGAAAGCTCTTTGCAATCTTCATACTGCTGTATAGATGGTAAGGATTGCTGTTTCTCCCTTTATTTTGAGCCTTTAAGATTGCTCCAGTTCCTGAATTTTATCCTCTTTGGTTATTCTGGGACTTAGAGCTATTAAAACCTGTAATTTGCAGGCAGAGCTAATGCTAATTTTCTAGTCAGCCTACCTTTCTGTAGGCTGTCAAATGACAAGGATGTTTTTAAATAAGCATGAATTATGTAAAAGAATTGGTTCATGAATGAAGCCCACAATCATATATTTTACTCCAAGAGTTAAAAAAATTCCAATTTTTATATTCTCTATTCAATGGAGAAATTGCACCTGAGTGGTAACTATATTTAGATTCCCCATGCCACCTTCTTTGGTCAAATATTCTCTTTGATTATAGCAGCAATTTTGTGCATGCATTCAGGAGGAGAGGTTCTGAGAACTCACAGGAGGGTGTGCTGACCTGGATCATTACCCAGACACCGGGCATGCTGGCTGCTCAGCTGCTGAGCTGCTGGAATATAAGAAATAGGAAATCCACTATGGCAGTGGGCAGCCTCCACACTTCCACAGGGTTGGAGGGAACAAATAGTCCAGATTTGGGGAACAAAGAATGTCATGTGTGTTGGCTTAGTTTAGAGCACAGCTTCTCCCCCCAGGACTGAGTAATCTGCTAAAACAAGAATTGCTGGGGTTGCAAACTAGTGGCCTGTGGGGCTGGATAAAGCCTGAAGACTTGCTTTGTTTGGCTTACTTAATGGTGTGATGCATTTTTTTATGTTATTTGAATGTCTTTAGGTGAAGATGCTTGTTCTAGCCCAGCTCCTACCCTCATACATCCCTAATGCATTGTGCATAGCTGCTTGACCTCCTAATAATTTGAGCCTGCAATACTTCACTAAGCTGTGGTGGTCTTTGTTCATTGTTAGGTTGATTACAGCATCATGGCCTCATTCAACAATAAGTACTCCATAATTTCCCCTATGACTTCCTTTTGCCTAAATAGTATGCTTCCAAAAAAAATAGTATGCTTTCAAGCTTTCATATATGTAGGATTAAAAAAAAATGAAGCTTTGGTTCTTTATTCCCACTTTTATTACATTGTGGTCAGAGGACATCCTTGATGTGATGTTAATTCTTTGGAATTTCTTGGAGCTTCCTGTGTGGTATAATATTTGTTATCTACAAAATTCTATGTGGGTTCCAAAGAATGCTGCATTACTGTTGGACATAAACTTCTCTCCATCTCTTAAATTTTAAAATATATTCATTATGTTATTCAAATATTCTGTATCTTTGCTTACTTTTTAAAATCTGTTGATCAGTTTCTGAAAAAATATGTCATAATCATAGAGTTGTTGATTTTCTTTTATTTCTCCTTGTACTTCTGTCCATTGTTGCATTGCTTTACATATTTTTGATATCTTGTGATGCACATGTGTCTTCTGTTTTTCATTTTATCAGTGTGTAATATTTTTCATTTTTCATATTTCATATTTTCATGTAATATGTTCATTTCATATTTTACCTCTAAATTCCATTTTGTCTGTTATAAAACTTGTTTTCTTGATTTGGCTCATCTTTGTCTGGTATATCTTTTCTCCATTCCTTTTTGCATCACTTTGTTAAAACTGTGTCCCTTATACAAACATTGTTGAATGTTACTAGTTTTTACTGCTTTTTGTTCTCTTTTCCTTGCTTAAATTCAATATAAGCTCATCTTGTTTGGATCAGTTTACTCCATTTGCATTTATTGCAATTAATGTAGCAGAACTTTTCTGTAATCTTGTTTATTTCTATTTATTTATGTATTTATCTATTCTATTGAATATTTTATTCCACTGATTTCAAAATTGCACACTCCCTTTTGTTCTTCTCCAGGTTACCCTTAAAGTATTAATTTCCACACTGATATCTATTTTTCTCTATTACATTCTCACACTTATCTATTGCTATGTCACTGCCCAAACTTGACAAATGCTTCAGCATGTCGTCAACCTCTGGTCTTTGCTTTCTCGATTCCTTTCACTTCCTCTCCTGTACCCAACCCCAATATTTGGATATCATTTAAAGTTTTAGTTCTACATTATAATGGATACACTTTTTTTTTGTTTTGTTTATGGAGTCAATTCTAAATTTTACTAAATTATTTGCTTTCTAGTTGGTTTTTCTCAGGTTAAAAAAAAAAGCTGTTGGAGAATTCACTCCAAGGATGATTTTGAAAAATACCTTCTGATATTTTGTAAATTTGAGGAAGCATTTATTTATTTATTTATTTATTCATTCTGCATTTAAAATCAGAATAAATTAGTTTTACTCTTTTTTTGGCATCAAAACATTACTTATTGGCTCTTGTCATTCTGATGGGTTTTTTTTAAAGGAGGTTTGTTTTTCATCTTGGAAAGCTCCTGTGTGTGTGTGTGTCTTTTAGTTTTACCACAAGGTGTCTAACTGTTTTGTCTCCTTTTTTGGACTCTGTTAGACATTCTGAGATCAATTTAAATTGAGAATTTACATAGCTCTTGAATTCTGGGAAAATTTTAGCCATTAGATTTTCACATCCATCCAGTCCTCCATTTGTTTATTTCTCCCCCTTTTAGGTTGCTATTATATGATTGCTGACATTTTTAAAAATTTAAATTCATTTTAATTTACATATAGTGTATTATTAGTTTCAGAGGTAATTTAGTGATTCATCAGTTTCATATAACTCCCAGGCTCATCTCATCATGTGCCCTCCTTCATGCCCATTACCCTGTTACCCTGTTCACCTCTTCCTCTCCTCCAGCAACCCATAGTTTGTTTTCTAGAGTTAAAAGTTTCTTGTGGTTTGTCTCCCTATTTTTGTCTTATTTTTCCTCCCTTTCCTCTATGTTCATTTATTCATCTTAAATTCCACATATGAATGAGAACATATGATATTTGTCTTCCTCTGACTGACTTATTTAACTTAGCATAATACCCTCTAGATCCATCTACATTGTTGCAAATGACAAGATTTCTCTCTCTTTTTATGGCTGGGTAAAATCCCACTGTGTATATATACCACATCTTCTTTATTCATTCAACTGTCAATGGATACGGGGGCTGTTTCAACAGTTTGGCTATTGTGGACATTGCTACTATGAACACTGGGGTGCAGGTGCCCCTTCGAATCACTATATTTGTATCCTTTAGGTAAATACCTAGTAGTGCAATTGCTGGGTTGTAGGGTAGTTCTGTTGGTAAACTTTTCTTTGTCCACAATCTTTCTCCTTCTTTTTATCCCTTCAGCTAATGTGTGAATTATGGCTTATGTTTCTTTGTCTTTTCATTAAGATTTTTACTTATATACAAAAATCGATTTTTTTCAAAGTTTAAAATGTATAACTTTATACTTTATCTTTTTCATAATGTTAACCATACTTTCCTTAGAGTCTTTTTTTTTTTAAAAAAAGATTGCTTTATTAGTAAAATGTGGGGGACTGAATTATTCTGTAAGTTGTGCTTATTGTCTGTCTTTCAGGGCATGAGTTGTCCTCAGATGCATGTTTTGTGTATGCAACTCACCGGGAGAAGCCTGCTCATGGGAGGAGCCTGTTTATGGGGAGGAGCCATTCTTGGCCCATTTTGTCTTAATTGTCCTACTCTTGCTTCTTTATGTTTAGAAGTTTCATAGTGAAACTGGCCCACTCCACCTGGGCCACTCAGGCTCGGCAGTTCAAATCTGGTCTTAATTTGGAAACCTCAAGTTCTTGCTCACAGGAACATTTCAGATCCAAATCCTGAGCCAGTGGGTAGTGTGGCATAGGCCTTGCCTGTGTACAGCACCCTAGTCCCTTCTGCTACTTTGGGCAACAACTTAATGTAGGAGACAGCCAGGAGGTCAGCTAGCCTCTCTGAGTCCCTGCTCCTGAGTGAGGGAGCCCACCTCAGTTCTGTGCTCACTTCTGATTGCACAAGCCAGACCCAGTGTTGGTACCCACTGAAGGTAAGCATGGGCACTTCTGTCTATCCGGCCCTGGTCCACCATTCTGGCTCAGCCCAAGACAATGTAGTAATAGTCCATTTCTGGTTCACTGAGTCAGTGAACTCTTGTTTGAATATGAGTCAGTGACTCTTGTTTGAATATGACCATGTTTAAGATCCTTTATGACTTTGGTTTGGAGCAGATGGTTGTGTTTTCATCTTAAAATGCAGACTTACAATCCCATCTGAGACAGAGTTAAAACTTGTACATTTTCATACTCTTTGACCAAGCAATTAGAAATTTAGGAATTTATCCTGAGGGCACAACTGGATAATATGTCTGTAATGATGTTCATTATAGTATTTTACATCATAGTGAAAAGCTGGAAACAACTCAAATGTTCATCAATAAGGGATTCAATAATTGATGGTATATTAATAAATTATGATATAGCAATGCAGTAGAAAAACCTCCCAGCTCTGAGAGACTCTAATTTGGTAATTTGTAAAGCTTTGGCCCTTGTAGTTTTTAAAAATAAAAAATCTATAGGTCATTCTCATTTGTCTAAAGGATTAAGAATCAGGGATATAAGGATGTCTGATATTCTGGAAAGTAGATTAATTTTAATTCCAGGATCACTTCTTGCACAGGGATCTTCTAAACCAAGGATTGTCAAGCTATAGCCCATAGGCTGCTGCCTGATTTTGTTGGCCTGTAAGCTAAGAATACTACATTTTGCATTGGTTAAAAAGAAAAAAAGCAAAAAAAAAAGAATCATATTCCATGATATGTGAAAAACACATGAAATTCCAATATCAGAATTCAGTCACACTCTTTCGTTTATGTCCTGTCAAGAGCTGCAAGAGCAGGACTGGGTGGTTGTGACTGGGACTGTGGGGCCCCCAAACCTTAAAGTACTGCTTCTCTGATCCTTCACAGAAGGTATGCTGACCCTGTTCTGAACTATTTCTCACTCTTGCTGCTGACTGTACTGCAGCCATTTGGTCACTGGTGCTAGTGTGTGTGTGCATGCATACATGTGTGTGTACATGTTCTTGTGTGTATACAAGCAAGTGTGTGCATGTGTGCATGTATGCATGTGTAAGTGTGTGCCTGTACATGTGTGTGAGTGCATAGGGTGAGGGTCATTCTTCCTAACTTGGTAGCTGGATACCGTCCATCCTGCTGTGAACTATAAAGTCTCAGTCTGTTTCTTCTTTACCAAACACGAGATAGATAAACCCAAAGCCTGAGATTCAAGGTGAAGGCCATACTGCCAGATAAGTAGGCCATACCACCTGTAGTACCTGGGGAATGGGATTTTAAGGTTGCACATGAGCAGCTCTGCAGGCTCCAGGTTGCACTTGTAAAGACTATCTGCAGCATTGCACGGGAGGGACGGTTCTGGAATCACTTGCTTCCAACTACTCGTTGTCTCTCACTCAGAACTCTCTCTCTCTGTCCTTTGCCTTGTCTCAGTGATGCTGGAACCGTGCTGCGCACACTGGTTGCAGGGCCCCCGTGGCCCCTCCTTCACTGGAGCTCCCGCTGCCCTCTCTTCTTGCTCAGGCTGGGTTGTTCAGTACTCTGCGTGTTTCACCTCGACCCTGGCTGCATGGTAGCCACGCTACCCACCTGGTACCAGGGCCCCATGGAGCTTGTGTGTCCTTGAGTGAGAACGGAACCCTAGGGGTTGATGGATCGTCGGACCTGGGATGTCAGGGATTGCTTAGACAGCAGAAGGCCACGTCTGAGGCCATGATCAATGCTGCTCAGGGACAGGAGATAATCAGGAGCCAAGTGCAGGTCGAAGTGCATTCAAAGCACACACTAATGTGATGTTGGCAGGACCCCTGGCACCAGTGTGGGCAGTGCAGTGTCCGAGGGCTTGAGACACAGTCTGTGATGGTGGAAGTCTGAGAGCGGGAAGGATGGCTGGGCCACAGCATCTCTCAGGGAAGTAGCCAGTGGAACGGGAGCAGTCTGGACTCTGATTGTCCCACCACCAATATCTCCCTCCCCTCTGCCTTGTTATGTGTTCACAGGGGCAGTGACACCTACCGCCAGGGTGCCCACAAGGCCTAACACAGCACGTGCTGTCTGCAGTCCTCCCTCCATTGGCCTCTTGCCTCCTTTCACATCCGAGATTGCAGCTTTGACCTGCCACCCTCATGGTTCCCTGAGAGCCTGGACTCTGGGGCTGGCCCTGTCACTCAGGGAGGAGTGGCCTCAGTCATTTACACAGTAGGGGACGGAACCAGAAATGACATTATCTGATGTCCAGGTCCTCTTCTGTGCAGCCAGTCAAGAGAGAGGCATTTTTATCTCAGCTGATTCTTCTGTAGGGGATTCAGATGTTCTTGCAACCTCTTAAGGCTGTCTAAAGAATCCCTCAAGAAGCACATGCAAACCCAATCATTCCTAACTGAAAATAAAGCCATGATAGCACATGACAGAGATCATGGCACCCTGGTCAATCACAGAGCCTCATCTCCCATTGCTACCCCTTCATGCCTCCTGGATTCAGAGATATAGATGAACCCCCTCGGTGTCTGTGGTGTGCAGAGGTGGCTGACATCTACACAGCATCCCTGCTGGTGTTTCTCTTAGGACCTGGTGTGAGGAGAACATCCCGAACGGGCTCCCTCTGTCAGCAGGGGCTTCTCTCAGGTGTAGATGGGCTCCTCCCATCCTCAACCGGACATCTCCCATTGCACAGTGGCCCAAGGGTGCTTCAGCCGGGGGCTGAGCCCATCCTTCCTTGGTCCCCCAGAACCCTCTGAGCTCTGCTGTGTCACAGCAGCTAGTGCAAGGCATTGTGGTCACCCTGTTCTGTGTTCCTCTCTTCCTCTAGTTTCTGAGCATCTTGTTTTTACATCATCCTCCAGAGTGGTCCAATCTGCAGAGTCTGAGCCAGCAGGTCAGGGTGGAGAAGACAGGCTGTTTCTCATGAGCTCCCAAGTGATGCCCAAGCCGCTGGCCCAGGGACCCCACTCTGGGTGGCAAAGCCTCAGTGCCTAATAGCACTTCAGTGCTTGTCAAAAGCACACATGTTCTAGAATCAAGTATCACATGTAAAAAGACTCTGAGAACTGTAAGACATTCATGAACATGTCAGGACCAGATGTGACTACTGATGACTTAATACTTTTTAATAAACAGACCTGCTATTGTGATTTTGGCTGTGAGAAAAGCCAACTGAAAAGTGAAAGCTATAGACTGGTTATCCACATGGATTAAAAAAATAAGAAACAGAACAAAAACTGGCTGACTTTTTGTTTTCATTAGCTGATTGGGTTGGCTTTATATTTTGGCATCAAAGGATGTAATTTATTTAGATATGTTGGTATATATTTGGAGATTGGCATTTCATCTCTGTTCAATTTAAAAAATGATATCCCCTCTAAAATCAATCCAAAGTTAATCCACTTGAAGAAATAAGAGAAGCAAAGGTGAGCCCTTTGCAGTGATGGGAGTGTGCACAGTGATTAGTGAACTCCCGGCTCATGCACCTGGGATTTTTAAAATCTGCACGTGGGTCTCTGCCTACAGCTGGGGTCACAGTACAAGGCTCTGAATAGAAAAGGTCACCAGTCGCTCCTTCCTCGCCCACCACCCTGCCCCAGAGCCTTCAAGGCTGCCCAGAAGCCTGACCAGAGGCTCCCAGACCACCATCACACTTCATGGGAACCCAGCATTTTCTCTCCTTGGTTGGTGCTTCAGGCACCAGTTAATACCTGGTTCAGTGGAGTTTTGCAAATCGTGCCTGATGGTAAGATCTTAGTGACCATTCTGTGCTGCCCTTCCTGTGGGAGAAGAGGTTGTGTGACCACGAGTGGGCTCCAACCGGCAGGAACTCCGCTTGGCTCAGTGGCCAGGACTGTGAGCCCTGGGGTCGGAGTCCTTGGGTTCACAACCTGGCTCTGGTGCTCGCTGTGCATGAGCTATTCCAATGTCAACCAGGAACTCCATGAGCACCCACCAGATAATCAATCATAAACCACTCAGTGCAGTGCCCGGCAGGGCAGACACCGGTAAGTGCGAACCGCTTTTATTACTATTTGGATTTTGGCTGCTGAGGTGTCCATCTTAGATGTGCTACCCCTGCTGCCTGCCAGGAGCCGAATTAATCAGGACGCTTTCAACAAATAACACAAAACTTATGTAATGAAGACATTATTATGTCATCTCATGAGAAGCGTAACTGAGGGCAGGCCACAGGGTGGGTTGACTCAGCATCCTGGTGTTGTTGCCAAGGACGCAGGTCCTCTCCCCAGCCCCTGGGCCTGATCTCGAGGCTGGCTCCCCTCGTGGGTACAAGAGGCCGTTCAGGGCGGCATACACTCTTCTTGTTCGTGTTGGGCTGTAGAGTTAGGGAGATTCTCCCTGGGCCTTCAGTGTTCATGCTGCCAAGCCATGTGATCAGGCTGGCCAAGGTCCCATGGGGTCCTGGACCAGTAGCAACTGCAAAGGGGTGGACACATTACTTACCGCAAGGTTGCCAAATACAGAATCACATGTAGGAATCACAACATGCAGATTCCTGGGCAGGCCCCGCTGAGTCTGAGTCACTGCGGGCAGGGCCCAGGCAGGTGCACTTCAAGAGCATCCTAAGTTATGTGGAAGGAAAGGGAGATGGTGAGTGTGGCTGGATGGGGAGCCAGAGGCTGCCGCGGGAGCCTGGGGCCGTGTGCGGGAGGTGGACGCCAGCGTGAGGCCTTGCTCTGCAGTGAGGGAAGGAAGCCAATGACAGCCACCCCGCCCTCCACAGGGCTGTTGAAGCCGGGGATCTGAGTCCTCAACTGGGACCCTCTGGTCAGTGGGCGCACAGCAGTGCTAGGAGGCCCAGCACTCACTCGTTCATTCACTTGGTGTCATTTGTGGGAGATGTCGTAAGGCCTGGGTCCTGTGGGTGGGTGGGCTTCCTGCCGTGAACCAGGGCCCTGGAGCCGGACCTGGGCTGGGGCACCCAGACACCAACAAAGGAAAGAGGACAGAGGGGCCCACAGTGTCCAGGTGCCAGGTGCCAGGACAGTCCCCCGAGGCCAGCGGGGAAGGCACTTGCCCCCCATCTCTCCTGGGGCCGGCAGCGCCTTCCAGGGCAGGGCGAGCAGAGCTGGCTCACCCTCCCACTGTTTGGCCTTTTGCTTTTGAAAGATGGACCATCTCAGAGACGCGGAGAGCACACACAGTCCCCGTGTCAGCCCAGCAGAATGGAAAGGCCAGCAGCCCCGCCGCTGCCCCGGGGAGGGGACTCACCTGCGCCTTGCAGCTGCCAGGCGACGGTGGGGAGGTGACAGGGGCCGGGGGCCGTGAGACGCGGTGAGCGGCTGCCTGGTGGTCAGTGTTTGCACGCAGCGCCGTCTGGCCTGGCCTCGCTCCACACTCTGACTCACGTGCAGAGGACGACAAATACAGAAGAAAGAGCCCAGATGTGTATTAAAGACGTTTCTCATTCCCCTCCAGCCCAAAAGTGTCCTTCCAAAGACAGACGCCCGGCATCACTGATGAAGTAACAGGAGCAGTAAGAATTATGACACCGTATGGCTCCTGAATGCTTCATATCTCCAGAGGGCTCCTTACATAGATGATCTCATTCGGTGTCTGGGATCGGGTGATGTCTGATGGTCTGAAGCCCAGACGCGCTCCTCGTGGACTGTCTGGCACTTCTGGCGATGTGCTCGCACCCGGCTGCAGGGAATGCCGTGTCCCCTCCCCGTCCAGCCCGTCCCCACACACAGCTACCCACCTCTGCTTTCTTGTTGCGGTTTTGTTTCAAAATAACTTCCTGAAGCTATCAGCCAGATGATCTGTTTCCAACATTGTCACCTCCACTGATTTCCCTTGACAGTTTCAATACCATGTCGAATTCATCCCGGGCTGGAAATATATGAACCAGGGATATATTTAATGTGAAAAGAGACTCTGAGTATAAAACACCTGCTTTTGCTAAAAACAAGAGTTTAGCAAATGCTGTTTGACAAGAGAGAAAGGAAGAAATTGCTGCCCTGCATTCTTTAAACATCCCCTTTCCTAGAAGGCACATGGATCTGTTTTCTTTATGGCTTCAAGGTCTCCTGGGACACCCCTTGACAGCTGCTCAGGAGGTACACGCCTCCCTGTGTGGTGCATTTCAGGGCACACTGCTTCCCATCTCCAGCCCATCTGGCTACGCTCACTGCAGGACCCAGGGCACAGACTCCGGAGACTTACAGGACAAGACTCCCTCCACTCTGTTGGCATCTGCAAAATGCCAAATGGACCATTTTTCAGGTGACCGAGCAGGTCCAGATGCCGCAGCCTTGGGAAGTCGGGGGATTGGAGGAGCAGAAGTTGGGCAATCCTGGGTTGAAATCCCCGCCCTCTACTAATGAGCTGTGTGACTTTAGGTACCTCATGCCACCTCTCTGAGCCTCAGTGTAAGATTCTGATGATTACTGACTTTCTTTTCTGGATCATGGGCCCCAGATTCCTGGATGCTTGTAGGGGTCAGGAGAGCAATTAGCAACACACTGTACACGGTGCTCCTCGACCAGAGCAGTCGCACAGGGCACGAGGGAGGCCAAGTCCCGCTGTTTTCTGCCTCAGGGATTCTTCAGGTCA
Organism: Canis lupus dingo; assembly: GCF_003254725.2. Lineage (NCBI taxonomy): Eukaryota > Metazoa > Chordata > Mammalia > Carnivora > Canidae > Canis > Canis lupus. The sequence goes on from NC_064245.1 coordinate 57,695,265, forward strand.
CGATGCTGCCTAATGAAGAGGCACACATCGTGGCCGTGTGCCCACCTGTTGACTTCTCACAACGGATCTGCAGCTCTGGGCGAGCGTCTGGATTGGCATCTGTGTGCAAAAATACAACGTGATCCTTCCTTAGAGCTCTCATCACTCCTCCAGCTCCTGGGGGTCTTTCCTGGGAAGTCTCACAGTGCTGCTGACCCCAGGTTGATGAGACCTACATCTCGCTTTCCTTTTTTTTTTTTTTTAAAGATTTTATTTATTCATGAGAGACACAGAGAGAGGCACAGACATAGGCAGAGGGAGAAGCAGGCTCCATGCAGGGAGCCCGATGTAGGACTTGATCCTGGGACCCCAGGATCACATCCTGAGCTGAAGGCAGACACTCAACCGCTGAGCCACCCAGGCGTTCCCAAACATCACTTTCCTCTTTGGGTGGGGGATCCACATTCTGAACAACCCCATTTGGGACCTGTCCTGTCCTCCTTGATGGCACCTCACTGTGAAAATAATGCCAGGTGCTTATATCCTATTAGCCCTGAAAGAGCCAACTTCAGGAGGCAGGATATTGGGTGCGTGTTAGTGTGTTTCTGATCTGTGTGTCTGTGTAACCCCAATTTCTCAGTTTCGCATATTTCTAAAACATAAACTGATCTTGAATGTGCTAAAATCTTTCACTGTCTATGTTTCATCCTGAGCAGTAATGGCACTTATGTCCCGAGCGTGTAGTGTGTGAGGTTCAGTGACATAACGTATGTGAGTCTCTCAGCACAGAACCTGAAAACATCTGGGAACATACCAGATGCAGTTGTCAAGGAAAGGTCTAAGCCGTCAAGTTCATCAGAGGCCTCAGGGGTATTGGGTCTGGACGTCCCCAAGGAGGGTGTTGGTTTTTGAAAATAATGCAGTCATTTTCTGGGCACATATTTCCAACCACCGACTGGGAGCTTTCACCAGCTTGTTTCTAACTTCACACGTCTAAAATTAAATTCATACTGTCCTCTCTAAGCCCTGCTGCCCCTAGTCTGGAGTTCCTCAGAGCCCTGCCGTCCCAGCATCAGAATTTGCAAGCCGGTTGTCTAGGGGCTGCACTGGCCCAAATAGTATTTCTCATAAAGTGCAATGAAGTCATCTTAAAAAAAAAAAGTCAATAGGTTTCACATGTAAAAATACATAGTTTTGGATGCTCTGGCAATGCCAGGGCCCCGTGGCAGCTTGAGGTTGGAGCTGCCTGCACCTTTGGATGGGGACGTGCTTCCCACGTGGCCACGGTGCCTGTCAGTCTGTAGCAAATCCTTGATGTCGGCAGCAAAGTATTAGATGCTGTTTAATCTCCTCAAGAGTCTGTGAAATAAAGCCGGGAAGCTGAGAGGATAAGACAATGGTCAGAGGTGCCCATAGAGCTGCCAAAGTTTAGAAAAGAATGTAAAATGAAAGCATTCCTATAAAAGGGAAATTTGACGGAATACTGAGCAGAGTGTAGGACACTGAATTCACGATGTGGAGGAAAAGCTTGAGTCGCATTTCCTGAAGGCTGTAGAAAGGGTGCTTAATGGTAACCAGAGACAGAACAATGGAGACAACATAGCTCCAGTAGAGAGAGAGATGAGGTAGGCTGGGATTTAATAGAGGAATGATTGAGAATTCTGAGAGTGCATGAGATGCAGCTAGATCTTTGAAAAGACGCCATACAAGAAAATTTCCTGGACCTATGTTTGGAGAGGAGCCTCTAAGTTCTAGACATATTAATAAAAAGAGACTGATGTGTGGGCACATGCTAGTGAAATCCTGAATTTTAGTCATGACAAAAGAATCTCACATGAATTCAGATAGGAGACAGAAAAGGTTCTCGAAAGAGCAAGAAGCATCAGGCTGGCTTCAGGCCATTTGTCCTCAGGGCCGTGTTGTGGAAGAGCAGGACTCTGGTGCGTGCCAAGTTCTCATGGCATGGAAAGGCAGGGTGTAGCAGTGGAGATCGTGCACTAACCCACGCCTATGTAACCCGGGGGATTATGGGTTAGAAAAGCTAAACCTACTTTACTAGAGCATTACTCAGAAACTTGAATGTGATCATACACATGTGAGTTCTGAAAGCGGTCATGGCCAGCACTTCCCAAATGTGTTTGAAGCTACCATCCTTTTTTTTTTTTTTAAAGATTTTTTATTGGGGCGCCTGGGTGGCTCAGCGGTTGAGCATCTGCCTTTGGCTCAGGTCATGATCCCAGGGGCCTATGATCGAGTCTCGCATCTGGCTCCCTGCAGGGAGTTTGCTTCTCCCTCTGCCTATGTCTCTGCCTCTCCCTGTGTGTCTCTCATGAATAAATAAATAAATCTTAAAAAAATAGAACACTAAACTATCCAGTTTTTTGTAGTAAGAAACAAAATAAAAACAATGCACAAACTATGAATTTAACTACATTTAACACAAAATGTTAGGGCCTGTATAGAGAAAGTGGCAACATATCACTAAGGAATATAAAATAGAACTTAAGTCCCAGAGGCCAAAATTTTATTAAAAGATGTCCATTCTGAAGATTTTATAAATTGAATGTGTTTCAATTTATACAAACCCAATAATTTGGAGGGAGGTGAACTTGATCCTAAAATTCATGTGAGATGGACAAATGGCAACAGGCAAGAAATGCTTTCAAAGTAAGAAGAATGGGAGTGTGGAGCTCCTGCAGTGGCAGGTATGAAAATCTACAGTCAGGAGCTGCAAGTAATCTGAAATTTTACTCTGAGTCCATGGTGGCCAGTGCACCTGCCACAGCTTCGCAGATGCTCCTGGAGCATGGGTGGGTTCCCGCCTGCTGAGTCCCCATGTGCCCCACACAGCAGTCCAGGTGGAAGCTGCCTGATTAGTGGGTTTTCACCCCAGTCGAGCAACCCCAAGGGTAGAGACCCTGAATCTTTCCTAGTGGACAGCAAGCAGTTCTTCTTGAGATTTGTCCCAGAGGGACATGAGGCCGCTGCTATATTGATCATAATCAAACCTGCCCTTTGCTCTGGAGGGAGACACTCTTTCTTCCAAGACCCTTTACTAGACACACACCCTGGAATACGTACCCAGCACCTGTGCTCACAAGACAGGCAGAAACGGGACACCCTGGAAATCAGCTCCAACAAAATCCACCCCTGTTTTTATCTTGTCTTGACTTTGGGCAAATTTTCCCTGAATGTGCCATTCATATGACGGCTGAAGCTGGGCACAAATCCATATTCAGCTCGTCTCGTCCAGCATGTAGTTAGGCTGCCATCAGAGGACTCCACGCATCAGGACGAGGCCAGCCTGTGGGGTTAGTGAAGCCGTGTCCCTCAGGGTCCCAGGCCTGAGCACCTAAACGCATCCCATACCTTTGGTGTATGTCTTGCAAAACTGGTTTAGGTTCTTTATAAGTTTCTGTATTGATCTTTCCATCTGGCCGAGCTGTTAATCCCACGATCGCCTGCTGTACCCATGATTGCAGACTCTGCTCTGGCATACGTGGGGAAGTTCAGAGAAGCTCTCACCTGGCAAGTGAGCAGAAGCCAACCTGACCGGCCTGATCCAGGGAAAGAAAAATGCATCGTGGCCACCAGTGCACAGGACAGAACCCTCAATGTTCAAAATAGGTTTCTATCATCCCTTCTGCTTTTGAACTGACCATGACTTAGGAGACAGTTGCATTTAGTGACCAAATGGACTTACTACAGTGTGTAGACCAAGAGAAGGGGAGGGAAATAGATTCAGTAGTGTTCCTGAATTGATTGCTAAGGAGGCCATTCCCCCACTCGGCAACGTCAGATGCCGCAGACGGTGGCGGGGAGCACAGGAGGGCCCTGAGCATTTGACTGCGGGTCTGTTTCTGAGTAGGTTTTGCAATAAGAGGTGTTCCACTGTCAGACTGTAAGTGGTCTGGAAAGCTGAACACCTAGTACAGATCAGTGTCGAGGGCACCCATGGTGTGGCTGGGGTCAGCACATCCCACACAATAACATGCCAAGGCCAGCTGCAGTGAGGCGCTGATACCCCTGAGAAGGGGGCCGAGGTCCGAGATGGTCCGTCCCCCTGGGGCCATGTGGCTCCCTCTCTGCAGGACTAACGGGTCTGGCTTGAGTCAGAGGTCTGACCCAGAAATGGGCACCTTGACTCTGTGCCTGTTGGTGGTGGGTGTTGTGTTTCCAACGTCCCAATGGATCATGGCAGCACTTGGCCCTGTGAGCAGCACAGCTCAGCCAGCAGCTTCCATCCGCCAGGGAATGGGCCCTCTCCATGGGTGTCTACACTGGAGACTCGATAGTTCAGGCAGCAGCTACGATTTGCTTCCATTGTGTGCACAGTGGCTTTAACTTGCCGGTTTATAGTTCTTCAAGTGGTGCACGTACAGCTAGAGCTCTGAGAAGCCCCCGCCCTGTCCCCGCTCCTCCAGAGCTGCTGTCATGCCTGGACACTGGTGGGTTCAGCTCCAAGTAGTCCATGTACAAGGCCCAGACATCAAGGGGAGTCTCTGAACTGAGGGTCCACTGAACTAGCAGCTTTGCTTCAGACAGTGGGGTCAGAGATGGTTTCCCCCAAAGAGACAGGTGCCACTTTTTTATGTAAAGCCCAAATATTTCAGGGCTGGGGCTGGCTGCATTCTATAATATTCCATTTCCATCAGACCAGCAAAAGTGGTTGGTCCACTCTCCTCTTGTTAGTCCTTGCGTCGGAACAGACCCACCCCTGAATGGACTCCAGCACGTCTCTGTACGTGGCTCTCCCCAGCCCAGATGACCCCCTCTAGTGCCTATGAGCACCCACAGTCCCAGCAATAGACCATGATCCAGTCCTACCTTCAGCCTGGGGACCACCATGTGGTAACATTAGTGTGTCTGTTGTGCCACAAGCACTGCCTGGTCATCTGGTGAATGTGCCCCTCCCCCCTCCAAAGACAGACCAGGGTCAGATGACACTGAGGTCTCTGTGTCCTCTGGAACCACGCAGGAGTGAGTCCCTCCCCTGCACCCAAGTCCCTCGATGTGCAGGTGAAAGCTGTGGTCTAATGTCCTCCCTGGTGATGGGGAGCCATTGGCCTTCTGTCTTCTCATCTTTTTCCTGGAAGCAGTGAAGGCTGGGGTACAGAGGGGAAGGGCAGCCCTGTGCCAGTGAGCAGGCTCTCTGCTTTCATCCTTGGGTGGCAGTGTGGCCGCAGGCAGCTCGACCAGCATCCAGGCTCTGTCCTCACTGCTGACACCTTCTTGTTTCAACTGTGGAGATTCCCTGGCCCAGCAGCTACAGGCATATCCCTAATTTGCAGGAGGAGGAGGTTTGCGACTTCATTGTCTTGAAAACACCCCTTCTTCCTCTTGTCTGATGGAGAGTGAGAAGAACCAAGGTGTTATTTGGTGGCTCGTGGCCATGTTGCCCCTTGTAGCTCAGCAGGTGGGGCACTTTGGGACCTTCATGACTCCCTCCCACCTTGTCGACTGGGAACTTTACGTTCTCCCTGCCCGAGTCCCACAGGGGCAACGTGGAGGGGCCCAGGAGCCCACCTCTGTGCAGCACAGCCGAGGACCCCCAGGACCCCACACCTGGGGACCCATCTCTCTGTAGCCTCAGCACATCTGCTTGGGCCTTGCCCCAGAGAAGGAGGTGCCACCTCTATCCCCTTGGGCAGGAACAAAATCTGCCCATGCTGGTCGCCCTGCAAACATCCTTCATCCACAGCACAGGGACTTGGTGTCTCTGTCTGTAAGACCCTCGGAAATGGACAGAAAGGGATGGGACATGGAGAATTGCTTCCCCAGTGAGCTCACAGGAAGCAGTGAGCAAATCCAGAGAATGTCATGTCGTATGGTGACGTATTAGAAACCAATCACCAGGTAACATTTTATTGGAAATTTTAATATGGAGGGAAGATGACTAAGTGAATTATGCTCACCTTAGCACCTCCAGAGTGTGTGTGGTCCCTTCCTCCCTTCCTCCCCTCCTCCCTCCCTCCCTCCCTCCCTCTCCCTCTCTTCCTTCTCTCCTTTCTTCCTCCCTACTTCCTTCTGTTGCTGGCCTGGTTTTCCACTGTAGTTAGTGCCCACCCACTCTGCCCCCCTCTCACCCCACCACCCCGTGTCCCCCACCTGCAGCCGGATTTGGCTGCTCTGCTTCTTCCAACCTCCCTTTTAACTACGGTCCCGGGTCCAGCTTCTCTCTGCCGGTCACCCTCTGTGTCGGCTCAAGGAGCCAACTGCAACCACAGGTGGGGCCTTGATGGGAAAGCACTTCATTAGTTTGCCCACAGACACCCTGGCTGAGCACAGGTAGCAGGTAGAGGAGCCAAGGTTAAGTGCGAACAGCTTGGGAAACCTGTTTGCTGGCAGGAAGAGCAATTTTCACAGCCCGCACCTGACCTCTCCAGGTCATCTCTTCTATGAAATCTTGAAAAACTCTCCTGCTCCAAAGTAACACATTCTCTATGAATAATAAAGGGGGGGGTGTAAGTAAATGGACAAGAGGAGCCAAGACAGGTGGGATGATGGAAAGGGATTCATGAAATCTCCCTTGTCTGTGATCAGTGGCCCTTTAGCTTGTGTCCACTGCATTACAAACGTTTATTACTTATTCTTCACAACATCTCCAGGAAGCTGAGAAATAGCCTGGTTCCACGTTGAAGTTGAGGAAATATATGAAAAGTGGGCAAACACCGCCAGCCGGGCTGAGCCTTTGGGGGCATGTGAGTCTGCCCTGCAGATTGGGGTCCCTGCTAAAGGATTCTCTGTTTGACTTTGGATGAGCACATTTGGAAGATCGAACTAACTTTCTGTGCCTGACCATTAGCTACCAGATAAAATCAATTAATTAAATTGAGTGTTTATTTACCAGTGTCCACTGTGAGGAAACCAGAGCTGCATAATCCATTGTCTCACAAGCACATTCATTAACTCCAGCCATTCCCCGACTCTCATGCCCCAGATGGACTCACCAATACATCACACCCTTCCCTAGCTCTGCCAGGTTGTGGCTCCCGACGTCTTCCTAGCTCAGCCCTGCAAGCAGACTCTATCCATCAAATAGAAGGAATGCTCGATGAACCACATTTGCTATTCTGGCTAGAATTATTAATGAATTCAGCAGACAGAAAAATGTGAGTGTCCACTCTGTGCCTTGCACTGGCCCTGGGGATACACTGGAGGCTGAGACAGGTGTGGCTCCATCCCTCATGGAGCTAAGCTCCTCAGGGGAAGAGGGGATGGTCAGCAGATGATTATGGTTATATGTTTATGCATGATCGTGATAAGGGCTGTGAGGGAGCCATTCATGGTGCCGAGTCTAGTCTTCCCGTGGTTAAGATGTGCACGATGGGGGCACCTGGGTGGCTCAGTAGTTGAGTGCCTGCCTTTGGCTCAGGGAGTGATCCTGGGGTCTTGGGATCTAGTCCCCCATCAGGCTCCCTTCAGGGAGCTTGCTTCTCCCTCTGCCTGTCTCTGCCTCTCTCTTTGCATCTCTCATGACTGAATAAATAAATAAACAAACAAATAAATATTTTTAAAAAGATGGGCATGATGACCACCCTCACCTCAGAGGTGGCTGGGGGAGCACACGAGGCAGTGTGCACACGGCCAATAGTGCAACCCCTGGAAAACACTATGCACACTGCCTTGGGTCATGTACCACCCCCAGCAACATATAGTTATGTGTACAGTAAGCTCTTACTGTTTCCTGAAACCAGCTCGGTGATAGTTAGGAGCTCAAAATTTATTGCACTAAGCATGCTAAATCTTATGTCAAATATCTGTGCAGGTGACAAGTCTGTTTCCTGTTCCTGTTCCCCCTCCAGCCTACGAGCTCTCTGAAAGCAGGATTCTCTTCCATTTGGAATCTCAAGCCCCTGGCAGAGACGTGCTATTGGAACCAGACAGGTAATTTTGAGTGAAAGGGGCTTGACTTTCACTTCACGTTACGTTAAGCATCTCACCTCCAATGAGTTTGCAAAACACGTAGATAGTGCATCTCCAAAACTGCATCGTAATTTTGCTTTGAAAGAGTTATCTGACGCCAGAAATGAGATTTAAAGAAAATCTGCCCAAGAGAGATCAACACAGCAGTGGTTGGAAGCCTATAAGCCAGATGTCTTATGATCCCGATTCTTTCTCCTTGAGCTAGTCGGCCTTGTACACGAACTAGAAGGGAATGGTAGAGAATAGTTACAATCAGCCAATGACTGGTTCCCAATGAGACGTAGCTTCAGTAGGGTAATGGGTCCTTCCAAGCCCCGTGGCAAGGATGTCTGTCTACATAGCTAGGCACCCACATTCCTTAGGCTCCAGAAAGCACAGTGCTGAGCCAAGGGGATGGAGAAGAAAGTCATTGCGTGGGACATCTGGGAAAACTTTTTCAATGAAGGGCGAATTCCAGTGACATCTTGTCACTTTTCTCGCCTGTGTGTATATCAGAAGTGTATAAATAAAATAGCAGCCATCTTCTGACGACGATGAGCCAACTCCCAGAGGCCCTCATCCCTGCTTTTCCTTGAGCAGCAGCGTGAAGGCCGGCAGCTCTGCGCTGGTTGTTGCATGAGAAAAATCATCCTTCACTTGGTCAGTTCGCTATGACGTAGGTTTTATTATGAACACACACCCAAGATGGCACGCCTGGTAAAGATTATACCAACTCCAACCTTACGCATCTTCTACCAATTAGAAAAATATTAATAATTGTTACATCTATGTATGCTTTCTATTTCCTGGAACTTTCTGAACCAAAAGAAAACTTGTCAGGCGAGGGACTGTTAATAAGTCCCATGGGAGTATGTAAGAAATTGTTTGGAAGCAGCCTGCTGTTCTATGAGAGAATTTTAACTGACTTCTCTCAGAGAACTGTAAAGGAAGCCACATATGCAATTTCAAATGTACTGGTAACCACTTTTCGAAAGCAAAGGTAAACAGGTATAATTACTTTTAATATCTCGTTTAGCATGATATATCCAAGCCTTACCATTTTAAATGTAACCGATGTGAAGAGTATCGGCAGGATACCCCGTGGAGGGATTTGAAAACTAGTCATTGCTTGGTAGCTGACCTGCTTATGAAAAATGACCCCAATGACCTTGTTCCGTGCACCAGCCAGCTTCTGTCTCTCACCCGAGGAGGTTAGATTCAGTTATATCAACTTTGTTAAAAAATCAAATGGAAAGCTTTCCTCAGTAATCCCGTACACATGCTCTAAATTGAAACATGCTTCCAGAATGATTATCTTCCTAAAGTCTCCCTAGGAGCATCAAGGCTTTCCTGTATGTTTTTCTTGCTCTGCTTTGCTTCTGCTCCCACGTGCTCACCATGGTCACGGTCACCACGAACCCAAACTGAGCCCACTGTTTTCCTCAACCTGTCCCTCCCTTGGCCGCCCACCGCCCACCCAGGGAGTGGTTCCGCCCCATGCAACCAGCTGAGGAGCCTGGGGGCTTGGTCCTGTCTTAGTCCCTCGCTTCAACCCCGTGGCGGGATGTGGTGCTGCTCTCCGGTCCCCCTGCTGTCCTCGTCCACCGTCACGGCCCCCACCTGGTCCCTGGCGCCTGCCCTGGTGTGTGGCGCCTGCTTATTGGACTGTGGTCCTGCCATTCCATCCTCCATGGGGCAGCAAGGGTGAGCTTTTAAGAAACACAAATCTGATAATGACAACCACCAGCATACAACCTCCTGTGGCTTGTAAACACACTCAGAGTGTGAGTTCCTGTGCGGCTGGACCCGTCCTGCGTGGAGTGGCCCCTGCCTTCCACCCTGGCCTCTCCTTGAACCCTCCTCATCTTCTCGGGGGGCTCCAGCCCCTCCGGCTCCCGTTCTGTCTCCTGGACTCACTCAGCTACATCAGGCTTGCATACTTTGACTTAGACCAAAACCTCATTACCCAAAACCTCCTCCCACGTGTTCTCATTGTGTGGTGGATTCACTTGGCCTGCTGTATCCTCTGAACCGCCAGCTCCACGTTCTCTCACTTCCTATACTGCTACCAGGTTTTCATTTCCTGTGAAGTCCCTGTCACCTTCTAGAATATTCTTCCTTCATAAGTGCATGCACCTGTTAATCGTCCATGTCCCTCCCAGGGATGGAGATGCCTGCTAGGAAGGCACCAGGCTGCTGTTTGGCTCCGTATATGTGCAATCCCATCCTGGGGAGCACAGAGATTCGGGGTGTGTGATGAGGAAGGAACACATGGCCAGAGGGAGGAAGAGCTGTCTCTTCAGTGGGAGGAGGCAGTAGCTCAAGCCCCAGGGTTCTTCCACCCTATTGTGGCTCTGCCCTCCATCAGGGCTGCTCTCCGGTCCACCCTCAGAAAGGGAACCGAGCTGGAGCATGGGCACAGGAGACACCTCCCTCCCACCCTCCTGGCTGGTGTCAGCCCCACAGCCCCAGGGGTGTGAGGAGGCTGGACGTGTGGCCAGACTAGCAGGTGGACAAGGAACGGGGCCATGGGGACGAGTGCACCTGCTGCATGCCGCCCCTCATCACAGCATGCCTGGGGTCCCAGAACTCAGGACACCCACTGAGGCCCCGCGGGTCTCCCTGTGTTCTCACCCTGTGGCAGCACGCTGGAGCTTTGAAGCCCCTTTTGGTAGAGAGAACCACTGCGCACTTTGAGTGGGAGCTGAAAACGGATTTCCTGATTTTAGAGAAAAGAGGACAAGCAAAACGTGCTCATTCTGTACGTGAGCTCCTCTCCACGCCAGCTCAGGGGCGGCAGCTCAGGGGCAGCCCTGAATCCTGTTGTGCCTCAGCCAGTAGCTCAGAATCACACGCCCGGAGGCCTGCTCTGGCCAGACAAGCAAAATGAAGCAGGGAGAGCAGGTCAGGTGTGAGGTGTAGGAGCTGCTGCCCGGGAGAGGGATTTGTAAATGATGACAATTAATTTCAAAAACGCTGTGAGGGCCAAACACAGCCTAGTGCAGACCACACAGCTCGCAGCAGGCGGCCTTCCCTCCTCCTGAGTTTCCAGAAAGACAGCCGTGTTCTAGGGCAGGGCAGGGGCTCCTCGGCCAGTGGTCCCCTCCCAACACCGCTTCAGGCAAGTTCATCTTGAGCCCAAGGGGATCATCAGTAGAACATCTGGTCCTGCAGCCCAAACAGCTGCACGCATTTTCGGCTCAAGCCTTGTCCATATGGGGGCATCAGCCTCCAAATTGACCCTCTGGGTGCATGTGTGAGCACGGGCTGCCAAGTGGTGTGGACGGGGCTCACGGGAGCCAGGGTGGGGGAGAGGAGAGGAGACTCCCATCTGTTTGGGGGCCCAGGCTTCTGCAGATGCAGCCCCCGGGACCAGCTCTGGGAACGGCATGGGCTCGCCGGCCTAACGCCTGAGGTTTTTTGCGTGTGTGCACAGCCCCTGGCGCACCACATGTGACCATAGGGCTACTGTGAGCCTGTGGCCGGGGGCCCCAATGGGAAGGGGCAGCGGGACTCCCGGAGGCTACCCTGGGTGATGTCTTCAATGAAAAAGCAGGAAATGTCCAGCCATGATGCACAGAACTATAGTGAGTCTCTGCCAACTGTTTATTTTTAATTTTTTTTTATCATGATAAAATATACATCACACAAATTTGTCACTTATCCATTTCAGAGTGTCCAGTTCGGTAGCATTAATCATGCCCAAGGTGTGTGTGGCCGTCAGATAAGCTCCTTCTTTTCTTATACCAGCTCTAGCTGGTTTCTATTGCTTGTGAGCGAAGAGCCTGGCTTAAACTGCCGGCCGTCATGCATCCTGTCCCTCCAGCACTGTCTCTGCATGGCTCCACTGGAGCTTACGGGGTGCCTCCACTGTCTGGGCTTGCTTCCTGAAGCTAGGCCCCTTTTTATATTTTGCTCTCTCCCCATGAATCAACAACGGTGTCTTGATTTATTATTATTATTATTATTATTATTATTATTATTATTTAAGATTTTATTTACTTATTCATGAGAGACATAGAGAGAGAGAGAGGCAGAGACACAGGCAGAGGGAGAAGCAGGCTCCATGCAGGGAGCCCAACGCGGGACTCGATCCTGGGACTCCAGGATCATACTCAGGCCTGAAGGCGGTGCTAAACCGCTGAGCCACCTGGGCTGCCCTTGATTTATTTTTTAATCCATTTGGCTAACACCCACTGAGCTCCTACCATGTGTCAGACACCTCGAGGTGCATTGGGGAGCAGGTGTCAGACCCTGAGGCCCTCAAGACGTCCCACAACCGGAGAAAGGCTGTCTCACGCAGAACTAGCTGCACTCAGGGTTGGATATGATAGCGTCACAGAGGACACGGATAAGTGTGTGCAGGTCTGAGGAGAGGTGTTACTGCTGGTTTTAAGAGGCCAGGAAAAGCCCCCAGAAGGGTCGGCATGCGTCATGGGTCTTTAAGGAGGCAGCGCCACCGGCCTTGATGGCAGTGGGGAGGGATGGCGTGAGCCGGGGCCGGAGGCCGGGGAGGAAATGCAGAGGCGTGTTCCAGAGTGGGGTGCGTGGAGGGACATTCCAGGAACCAGTGTCACGGAAGTAGACTAGCAAATTACGGGAGCCTTGAGAACCAGATTAGGAACTTGGACTTTATTTTGTAAGTTTAATGTAGGAACGATGCCATTTTCTAAGCCACAGAGTGGCAGGATTAGTTATGTGAGTCTCATTAGGTGTAAATTGAGCGAAATCACTGGTCCATAGATAATTCTGGTGCTTTTGTTCAGCCCCTACACTCTGTTCCAGGGAGGTTGACATTAGTGAGGGAGGAAATTTTTGAGCACTGGCGAAAGAGGTGATGCGCACACACGCACAGGGCCTGGCACACTGCAGGTACTTGATGAGACTCCTTTCCACACGTTTTCTTTCGGCTATCACGAGCAAGCGTGTGTGCTGGGCAGGGGCAGGGTAGCATAGTGGTTAGGAAGGACCAGCACTTTGGTTCCCAGTGGGTTCCTCTGTTTAGATCCTGCCCTACATCTTACTGCCTTAGCTGGACTGAGCCAAGTGGCTTAACATCTCTGCCTGTCTCCTCGTCTGTGAAATGGGATTATTTGAGCATCAGGCGCGCTGATGCAAAATGCTTCGCGCAGTGCCCGTCATACACTGAGCATGGAATACACCTCATGTGCTATTAAAAATAAGCATTGGTCTTCTCAGCCGTACTCTCGCCTGGCTTTTGTCAGTAGACGAGTCAAAACAAAGGGAAGGCTCCCTTAGAGATTTTGGCTCCCTTAGAGCGTTTTCAAATCTCCATCACTCAGACTCAAAGGAAGGAATATGAATCTGCGACCCTGGACGGTGCCTCAGGCCAGCATTCTGCATTCCTGCCACCACAGACATTGGCGGTCATAATTACCAGAAACTAGAAGCCCTGCCTGACTCCTCCATGGACAGGTGCTGGTCACTCTCTGGACCTTAGGAACTACCCGCCCCCACTGGAAGCATGAGGAGATTGGCCTGGGTCAGCCGTCTCCAGCCTTCCTGATTGTTACCATGATGTTTGGCAATAAAGGTGCTTTCACTCTAACAGGATGTGGCAGCCAGTCTGTACATGAGATGAAAGCAGAGGTGCCCTGCCCCAGTGGGGGCTCGGGCAGGTGCAGCGATGCCCCCTCCCACCCAGCAGACCCACGTCTAGCCTGTGAGCATGGGCTTTCTGGTGAATGAGTCCCTTCTGCTTCCCATTCCTGTTCACAGCATAAACCTGAGCCAAGCTGTGGCATTCACCATCCCCTTCTAACCAATATTGCCTCTGTGGGGAATTTCAAAAGTCTAATTTGAACGTCAAAAGCTGAGAATTGGCTTTTTTTCTTTCCTTGTTGTTCTGCTTTGATCTGGGTTTCTAGATGCAGCAAGGCCAGATGGCTTCATCTGCTGCCTGGGGTTTGGGGGAGAATCACAGGGCAGAAAAGAATTATAAGGGATGAAAAGCATGTGGGTTACCATTGAAATATCACCCAGCACACAGCCACTGGCCAGGGGCTGGGGAAGGTGATGGAGAAGTGGACCCTGCCCGTGGAACGGCCTCCTCTCATCAAGCTTCCCAGCTTCCCTCTCCATCATTCCCCTAGTCAACCCTGGGACATAGAGATGCCACCTGTTAGGGGTTGAATTGTGTCATCCCAAAGAGATATTGAGGTCCTGACCCCCTAGTGCCTCATAAAGTGAACTTATTTGGAAATAGGGTCATTGCAGATGTACTTAGTTGAGGTCACACTGGAGTAGCTCTGGCCCTTCCTTACTCCTATATGACTGGTGTCTTCACGAAAAGGGGAGACGTGGACACAGGTGCACATGAGGGGAGATGCCATGGGGTGAAGGAGGCAGAGATGGGAGCTGTGCACACACCTCAGCTGCCAGGGGCCCCAGAGGCCAATGGAAAGGCACAGAGTGACCCCACAACCTTGGGGTAAGTGTGGCCCTGTGACATTGATTTCAGATGCTTGGCCTCCAGACTGTGAGACAATAAGCCTGACAAATTGTGTCCCTTTCTTTGTAACAACCCTGGAAACAACACTAAACTATCCTCCCTTCTTCCCTCATGGTGCCCGAATCCTGCTTCCTGCTCAGCATCTCTCCTGAGCTCTGGCTGCCCCTCATCCCACCTTCTCAGAGACTTAGCTCCTCAAATCAGCTCCCCTAACCTCTGCGCCTTTGACTTGTCCTCCCTCCTGGCTCCTCCTCCACAGTGTCCCCTGGGCAGGCTTCCGCAGCCCCTCATCCTGGACCCCAGCTCTTCTTTCTCCCCTACTTCAGGACGATGCTTTGAGAAGTTGACATAGGTGACCCTACCTCCACCCATTCACTGGTGGACCACTGGAATCCAGCTTTTGCATCCACTCCTTCTAAATTCTTCTCATGAAAGTCTCTGCTGGTTACAAGTCCTATGGATGCCTTTCCAGAGCCCCCTAGATCTTGTTGATCAATCTCTATGGAATACTTTTCCTTTTTGAACAGAACTCTTGTAATTTTCTTCTTACCTCCCAGAGTACTGGTTTGGGTTTTTGTTTTGCAAGTTACAGGTTTCCCTTCCTGCACTCTCAACATCAGTGTGTTTGTGATCTCTCGAAACGTATCCCAAAGGCCAGGTGGAGCTGCCAACAAACATGGACTTTGGGCTCCGAGTCCGAGAAGGCGGTCCTAACCAAGGTGGCCAGTGTAGGTGAGGATCTGGTAGTAAGCCTCAGTCTTTGAGGTCCTCAGAAGATAGTCCAGAGGGCAAGTGCTGGGACCATCCAGCCCCAGGGTCATGAGCCACTGATCCTTCTGTCCACCTAGCCACAGTGCCGTTCACCAAGCAACTATTTGATCAATGCATCTTGCTTGTTAAACACGTCAATAGGAAAGTGAAACAAGTCCTCAGTGATGATCAAAAATGAGGCAGAAATGGCCATGGCTCCTCGTTGGCATAAGGATAGGCTCAGGTGGCTTGAAGAGCTGTTAAGAGTGAATATGGCAGGGATTTTGTCCTTGACTGCCTCCTTGCCCACATACCCACACACGTGCACACCAGGACCAATCCACACCCTGTGACTTTACCGTCATCTGTGACTACCAGCTCCCATGCGGTGGCTCTCAGTGTCAACATCTGGTTGATGTTTGCTCATTGGAAGAAGAGTTTCATGGTCAAATGAGCTTGAGCAGGTCTTTGTTGCAGGATCTCTTGGAGTCTTTGATGCACTATAGGATGTCGAGGGGCTCCAAGATGAGGGCAAAGTCTATGACCCAAAAGACAGTATTCTCCAACTCATTTGCTCAGAGTGCCTCTCTTTTTAAGGCACAAGAAATAATATCTTGTGGAAAATGAATTCCGGCCCAGACTCCTCTCCTGTGACTTGCTTCATGTAGATTTCCCCCCTAGAATGTTTTGCAGAAACGTCAGAGTGGATGTGTTGGGAACCAACCTGCCTGTCTTCCGGTGTCCTGTCTCAGTGCACAGAATCACCCTCCTCCTAGTTACCGGACACTGGGAGTCAGCATCCCTTCTTCCTATTTTCCCCTCCTCTTTGTGTCTAATGAAATCTCTGGATTTACTTAATCCGATTAATAGTTTCTGGCTTTTCTCCTGGGTTAATGTATCAGTTTAGTTATTTCTTCATCTCCTGCCTGATAAATATGGTGGCTTCCTGAGTGATTTGCCCCACTTCCAGATTCACGTTTCTCAAATCTGTTTGCCAGACCTGCATCATTATGACCCTTCTAGAATGCAGAGCAAGTCCCCACTCACCCAAGACCCTTCCTTCCAGGAGTCCTGGCTGCCTCTGGGCTAAAGCCCATGCATGCCTACATCCCTCTGGCATCTGTCTGGCTTCCCTGTCATGGACTGCAACCTCTCCAGCCTCCCCTCCTCACGTGGCCTTGGCCATTCTGAACATCATGCATTTACCTCCTACATGAGGCCTCAGCGTCTCTTCATTCATCCTTGACTGTTCACTCACCTCCCTCTCAAGATGCAGCCAAGGGGTCTGGGGAAGCTTTGCTGTTGGCATACAGCCCCGGTCAGGTCTGGATACCACCCTTCTACCCCCATGCTTGTCCTTGCCACCAGCTCTGTGCAGTCATGACTACTTAACATTACTCATTTTCATCTCCAGGTTGACTTTGAGACCCTGGAGGCCAGGGGCCATGTCTCAAGTCATCTTTGTGATCTGCACGCTGGTACCCCTGAGGGTGTGAGCCAAGGACACTATAGCCACTGTGCAGGTATACTCTTGTGCCAATGACTTTGTGTAGACTGCCATTGGTGACTCTCATATTCTAAAATCTGGTCTTTTGAACTAAACACAGGAAAAAGGATGGTGTTTCTGCAGAGTTTAGGGGATGTGAATATTTGCCACAAATTGACCCAATGGAACTTCCTTTAGCTGCCTGAAAGAGTCACTGTTCACCATTTACTTAGACATTAATGAGCATCGCCAATGAACGCTCCACTCCCCTTTTCCCTAAAAAGCTCCCAAACCTGTGCAGAGCTGGCATTCCTGCTTCAGTTCTGCTGGAGGAGTCGCCAGGGCAGGTGTAGGCTGGAGAAACTGTTACATGGTGCTAATGTAAAGGAAGTCATTCCGATGTGTTTCAATCCAGGAACTGAATCTTTAGGAATCTGAACTGTGATCAGTACCACTCCATTCAGTTCCACAACACTTTATTACGTGCCCACTCTGCACCAGGTGCTGACCCTTGGCAGAAGTTAAGGGATCAGAAAAGGCTAAAAAAAAAAAAAAAAAAAAAAAAAAAAAAAAAAAAAAAGAAAAGGCTAAGATGCGGCTGCTGCCCTTTGATGCAGCTCGCTATCTAATGGGGAGGCAGAAATGATAAGCCAATGTAGACAGTGGCTGCAAGGGGGTATGCAGAGAGGAAGGTCCTGCAAATAGTTCTACAAACCCATCTGAAGACTCTGCATGGTCCAGGGTAACATGTAGGGGATCAGGGGTGCGGGAGCCCCTTTAAAGCCCATCTTAAGGACACAGCTAGTGGCAGGAAACCCCAGAGAGGGGGTTGTGAACACCCTACCCCAGGGGGGCAGCCCCCTTAGACTCTCAGGGTGTCATGTACATCTGAAGATTGGCTCAGGGCCACTCACTGCATAAAGACTTCCCTGCGGGCTATGCCAGGCTTCTCTTCCTGCAGTTCCTCTGTCTCCCTATTGTGCTGACAAATCTTGTCTGCGGTGCTTGGAAGGTGGTTCTCCCAAAGACACAGAGCCAGCTCCTGGTGGCAGCAAAGAGGCCCTCCTCAGGGCAGTGTGAAATGTGCTTACCTATTCTTGAAGACCTGTTTTGCTTAACCCCACCCAGAGAGGTGCAAACTGGTCCCCAAACGGCTTATTTTCCTGTTAAACAAGACAGAAAGGAAACCTGGTAAAAAATGAAAAAGGAACTCCTGGCTTCCCCTGAATGACTCCGGGAAGTGGTCATTGGGGAGACTTTTCCTGAACCCCCAGGAAGAGATGGATTCACCCTTCAGGATCTAGCAGCAAGAATAATGTTGACACCCTGGTCCCCAATGTAATTTAAATGAAAACACCGCTGAGCTGGAAGGTCTGTGTAAGAAAGTCAAAAAATTCTCACTTTCCCCATGATGATAATTCAATACTCCTTTTTGGAAATATCCACATTCATTAAAAAAAAAAAATTCTCCATTCTTCATTTCCCTGCCTCGTCTGTCTGTGCAGGTGGCCTGGGGAACACCAGTCTCACGGATGGGCTCACTGGAGCTTCCACAGCACCTCACACTAGCCTTCAACAGAAGGAACCTCTCTTTCTGACAAATGTCCATCTGTGTGTCTCCCTGACCACAGACCTGGCCCAGGCCTGGAACCATGGCCCTTCCAGAGACCAGGTGTGAGTCCCAGCACATGGAGGGGGTGGGGGGCATTTGTCCAATAAGTGTCGTTGGTCACCACAGTCTTGACCTTAAGGCAAGTGGACCCCTTGGCCGCTGAGGCTAGAGAGAAGGAAGACGAATGGGGACGGTGCTGGACTGGAACCTGGGGGTACGTCCAGGCTGTGAGGAGCCATCGGAGGCAGATGCTGGCTTGGAGATGAGCTAGACCCAGCCCTGGCTGGCACTGCATCTGCAGAGGGCTGCTCTGGAGGTGGGACATAGGGTGGAGGGTCCTATGGAACATGGATACTTGTGTCTGGGTGGGTGGATGAGTCAGGGGAGACCCACCTCTGGAAGTACCAGAGTCAGGGCTCAGCATCCTCGCCCCCACCCAACCAAACAGGCAGCAGCCAGCCAGAGAAGCAAGGTCCCCTCTGTGTTGGACATAGAAAGGAAGGGGAGGGTCAGGAAAGAACTCTGCGCTGAGGGACCTGGGTGAGACCACTGCTCTCCTAGTCCTCTGGCCGTAAGATTAAGTCACAGACAGAAAAGGGGCAGATGTCCTGTCTGCTGCCCCGGAAGGGATGTCTCTGCTGGGCAGGGAAGGTGGATGCCGACATCGGCAGTGATGCTGGTGGCTGAGTCTGGCCTCACATAGCAAGTCTAGAGCCTGAGGAACCTTAGAGCAGCTATTTCCAGCTGTGGCCTGCACATCCTAAATAACAGATCGTGCACATGACCCAACACTGAATCTATTAAAACGGGAACTGTGGGCTTATTTCTAAAACCTTCATTCTTACTGCTTCAGCTAAAAAAAAAAAAACAAAACAAAAAACAAAAAACAAAAAAAAACATGCGGCAGCCACAGTAAAGAATTGCAGTTGTGAGCCACCGTCATCTGCTGATTCGGCCTTTTGAGCAAAATATACCATCCTTCCCTTGGAGGCTAGGATGGGGGAAAGAAGCACGCAGGCCAGAAGCCTTCTGTGCAGCCTCTGGGCCAGGCTGGCGTCCCCACACCTGCTGTAACGTACCCTTCGCCTCTCCCGGCAGGTGCAGAGGTACTCAGGAAACCCTCCTCCCACTCTGCTGTCCTGCAGGCTGACTCTGCGTCCGTGCATCTGTCCATCCGTGTGAGTCATGCCTCTGGAGGGCAGAGCCATCGACTTGGGTGCCACTTGCCGCGGTGGGGGCCGAGCCGGAGACACTGCCTGGCCAGGTGTCCACAAGATGGTCTGTCACGTGTGTGTGAGCACAGCCTGGTGAAATTGTATTAATTGTAACATCAGATAATCTACCAACAGTGTTTTTGCCACGGGGAGCAACCCCTTCCATCATCTACATAACCCTTCAGATGTCGGCCTGAGGGTTCTTCTTCGGAGGTAATATTAATTCCCAGGAAATTTATCCTTTCTTCTTTTCTTTCTTTCTTTCTTAAGCCAAGCTTGCAGTTTTCATTTGTGCACCTATGAGGAATTCCAAGCAGCTACTGCTCCAGAGAGACAGGGGCTATTATTCTTGTTTTGGATCTGGAGGAAAAAATGAATATTTCAAATGGCATATTTGCAGGCAATCAGTGAGTAAGATTTTTGATTGTTTGTTTTTCACATTTTTAAGACATCATCTGTCTGCTTTGACTGGTAAGAGCCCTTCCCAACTGCATCTACAGAGCATCTCTGTGCAACAGATATTATGATCTTCATTTTGTGGGAGAGGAAATTAGGGCTGTGTGAGTCACCTCCATCATGCAGCCTGCGCCCCCCCCCCCACTCACCGCTGCACAGCCTCGCTCGTTTCTTCATCCATTCCCGCCATCAGCCGACATCTCTGAGAGTCCACCTCACACCTTCCTGGACTCGAGTCCAACACTGGATCCAGAGGCAAGAGTGCAGTGTTTACCCCGGAGGGCTTCACTGTCCGCCGGAGCAGTCAGACCGGTAATCAAGAATGTCAAGTCAATTTGCTATAAGATAATTGAGAATCATTTTTAAAAATCTAACAATGTGATTCGGTGCACTACCACTGAGCCGTTAGGTGAGCCTAAGCCTGTAGGGGACACCGGAGCTTCAGAGGTGAATGAGACACAGACCCCTCCGTTAAGTGTCTCTGGCTTGCTGGTCAGGGGTGCGGAGAGGCAATATGTCTTAACCTGCAAACTCAGGTGTGCCCATGCTTCGACCTCGGTCCATTCTAGCTCCCGTTACAGGGGAACTCACCTCAGCCAAGGCAAGTATTAGGTAGGTTCTGGGGTGAAGGCCTGATGATGAGTCCACACTGGTCAAAGCTGAGATGCTCTATTCTTTCTGGGTCGCCTCCATGTCGCCCTTGAGGGGCTAGGAACATTTTTGCTACCCCTGGGCCACAGGTGCATGGAGGTGAGGGAGGTTGGCAAGGTCGTCTCTGGGAGGCTGGCTAAGGTTCCATCGCACCCTCCTTCCCTCCTGAGGACTGGCTGCCTCTACTGAAGAGATATGTTATTCATGGCACCTGTTGAGGGTGGTAAGGCCGACTTCATTCACCGAGGGAGGAGGGAGCACTACACTGTGGGTAAGCAGTAGGGGAGACAGGCTGAGCTCAGCTGGGAGCACGACGGGGAGGAGGTGGAGGGCAGCCAATGGAAGTTCCTAAGAGGAGACATCAGGGGAAGGGAAGTCTGCTAAATTAATTGATGCAGGGGCACCTGGGGGGCTCAGTTGGTTAAACATCTGCCTTTGGCTCAGGTCATGATTTCAGGGTCCTGGGATCGAATTCCACGCATGGCTCCCTGCTCCACGAGGATTCTGCTTCCCCCTTTGCCCCTTCCCCCTATTTGTGCTTTTTCTCTCAAATATGTAAATAAAATCTTTAAAAATCACTTCATTGAAACGATTCATACACCATACAATTCACTACACATTGTGTTAGATTCAATGACTTTGCTCTTTTACATTATTTTTTTTTAATTGTGGTAAAAGAGGGTCGCCTGGGTGGCTCAATGGGTTAAGCATCTGCCTTCAGCTCAGGTCATGATCCCAGGGTCCTGGGACCGAGTCCTACATCGAGCTCCATGCTCAGCAGAAAATCTGCTTCTCCCTCTGCCCCTCCTCCCTGCTCGTTCTCTCTTGCTCTCTCTCTCTGTCAAATGAATAAATAAAATCTTTTAAAAAATGAATTAATTGACAGGACTTCTCCTGAGGGCAGCCCAGGTTGGGGATGAGGAATTTGGTCTGATATCAGGGGTGGGGGGATTTTCTTTATGGTGACCCTGCAGGACTCCTGCTAAACCCAGAATAAGCAGGGCAAGGACAGAGCCGTAGGTCAGGGTGTTGTCATTGTAAAGAGGATGTAGGGGAACCTGTTTGGGTTCACGTTAGGTTAGGGAGTCTTTATCGCCCCCCTGGCTCCTCTACTGTGGGCATCTGCAGACTCTCCTTCTCCCTCCTACTTCCTGATGTTTCTCTTCAAGGACTCTCTGTATTTGACTTAGGTTTTGGGAATGAAGGTTGAGAAGACAGGCAGCTTGTCCTTGCTTTCCCCGCCAGACAATGAGCACAGTCGGCCCTCCGCAGGGATGGCAGGAGGGGTCACGGGGAAGGGAAGTGGGCGAAGACCAGGATGAGGAAGAAAACAAGGATGCTAGTCTGAAGTGTGCTCCTGCAACCCTCAGATGCAGACGGGTCACACCCAGGTGCGGGAGGGAGGGGGGAGCGGAGGGTGCCCAGGACCGAGGATGCAATGGGGAGACCAACAGTGAGGGGTTTCCATACAGGCCGAAGGCAGAGAAGCGATCTGGACACAAGGGAGGGCGAGGGTCTCAGGTCCAGGAGCAGTGGGTCCAGGGAACTGCTGGTGCTCCTGCTGAGGCAGAAAGTGGGTGGAGGTGGGAACAGAGAGAGAGGCACTGCTGACAGACCCCAAGGGAAGTGGGCCAACACGCCTGGGATTTGTCAGTCACAGACTTGGTGGCTTCGGGTCCTTCTTGGCAGCCTCTCCAGAAGGCGACAGGACTCTGAAGCCACAGAGACAGGGATTCGTCCCATGTACTGAGATGAATGCTGATGGGGGAAGGGGGGCTTGGGTCTAGATCTGGGTGGAAGTCTACCAACTGCCTGGCTCTCCCAGAACCCACTGGTCCTCCTGGAGACACTGGGCATGGCCAGAGGCATGATATCAGGTCACCCGAACGCTGGTGCACAGATGCTTCACAGCCGCCCCCTTGCTCTGTCTCTCGATTCAGTGCTACCCAGACAGCTGCCACCTGCTATTTCTACCTCGTGGACGGCACTCTCAGGACACAGCCCAGCAGAAATTGGACAGGGACATGGCCTCCTGTGTCCAGGAGGTACGATTCAGGACAGGTGCACCCCTGAGAGCCATCAGCGCCCACAACAGCAGGGGTCCCACGTCATCCCCGCACTGCCACCCAAGGAGGCACCTGGCTTTTTCCCAGGAGACGCACAGTCCTGCCCTGGGCCTTCCTCCAGCTCCATGTGCTTTCATTTCCCTTGGACTCCAAGACGGCTGTTCCAGACGGGCCTCCTCTCCGCCGGCCGCCCCTGGCTGGCCACATGGACGCAGGCATTTGTCAAGTGACAGGCTTAATGAAAAACGAGGCTCAGAGCCACATGCGTTCAAGAAGCAGCAGGGCTTTCTCGGCTACGTCATCTACAGAAACCAGTTCTGTGCAGCCAAGCTCAGGGAGATTGATTTCTTCCAGTCCCTTTCTGGCTCCGGGATTTTATCTCAGGAAGTCGATGGGATGGGGATGTCGTCTGAACAGGACGCTCTTCTGCCCTTATATGAGCTGTTGGGTGGGAGTCTGGGAGTTGCTGCTGTCCCGTCAGTTAAGCAGTAGCCAGCTTCTTTGTTTCTTGAGTTCAGGAAAGGAAGCTCACTGAGCCAGCTTGGATGCTTCTGGTAACATGACATCTATAGCCCTGACGTGAGATCCGTCTAGGGAGGGAGACTGAAATAATGGCAAGTCAAGTCTTCATGCATCACTGTCCAAAGGTCATGCAGGTGGTTTGGGAGTCAGGTTTGGGAGAGGCGGAGCAGGTGCTTAGGTGAAGCCCGGGTGCTAGTGGAGCAGGGCGGGGCTGCACGGGGGCGGGGCTACAGCCAGTTTTGGATGCCCCTAACCTTGGCTTTTTTTGGTCCTACAGAGGAGCCAGGTCTGGGAGAACAAGTCTCACCCAGTGCACTGGAGGCCAAGTACAGACCAGCTGTACTTTATTAATTTGTTCCTGGGGGGGGCCTGGGCCAGTGGTGGGGGAAGGTGTGCTCAGGAAGTGAAGCACAAATTGGAAAGATGCTTGGTGAGGTGAAGTCAGAGCAAGAACCCAGAATGTTCTTCTGCCCCCATCCTTGCTCCCTCTCCATCCCTCCCTCCATCTGTGCATTCAGGATTGAGTGGGCTTCCATCATACACCTGTTTGCATCATAGACAACATACACATGCTCATTCTCTCCCTCGGGGCTCCCCCAGCCTAACAGGGACAGGTAAGCAAGCAGAGCATGTGTGTTAACACAGTGGGCTCAGAGCGCCGTGGTGGGGAGCATGGCACATGGCTCACGGTGCCCGGCAGGTGTCCGACTCCAGGGAGACCAGGGTGAGAAGCAAGGACCAGCATGGAAGAAGGAGTAGGCCAGTTCTTGAGGGGCAGGTGCCCTGCAGGGCCGCGGAGACCAGCGAACAGAAGGCAGGGGTATGTTTCAGGAGGTTAACAGTGCCTGTAGCGCATAGCAAGGACCAGGGAAGTTGCCAGAAGGCAAGTGTGGAGGCACTTTGGGTAGCCCGAGGTGCAGGTTGTGTGGAGACAGACGGAGGGGAGGCCGTGATCTCTACACGTCAAGGAGGTAGGACCATCAGAAATCTTAGAGGTTGGAATCTGGAGCAGAGGGAGAGGATGCTGGGGTGTTTCTGAGGGTGCTTGGGAGGACGGTGTCTCATTCACCCAGACAGGCATGGAGGAAGGAGGGGCCTGGTGGTGGGTCCCCTGGGGATGCCGGCCACTAAGGAAATGGATAGGGAGGATGGGAGGCACGCAGAGACAGAAGCCCATGCTAGGGCCAAGGAGGGATGAGGAGAGGCCAGGAGGACAAGAGGGCAGGTACATGTCCAGCAGGTGATGGCAGCATCTGGGGGGCCGCATGCCTGGGCACCTCCCTCTCCCCTTTCCAACATCCCGTCCTGGTCCACAGAAGTTCCCTGGGGGTGGGGTACAGCTCCCCAGAACTCCACTGCCTGGCCCCACAGGTGTGTGGGCAGAGGTTGAACGACGGGATCTCCTCTTCCTTCCGGCTGCTTACTCAGATCTCAGAAGCGGCTTCATCCATCAGGAGCACACAGATGCTGCTTTAGGTGGATGGTGTCCATGGAGACGGATCTCGTGGATTTGTTAATCACCTCTGTCGCGCTGATGTCCACGTGTGACTGCATGACCGGCCCTGCCCCGAGCGGGCGGGGTGCAGGTGTGGTGGCACCTGCCAGCCCTGACTGTGAAGCGCTCACCCCTCCAGAGGTGCTCTCGGTGCGGCTGCCACCAGCCACCACAGAGGAGGGGCCCCGGGCCGCCCAACCCCGGGCAGGCGGAGCGTTTGCCGGCCTATTTAGATGCTCTGAGCCTCCCTGCCTTCGTCTATAAAGTGGAGATAAATCCCAATTCAAAGAGCTATTGGGGGGATTCAATGCAGGGAGATATTAGAAGTAGGGCAGCCACCCTCGTATTGTTGAGCATCTAGATTGTTTCTAATTGTCCTCATTATGGTTCTAGAAACAGTTAGCTCTCAAAGGAGGTGGGGGAGCTCATTCAGTCTCCTCCCGAGGCCCCATTCTTTGACTCATTATGGTTTGTACTTTGAACCAGGGAGGCAGGAGGGAAACCCACAGACATGTGCACAGGGCCCCGATTATAGACAGTGCAAACGGAGAGTAAGCCTCAGACACGTTTGAAAATGGGGCGTGTACCCTGGGATCCTGTTTCCTGCAAAGGGAGACACTTGTCACCATCTCCTGCCTGTCACTCCTTCTTCTACACCCCCCTCAGCCCAGCCCCAGGACAGAGATACGACACCAACCCTCCATCCCACCCAGTCTCTCTCCTCTTTCTTCCTCCCCCCCTACCCCCGCCCCCCGCCTCCTCTAGCTACTGTGAATAATGCTGCAGCCAACATGGGAAGGCAGGTATCTCTCCCAGATGCTGACTTTGTTTCTATTGGTTGTATAACCAGAATCGGGATTGCTGGATCATATGGCAGTTCTATTTGTAATGTTTTGAGGAACCTCCACACTATTTTCCATGATGGCTGCACCAGTGCCACTCCTACCGACAGTGCTCAAGGGCTCCCTTTCTCCATGTCCCCGCCAACACTTATCTCCTGTCCTTTGATAAAAGCCATCTTACCAGGTGTGAGGTGATCCCTCAGGTGTATTTTTCCTGGTGACCCGTGATGTCGAGCACATTTTCATGTACTTGTTGGCCATTTGTATGTCTTTGAAAAAAATGTCTCTTCAGGTCTTTTGCCCATTTTAAAAATCAGGCTATTTGTTTTTTGTTTTATTTTGCTAATAAGATATAGGAGTTCCTTATATTTTTTGGATATTAATCGCTTTCCACATAGATAGCTTGCAAATATCTTCTCCCATTCCATAAATTGTTTTTCTATTTTATAGATTGTTTCTATCACTATGAAGAAGGTTTTTAGGTTGATGTAGTTACACTTGTTTATTTTTGCTTTTTTTATCTGTGCTTTTGGTGTCACATTCAAAAAATCGTTAAGACCAATACCAAGGAGCTTTCCCCCTCTTCTTTCTTCTAGGAGCTTTCTGGTTTTAGGCCCTACATACAAGTCTTCAATCCATTTTAAGTTAATTTTTGTGAGTGGTATAGAGTAGGAGTCCAATTTCATTCTTTTGCATATGGATATCTGGTTTTCCTGGCTCCATTCATTTAAGAGACTATCTTTTTCCCACTGTGTTCTTGGCACCCTTGTCAAAAGATCAGTGGATCATATATGTGTGGCTTTATTTATGGGCTCTCTATTCTGTTCCATTGGTCTGTGAGGCTGTTTTTGTGCCAGTACCAGTTTTGATTGCTATTCCTTATAATAAAGTTGGAATCAAGAATGCCCATTTTATTCTATTGATGAATCTCTCTTGTTCTTATTGGTTTACACAGTTCTTCACATATATTAGTGAATTTAGATATTTGTAATATAAATTGAAACTATTTTTTTCACAAATTTTTGTCTTTCGTCTTTTTTTTTTAATTTATTTTTTATTGGTGTTCAATTTACTAACATACAGAATAACCCCCAGTGCCCGTCACCCATTCACTCCCACCCCCCGCCCTCCTCCCCTTCTACCACCCCTAGTTTGTTTCCCAGAGTTAGCAGTCTTTCGTCTTTTTTAACAGTCTTTTTGTCATACAGGACTCTATATGCCTAATTAGTTAAATGTAACCATATTTTCCTTGATGACTTTTGAGTTTCAGTTTCATGTTATAGTTAGAAAGGCATTGTTTGCTTACTAAAATTATGTATGTGTGGGAAAAAAAACCCTCCCACTTTTGTGGTGTTTATTTTATTTTTTATATGTAAGTCACTGATCCATTTAGAATTTGTTTGATATAAAGCAGTGAATGGGCAATTTTATTCTCCACCCAGATGACTAACAATTGTCCCAACCATTTGTTATATCCTCTTGTTGGATTGACCCCTTTATCATTGTGTAATGCCCTTCTTAGTCTCTTACTACAGTCTTTGTTTTAAAGTCTATTTTGTCTGATATAAGTATAGTTACTCCAGCTTTCTTTTGGTTTCCATTTGTCTGGAATATCTTTTTCCCCTCCTTCACTTTCTGTCTTGAATATACTTATGTCTGGAGTAAGTCTTTTTTAGGCAGCATACAGGTGGGTCTTAATTTTTATCCATTCAGCCACTCTGTGTCTTTTGATTAGAGAATTTAGTCCATTTATATTTAGAGCAATTATTGATAGGTATGTATTTATTGCCATTTTATTCATTGTGTTCTGGCTGGGTTTTTTGTTCCTCTTTCCTTTCTTCTCTTGCTCTCTTCCTTCGTCGTTTGATGAATTTCTTTACTATTGTACCTAGATTATTTTCTCATTACCTTTTGTGTCTCTACTATAGGTTTTTGCTTGGTGGTTGCCATGAGGCTTACATACAACAACTTATATTGATAATTGTCTATTCTAAGAAGATAATAACCTGAGTCTGAATGTGTTCTAAAGCTCTACATGTTTTTATTCCCCCTCCCACATTTTAGGTGTTTTATATCACATTTTACGTCTTTTTGTCTTGTGTATCCCTTAACTAATTATTGTAGTTGTGGTTATTTTTTTTATTACTTTTTTCCTTTAACTTTCTTACTAGTTTTAGAAGTGATTAATCCACAACCTTGACTATATATTTACTTGTACTAGTAAGATTTATGATTTCATATGTTTCCCTATTATTGATTAGTACCCTTTCTTTGTAGCTTATAGAAATTCCTTTAACAGATCTTGTATGGCTGATTTAGTAGTGAGGAACTCCTTAACTTTTGCTTGTCTGGTAAACTATCTCTCCTTCAATTATGAATGGCAACTCCACAGGGTAGCCTATTCTTATTTGAGCTCTTGAGTTCAGTAAGCATGATTATGACCACGTATATGGTTATGTCACATAAATTACTGGTCTCTGTTTTATTAAGGTTTTCTTCTGAGGTTTTATCTTATTCTTTTGTTTGGGACTTTCTTTCTTTCTTTCTTTCTTTCTTTCTTTCTTTCTTTCTTTCTTTCTTCTTTTTTCTTTCTTTTTTTCTTTTTTCCACAACTCTCTGTGTTGGCTTCTATGCTTTACAGGAAATACACACTTGTCCTGGTCTTGAAGAGCTGGCCTTATGCAGGAGATGAACCCTATCACTCCATCCTGTCCCAGCTCTTGATTGTCTCTCAAGCCTTTGTGATTGCCCAAGGAGCCTATCTTATTTTTAATAGCTCCCAGTTAGTCAGGGTCTGCTAACCAGTCAATGTCCCAAAGGGGAAGATCTTGGTCACCTAGATTCAGATTGATTGGAAGCTAGACACTCAGGCAGAAGCTTTTAAGAAATGTACATATATACAGCCCTGTAGCAGCATAAGTGCAAGCCCTGCTGTCCACCAGAGATAGCTGATGTAGAGGTGTCTCCTGGAAGGAGCCACAAAACTTATTGCTCCAGACAAGTGTGTATGCTCCATCCTAGGGGATACCAGTGACCTGTAGTGAGGCTAAGGTGACATCCCTGGCCCAGACTCCATGACAACACTTCCATAGCTGCTAGACATGTGATAACCCTGAAGACTGCCCTAAGCCTGAAGCTCTAGGACTAACAGGTAGGACTCTCTCTGAGAGAGGCTGGGGTGTGGAGGGGGTTCCAGTCTGGCAGCAGTACAGCCTTGGGGTGGTAGCATGCCAAGGACTGTCTGTGCCCAACTGTTGCAGTCTTCGGAGACCAGGAAGGCAAGCCTCCAGCTCCCAGAGCCAGGTGATCAAAAACAGTGTCCTCTGGGTGGCAGCTGCAGAAACTGGGTCACCAGATGTAAAAAACAACACATCAGATGTGGGTAGAAGCTTCTCCCTGGTGCCCTGGAGTCCAGAAGAGGGAGCACAAGGGTGGTGCCCCTGGCTGGAGGACCACAGAGGAGGAGCACAAGGGAAAGGAAAAGAAAAGAGAAAAAAGAGAAGGAATTAGAAAAGACACTGCCCACCAGCTTTAGCCCAGCAAAGGGATGGCAGGAAGATGGTACCCACCAGTTCTGTCCCCTGAGAGAACCCCCAGAGGTCCCTGTCCCTCAGACCAAAGCCTTAAAATTAGAAAGTGAGTCTCTTTTATATAAAGTCTGGACACTTTTCAAAGGGCTGCTTCCATCTGGGCCCTGGGGCAGAGAGTGTACACCAGCCCATCAGAAGCCATGTCTCAGCTTGCCTCTGGGTCTCACACCAGACTTGTTGGTCTTCAAAACCAGATGTTTGTGGGGCTTCTCCCTCAGGTGACATTCTTACAAGTTGGGGTGATGGATGTGGGGGGTAACCCCTTAACCCCTCAGGGGAAGCTGTGGGTTTGAGTTTCTTCCTGATTGTGGGCTGTATCAGGGGTGGGTTTTGTGGTAGATTGGTCTCAGAATTTCCTGTCCACTTTGATGAACTTCTCTCCCATTTGCCTGACATGAAAGGATCACTCTGCCAGTTTCTGTGCTTTTTTTCAGGGAAGATTTGGTGTGTCCTAAGAGGAGGTTGTTCAGGATCCTCCGAGTGTCCATATTGAACCAGAAGTCTAAAATATCCTATCTTGACACTCAGGAAACTGAACCCTTTCTCTGTGTATGCTACTTTTTTTATGGCCTTCAGTTAAGTTACCTAGTTTTCTTCTGAAGTTCTGCAATGCACTTGTTACATTCATGATGAATGGTTGCCAACGCTATTGTGAGCTTTCTCTTGACGCAGTCTGAAAGGCATGGCCTCTTCTCTATTCCTGACAATGAGGTTTTGAGGAAAGGACAGTTATTAGGACCATTGTACTGAAGTGCTTGGACATTCAGTGAGCATGTCCAGGATCCCAGGTCTCAGGGGTGGGGGGGACCTCCAAGCTGACATTTCTACCACTGTCACTTATGTCCCACTAAGATGAACAAGGTGTGTTCTCTGCCCAGCTCATGGTCCTGAGGTGATAGGAGGCTTTTTGTTTGTTTGTTTCCTCAGTATTCACTGTGGTGCTTATTGTTTCTATTTCCTTATGGGTCAGTTTTGGTAACTCTTTTCATTGACCATTGTCTTAAAAATTACAGTCTGGGGAGCCTTATGATGCTATCAGCAGGCCATCATGGCTGCTGTGGGACAGAATGTATCCATGGGGGCTCAGTAGCAGGGGATTGGGTGGCCCTGGGGGTACAACTTTAAGGCATTTTTATTTTTTTAATTAAATAATTTTTAAAAAGATTTTAAATCAACTTTAGAGAGAGAAAGAGAGTGTACATGTGAGCTGGGGTGAGGGTAGAGGCAGAGGGAGAGAGAATCCCAAGCAGATTCCCTGCTTGACACATGGGGCTCGATCCCAGGACCCTGAGATCGTGACCTGGGCCAATGATCCAGTCAGATGCTTAACTGAGTTCACCACCCACGTGCCCCTAAAGCATATTTAATCCAAAACAAATCTACTAGGAAAAAGTTTAAAGTGTTATTCTTTCATTTCCTTCTTATCTGTAACTAGATATTCATCCTTAGTCCTAAATTTGAAGAATCATTTGTTTTTCCTGATTAGATGAGTTTTGCCTAGTTTATGGGATTAATGAAAAGAGCAGCCTCTGGATGAACTTACTAATTTTGTTTTTTTTTAAACTAATTATTGGTTGTTGTTCATATTACTGTTCTCCCCTCTTTTCCTTAGTGTTCCCATCTGTCTCTCATTTATGGAGTTAAGTACTTAATTATCTTTATTCTTTAGTAGTAAATACACTTCATGTAAGGACTTTGTTTTTATTATTGCTGATTATTGATATGTAACATTCTGATTTTGTTTTTCTAAGCATTTCATAATTGTTACCTTATTTAAATTCTCATATAGTTAACACACAGTGTTATAATTGATATTCAGCTACTTTTTCTTTTACCTTATAATTATTAGGATCCTACTTTTTTAAGATTTTCAAGTAATTGGATTTAAAAAAATATTTTATTAGGCTTGGAAAATGAACCTGTATAATTTCTACTTTGGTGAGTTTCTTATTGAAGTTTTCTTTTTAGTCTAATGCAGATCCTGTCAGACACAGAAAAAAAAAAGTGTAAGGTTTACAAAACCTAGGTTGTAATATAAATTTGTTAAATGTACCTAACAAATTTTATAATTTAGGTCCCATATCTTCTTATTCATCATGTCCCTTCCTTATCCGTGAATTACTGAGGGAAACATAGTGGTCCCTCTCACTGCTATTCTTTAATTTCTTCCTTTTTTTCTTAAACGTACATAGATGCAATGCTATTTGTTAATAATGCAGCTTGCTAGAGGTTCTTGCCTCTATAAATTGAATTTCATAAACAAGATTCCTATTCCTATTCTCTCTGCTCTTTTACCCTGGAACCCTGTGTTTTCTGACATTGATCCTGCAATCCTTGTTTTTCTTCATATTTTTCGGATTATCCTTGCCAGCCTTGACTTTAGCATCTTAGTGGGTTTTTAAAAAAAAATTTAATTAATTAATTAATTAATTAATTTTAGAGAGAAAGAGAGAACACAAATGGCTGTAGGGGGAAGGGTGGAGGGGAAGGGAAAGAGAGAGAGAGAGAGAGAGAGAGAGAGAGAATCTCAAGCAGATTCCAGATCTTAGGGGAAAGGCTCCCAGCGTTTCCCCATTGAGAATTATATTTGCTGTGGGCTTTCATAGATGGCTTTTAAGATGCTGAGGAATGTTCCCTCTATCCCTACACTCTGAAGAGTTTTGATCAGGAATGGATGCTGTATTTTGTCAAATGCTTTCTCTGCATCTATTGAGAGGATCATATGGTTCTTGTTTTTTCTCTTGCTGATATGATCAATCACATTGATTGCTTTACGAGTGTTGAACCTGTCTTGCATCCCAGGGATAAATCCCACTTGGTCATGGTGAATAATCTTATTAATGTATTGTTGGATCCTATTGGCTAGTATCTTGTTGAGAATTTTTGCATCCATGTTCATCAGGGATATTGGTCTATAATTCTCCTTTTTGGTGGGGTCTTTGTCTGGTTTTGGAATTAAGGTGATGCTGGCCTCATAGAACGAGTTTGGAAGAACTCCATCTCTTTCTATCTTTCCCACAGCTTTAGTAGAATAGGTATGGTTTCTTCTTTAAATGTTTGATGGAATTCCTCTGGGAAGCCATCTGGCCCTGGACTTTTGTGTCTTGGGAGGTTTTGATGACTGCTTCAATTTCCTCCTTGGTTATCGGCCTGTTCAGGTTTTCTGTTTCTTCCTTTTCCAGTTTTGGTAGTTTGTGGTTTTCCAGAAATGTGTCCATTTCTTCTATATTGCCTAATTTATTGGCATATAACTGTTAATAATATGTTTTTAAGATCGTTTGTGTTTCCTTGGTATTGGTAGTGATCTCTCCTTTCTCATTCATGATTTTATTAATTTGAGTCTTTTCTCTCTTCTTTTTAATAAGGCCTGCTAATGGTTTATCTATGTTATTAATTTTTTCAAAGAACCAACTCCTGGTTTTGTTAATCTGTTCCACAGTTCTTCTGGTCTCTATTTCATTGAGTTCTGCTTGAATCTTTATTAGCTGTCTTCTTCTGCTGGGTGAGGGTTTCATTTGCTGTTCTTTCTCCAGCTCCTTTAGGTGCAAGGTTAGCTTTTGTATTTGAGTTCTTTCCAGTTTTTGGATGGATGCTTGTATTGCGATTCCATGCTGAGTGCAGAGCCCGACAGGGAGCTTGATCCCAGGACCCCGGGATTATGACTTGAGCCAAAGGCAGACGCTTTACCGACTGAACCACTTTGCACAACTGAACCAGTTGCTGCATAGAAGCTTTTTCTAGGATTATCAGGGTTCCCTAGCTCCCAGGAGCTTTGTTGTTGATGTTAGTGCACAAATAGTTCCCATCTTCCAGTGGGAATTATGATCGTCTTAGCTGCTCTGTAGGGTGTTGGAAGAATCCCACAAGATCATGCACGTCAAATGCTTAGCACAGTCTTATTATTACTGGTGAATTACTATGAATCCCCAAGTGGTAGGATCATGAACTTCATAGTTTTCTGTTTTCATAGTTTCCTGTTAAATTAAGTTTTCCCTTGCTGCACTTTACACCGTGGGTTGCCTTGTCAACTAATGAAGTTTGAATTTAAACAAGTGAAAAACATACAATAATTTGTTAAGGTTATTTATGAACATTCTTACACCCAGTGAGGGATTACCCTAGCCTGAATGTTGGCGTCCCGCTGAGATTCCTATGTTGAAATCCTAACCTCCATGCGAGGGTGTTTGTAGGTGAGGCCTTTACGGGGGTGACCAGGGTGAAGCCTTGCAGATGGGATTAGCGCTCTTACACAGGAATGCTCATGTGAGGACACGGCAAGAAGGTGGCTGTCCGTGAACCAGGAATGAGGACCCACCACACACTAAGTCTGCTGGCAGCTCAAGCTTGGATTTCTAGCCTTCTAGAAGATTGAGTGTATAGGTGCATGCAAACACGTAAATCGCTGGCAGGTGGCAGGTGCTGGGTCCCATGAGCTGCCCTCAGCTGTTAGGTTTTCCTCCCCTGCCCCCCTCAGCTCTTGCCCAGGCCCCTGTAGCCACACATGCAAGGTAATCTTAATTAATTCAGCTGCACACAAGAGGCATTTTTCAGAGTAGCTGCCATGCTCCAGGTACTGCCCTACTACTTGCACAGAGCTCAGTAACCATTGCAGGAGATGGACATGTCAATATAAGGCACTGTACACAATCATTTACGACAAACTTAAAATGATAAAATGATAGTTATAAAGCAGCCTCGTGAATGGAGGAGCCACACGTAGAAAGGCCATTTACTTTGCTTGAGAACCGCGGGGCCAGGGGAGCGTCTGGAGGAGGAGACGTGCCTGTGGACGGACTCTGAGCTGTGTGATGTCGGGGCCGGATTCACAGGCAAGGAGTCAGCACGCAGGGCAGACCGGGGCGTTCCCAGCCCTCCTCATGCCCTGCACTTCTGAGCATCCCCAGGAAGTGTTCCAGCCTTGTCTTGGAAAGAAAGCCCAGCTCAGCCCAGCTTCCTCCCCAGGAAGCCTGTCCCAGCCTCTGCGGCTCACCTGCTGTGTCCTGGGCTCTGTGCAGAGCCCATCCTGACTCAGAGAATCCTGCCTCTACCTGCCCCGGAGTGCACACCTTTATCTGCATGGTCCCTCTCCCTCCCCGGAGCCAGGCAGTGCTGGCTGCAGGACAGTGTCAGGTGCATGTTTCAGATGGCAGAGCACTAGGACAATCAAATCACCGAGGCAGGGTCCCACCACCGTGGCTGCCAGAGCCATTTCCCCCTGAAACCCCCTTTCGTCTTGAAGATGAGAGGAAATCAGAGTGATTCATCTTTTGGCGGGGGGTGGGGGGGTCACAATACACATTCCTCTTCAGGAATCCGAGGGAGCAAAAGGGACCTGGCTCCTGATTACAAAACATCTGAGAACAAAAAGGAAGAAGGAGCAGAAAGGTGGCGGAGGCAGCCCTCACCGCCGAAACGTCATGGTGGCTGGACTCAAGCCCATTCATCTTGTTTTATTGCAAGATTCAAAGTCGCCCTGCTATGGCAGCCACAAAATTGATGGATGGGTTTCCCTGCATTCACCCGGCGCCTCGGCTGCCTGGGAAACCAGATCTCAGATGAACAGGGAGAGGAAATTAAAACGCCTTTCGAGGTTTTTCAGTAACGGCTGGGAGAGAAAGATGGGGCATTCGGGGTCTCTGGCTCCCTGGCTGCTTACGCTTCGTTTTTACTGCATTTTTATAAGCAAATCAAAGAAGCAGCAGCGCTGAAGCCATCACGGTAAATCTCGAGCCTCCTCCGCCTCCAGCGAGGGGCCAGAGTGGCCACAGCCTGGCCACCCCCTGCTCCAGGCCACGCGCTGCGATTCTGGTCCACTTTTCGTTAATGAAGTAGGTGAGAGATGGCCATGGTTGGCTGTTTTAATTCCCAATTCTTTGATCACCCGAGGGCCTACACCTTTTTCCATCTGTTGGATTTCTGCTTTTGTAAATCGTCCTTTTCTTGTGCCCCCTGATGCCATGAACAGTTCCACTCAGCAGCCCCACATTTAAGGGGCCTGGTGGACACTCTGTGCTGGGTGCTGGTCGACAGATGTGTGTGCATCCCAAGTCCTCACAGGAGCAGGAGACTGCAGGGGAGACAGGTCAGAGAACCCAAATTCCACTTCCCTGCAGCATGGCTGATAGAAGGCAATTTCCCCTGAGTATTTTCCCTTTTTTTGTGGTGATTTTTACTACTTTTGGAGAACATAGAGATAATTCTAATTTGGGGCCACCTTATCCTTTATGGGCTTTTCTGCCTATCGTTGGCTACATATTCATTTGTATTGCATTTTAATTTTTTGTAGTCAAATTTTTTAAAAATCTCAACTCCAATCGAAATTTATTGCAGTGTTTGAATCACATGCCTTCTTTTTCTAAATGACTTTGATTTTGCAAACATTAAACAAAACCACTTTCTGGTTTTTGTAGCTCTTTTGAAAAGTCACATACACACACACACACACACACACACACACACACACATTTATGTGGTGGGTTTTTTCTTGTGCCAATGCTATAGTCTTGTATTCTTGTTAATCCACCACACATTTCAACAGCTGGCAGAGCTAGCATATCCTAGGATTTCCTTGTAGTTTATTCTGTTTATGGTTTATTAGTTATATATTTTTGGAAAGTTGTCCACCTATAGATTTATTCAGGCAAACCAATACGTTTATAATATAACCTGGATTAACCATTCAGGAATGGAATATGTTTTTCCTCTTACTCAGATTTTTAAAAACTTGGTCCAAAAGTTTGATATTTTCTTTATAAAGATCAGTCTCACAGAATATTGATATGTGTATTATAATTTGTGTGTTTTGCTGTAATTTAGATGGGATTTCTTTTTAAATCCATATTTAGTTAGCTATTGCCAGTGTGCAAGGAAGTCAGTTTTATTTTATATGTGTTATACCTGGTCAGTGAAACACACTTAAAAAATTAATTCTAGGGACACCTGGGTAGCTCAGTCAATTGAGTGTCTGACTCTTGGTTTTGACTCAGGTCATGATCTCGGGGTCCTGGGATCAAGGCCCATGTCAGGCTCTGTGCTCAGCAAGGAGTCTGCCTGAGATTCTCTCTCCCTCTGCCTCCCCATGGCTTATGCTTTGTCTTTCTAAAACAAAATTAATAAATCTTTAAAAAGAGAGAGAGACTTTTGTCTCACTTCTTTAAAAAAATTAATTCTAGAAGTGTTCAGTTAAAACCTTCTGCTTCTGTAGGTACACGGTCCTCATATCTGCATTTAATGGGTCTTTGTCTCTCTCTGATTCATCTGTGTCACTAGTACTGTCTTTTCTTTCTTATGTCATTCCAAGACTATATGGATAATGATGGTGATGGGAGCATCCTGTGTCCCTGGGTTGAGAGGAATTGTCTGTACCAACTCTGAGTTTAATGTTGAGCGTAGTGAGCTTAGGATACTTTTATTTTAACAACACCATCACTTCACTGGGGGTTATTATGTGCTGGGCACTGTTCTGTGTATGTCACATATATGTCACTTCATCCAATCCTCACATGAAAGCTGTATTCTCTCTGTTTTCCAGATGAGCTAACAAGGCACAAAGAGGGTACGCTGTTCATTTGGGCAGTTGATGCAGAAAGAAGGTGAAAGTCCTGGCCCCTGGCTCTGTCAGGCTTTACCACTTTGGAAGGGCATGGTTCAGTTCCTATGATGGAGCATATTCCATCGGAACGCTACATTGAGCTTGATCAAATAACATTTTGGCATTTTTTTACAGTGTCTGTGAGATCTTTCCTGCTTGATCTGATACTGACATATAACAGATTTCTCCTTGCTGATGCTTCATTCTCACATTCATAGGATAAACCTTATTTTGTCCACAGAATATTCTATTTATTATTGATTTGATTAGCTTGTATGTTGAGATTCCTTGATAGGCACAACAGTGATTGATTTAGTTCAGACTCTTTCTGGTTATGTGATTTCCTTTAAAAGTTTCCTCCATTCATTATATTTGTTTATTTCAAGACATCTAAAATAGAGGAAATGCAAAAATTAGTGCAAACAGCACTTGTATACACCTGGCCTTGAGTGAGCCTATGTGCTACATGGCTTGTTTTTCTTAACAGACATGAACCTTTTGAAATAAAAAAGATAATTTAGTTTTGAAATTAAAAAAACGAGTCCCTCTTAAATTCCACTTCTGGGTATATGCCAAAAGAACTAAAATCAAGGACCCAAAGAAATGTTTGCACATCCAGGGTCCTATGTGCACAGTAGCATTATTCACAATAGCTGGAAGGTCTAAGCAGCCAGCTGTCCATCCATGGAGGAGTGGATAAACAACATGTGGTCTGTACATACCATGGAATATGACTCAGCCTTAATGAGGAAGGAGTCCTGACAACTGTTACAGCATGGATGCATCCAGGGGACACCGTGTCCAGTGAAGTCAGCCGGTCACAAAAGGATCAGTGCTGTAGGGTTCACTTGTGCGGTCCTGGGAGGAGTCAAGTGCATGGACACAGAAAGTTGATGGCAGGGAGGGAGGAGGTGGGGGACAGGGTGGCGGCTTGTGGGGTGGGGGGGTGTCGGGGGCAGGTGGGGAGCTGGTGTTTGATAGGCACCAACTGGCAGTTTCGCAAGGAGAAGAGAACTCTAGGCACAGACGGTGGTGATGAAGGCACCACAGTGTAAACACACTTATTACCACCACGGGCTGTACGCTTACAGGTGGTCACGATGGTAAAATTTAAGCTACGTGGGTTTTACTACAATTAAAATAAACAGGTCCCTTATCCTGTGTCCTCACTCACCTTCCCTCCTGAGGCTCCCAGAGAACATTTGATGAATTTCATCTGTTCTGTGTTTGCATAGGTATGAACCTATGAAAATGTATGGTGTTTGTGTTTTCTAAAACATGCTTTCAAAGTAATATACTGGTGAAACATCCGGCAGCTTCACTTTTATTACCTTAACATTGTATCCATGTGTGTCAGTATTTAAATTGCCAAATATATGCAATTCCAGCTTAGTAAGATACATTTTGTTCATCCATTCCTCTATGGTGATGGAGGTATCTCCCAATTTTGTTTCTGTTTCTAATGGTCCCATAGTACCTGTGCATCCCTATGAACAGGTGCCGAAGATGTTATGAAGGGTGCACGGGGGACTGAGCTGTGGGTCCCAGTGACCGTCTGCTGTGATCCTGCAGAGTGTTCCTTTACTTTAAGCGCCCTGGTGTGAGCGCAGGCACCTGCAGGA
Organism: Canis lupus dingo; assembly: GCF_003254725.2. Lineage (NCBI taxonomy): Eukaryota > Metazoa > Chordata > Mammalia > Carnivora > Canidae > Canis > Canis lupus. Next base: position 57,733,518 of record NC_064245.1, read on the forward strand.
CAGTGAGTGTGCGCTGGTCTCCCCGCAGCCCCAACAATCCCTGTTGTTCACAATTTAAACATTTGTTGCTTCTCTAACGGGGTCTGAGATGCTGTGTCATTATTGTTTTGATTTACTTTTCCTGGGACACCTGGGTGGCTCAGCGATCGAGCGTCTGCCTTTGGCTCAGGGTGTGATCCTGGGACTCCCACATCGGGCTCCCTGCGTGGAGTCTGCTTCTCCCTCTGCTTGTGTCTCTACCTCTCTCTGTGTGTGTCTTTCATGAATAAATAAATAAAATCTTAAAAAAAATAATTTGCTTTTCCTTGATCACTTGTAAGCTTAAGTATATTTTCATACATTTATGAGGCTGTGCGCTCTCCTACTCTCCTTGTTTGCTTGTTTTTTATTTTGGAGTTTTTTTTTTTTTTTTTTCTCTTCATTCCCTTGCTTCTCTCTTTCAATATTTTCCCTAGTATTATTTTATTTCCTCTTTCTCTTGATGTGATTTTCTGTCCCAAAAGTGCTAAGTTTGTTCTCACTTCTCATTATCCTTCCCTCTCTCTCTACCTCTAGCATAGTGTTAATTTCCTGTTTGTCTTATTTTTAGCTTCTATATGAGTTTTTTCTTTTAAATATATATTATGAATTTTTAACTTACTGCATTGTGATCTCAAAATATTATCTATAAAACTTCTGTTCTTGTGTGTTCATAGATATTTTCTTTATGACTTAGTATGTGATTATTTTTTACTTTTTCTTCAAAAAGAAGAAAATGTCTGTTATTTAGGCCCCTTGCTATGTGATATTTTTGGACGGCAGCCTGAGGAAACTAGCCTAAGCACATAAACTTTGTGCCCAGAACTATACAAAATGTTTAATCTCTACCAACAACCCTATGACTTGCTACTATCACCATTTTGTGAATAAGGAAATCGACTCTCAAAGAAGTGAAAATGGCTGGCCCTAGATCAACAGTTTGAAATTGGTGGTTAAAATCTAGAAATCTAGAAATCCGTTTCTGTAAGTGTTGGCTTATGTGGACATGGAGAAAGGGGAACTCTCTTGCATTGTTGGTGGGAATGCAACTGGTACAGCCTCTCTGGAAAACAGTGTAGAGGGTCCTCAAGAAGTTAAAAATAGAGCTACCCTATGGCTCAGCAATTGCACTACTGGGTATTTAACCAAAGGATACAAAAAATACAGATCTGAAGGGGTGACTGCACCCCAATGTTCATAGCAGCAATGTCCACAGTAGCCAAACTATGGAAAGAATCCAGATGTCCATTAATAGATGAATGGATAGAGAAGATGTAGTATATCTGGACAATGGAATATTACTCAACCATCAAAAAGAATGAAATCTTGCCAACATGGATGGTCTAGAGCACCATACCTGGGGTCCTCGGGCCTGGACTAGAGACACAGCTCTCCATCTTCCCTGCTGGGTGATAAACTCAAACACTCTGGGCCTCCATGGCCTCACAAGGAAAAGGAGGAAGCTGGTAGGTCTTATCTGAGGCTCCCACCTTCAATGATTCTGTGCCTTTGCTGGGCACAATGCCTCTCATTACAGGCAAACCACAGTGACTGCTGAGAAGGATCAAGGGGCTATTGGAAATTCCAAGAGGACTCATTCACCCGCACATAGTCACATACCACAGATTGGGGCCCCTGAGGTCCTCAGAGCACACGGGGCTGCTGGGGCAGGAGCCAGGCTCCCAATTGTCAGAATTGAGGAAAAGAGGAGCCTGGAGGCTTTGCCAGCTCTGAAGACAAGAGCAGGGATGGTACTGGCCACCCTCTGGTGTTTCTGGGCCCCCAGCTTCCGTCACTCACCTTCCCTCTCTTGTCCAGGCCGAGTCCATGTCCAAGGGTCCATGGCCATCCTGCTGTGACTTGGTGTACATGCCACCTTGACACATCAACAAGGGGACAGACACAGAGGTGTGGCCTGGACAAAGATGTTGCTTAGGATGGGAAGCTTCATGAATTTTCTAGTCTCTGCAAACATGGATAATTAGGTGGTACAATGGCTAATGAATTTAAGGCAGATAATTGCAACTTAATGCACATTGACAAAACAATTTAAAGTACTGATACACATCAGTGGCTCTGGTTCTTTGGGGAGTCTCCTGAGAATAAGAGGTCGCTCTGTGCTTTAACAAAAGAGATTGTATTTCAGAGCACAAGGGGGTCTTTGAGGCCTCGACTTGTCCACAGCAAATGCACAGCTTCATCTTCCTGTTGCCCCCTCCCACCCACGAATAAGAGTAAGAGCCCACCCACTGGGAGGAAAGAGTCTCAAACTGATAAAGAAGACACTCTTCCTAGTGCAACGTGCACTAAACTCAGGGAGCCAGAGTAGAAATGCAGCCTGTTCTGAGTCAATAGGAGCCCAGGACTTAGCACCTGGGTTAGGGCAGTGATTTGGGGCCATCCAGAGACCTCACCAGTGAGAAAGAGGGCACGGGACCCTCAGAACCCCAGCTTCTGAAGCCAGGGCTAACCAAGGAATGCAGACTGCCAGGAGAGCACTGTGTTGGGGGGCTCCCATGAACGAGTCACACCTTACACCAGAATGGTTTAGCCCTGGGGCGGCTTGTCTCTTAGCCATTTGCCAGTCACCGCACACATTCTGGGGGCACAGAGCAGCCTGGCAGGTGGGATCTCAACCGCAGATGTGTCCTTTGACTTGTGCCAGGGACTGCCAGGTCCAAGTCACAGTTTCTCTGATCTCCCAAAAAGTCAGACCACCTAGCCACAGCAGGCCTGTGCTCCTATGTGCCAATAATCAGCAGGAACTATGGGGCCATTCTCTTCTTGGAATGGCCAGGGGTTCTCCTCGCCCCCCACACTCTCGTCTTCATTGGCTGCAGTCACCTTGCTGGTCCTGGCAGGCATTTGAGTTACCTTCTGTCCTGCCTGGGCAGGTTCTGTGCTAGGCAGGGAGGTCTGCAGGTGGACAGCGCCGTCCCCTGCTGCATGGTGGGCTATTGCACACAACCGCCTCCCTCATTCGCTCAATAAGCTGAGGGCCGTTCTGCGCTGGGCTCTGTGCGTGTGCTGAGAACGAAAAGGTGAGGAGATAGAAGACTGCATTGGTGTTCTTAAGAGCGAACGGTCTCAAGGTGAAGCATGTGAACAGATGATTGAAGCACAAAGTGATTGCGGTTATAACCCAGAAACTGTGGGTATGAAATGATTAAATCCTAATGTGCTGACCAGATTGGCCAGAAGACTGGTTAACGGTGTTCCACCTGCAGTCCTTGGGCTGCACAACTGGAGATTGATTTTTAGTGCTGGCCAGGAGCAAGAAGAGATTTTTTCCTCTGAAAGGGCTGTAAAATCTCCCTCATTGGTCCAGCAGTGTAATAAAGCAGAGGAACACAGCCACAAAATGTTGAGCAATATAGAGAGTGCATGCTATCCCAGTGCTTTAAAGAGAAAGGCTTGGATTCTGTTTGCATCTAGGGAAATGCGTGAATGCAGACTAAGACTTTTTTTTTCAGACTAAGATTTGAACAGAAGAATTTCAGGGCAAGAATCAGAGATGATGGGGGCAGACCACTGCAGGGCACATAAGAAAATGGCAGACTGGCACAGCCCAGACCTTTCCCTGGCTGAGCCAGCTCTGGACTCTCACCCTGCTCCACGGAAACCTGAGTCTTGGATCCTTATTTGTAAAGCATGGGAAGGGCGACCTAATGCTGCACCTCATGCTCCCTGCCAGGCCATCTTAGCAACTCATTTCCTCTACTTTAGTAGCTATTCTAACTACTTCTGTTTCTTTTTACAGGAGAGTGGGCACATGCTCTGTTGTCTTCTTCATCAAGTTGTGGTTGTAAAAGACTATCCGAATGGTGCTGCAGCTGGACGCCTTGCCTGAACATACATGTAGGATCAGGACTGTGGTGCCCAGTGGGAAAAGGCATGACAGGCAAACACTCTCCTTTGTAGGATTCTTCTATTTGCCTTGACTCTCACTTGTTTCCTGCAGGTTGCATGGTGCGCTGCAGCAGAGCTGTGTGTGGAGAAGGAGCTGGGGAGGAAGGAGCATCTGAGTGTGTCTGGGAGAGTCAGGGTGGGTTCCACCAAGGAAGGACCCCAGGAGTTGGCACTTGAAGGAGGAGCTCATAGGGCAGGTGCATCCTACTGAGGCAAGTGGGAGCTTTCAGAGCAGAGTGCCTTCGAGTTAGGGAGTGAGGGATGAGAGAGGTTTGACTGGACACAGATGAGGGGAAAGGTCCTCCCAGTGGGGAGGCTGAACATGAGACTATGGGAGGAGGCACGAAATACGGAGGTTTACAGGAAATCAACACTGATGCCCTGATTAGAATACCAATGTCAGCTTAATACCGTGGAAAATAGGGAGGCATGCCTGGTTGCATATGGAGCTGGCATCAGTGCTCAGCGGAGCAGACAAGAAGTCTACCTTGGAGATATTTGCCAGGCAGCTCAAGATGAATTCAAGGACGAGGAATTGGCAGCTGTGACCTTCAGTTGCCTCCTTCTTCTCTGAGGTTCAGTTTCTATAATTTAGGGACCACAGTGCTTTCAGGGTTGTTGTTGTTTTTATTTTTTTTTTTAATTTTTTCAGGGTTGTTTTAAATAGTTTACAAAATGTGTGTAAAGCACACAGTAAGGTACCCAGCACCTGGCACCCAGCAGCTACTCAGCAAGCCATGGTCTCTTGCCCTCTTGTCTCTATACTCGTGAGGAAGGTTCCGTGCTGGATCCCGACAAGCTCCAGCTGCTGGGATGCTGGAGGACCACGGACAGCACCCGAGCGAGACCCTGCCTCCCACACCCTGACATGTGCCCACCATGAGGATGCCTCATTTATGTACAGGGTTTAAATCATTCATAGCATATATGCAACTAAAGCATTCTGTTATGTTGGTTTCCCTTCCCAGATCACTATACTGGGTGGATAACTCTTCTCTCTGGGGCAAGAGTAGAGACCAAACAGATGGTACAAACAGACCCTGGGAATAGGACACTTTGCATCTCTTGTCTCATGACCCAGCAGCAGTGAGATCAGCTGTGCACTCCTGTTCTTAGCTTTGTGATTTTTTGGAAGTCTCTGAAACCCTGTGGGCTTCTAGATCTTTCAAGGAGGGCAGTATGTTCCCATTCTGTAAGAGCCATTAAGGGGAAGGAAGTTTGTGGAAATTTTAATAAACTGTAGCACACAGAAGTCAGCTAATAATATTGTTAAGATTATTCTGACATTTTCATAAAACACATGAAAGCTCATCTGTAGCTGATACAGTGGATTTTTCATAGATTATTTCCAGAAAGGTATGATATTTTTAGCTGAAAGACTGCTTCTCAGTTGTAGCCAAGATACAGCTATCAAGTAGGTTTTAAAAAACAAACTACAGAGTAAAATTAGTTGAATTCTTGGTTCGTTGAGTTGATTGACTCGCCCTCCAGAGCTGGAACAGACAACTTGTTTTTGCTGCTGATATTTCTGCTTCACAGGCAGCCAGGGGTGGGAGTCACAGGTCAGAGTGGCCAGAGGTGCTATGGTGGATGGTGCTTTCCACACCAGCACGTAGGCTGCTGGTGGAGCTGCACTGAGCTCCCCAGCCAAGCCAAGTGGGTGTGGACATACTTCGCCTTGCTCCCCTTCACCCAGTTCCATGGAGTTCACTGACCCCTCGTCCCCCAGCCACCCCCAATCATTCCCAGCCACTTTCTGGATGGTGAAGAAGTGGTCTTGTGCTCCAAGGAGGTGCCTCTCCTGCTTCATGCCCCAGAGGAAACAAGCAGATTTGAACTGATCCACTGAAACTCCTCACCTTCCACATCTGTAGGTTTGGTGAGGAAGAACACAGGGGCCAAGGGCTCTAGCAGCCTTCCCAGGGATGCTCCCTGACTTCTCCCAGGGAGAAGCCACCCAGGCCCAGGGCTGCACCTGCCCACCCAATTTTCCATATATACATGGTCATGGTTGGGTTCTGCAGAAGCACACTCTGACATGGTGTTTGGAATGCAAACTGTTTAATAGGGGTTAACACCGAGAGGAGAAAGGGTCAGAGAGAGGCTCAGCAATGCCCAGGCCAACCTAGTGGGGGTCATGGACAGAGGATGTCTATCAGAGGTGGCCATGCCTTCTTGTCCTCATGGTGCCAGTCACCAGATGAGAACTGGAGGAGTTCTCATCTGAGAAGACAAGAGTCTGGCCACAGCAGAGATAACACTGAATGCCAATAGTGGAGGTAGTCTGATGGCAGAGGCTATTTTTCTGCTGACCTCCATCCCCATGGTTGACAGCAGAGCCTTCCTTGAAGGGGTCTGGGCAGCACATCTGCGTGTCTGCCATCTGCTCCTGTATTGCTCAGAGGTACCACTTCATGCACAAGTCAGGGGGCAGCTTCTCCTCCTCAGACATTAGGAGAAAGACATCCATGGGGCTCAGCTAGCCTCCAGACCACAGCTGACATGCATCAACTCTCTTCTCCCCTCTGGGTCTCCTCTCCATTGCCTACTCCTGCTGGCCTCTGTGATTTCCCTGTGTGGGGACCAGACTCTTATGCCCAAGGGGCTGAGTCCCTAGTCACCATGCTTGTCTTGGGATGTCATTGTTGTGCTTGTCCATTTACTAACCCAGTTGGGTCAGGGGATGTCAAGAGGGACCTAAGTGGATCACCAATGTTCTATTCATGTCTCCATGTCCCTAGCCTATAATATCAACCTGCCTCATCTTAATGATCAGGGTCATCTTATTTTGCCAATTGGTGACCTCTCTTTTTGCCCACTGGCCCCTCAGAAGGGAATTCAAACGATACTCAACATGTGATAGAGCAGGACTCCTGCCATGTCTCCTAGAGAAAGCATATACCTTCTGGGGACCAGGACCTTTAATCCCACAGAGCCCACAATAGTAGGGATGAGAAGTGCAAAGTCCACTCGGAGATCATTAGGAGTCCTTGATGAGTGGGTCACTCCCTCTCCCATCTCTTGGGTCCTGGACCTCTGTGTTCCTCCTCTTGGGGACATAGCTCCATTTAAAGATCTTTGATTTGTGCATAGACTTCCTACTGGAGGATGACCTCCCATCTTTGCTGAGCCTCACTTTTGCCTGGCATGCAGCTGATGTCTCACAGCCATGTGATGCTCTCAGCCTGGCAGCTTCAGGGTGGCAGGGCACATGTGACACTCCCACGCCTCTTCTGCGGGACACAACCTGACGAAGCCCAACAAGTGTTGTGCTTCTGTCTTCGTGGTGGGATGTACAAGTTGCACTCCTTTATCTTTTACTTTGGAAGAAATATCTCAGCATATGCCTGACCAGTGGGCCCTACAAATGTTAAGGATGTGCCAGGCTCTGGAGTCTTCACACTGTTTATCTCCAACCCTCTGGGTACAACTGTGACTATCACTCTTGCTCATCCGTCCTGATCAACATAATGCCATTGATGTAATAGATGGTGTGTTGTTACATAGGACGTCGTGAGGTGCTCTAGATCTCTTCCAATTATATTGTGACGGAGGATGGGAGAGTTAGCTTATCTCTGGTACAAAACTGTGAATGTATACTGTTGCCTGTTCTATGTGGATGCAAACTGCCTCTGATCCTCCTTCTTGAATGGGATGGAAAAGAGCACAGTTGCCAGATCAACATGCACATGCCGTGTACCCGAAGCTGTATTATCCATCATAACAAGAACCTATGCTTTCAACCAGGGTTGTGAGCTGGTTGACCTTGCAGTAGTCCCCAGCCATCCCCCAGGATGCGCTTTCTGCAGGTGCCTGAGTTCACGGAGGGTATCACCACCTCTGCCTGTTTTATATCCCTCAGATTACCGCTTACTTCGGCTGTCTTCCCAGAGATGTAAGATTGTTGTTGATTTACAACAACAAGATGGAGATGGGTGGAGTCATCTCTGATACTTCCGTTCAGCCTTTCCATAAGACAGCTTGTACCCTGCTGGCCTCTGAAGGGCCCGGTGCGCTGGTTACCTGGACTGCCAAATGTGTCGACCCCGGTTACACCCTTGCAGTGTGGGCAAGTGATGACTATGTGGGTCTGTGGATGCAAAAGACCCTCTGTCAGTTGTTAGTTGGGCAGGGGTTCATCTACGACACGGCTCTCACATCTCTGCACCCCAACAGCAAGTCCACGATGACATTTGGATCTCTGGGTATCCTCGTCAGCTGTGACTAACAGTTCTAGAAATACCTGGTTGCTATCCTTTCCTTATAGTATGGTTGCCCAAGTCAGTGGCAGAGGGTAAAAGGGATGGATGATTATTTGGTGTGTTTGCCAGAATGTTGCAGGTTCCTTCTCCTGGAGACCCAACAAACTGTTCATTGAATGATTCTCCATCCAAAATTTGACTCCAGGGCAGAAGCAAGGGCTTGTGACACTGTGTTGGGGCAACTTTCACCAGCCTGTTGCTCATCTAGCCTTGATGATTTCTGCAGCTCCAAGCTGGCCAGTGTCCTTGTCCAGGGCCCATAGATCTAGCTCTCAGGAACTCTTGTCATGGTCCCTTAGCATTCACTCTATCCTTTCCGGTTGTTACATCATTGCAATTCCTTGGCAGTTAAGCTCTCACACCTGTGTCACTCCAGGGTCCCACCATCCCCATGAGCCACGCTGCAGAAGAGCCTCTCCTGCCATCAGTGCTGTCCAACAGGGGAGACTCTCATTGGACAGGACAGGGGGCACATTTCTTGAGGGGAACCATGGGTCTTCTGGATCTTCCTGTAGCACCTAATCCTCTGCTGGATTGTCCAAGCAAATTGGGCAGAAGGAGCAGGAGACCTGCAAAGTGGCTGGACAAGATTGTTGCTGATCTTATGGGGAGCTCTGGACCAGGTGGTGTTGCACTCATTCCACTGGAGTTGTGTTCTCTTGGATCCAAACAGCCTGGCCTTCATCCCACACCTCACTGAGTCCCCAGGTGGACAGAGCACAGGGTGGGGGTCTCGGGCACAGTGGTCCTCTGTGGAGCCTGGTTGGTCTCCCTGGGGTCAGAAGGGGGCCCACCTGGGAGGAGGAGCTGGGTGGTGCATCTCCAACTCTTCACTAACCCCCCAGCCTGTGTCCCTGATGGCTCGTCTCAAGCGCCTGTGAGATTTGGTGGTAATGCCTTTGTTAGCTGTTCCTCTGCAACTGTTACCGTGCTGGAAATGTCAAGAGGTCCAGGGCCTCAGGGACACTGTTGGGGAAATTGCAGATGGAATGGAGCTTTGAGTTCTGGGAGATACACCTGGAAAGCTCTGTCCAGCTGGCAGGTCCTGGCTTGGAGGCCAGAGTCTGAAGCTATAGCAGAAACCAGGGAGCTGGGGCACTGTGACATGCAAAGGATTCAGGACAGTGACACTGGGCAAGATGGAGCCCCAGAAAGATTCTGACCTTGGGGTGACGTGTCTGGAGGCATGCTATAGGAAGGGTTGTCCAGCTGCTCGAGGGGAGGAGGCAGCGCAGGAGGCTGGCCAGTATTGGTGTCGTGGGCACACGTTGCCCTGTGCACATGAGAGGTGACCAGGACAGGGGTGGGGTGGTGGCAAAGGGGACCACATGGAGGACTCTCAGGAGGCTGGGTCTGGTTGTACAGCTGCATTAATCCACTCTCCAGTTTCCTCTCTAGCTACGTCATTCTCACGGGGCCATTTCCCAGAGCACGGCAATGAAGCCAAGTTGGTGGAAGGATGTGAAAAGTCTCCATCTCAGAGTCACAGAAATCAAAGCTCAGAGGCTGGCAAATGACTAAGATTTTCCTCAGCTGCTTTGGTGCCACATCCTCTTGTTCCACTCTTCTCAGCCTGAAGCCTCCTACCCCACCTCAGGGCCCCGCTCTCCCCTACCTTCTGGGACCCAAAGAGCCAATGGAGGGGGCCAGGGCTACATCCATAGCTGAGCTCTTCTGATGAGTGTGTCTGCTGCCCAGGCCCAGCCCTGCCTGCTGTCTCTCAGAGCCCCTGTCTGGCAGAGGGACATCACAGTCCTCGAGGCTCACAGCTGCAGAGACCCCGTGGTGGCATCCAGACACTTGGGCCAAAGCCCAGTGCCAGTTCCTTAGAGGGTCTTGCTCTGGCCCTCCTCCAGCCACACCTTCTTCCAAAAGGCTGTGAAACTGCAAAACTGCACCCTGCACCTTGAGCATGGTGCTAGGGCTCTGAGGCTTGCAATTCCCTGCCCAGTGGCCCCAAGGTGGTAGCCAGGGTCTACACACCTGTTCCTCGGACCCCGTTCTTTTCTGCTCTGTCCTCTGATCTGTGGACCTCTAGGTTTATGGGGGGATGTGAACAGAGTTCCACTTGCCAGGGGGGCCCTACCTGTGTGTCAAGGCCTATCTTAGCACAGGAAGGAGCCAGGCCTGGGCAGCTAGCTGACCCTGCAAATGTTAGGGGCAGGCTTGCCTTAGAGCAGGCTCCATATCTTAGGCTGGGCAACTGAGCGGGGGTGGGGTGGGGGACGCTGTGCTGCAGGTTGTAGGAAGCTGGCACCACCCTGGCCTCTACCCACTGGATGCCAGGGACACTGTCCCTATCACAACCATTGCAAAAGTCTCCAAACATTAACAGTTGCCCCCCAGACAGTTCCCCTGGGAAGAGGGGGAAGCAAGGTTACCACCAGTTGGAAACCGCTGCCCTGGAATAATTAGTTACTACAGCTCTAGGTCAATAAGATCTAACATTCTAGTTCAAAAAGACCCTTAGGACTTAGAGAAAACAAATGAATTCACAAAAAGGGAATTAAAACAATCTTAAGCACAATCCTAATAAGTGGTTTCCTTTGGCATGGACGTTAGGTAAGATGGAATGGTGGCTACAGTTTCTGGTGGGGGCCTGTGTCCGTGCTGTGGGCGCCAGGCGCCATGGCCCAGGGCTCCATTGGGGCTTTGGTCCAGGACGTCAGCTCCACGAGCCACTGTGCCAGCCGTGTGCTCTCACGTCCACTCGGGGCTGGCTGAACTCTGTGGGAACAGAGGTCATCCAGCCTCCTGCCATGTCTGTGTCCTGACCTCTGGCCCAGACCCCAGGGTGCCTCTGTCCTCAGCCACAGGCCAGGATCCACTGCTGCCCTGCCTCTGAGAATTGCACAAAGCCGCACGGTTGCAGGAACACCTCTCAGCTGGGGAGGTCAGGGCCTGGCCTGAGCTCCGATCCATCTCTGTTTTCCTCAGCTCTCCCAGACTGCTGGTCAAAACGCTACTAGCCAAGCTGTTGTCCCACACCAGGCGTCTTTTCTTCTAAGACATCTTAGACAGGAGGATTCTGAACATGGCATTCTTCTAGCAGCAGCAGAGCCTGATCCTGGGACCGGGGCTGCCCCTCTACTGTGACTTTCTGGTCGTCCCTGGAGCCCTCACTGGAGACGCACAGCCTTGCCTGACGGAGGTTTTTCTGGCTCATGACCGTCCTGCCCACCCTTCTGTGCTTTGGGGAAACGAGAGCTGCCTTCCTAATTGGTGACGATCTTGGTCCTCACCCTTCCTCCTCACCTCCAGAACCACGATGCTGCTCCGAATGCAGACATCCCCCGTGATCTGTGAGCTCCGGGGTGCTAGAGACCATGCATGTCCTCAGCACAGACACGGAGTGAGCACCTGGGCACACAGGAGGCTCATGCTGGGCTCTGATGAGTCAATTTACCAACTGGCTAGTCAATCCTTGCAGGTCTTATCCCGGAATAAGGACCCTACACAAAGGGGTACTGGGTAAAATCGGGGTGGGTTTCATCTGCTTTTAGGCCCTTTTATGACAGACTCTGTCAGGCTCAGTCCTGGTGAACCGGCTACACAGACTGTGACGTGGAGGCTGTGCAGGCTTACAGGTGGCAGTCAGGTGGACGTGGACGGGAGGGCGGGGTTTATTTAACGTGTCCTATGTGTGGACCCTGTGCTGGGTTCTTTCCAGACTTGGCTGCATTTAATCCTCAAAGTGACAGGTCCAATAAGAATTTTACCACCCACATGTTTGAGGAGAGACAAAGGAGATGCTGTGACCTCTAGAAACATGGTCTCATGTGCCACTGTGTGGAGCAGAGTCGGGATTCAAACCTGGGACCGTGCTCCTTCCTACCTATGCTGCTGTTTCCCGAGCAGCTGGGGACAGACTCAGTGTAGCTGTAGGAGAGCTCCTACACACAAATGGCAGCTGGTCCCTCTGTGCACACAAAGGAGCAAAGGGACAGGGAGGTGAAGGCGCAGGGAGGATGGGCATGTGGGGAGGTGGGCTCTGCGCTGGTGGGGTGGGAGTGGGCATGAGGCGCTTGCTGGAACGGGCTCCCCGCAGCTGGTTGGCAGAAAGGTGGGATTCATCACCGTGCCACGTGGCCCATCCTCGACAGTACCTCTGCTCCTCAGTTTCCCTGTATATTAACACACCGCACTAAGAACAGGATCCACGGGTCAGCTGGTCACCATGGTTGTCCTGTACATTTAAAAGTCCCACTTTCAAGGGCACTTGGGTGGCTCAGTGGTTGAGCATCTGCCTTTGGCTCAGGTCATGATCCTGGGGTCCTGGGATCGAGTCCCAAGTTGGGTTCCCCGCTCAGCATGGAGTCTGCTTCTCCCTCTCCCTCTGCTGCTCTCTCTGCTCATGCTCGCTCTTTCTCAACTAAATAAATAAAATCTTTTAAAAAAAGAAAGCCCCACTTCCAGCTCTGCTTCATCTCATGTTATTAAAGGAGATATCAAGTGTAATTAGCTTTCCCTCAAAAGCACATCCACATCCTCATCCTTGAAGAAAGGTTGTATAATTAATTTGAACGCACTGAGAATGAAGGCATAAAATATGGGTCAGCAGAGCCACCAAAGAAAGAAACGTAGCCACGTGTGCTATGATGTTTGTGATCAAGAGCGTGTCTCCGACTGGCCTGTCATGTACCTGCTCTGCAGACTGGTCCCCATTTCGTCCCTGCAACAGGCCTGGCACCACGGAGCTGGGGCTGTCCCCGTTCCCAAGATCACAGCCAGGGGTCACTGAGTTATGAAGTAAAGACTCTGGGATCTTCAAGACATGTGATTTGCATAGTTTGCTTAACTTTGGGGGCCAGCGTCCCCAGAATGTAATTGAAAATAATAGTCTCTACGACTATCATTAATAGAAGAGTAACCTGAAGTGGAGGTTAGAAGGATGAAGAATGGGGATATGGACGGGAATGTGTTTTCAAAAATTAGAAGCCTAGATGTTGTCATTGAACAACCAAAGGAAATCACATTTCTCTTCACTCCATCTGGTCTGTAAGTCTTGCCAAGGCTTTTCAGTGCATTTATTTTCTTGTGGTTTCACTGTCCTTGAAAAATTTCCCCTAAACCTCCTTTCCTACCTGGAAAACCTCTGTTCCTGAAGCCTGCACTCAGGCACTGCCTCCTTCAGGAAGCCCTCCCTGGTTGCCCCCTTCCATTTCCTTCCCATTCGGTCAAAGCACTCACCACACTGTATATCTTTTCACACATACTAGGCCCAGAAGTCCTCCAGGGCAGTAGCCATGGACTGTTCTGTTTACCCCCTTGCCCTGTGGGGGATGTCGGTGGAACCCAGCTACACTGCATGAAGCCATCAGGCCTGAGCTCCTGAGCCAGACTGTGTGCCTAAACCCAGGAGTGAGTAGTCGGCCTCGGGAGAACCCGTGCCCTCCCGACTGCAGGCCGGCGGGAGCAGCAGCTCTGCTTTGCTCGTCTGCGAGGACAGTCCTGGGCAGGGTGGGCAGCCATCCTGGGGCGTCGCTGGGGCGCAGGGCTCCTTGTTTTTATTTTAATTGCAGCATAGTTAACACACAATGTGGTATCAGTTTCACGTATACACTATAATGATTCACCATGTCCATGCATCATCCGCTGCTCATCAGGACAAGTGCAGGGCTTTTTGCTTTGACGTGGATGGAACTGGAGGGTATTATGCTTAATGAAGTAAGTCAGTCGGAGAAGGACAATCATTATATGGTTTCACTCATACGGGGAATGTAAGAAATAGTGAAAGGGATTAAAGGGGAGAGGAGAGAAAATGAGTGGGGAAAATGAGAGAGGGTGACAAAACATGAGAGACCTCTAACTCTGGGAACCGAACAAGGGGTGGTAGAAGGGGAGGTGGGCAGGGGGTTGGGGTGACTGGGTGACGGGCACTGAGGGAGGCACTTGGTGGAATGAGCACTGGGTGTTATACTGTATGTTGGCAAATCGAACTCCAATAAAAGAATATACAAAAAATAAACAACAGCTAGAAGCAGGTGTGTTGGAGGACGAACGGCTAGAGCCGTAGAACCAGAGCCAGAGCGCAGGAGCCCCGAGCTGTCTACCCTGGGGGCTAATCCCCACGAGCCCCTCTTCCTCGGCCCATGGCTCTGGGCCTCTGCTCTGGTGACTTGGCTCCATCTCCTTCAGATCACAGGTGTCAGTGTTTGAGACAGGACATGTCAGAACCGATGACAAAAGGCATAGCTGGGGGAGCAAAGAACCCACATGTGGGATCTCCTGCCTCTCATCGAAGTCCTATAAAAGTCAGCAAGGGCTCCTAGAACCTAAAGAACCAGACAGACGTGGACCGTGTTGGAGAGGGCGGTGAGGTGCTGGCAGGCGCCCGGGCCTGGTTCTGGGCCTGGAGTTCCGGCCGGGGTCCGAGGTCCTACAGGGGCTGATCCGTCTGCGGCCCCACCTCTCCCAGCCTGCGGGCTGTTGGGGCAGAGGCCCGGGGGTTAGTACCCGCCTCCGAGGCCCTGGGGGTGCACGCGCCCGGCTCCGTGCCCTCCTGCCCCCCGGCGCAGCCTTCCCCCACGTTCACCGCGCCTCTGCGGCTCTGTTACCCACGAACCCCAGCTCCTCCGCCTGCTGACACCCCCTCACCGGCATCACCCTCCTGGAGTCCCTTCCCCGCTCTTCCTACCGCCCCCCCAAATCACCTCCGAAAACCAGCTGCCCGCGTTCCCTGGCTCCCTTCAAGCCTGGCTTCGAGGAATGGGAACCGGCCCGTGGGCTGCCTGCTGGGGGCGGCCGGTGTTTACCGCCTGAGGCTGTGTGGGTGCGGCCGGAGGGTGCCCCGACGACGTGCCAGACACCCTGCTGGCTCGGCCGCACTCGGCTGCCCTGCTGGGCGCGGCTCTCACCGGCCCCAGGCCCACTGGGGCTCTTTCTGTGTGAGACTGGTGGGCGCGAGGGCCGAGGGCCGGGCCTTTCTGTGGACCCGCGCTTGGCCTTCTATATTAAACACATTCCAATGCTCCCATGCTAACCCCCCCTGGCTGCCAGAGGGGTGACGTTGCCGACCTGATCTCAGCCGGCTTAGGGGTGGCACACACGGGATGGCTGGCTCTGGTGGAACCTTTGTCTAGATCCTGGTCTTGGTCTGTTTTTAAAGAATTGCTTGGATTTGCCATCAGAACCCCTATATGTGTATCTTTGAGACCTGAGACCATTTTCAAAGCTTTATGTAAGTAACATTTATGAATTCTATTTGCCTTTTATTAGCTGAGAAAAAACCTAATAACACCGAGGATGCAGCTCTTCGGTGACGCTGGAGCCCCTCAGGCCAACGCAGACAGAAAGGCAAAGCGCTCCCCGTCCATCCACCTCAATCTGGCCTCCTCCTCGTGGCTGGCAGGCACGGTTGGAATTTTCCAAAAAACCGTGATATTTGCTGATTAGTTTTTAATTAAAAAAAAAAATCCACGCTGGTTACAGATGGACCTTAGACCTTAGCCGAGAAGGCCAAGGTTTAGATAGAATGTGCTGGAGCCTCTTACTTCCTATCTGTGGGAATTCCAACGCCCTTCTGATTTCTGACGGTTCCCAGGGGCACACACCCTCCGTCCCACCAGCTCTGGTTTCCTGCTTTTGCTGATCTGTGGTTTCGTGTGTTCGTCTTACTTCCATGGCTGGTCTCTCCCCTGCCCGGCACTGGCGCACACATGAAATCCATCTGTTCTCCCCGGTTTCCAGCAAACAGGTGCAGGAAGCTCTTGTGCGTGGCCTGGGCTCCCCCAGATGTCTGGGAAACAGGGTGCCGGTGGTGGCAGAGCAGACAAGTGAGAGACAAGGACATGCCTGCTCTTTTGGCAACGCCACCCTGGGCAGTTTTCACCAGCCACTTCCACCGAACTCTGGGCCCCTTGTCATCTGCCGTGGTGCCCATGTCCCTGCCGCGTCGTCCGCCATCCTGCAGAAGTGTGGCCCTGGCTCCTGTGACAGGTCGCGCATGCTGCTGATTCTGTTTGTCACACCTGTCCCACTGGAGGAGGATAGGCTGCGTCCTGCTGCTCTGAGCCAGGGCTGTGGGACGCGCTCTGGCCCCTGACGCTGACTACAGGGACTGCGGGCCGCCTTGGGGCAGCAGACTTCAGAGAGCTCCTGCTCTCAGCTGGCGGCCTGGCGAGGTCCCCGAAGGAGCAGCTCTGGGAGCTGGATCCAGAGCATAAACCACAGGGGGGCTGTGTGTCCTGTTGCTTAGTGGCTCCAGGAAAATGTCTGGATTCTTTGGGGCTTTTCTTTTTTCTTCCTTCCTTCCTTCCTTCCTTCCTTCCTTCCTTCCTTCCTTCCTTCCTTCCTTCCTTTCTTTCTTTTTTTTTTCTTTCTTTCTTTCTTTCTTTCTTTCTTTCTTTCTTTCTTTCTTTCTTTTTTTTAAAGATTTTATTTATTCATGAGAGACAGAGAGAGAGAGAGAGAGGCAGAGACACAGGCAAAAGGAGAAGCAGGCTCCCTGTGGGGAGCCCGATGTGGGACTTGATCCTGGGACCCAGGATCACGCCCTGAGCCAAAGGCAGACACTCAACCGCTGAGCCACCCAGGCCTCCCTCTTTTGGGCTTTTCTTGCAATGAGTGTCCAGTTCCTTTATCTTGTCTTTGTGACTGTTTGGAACTTCCTGTGAAGCCTGTGACACTGGCAGTAGGTAGTAGGTGGCTCTGATGCACCCCAGTCTCTGGGTGGCAAGAATTGAGTCCAGGAGTTGCTCTGGGCTCTTTGCAGACGCCAGTCCTTAGACTGAGGAAGTCCCTTTCCATTTTGAGCTGTCTAAACATTTTTCGCATAAACAGATCCTGATTTTCATCAAATGCATTTTCTGCATGGATTTGGAATGATCCCATTAAGAGATCACATGACCTCTCTTTTATTAAAGTGGCTAATAATACTAATTGATTTGAGAATGTCAAATCAGCTGTCTATTACTGGAATAAAAGATATTTTTTGTGTACATCACTGAATTTTGGTTTCTGTGTTTTACTGAGGATTTTTGCATCTATATTCCAAGGAGACTGGCTTATATTTCATTTTTCTCTCTCTCCTTAGGTTTTCTGCCACATTTTTACCAGCCTCACAAAGTAAGCTAGAATTCTCTGGATGTAGGCCTGGGATTCTCTTTCTGCAACGTCTTCTGTTTCTTTTGAGTCTGTTTGGGCTAGAAAAACTGTGTTTTTCTAGCAATCTGTCTATTTCTAGAGCTTAAATTTATTACCACAACATTCTTCAAATAACTTTTTAAATTTCTCCTAGTGTTTTGAGGATCTTTTGTGATGTCCGCTTTTTTCATCCCTGATTCTGGTACGGTGTGTTTTCTTTCTTTCTCTTTCTTTCTTTCTTTCTTTCTTTCTTTCTTTCTTTCTTTCTTTCTTTCAGATTTTATTTATTTATTCATGAGAGACACACAGAGAGAGGCAGGGACATAGGCAGAGGGAGAAGCAGGCTCCCTGCGGGGACTCCAGGATCCCAGGATCATGACCTGAACCAAAGGCAGATGCTCAACCGATGAGCCACCCAGGTACCCTAAAAGGGCATCTCACTTGTTCTCTTCTTCCTTGACCAGTTTTCCTTGAGGACAAGGGTGTATTAGTTATCTTTCTGTGTAACAAATTGCCCTAAATCTCAGTGGAATAACCTAAAATGTATGTATTACCTCACACAGCCTCTGTATGCAGGAGTGGATTCTGGGGATGGCTAGCTTTGGCTCAGAATGTCATCTGAAGTCAGTCATCTGAAGGCCTGACTGGGGTGGGAGGGTCTGCTTCCCAGATAGCTCACTCACACACCTGGCATGTTAGTTTTGACTGTTGACTAGAGGTCCTGGTTCCTAGAAGACTCTACTCTGCACCATGTGAGCCCCTGGGTAGGGTTGCTTGAGTGTCTTCATGACATAGCACCTGCTTCCCCCAGAGGGAGGGGTCTGCATGAGAGCAAAGCCTCTTATAGCCTGGTCTGGACATCCCACATCATCAGGTCTCTTACTCCTCTCATTAGAATGTCAGAAAGTCACCTGTGTAGCCCACACTCAAAGGGAACATAATTAGGCTTCACCTACAAGAAGATTGTCAAAGAATTTGTGGGCACATTTTAAAGCCACATAAAGGGCTGCTTTATTAGTCTCTTCAGAAAAGCCATTATTCATGTTTGTCATCTCTGTTATAGGTCTGTCCTCTTTCATTAATTCCTCCTTCATTATTCCCTCCTTCCTGTATTCTCCTATATAATCAATTCCCTGCATGAAATTCATTCCCTCATACCCTGATGTGGGTCTCCTACTCCCCTGAATGGGGAAAAAAAACCAAAGGAAACAAAACTATGACACACAAGCCCCATCCTTCACCTGCTCACATGCACATTTTGTTGATTTGCTGACAGTGTTGGGAGGTTCACAGACTCCTTGAAGCGCCTCACTCATGGACCTCAGGCTGCACAGAGTGGTTGCCAAGTCGGTAGATAGTGAGCTCTACGTTGTATTTTTCCTAAGTGATACCTTGCAGTGCTGAGTCAGCCAGTCACTCTCACCCCTCCCTGCTGACACCTGCTCCAGCTGGCCCACCCCAGGGAGTCAGTCAGCTGGTAGCCCTGGAACTGGATCGTCCCCATTCCATACACCAGAACCAGAACCTTGGCAAGCGAGCCTGCCGCATCCCATGCTTGAGCTAGAGCCCTGAAACATTGCCAGGTGGTTACCCTAAATGCTGCCAGTAAAGTGTTCCCAAAGAAGGTCATTATTCAAGGTCAGTCTGTGCCTTTAAGGGACCAACGCTAGGACTTTAGCTGCAAGACTCCCTTGAACATTTTGAAAGCATAGCTTTTTGCTCTGTATCAGGATGAATGTTCACTTTGCTATAAAACATCAGCTCTCTTTGGGGTCTGAGGAATCCCAGTTCCCCTCTGCTCTCCCATCCTTGAGCACCCATGGCCATAAAAGAGGTCTTCTGTCCAGTGTGATAGCTTGGCCCGAGGAACTGGTATTCTTGTGTAATGAAGTCATCTTTTGAAAGTACCAGACTTGTGGGGTTTTCATCTTTTTCACTCATCATTGAATTTCATGGCAGCCATCCCATCACCAAAGCTCCAGGAAAGAGGAGGGCACTTGCCTCCTGTAGAAGTGTGTGATGTAGGAGTTATGTCCTCTGATGGGGAGAGTAGGTAGAAAGCCCACCTGTTCCCACCCAAGAGAACTGTGGGAGGAAGAAGACAGTTGGAGGCAGAGAAGCAAGTAGGGAAACAGGTGTGTTCTGACTCTGCCTCTCCCAGAGGAGAGGGTTTACTCTCCCAGATGGTTCCTCAGCTTCTGGAGGAGAAGGACAGTCCAGTGTTTCCTGGTCCCCCTATAAGATCACAGAAAGTGATGATGCTGGCTGGGAGGTTTAACCAGGGCATGGAGAGGGGTGTTGCTGCATTGTGGTCAGGGAGTGCTATAGCTCTAGACTATATGGCCAGCAGCTGACTGGGCATCAGAGCTAGACTTCAGGGGACATGGGGCCCCAAACAGGGTTGAGTTGGACTCAAGGCACCAGAACTTCTGGACCCAGACAAGACCAAGACAACAGGCTTCCAAGTCTGATGCCAGCAGGGCTCCTGTCCATCAGGGAGCAGGAGCATCACCAGAGACAGAAGAACTGGAAGGGATGATGGGAGGATGGCCTTCGTGGATACCCAGTCTTTCCATCCCTGATGGTCACACAAGCCGCCTCTGCACTATACTCAGAGGCCATCTCGGGCATGAGCAAGATGAAAGGGATATAAAATACAGAGCGTTTATCCAAAAGGAGCTGAATTCTCTAAAGAGACTGTTTTGAATTATTAGATCAGATTGAGTTTCCTTAGATCAGCCGTCGTTAATAAAGAAACTGCGCTTTCTTTGAGAATCTGTCGCTTACACATTTGCAAACCTGCTGCAAGTTGATATGCAAAGATGCCACTTGAGCGGCCAGAAAAAAGGGCATGGAGCAGGCTGAGTCTGAGCTGAGCTGTCCTCGTGGTTCTTCCCCACAGGAATGGGCCTTAGAGGTGGAGGGGAGGAGATCTGTGGAGGAGTTCTTCCTCCATGGGGAGATAATTGGCCTAGAGATAGAGTTCATCTGGTTCTGCCCCAGGCAAGTTACTGTGAGGGAAGCTGTGTCAAGAACGCCCCAGTCTCTTCATAGACTGTCCTTGCTCTGCAGAGCTGGGATCTGGGAGATGATTCAGGCTCAGGCTCTGGCTCTGACGGGCAAGTCCACGAGCTTTCCTGGACTTCTAGGCCATCAGCTGGGTCACACGCACCCCTGGGGCCTCATGGCTGCGACAGGAACTGATAAAGGCACACGGGGAAGGAAGGTGCAGGGTCCATGCTCATTCCAAGTTTCCAGATGTCTCCCTGTTCCCCAGGGTGATGGACTTCAATGCAAAGCCCTGCTTCCCCACCTCTCTGCACCACAAAGACCCAGGGGAAATAAAGTACTTTCTTGAGCATAGCCTCGAGGCCAGGCTTTAGGGAACATTCTGGAAAAGATGTACAAACCTGAACTAAGGTGAGCTTCCTGTTCCCATGCTTGGCTGAAAGTTACCGGGTCATTCCTGGTCCCATCGGTTGCGGGGTTCATGTTAGCCCATATGGCACATTTCTGAATCAGAAGATCAGCTCCATTCTGTGGATAAATCATAAAATAGCCCCTCCTCGCCAGACCCCATTAGCGAAAGGCAACCCCTGTGGGTTGACAAGGAGGAGCTGGCCCCCACGGTCTCCTATTGCCGTGGCCCAAGGAGCAGGGGGTGCCTGTGTACAGCAGACCGCAATGGTCTGGTCAGCAGAGACATCTACTGATGGCCACCTGCATGCGGTCTGCACCACCCTGGTCTCATGGCGGGTACACCGAGCCCCAGAGGGGAGCCAGAGGGGAGCCCATTAACGTGATGGGTATTCTGCAGAGCACAGCTCGAGCACACTGCCCCTCCCCATGCCACCCTGGGATCATCCACACATGCATGACGTCAGCAGGAGCAGGAGAAGAAGGGGGACAATCCCAGGGCTCTGGTGACAAAATGCAGGCTGGCATCAGGGATTTGTGGGAACAGAACTCACTGATGGCTGTTTCCCCCTTGGGAGTGCAGTGGACACATGTATCACCACCCCTAGGAGTCAATGGAGTCATTCTGTGGGCCTTTCTGAGCCCGACTGTGTACTTGGGAGGCTGAGGAGAACAGGGCAGGGCCTCTGCCACCCCAGGAGGCTCCCATGCATGAGAAGCAGGCACGAGGAAGCAAGTATGCATGGCACAGACTTCCAGGGAGAAGCATAAGGCATGTGGGAGCAGTGAGGAGGTGCTCATGCCGACCCCAGGGGGACAGTGGTCAGAGGGCCACTTGTGGGCCTGTATTTGCAGAAGGAGTTAACCAGACAAGATGCAAGTTTTTCTTATTTGCTGCCCCATGCACCTCTGTCCAAACCCCCCCACCACCCCCGCCCTGTGAGGCAAAGAAAAGAACACAGAACACTTACAGCTCAAATTCAAGTTTGCCTAAGCCACTGCCTAATTGGGCCCTGGGAGATTGGTTAAGTGGTATTTTGTTCTCCTGGTACATCCACATGAACGGCGATCTTTATTAGTGTTCAAGCCGCCTTCATTAATATGCGTTTCCTCCCCTTTCTGTCCACCTGCTCCAACCCCAGGGCTGCCGGCATAGGCCTCGTGTCCAGAGCTCGGATGCACAGGGACGGGCAGCGGGGTCTTCTCATGTGCATGAGGCCAGACATGAGGACCTGCAGAAGGAATACCAGCAGTGCTGGTCCTCAAAGCAGCAACCATGTGGCCTTCAGAGTGGAAGCTGGTCCCCTCCACCCCAGGCGGGGCCTCGGTGACAAAGCCACTGCTTGTGATGTGCCAACACCATAGGACACACTACTGGGTGCCTGGCCCCAGCCACCCCTCCTGCACCGTTCATCATAGCACGTGAAAAGGGGGCAGCCATCTAAGGCCCTGTTTACAGATGGGAAAAGTGAGGCTGAACCAGGTCAAAGGACAGCCCAAGGCCACACAGCTGGTAAATGGCAGCCTAGACTTGACTGTAGTCTGGGTGCTACACATCCTGTTACAGGTGCAGATGAAGAGTAAGGACAGAGAACAGCATCCATTCTACTCAGCCAGGGCCTGAGGCAGCACGGAGCAGGACAGACATCGCCCCAGCCGGCTCCTCCTGAGGACTTCAGAAGGAAGCCGGGCACTGCTGCCCCCAACCCCACAGTGGAAACCTGGGCCTGTGGCAGAGACTGGGCAGGCTAATGGATGACTTCTGCCCCCACCCCCTGCATGGACCATAGTTTAGAGATATACTTGTTCTCCTAGGGAGCATCAGCCCTCGCAGCTGCCATGGACTAGATTCTATCTCCCAGAAAGATGTGGAACTCCTAACCCTTGGTACCTGTGGATGGGACCTTATTTGGAAATAGGTCTTTGTCAATGATTATGTAGAGGTAAGGTCATGAGGATAGGCCCTAATCTAGTGTGGCTGGTATTCTAATAAAAAGACAACCAGGGAGACACACGCACCCTGTGAATGTGAGGGCAGAGGTGGGACTCTTGCTTTTGCCAACCAGGGAGCGCCAGAGATTGCCAGCAAGCACCAGAAGCCAGAAGCCAGACAGGAACAGACGCCTACAGCCCTCAGAGGATTCCTCCCTGCAGACAGCTTACTTTTGGACTTCCAGCCTCCAAAACTGTGATACAATACATTCCTGTTGGCAGTTTGTTGGGACAGCCCAAAGAAATGAACACGCCACAGCTCCTGCCCTGTGTGACCCTCTCAGCCCCTTAGCCAGGCCTGGCCCGAGAGACTCTGGGAAGCCTTGGTGCCATCTCCAGGCTCAAAGGGACCAACTTGGCTGTCTGGTGCCAAGAGAGGACAAAAAGTACTTGACCACAGCCCAGGACTGACCCTACCGAGTCAGGTGAGCACACCTAGCGGGGTCCCTTGTACAAGGAGCCAGATGCAGATCGGCTACGTCCTCAAGCAGGGGCGATGGTGATTGTGTCCTATGCTGTTCCAGGGACAATTAGCGTTGGAAGATTGGATTCATAATGGGCCACTCATTTTCTCTGCCTGTCACTGGTGTCTGGTAGAGAATTGGAATTCTTAATCCTCCTTGCTCTAAGTGAATGCACATTAAACTGTTTTGACAGCTTGGAAATTTTGTTGCAGATTCTTGATGAGTTCTCATGTCAGTACGAATTTGCAGACTTGTTTTTTCAGCGGGTGAGATCTTATCTAATCTTCTTGAGCCAGGTTTTCAGACAATCCAGCTTCTCTCATGTCTACCACTGAAAGGGTAGCAGGTGGGGATGGTCCCAGTGAGCCTGCCTGTGAGGTCTGAGGTCTGGCACTGTTGGACTCGCCAGGAGCCCTCTTATTTTTGCTCAAGGAACAAACAGTGAGCTCTCCACTAAAGACGTGCACACGCAGCCTTTGCCAGAGACTCTGAGAAGCCCTCGAGAGAACATACGTAAAGCGTTCTGGCTTGGACTGGGTGCAGGATAAAGGCTGGAACGGGCAGGGCACACGTGGTGCGTAACACAGTCTTGCTGCTCCGTGCACACCTCAGCTCCGCATTCAGCTGACTGTCTCCCTTGGGCCAGTTACCCATGCTTTTCTGAGCTTCCTCTTGCTCCTCAATAACATAGGGTAGTGGCAAGAAGAACCTCATAGGGTTTCTACAAAGATTAAGTGAAATACTATGTCTCTCGGTCTTGCTCGGTGCCTTCAGCCTAGTGTCCGCGAGGGCATGACGCTGTGCAGCAACATTCCTTGTGTGAAAGCAGCTGGTCCTCCTCCTTCCTCTCCTCCCTCTTCCCTGCTCCCTATCTTTGGTCAAAGAGGGTCTACAGAGCTCTCCCCCCAGAATCTCTGCTGAGCCACATAACCTAATTCTAAGTTTTCAAGTAATTGCATTTTTTAAAAAGATTTTTATTTATTTATTCACGAGAGACACAGAGAAAGAGAGAGATAGAGACACAGGCACAGGGAGAAGTAGGCTCCATGAAAGAAACCTGATGTGGGACTTGATCCTGGTACTCCAGGATCACACCCTGGGCTGAAGGCAGATGCTCAACCGCTGAGCCACCCAGGTGTCCCTAGGAATTGCATTTTTTAAAAAGTGCAAAGGCACAAGCAAAATTAATTTCGCTACTACCATCTATATAAAGCAATATAGAGGACTCATGGCCATTTCAACATGTAATCAATATCAGAGTTATTTTTTTGTTTTGTTTTAGGCTTTTTTATTGTTGTTGTTGTTGTTTTTAAGTAGGCTCCATACCCAGCGTGGAGCCCAACATGGGGCTTGAACTCATGATCCTGAAATGAAGACCTGAGCTGAGATCAAGAGTTGGATGCTCAACTGACCGAGCCACCTAGGTGCCACACACAATATCAGCATCATTAACAAGGTTCTTTATAGCGTATTCCTCCCCTCAAGTCCCCATCAAGTCTCCAGAGTGCTGGGCTTGTACGACTCTCACAGCACATCCCCCTGCACACCTGCTACACTTCAGGCACTTGGTCAGCTACCTGAGCCTAGTGGCCGGCACGTCAGACAACACAGCTCCAGACCTACCTGTGATTCCACTGCAACCTCCCCCCTGTTCCAGCTTGTTCCCAGCCCCCTCCTACCCAGTCTCTCCTGCCTGTGGCCTGGGAGATGCCCACCTGCAGGTGTAGTAGTACCTGAGCCAGCCTGAGGACTCCCAGGTGGACTAAGCAACCCCACTGTGCAGGAGTGAATGAAGCCCCTCTCTCCACATCCAGAATCAAGTGACCAGGTGTTGGCCACTGGGCTCTGGCATTACTCACTCCCTTCCCCATCAGACATCTTCCAAGCTTCCCTAGTGGTGGTGTCACTGAGTCCAGGGCTCTGATGGCCCTTGGTGGATGCTTCGCCTTTCACCGCACAGACAGGCTCAGCCTCTGCTTCACCCAGGTGCCCTCCAGAGGTCTTGCTCAGAGGCCCCCATCCTCCCTCTAGACTCAACATGCATGTGTTGAGGTCCTAACCCCCCAGTGCAATAGAATGTGACTGCACTTGGAGATAGGGCTTTTACAGGGGGACGAAGGTAAAATCCAATCCAAAAGTGTCCTAAAAATCAGAAGAGGAGATGAGGACATGTAGGCAGTGACTCAAGGATACACACACACACATTCTCGTGGTCTGGGGGGTCGAATGTCTGGCTGGAGGTCTCTCTCCTTGGCACTTCACAAGGGACCCTGGGGTTAGCACAAGGAGGAGGGGCTCTGGCTCCCTTCTCCCCTGTCGACACGGACCTGAATGTGGACTGGGGTCAGGAACAGGAAGACACTGTCTAGCTGAGCAAGCCCCCAGGGGCACTGGGCTTCTGAGACAGGAGCACACTCACCCTGTGAAGGGTCACAGAGGGCACGGGATTCCAAGGGCGCAAGGAAAGCCATGGAACATGGATCAGGGAGAGGCAGGTGAGGACGGGGTTGCGGGTAGGCAGGTGAGCAGGAATAGTGACACGGAAGGTGACAGTGGCAGAGAGGCATCCAGGGGAGGCTGGAGGCTCAGCAGGGCCTCGCCATCTCCCAGGGCCAGTCCCATGTGCTCACTGGCCTGGGTGGGGCAGGGGCTGGGCAGCAGGTGCACGCAGCAGCCCCGCTGACAGGAAGCCTGTCCCCCAGGGGCCCGTGGTCTGCGATGCCACCACCCCAGCTGGACCCAGAGCCGCAGGCCTGGCCACGGCTGCTTTCTCACCATGACCCTGCCGATGCTGGGCTGTGAGCAGTCCCAGGACTCTGACATATGGTTGCTTATTACCCATAATGTCCTTGCTGTTGTGAATTTTCTCCTTTTCATCTTTTTTATGAGTGTTTTAATGGGAAGGTGGGGGAGGGTGCGTCAGGCTGAATCTGGAGATGGTAATTTGAAAGAACATTCCTCTGTGGTGATGAGTTGTAGGAAGAGGAGCGGGGCCTCTCAGCGCCTCCCAGGGAGGGACAGAGGAGGGTTGCCCGCGTCTTGTGGTCCTGGACCTGGAGTAGGAGGAGCGTGGGCTGGCCATGGAGCGTCCCTATTCAAGGCGCAGTAGGAGGGGGACCCACACTCCAACCCACATCACCCAATCACCCTCAACCCAAATGTACGACCAGGGCTGGCTGCGTGGGCATTGGCTGCATGGTGGCACAGAGACACTCAGAAGGACCCCACAGATTGCTCTGCTACTGCCATCTTGAAATTCATAATACTATTTTTAGCAAGGGGCCCCAAATGTTCATTGTCTACCCAGCCTTGCAAATTGTGCAGCCCCCCTAGCATAGGTAACTTGTGGTAAGTGTATGGGAAAGACCTACCATTCTCCTGTGCTGCTCACACAGAGCCCTTCACTCTGACACTCTGGTCCCCAAATGTGGAGGGTTTTCCCCACACTGAGCAGCTCTGCAGCACCCGCGGGGTGTCCTCGTGTCACTCACCTGTCATCCACCAGGAGACAGTGTCACATCCTGCCAGCCAAGGGCCCAGTCCTGCCCAGCTGTCCCTACATCAAATGCAAGTCATGAGGCCAGCCTGTCACCGGTGCTCCTGACCCACGGCCACAGATCGGAGGTTCTCATGTTCCCTTCTCAAGTTCCATTAATTTGCTAGAGTGGCTCTCAGAGCTCAGGAAAGCAGTTTAGTTACTGCTCACAGTTTATTATAAAAGAATATGATAAAGGAGGCAGGTGAACAGCCAGACGGGAGAGGCCTCAGGCGAGGTATGGGGAGGGGTGCGGAGCTTCTGTGCCCTCCAGGGGACCCCTCCCAACACCCCCATGTGTTCACCAGCCCGGAAGCTCCCCGCACCCTCCACTGCTGGGAGTTGTATGGAGGCTTCACCACGTAGGCGTGATCCTTCATTGCAGTCTCTTCCACTCTCCTCTCTGGAGAATGGGGCGTGGGGCTGAAAATTCCAAAGTTGTGAGTGTGACCAGGTCTTTCCCACGACTGGTCCCCCCATCTGGGAGCCTCCCAGTGTCACCTCATTAGGACAAAAGACACTCGTGTCACCTAGGAAGTGACAAGAGATCTAGGAGCACTGTGCTGGGAGCTAAGATCAAGACCATGTATTACAACAAAAGATGCTCCTACTGCTCTTCTTACTGAGGAATCTACAAGGGTTTTAGGAGCTCTGTGCTGGGAGTAGGGATGTAGACCAAATATTCTGTATTATAAATCACGATATCACAACAAAAAATGTTTATCCTTGATTAATATTTTATTGAACACTTCCACATGCCTGTCTGCCAAGCATTATGTTCATGTATTTGGTCTCATCGGCCCTTCTGCCATAAAAGTTACATTTTGTAAACATATCAATTATTTTAAAACACTGTTATTGCATAAATATTAAGGGGCTGCATAATAAAGAATTCAGCCCCTGGAAAGCACCCAGTAATGGCTTACTTTCCTGTTTGCTTTCCACTCTGCATCCAGATACGTAAATAAAATGTACCTACTTGTAACCAGAGGATGGGAACGATATTATATGTCTTCTGTTTCTTTCTTTCCCTACGCCCCCAAGATAAGCCTTCTCCCACACTGTAAGAGTGTGATCACAGTTCTTATTCCGAGGACAACATCCTCTCACAGTGAAATGATTTTACATGATTAAGGCAAAAATGATCCTTTTGTGGGCATGTGTTTTCATTTATTATTTTAACAAAATTTGGAATGCCAACTCTGTGTCATGCCTGAAAGTGATGATGTTGGACACACAGTGATAAGATAGGATCCTGGCCCTCAAAATTCTCCAGGTGGAATTAGAGCTGGGTGAGCATCTTTATTTTGCCTTATTTTAGTGTAGTTCCTAAGCAGAAATTCTGTGAAGAGACTGCCCAGTCGGAGAAGCCAAGCGCTTTAATGGCTGAACGTGCATATTGTCATGTTGCTTTCTGATCCACGGTCCCTCAGGCACTCTGCAAATGTACCTGCTTCCCTGGAACACTGCCAGGATTGGGTATTACCATAAAAAAGCGTCCCCCAATGTAATAGGTGTAAAATTGCAGAGAACTGTTTTAGCTTGCATATGGTTTTTCTAAAGTCCGGCCCCCAGGTCCTGGGAACTGCTTATTTCAGCCTTGACACAGTCTACACAGCAGAACTCCTTTTGCCTCCTCTGTGGAGTTAAAAGATGTAATTCTCCTTGTGCCTTCCTTAGAAAATACTGTGTGACCTAGTGAAATTTTTACAGCCTATAAAACTGTAAAATATCCTTAAGGAAAAATCCTTCTGCTTCCCCCCCAAATTGCATATCCCCAGAACACTAACTCCTTCTTGTCCCTGCCACAAATAGAAGCTGCTCTTATAAGCATCTGCAAACTTTGGGGTTGCTGCCACCTTTGGGGAGCCCCCGCTGCACACCTGGGCCACGGGGGAGCTGGGGAGGCCCACCTGGGCTACAACTTCTTTTTTTTTTTTTTTTTTTTTTAAGATTTACTTATTTATTTGACACAGGTTGAGAGAGAGAGGCAGACACACAGGCAGAGGGAGAAGCAGGCTGCTTGCAGGGAGCCTGATGTGGGACTCGATCCCAGATCTCAGGATCATGACCTGAGGCCGAAGGCAGGCGCCCAACTGCTGAGCCACCCAGGTGTCCCAAGGGCTACAATTTCTTGCTGTTGAGTTGCAAGCCCCTAGGGGCCACCTGGCCTACTATAGATCTGTAGTCGCAGAACTCTGCCCACACCTGCCCAAGCTGAGCCAATTACATCCTCCACTCCTTGAACAGGTGTCCAATGGGTGGGCGTGTGGTTCTAGGCTGGCCAATCACAGTACAGCCCTGAGATTTTTCCAATCTGAGGTGGGAAAGAGCAGCCCCGTAGTCCTCAGTCTATAAAGATGTGAACCTGAACTGCCAGCTGCCTTCTGCCCCCACCCCATTCCCGTCCAGCAGCCAGCAGCAGAGAGAGCCGGCTGGTGCATGCAGAGGGTGAGCAGGATGCCCCCTGGCTGCACTAGTCATTCATCTCTGTCTTCCCCACCCCCACTACCTTTTTCCACACTCTTCCTACATTTTAACCACATGACCTAAAAAAACCCAAACAAACCCATGTTTTGTCTTCTTTGCTCCTTCTTATTACTGTATTTTGTTTGCAGGTAAGAGTCACTCGTTACTCAAAGTCGTGTGGACTTTCCCCTCATCTTGTGCGGTCAGTTGATCTCAGACCATAGGAGGAAAATTCTACAGTTATAAAAACTCAAGTTGAATGGTGGGGCTTGCCTAAAGCCAGTTGTTCAACATGCATGACAAATTCCAAGTGGAGCTCCTGGAGGTGGAAACTCCACATTCCCAGCCAAGCCATCATCTATCCTCCCATCCGAGCCATCAGCTATCCAAATGATCTCTTAGGTTCACAGAGTGTGGAACTGATTGCCAGCATGGAACTCCATTCTATCCCCTTGTGCTTAGATTCCACCAATCAGATGAATGCCACACAATTAGTGGGACTCGAGCAGCGTGCCGCTTCTGTGACATTTCTCTGAAATCAGCCGCTGGAAAATTGAGATGCTAACTGAGAGGTGACAGACAGGTGGGCCAGCAGCCTGGCGAAAGACAGACTGAAACGACGTTATTATCTCATATCAGGAATGAGCATTTGGTGCTGGCATGTATTTTAGGCAAAAGCATCAGGTGCCACAAAGACCGTACGCATCTTTGTCAAAGCCTTCATTTCCTTATTCTCTTGAGTTGCTTGTACTGTTTCCTCACTCCCACCTTCACACGTTACGCAGAAGTATAAATACCAGTTGCCAGGTGGGGATGGCTTCTTTCTGTCTCCAGGCGGTGGGAGCAGGGAGCTTTGCCACCCTCGGGGCCCTTTCACAGCTGGTGGCCAGACCACCTGCCCTCGCCTTGCTGTGCACCTGCTCCTGGCCCCCCTCCTGCTGGGGAGGGGATGCGGATGAATCAGCACCCCAGCGCCGAGGCCTCCATGTAGAACAAGTTTGCAAGGAGACCAAAATACTCCTCCAGGCAGCAGCTCTCATGCCCAGGAACCACTCTCTTCTCTGCGGCTGGGCCTTCTGCAGCAAGGGGTCAGGTTTGGCCAGCCGGGCCTCGAGCATGTGGGGGTGGGGGTGAGGGCTGGCCAGGAGGCTCCCAGACAGCAGGCCATTTGGGTCATTCGTCACTGTGCTGGCTTTATGTACATCCAGGCCGACTCACTGGAGATAGGGGTTGGCATGAGAATAAGAAGGAGTGTGTGGGCTCCACAGTTAGGACCCAGAGAGCCTGGGGCAAAGACCCTGGGGACTTTATGCAAAGTCAGGGTCTCCATTTCCTCACAAGACTCTCATTGGCGGGCCCCCTTTTTGTTCCTCAATGAGATGTTTGAAGGGAGAGGGGCCTGTGCAGTTTTGGAGGATGGCAGAGAAGAAGGGCTTGGGGAGTCCCCACCCCATCCCGTGGAGGGTAGGGCTCCACAATAGGGGGATGGTTAAGTGAAAGATGGCAAACCTACCTGTGTCAGCCTGGGCAGGGTTGGCTGGTGCTAAGAGAAGTCAAGCCATCAGGGCACCTGGGTGACTCAGTGGTTGAACATCTGCCTTTGGCTTAGGTCATGATCCTGGAGTCCTGGGATCAAGTCCCGCATCAGGCTCCCTATAGGGAACCTGCTTCTCCCTCTGCCTGTGTCTCTGCCTCTCTCTGTGTCTCTTATGAATAAATAAATAAAACCTTTGAAAAAAAAGAGTTAAGTCATCATTTGTTTGGAATCATGTACAAAGGACGGCTGTATTTGAGTAGGAACATAATTATTTATTCATTTCACTTTTTTTCTCTACTTTCCAAACCGTCCCTCTTTCTGTTTGCTAGACCTGAAGAGGGCCTTTGCACATGTTTTTCTCAAATTCCAAAATGCTCTTCCCCCAGTGAGTGGGCTGTGTGGCCGGTTCCTGACACCTCACCTCACACAACCTCCCCAGACCCCTAACTGATGACTGTCCCCACACCCTTGCACCCTTGTGTCCATGGATGCACCTTCTGCTAAAACACAAAAACAAAACAGCCCAGAAATTGTGACTCATATTTATTTTAAAATAGGAGTTTAGGAGAGGGAGAGTTGTCTTCCAGCTGGGGCCTTGGGGACATGCCCACATCCAGCAGGGAAATGTAGAGGATCCAATCTTTTTCTTCCTTTACTTTTTCTTTCAGCAGACAGTGGTGATTATTACAGCAGGATCATGTTATCCTTCAGAACTAACATTTTGCAATTCTATAACTTAATGTGGATTATTATTTCCCAGATGAGATATTAATTCTCACAATCTGCTGTTGGTCTGGATTACTTTACGTACCTGTGGCATTGTGGGAAACAGGAAATGTTCACTTCCTAGGTGGCCGAAGCCAAAGTGAGTACCAAGGATGATCTGATAATAAACAGAGGTTCATTCATTCACCAGTAATTACTGAGTATTTCTTCTGGAAGAATTAGTGTTGATCAGAGGGTCAGTCTGTTGTTCTTAGAGTGGTTAAGGCAGGGAGACCGCTGGGACCATAAACAGAACACCAGTGCAACTTGGCAAAGCTTTTGTCCTCAGGGCCACAAGGGAAAGGAACAAGGGACGCTTGGCCGAATAGGGTTAGGAGTCCGGTAAAGGCTAAAGTAGGCTGTATTAGTCCCAGTCCCTGGAAGTGGAGGTCCCCTTCCATGCAGGTGAGAAAGAGTAACAAAAGGGGGTGAAGGGGGACTGGCTCGCTCCATCAAGCAATGTCTGCAGACTGGGGCTCTGGGGCATCCCCACGAGTCCCCGAGTTCCTTCTCCCAAGGGTCAGCTGTAGCAGCCTGCTGGGTGGAGCACCTTCTCCTTCACTTGACACTCTCCTGAAGGCTTGTTTCATCATAGGGAAGGAGAATGGGAATCCAACAGGAACTCGGCATTTACCACATGCCAGGATGGTCATGGGTACAGGTGCTTTGTCCATGAACTCAGCTGCCGCCTCCAGGGAGTCCATAGTCCAGTGGGGGAGACAGTCCACTTCAACTCAGTGTGGCAAGTGACCCAGAGGAGCAGATGGAGGGGTCATGTAGGATGTCGTGGGGGGCCACCAAGCTTCAGGGGTAAGGAGAGTTTCTTAAAGAGGAAGTCATTCGAACCAGGTTCTGAAGGTCAGGTGGGATCTGGAGGTGGGGAGGGGACCAAGGAAAGGGATCAGGGTTTGCAGAGGCCCAGAGTGAAGCAAGAGGCATGTGTACAGGGCCTGGAAGTGGCTCAGGTGGCCGGAACCAGGTGGGCAGGGAGAGAGGGGTGAGATGAGCTGGAACAAGTGGGCAGGAGCTGGCCGGGGAAGGGACTTGCATCCACATGGCCATGGTATCTCTGCCTTTGATCTTGGTGGCGGCATGTGGCTGTGCCCGGTCTGCCTGGGACCCTGGAGCCAGGTGCTAGTGCACCCTGGCACCCTGTGCATTGCAGGGAAAGAACGCTGTTACAAACAGTATTGGGACAAGGAAATAACTGGAATGTGATGGTGGATGAAGTATAATTATATCCTCAGTGGAAAAGTTTTTGAATTTAACATCAGCATGTTGGTTACATGAAAGGACATCCTTATTCTTAGGAAACACACACTATAATATTAAGGGGTAAAGGGACACAATGTCTACAACCTTGGAGAATATGTTTGTGACAAATATGAGGGAAAAAATTAGTATTCCTAAAAAAATTAAAAACACAAAAATAACTCAAAGTAAAAATGATCATATAATAATAATAGAAAACATACATAGAAAGAGGGAAAGATGCTCGACTCTCATAACTAATGATGTGTAAGTTAAAACAAGGAGGTAGCCGAGGAGTCTGGGAACAGAGTGTTGGCACTAGACCCAGAACCAGCGGGACCGCACAGGAGTACAGCCACTCCTGAGGGCAGCGTGTTCCACGCGGGCCGAGACGTTCACTGAGGCAGAGGTGGGGCTCAGAGTGGAGCACTGAGACCGACGTTTGTGGGGTTTGGGTGGGGACTGGGACAGAGACTGGAGTTCACTGAGCGACACTTAGGTGTGGAGTGAAATGTCACACGCAGTTGAACAGTCAGGAACAACCATATGCTGCTAAACCACATGATGTCGTGCGGTGGGGAGAGGATGCCGGTGGCCCCACGAGGGCTTGAGCCTTGCCTGGGGTCAGGCTTCATGTCTCAGGAGGGGACATGTATTACTGAATTGCTAGTGTAACTAGGGAATGCATGTGTAATTAAGAATTTCGCATGTAATTAAACATTAATTTAAAAATGCAGGCAGCAGTCTTAACTGCTGATCCTCAAGATCATTTATAAATCAGTGTCTTTTCTGTGTGTTAGTTAATAAATCTACTACTGAATCGTGGGCCCCTCCTGCCATTCTGGCTTCTGTTCTCACTCTTCCCTGGCACCTCTGGGCTTTCTATTTAAATCTGTAATAGTGTGACCTGGAAATGAGATCCAAGAGAGGACAAAGAAAAATGCTTCTGAATTTGGGCAATGTGGCAATTCACCTTTTCCCCGTTCAGATGAGTGCCTGAGAATGTCTTCTGTCTCCGTATTGCACGGGAGTTGGTGAGCAACAGTGAGTGCATTGGTGCTGGAGTCTGAGCACCTGCATATTTGGCAGCTCTGTTCCTGGGAGGATGCTGTAAAATAATGATATTTCCGTTTTCCCAAGCCCGATGGCTAGAAGATTCGAGTGTCGTGCAAGACCTCAAAGTATCTAGGATGGGTGTCTTGCCACATACAATCCCTGGTGGACATAAAGTATCTCCAGAAATCCTATCTACACCGTGGAATGTGAGAATTCGGAGGGAACTCACTGACTCTCAAGTGAAGTCACCTCATGCTGTTTATTGTTACTGTTTATTTGTATGTTTGCTTTTTAAAGATTTTATTTATTCATGAGAGAGGCAGAGACACAGGCAGACGAAGAAACAGGCTCCCTGTAGGGAGCCCAATGTGGGACTCGATACCAGGGCCCCAGGATTATGACCTGAGCGGAAGGCAGACAGTCAACCGCTGAGCCACCCAGGTGCCCTATTTGTTTTGAATAGAGAAACTGAGTTCCAGAGGAGGGAGGTGAATTCTCAAGGTCGTGGGGGTATCTGGGCATGGTTTGCCGCCCTTCTGAATGACAAAAGCTGCTGATAACACCATTGTAAGAGCTGGTCCAAGCCTGACCTGCTTAACCTTGTCATATAAAAAAACTGTGAAGTCCTAAAGCCAGGTCCAGAATGAGAGTCGCACGGTGCAGGTGTGAGAGGCACAGCACGAGGTCGGGGCTGGGGCTACACAGCGTGAGTGGACGCAGGGTCGGGGTTGCAGTTGCCCACTTGGTGTGAGAGCGCAGACCGTATGGTCGGGGAGTTGACGGGCCGAGTTCTGACACTTACGGACATGGTCTGACTGTTCACTCACTCACGTTCGTTCACCTTTGGGTTCCTGGCATGCAGGAGGTGGTAACACCAGGTCATGGCCAATCCTGGGTGGGCTGCAGGAAAGCAAGCGGGTGGGAAGAGGACCACCGCCCACCTGCAGGGCTCCTCCAGGACAGGTAGGACGACTCAGTCAGAGGACCTAGCATCTAAGGTTTGATGGTTAGAGCTCATTATAGTGTAGACTCCACTAGAACACAGACTTGAAATCCTGCTTCACTCATAGCAGACATTCAGACTGTCATTGACTTTGTTGTATGACCTTGAGCCAAATCCTGCCTCTCTCTGAGGCTCCGCGGAGAAAATGGGATCGGAGGTCGATCCCACTGTGACCGCATTAGAGAGACTCAGCTCAAATTGAGAGGGGAGGGCGCGTCTGCTCTGCAGGGATCAGGGGGCCTGGAGCACCGTCTGGCCTGCCTGACGCATACTCTGTGAAGGCCGTTGGCAAACATGCAGGAAACCAACCAGGATGGGAAGAGAAACCCTGCTAGTCGGGGTTCTTCAGCGAAATAGAACCTGTAGGATAGAGATATTGATGTTTATATTTATGATATAAAAAAGAAATTTCTCATAAGGGATTATTTCGTGGGTTTATGGCAGTGAGGACATCCCACGTGCACAGCCAGGAAGCTGGACAGCCAGGAAAACTGCCACTCGCTGCCAGTTCTGGTCTGAAGGTCAGCAGCCCTGACCCAAGAAAAGTAGATTCAGTGGGGTCCAAGGGTGGGAGACCTGTGTCCCAGCGGGCGGGCAGGAGTAGCCAGGCCTTCACTCCATCTGCCGAATCACATGTTTATCCCACCCAAAAACACCCTCCTGGACGCACACAGGGTCACAGCCAACCAATCGTCTGAGCACCCCATGCCCAGTCAAGGTGACACATAAGATTAACTGCTGCAGGAACCAGAAGCTGCCTTCCTGAGTGACAGCTACGGACGTCTCATTTATAGCTATGGGACTTGTTCTGTGGGACCATTCTGTGCACACGGTAGGGACCCAGGGTCTGAGGCAACAGGGGAGAGAACCTTCCAGCATGCAGGGTGGCCGGGGCTGTGGGCTCTGGCTCACTGCAGATGAGTGACCCTCACTCTGGACGCTGTCAGACACAGGGATGGGATGGAGCACCTGATCTGAGGCTTCTTCCAAGTGCGTGGGTCTTTGGTTCTGTGGCTGTGGAAACGCTCCCAAATGTAGGCGGTGTGACCACTGGGAGCCACACAGGACCAAGTTCATAGACACCCTGTCCATGCCAGAGCATCCCAGTCCTGTGTTCCACCCACCAGAGTGCTTGTGCAAGGATAGTCTCTCTCAATAACCATCAGGGGCTCCCATCACCCAGCAAATGACACTCAAACTCATTGGGCCAATATACAAGGCCTTCATCACCCACAGTCCACACCATCCTCACAGCCTGGCTCCCTATGACCACCCACAGCAGACACTGTGATGCCACAGGATGTGCCTCCAATTCTCAGGTCCTGTCCCTGGGATCCCAGATGCATGCAGAACCTTGAACTGAAAAGTCAAATCTGAAGAAGTCCCATTGCTTATGTATCATTTCAGTTCCTTGTACGATGTTCCCGCAGCTGATCTCATGAAGACAAGCATGGGTCCCTATGCATGGAAGTGTCACCTGAGAGCAAGGTGACGTTGTCTGGCTGAGTTTTGGATGCAGTAGAGGGCGAGATCTAAGAGGCACAGGCTCCAGGAGATCCAGAGGCCCCACCAGCTGCCGATGCGTATACTGGAATGACAGGCTCACACCCCCATGACCATGAGCACACAGAATTTCTCTCAGCCTGGAGCCGGCCAATTCCACACACCAGCCATCCAGGCAAAGTCAAGCTCATTGAAATTCACTGTGATCCTATCTGTCTAAGAGTTAAAACCACATCAGTTGGGGATGTGTTGACAATTCATTTGGGTTCCTTTGCATTGGCTTCCAGAACAAATCGATGGCGGATACAAGGGAAGTCTTTAACCTGGTTGAACGAGGTACACAGAGACAGTTTCTGAGTCCCCTTCGACCCACTCTGGCCTCTGTGCTGTGAGGACAAGGAGGGATTGTGTGACACACAGATCATCTCATCGATTTCCTTCAAAACACGGCCTGGTTTCCATCACATGGGGCCGTGCAGCATCTCGTCTCCGGCAGGAACAGCACAATAAATGAATCTGGTTTATAGGCCGAATTTCTTTGTGTGCTGACTACTGTCTTGCTGCCTCCTGTGTGGGGGACGTGTAAGGCTCTGCAGAAAGATGACTCGAGAGACCTTGAGGAGGCCTCTGGGCTCACAGAGTCTGATTTGAACGTGTGGTAGGATGGGTTGTCTCAGTCCCATTGGTAAGGACAAGGCCAATGGCAGGAATTCAGATCTGAGGATTTGGAGAACAACCTTGCAAACATTGGGTGAGGATATGGATGGAATCTTTAAGGACCAGATAGTCACATCAGCTAGGATGCAGAAGATTAGTGGGGAGGCCCCGAGACACAGGTTTAGGTTCACATCACAGCCCTGCTCCCCACAAGCAGTGTCCTCTCAGCCTGCAGACCCCTCCTGCCCACAGCCCAATGAGACGGCGCATCCCCCAGGGTGTGGGAGGACCACAGGATCACCAGGACCAGCCGCTGGGCGCCTGCTGCAGGTGCTTGGCGAGCACCAGGAACACGGGGTTTACACGAGTGCACAGGCAGTCTGTGAGAGCAGCAAACTCCAGGGCCTGGGCTTGGGGCCCTTTGCAAGCGAGGCATCCCAAGGACAGTTACGGGAGTGATTGATTAACTCTAAGCACTACCATTCATTATGGAGGCCAGGAGAGAAGGTGTGACTGTGACAGATCGCTTGGTTTTCTTTTTTGTCTTTACATGAACACGTTTGTTAGTACAAGAGGAGGGAAAAAACACACCAAAGCAGTGTTGGTGTCAGAGAGGACATTTTACTGACTCGGTGACTTACTTCTGTGTGACCATCTCGTTCAGAATGGGACTGAAGCGGGGGAAGGACTGGCCTCCTGGGACAGGACGGGCAGGAGCATGGCCGGGTGGCCTCAGGAAGTGACCCCAGGGTTCTACCCCCACCCCAGCCCTCAGACCCCATTCTGTCACCCTTGACCGTGTCTCATGGGAAGATGGGGGGAAAAGAGGGACAGGGGGAAATAGACTACAAATGAAAGTCTATTTCCTTTGACAGTGGCCCTGGTGCAGCCTGGTTAAGAACTTTGGCTTCAGAGTCAGATCTGGATTTATCCCAAAATGAAGTCCAGTTCAAAGGTGTTGCCCATGTGACTTCAGATGCACTTAGTAATATCTCCTGGCCTCCGTGTCTGCATCTGTGAACTGAGTACAATGCCACCTGCTTCCTGAGGGTGAGTGAGAGCCCAGGGAGGGGCATCCTCTGTGTCTGTCTGATGGTAGGTGTTCTTTGGCGTCTCTGTTCTCATCTCCCCTGAATTGTACTGAAGGCAGGAAAATTGCTGTGTTCTCAGCATCCAGAACCCCGCCTATGGCATAGCTGGCACTTCATAAAAATCGTTGGAGTGAGTAGCAGTGCAAACACAGGGGTTAGCCCGGTGTCCTCACAGCACGATCCCGAGGTACACCGGCTTTCAAGTCTGTGAACAGGAGGAGGAAACTGTGTTGAGATCTGAGAAGCTTTGGAAGGTGACACAGTAGAACAGACACGAGCAAGAGTTCCGATTCCAGAATGTTGTGGTTTTAAACCCCATGAATCCTACTGTATAATCACAGACAGGCTATGTGACCCCTCCGTGCCCCTGTCACTGTAGAAGAAGCTGGCGGTAATCACCGTACCCACTTCAGAGACGGGCACGCCTATGATCTTGGACCCGTGCTCTGCTCATTGTGGGAGCCTGCTGTGATTAGCTGGCCCTTGTGGGAAGGGTGGGGGAGCGTGGGGGGAGGGGAGGGATGTGGTGAGGCCAGATCATCAGATCCCAGGTGTTTTAACTGAGTGGAAGGTCGGTGCCTGCCAACTGGAGTTATAAGATGGGAGACCAAGGGCCTGGGCTGTTTCAGGCCTGTGTGTCCCATCCTGGGCTGAGGCTCGCTGTGGCCCACTCACTGCAAGGAGGGGAGGGGGAGGGCAGGAATGGTGGGGGAAGAGGAGGTTGGGGAGGGGAAGTCGGGGGAGGGGAAGATGGGAAGGAGACTGGGAGATGAAGGTGGAGGAGGTGGTGGTGGGAGGGGGGGAGAAGGTGCGGGAGGGGAAGGTGGATGGGGGATGCTTCCCTGTGGCCGTGGCCTCTCTAAGGCATGGTGTCTCACACCCTGGGCGCAGAGAGGTGACTCTCACTCCTAAGAAGTGCATATCGAAGGGCCCTGGTCACCTACACCCCACCCCGTGCAGGACAACATCTGAGCCCCGATCACCGACCCAGTGCACATGCCAGTGGTTAATGACATGTTCCGTGTGTGCCTGTCCTGACAGCTCGCAGCCAGCGCTGGTGTGTGAAGGCGCATGGCTCTGCCCCAGCAGCTCGCACAGGCCCTGGCACGGCGGATGGACGCCGCGATGTCTGCAGAGTGCATGAAGCACATCAGTTTCACAGGCAAACAAGAGAAGTCGAAGCATGCGACGTGTTTGGCTGAATCATACTCCCTGTCCCGAGAACGCACATCCCCTCCTCTCTCTCTGTCTCTAATCCGATCCTCACCACCTGCATTTTAGGAACAAAAACATGGAGATGTGACTCTATGCACCTGGGTCTCCCTTGCAGGCTCAGATATGCAGAGAACAGACGCACTTTGGGCCAGGACCCCCCCCCCCGCCCCCCGTGGAAGAGCCACACTGGTGACCGGTAGGTGCGTGGAGCGTCCTTGTGCCCGGGGGTCTGGAGCCACGTGAAGGGGCAACCATAGCCCACGAGCTTCCAGAGGCTGTCATGTGGCTCGCAGCCCGCCTGACTCAGTGCGCCTGCTCTGCAGACAGGGGTGCATTCCAGAGGGACGTGTTTGCATCCCAGCCATGTGTCCAGGGTGCATGCACACACTCACGCTCACCTTAGCCATGCTCACACTGCCTCCCACCCTCAAACTCAAACACACATGTTCAATCACACACAAACTCACACCTCGCATGTACTCACAGTCATACACATATACACAAATCTACACTCACATATGTCTCTCCCATTCATACACATGCACACACGCACATACTCACACCCCCCTTACCTACATGCCCACAGTCCTGCCCAGACTCGCAAATGCACACACACACACACACACACACACACACACACACACAGCCCTCCTGGCCAAAGTGATGAAGAGGAGAACAGTCTCCTTAACTCTTCAGGAGGCAGTGGTCTGGCCTCTGGCGTCCAACTTGTGTCGGGGCCCTGATTCCACTTGGGGTCTCAGCACCTCTGGCCTTGATGCTAGTGCCGCTGGTCCAGCACACCCACTGGATCCTCGGGGCCCTGGGGACCCCTGGCTGGCCTGACTCACCCTGCCATCTATAAATAGAACTGCAAAGAGCATCTGCCTGTCAGGTGATGGTGAGGAGGCCCTGAGCAGTGCGTGCCAGCTGGTCCGATGTAACGAGGGTTTGGTGCTCATAATCTCCTGTGTGACCTTAGAATCTTGTCCTCCTCAGAATCCCAGCTTCTACCCTCCTTGTGACCCTTTCCCAGTCCCCACACTCAGAAATTCTTCTGGAAGGCGCTAGAAAACCTGCTTCTCCACACCTCTCCCATGTCCCCAGCCCTGATTGGTGTGGAGCCTTGCCCACGGCCACCTCAGGCCTTCAAGCAGGGGCGCTGCATGACCAGGGTGTTCCTGGCAATTGTCCTGCTGGGGAGTCATCTCAGAAATGAGGGTGGAGACACGTGTACCCCCAATTCTGGCCCTTGTCCCCTGAAGCAGCATCTGTGTGAAACACACTTTCCTCCAGGCACTGTGCCAGTCACTTCACCATTTTAATGGTTCCAACGAGCCTAAGAAGGAATTGTTTCCATTTCACAGATGTGTCATTGAAGTAGCAGTGACTTTCTCACAGTGAGGCCCATTTTGAGTTGAATTCCACTGAGAAGAGTTTCCTTGCTGACTGCCCAGCCCCACCAGCCCCCACCTGCTGCATCTACTGTGCACGCATCTGGATAGCCAGGGTCGGAGGAGACCCAGTTTCTGGAAATGAGAAAAGATAGAATCTTCCACAAGTGCCCTGTCTGGAAAGGGGGGTGGATTCAGGTGTGTGCAGAAGGGTCTTTTCATACCTGTCCTGGGGGGGCGGGGGGCGGTGCAGGGAGACCAGACTTTCACACTGAATTTCTTCCAACCCTTCCACCTGAGACGTGGCTCTGCATTTTGTGGTCCCAGTGAATGTCATCATTCAGCAGGCTCCTGCGAAGAAAGCAAATTGACTTCAAGGAAATTGTTCTTTGCTTATGAATCAGACATTGCTTTGACTTTCTCTGAGGAAAC
The DNA here is from genome assembly GCF_003254725.2 of Canis lupus dingo. Classification (NCBI taxonomy): domain Eukaryota; kingdom Metazoa; phylum Chordata; class Mammalia; order Carnivora; family Canidae; genus Canis; species Canis lupus. The sequence goes on from NC_064245.1 coordinate 57,774,569, forward strand.
AGACTTTTGATGCCATAAAAATTGTATAAAAGTTGCAGCAGTTCACCTCGTGAAGCTGGGCTTGCCTCTGAGAAGTTTGAGTGGCTCCCAAGACAGATAGGTCTTCAGATGTAGATGAAATCAGAGGCAAAAAGCCTTGTAGGGGGAGCCCCGACCCAGCAGAGAGGAGCCCATGGCCAAGTCCCACCTGTTGTTTGCCTTTGTAAAACGAGGGTGGCAGTGGCCTCTTTTCGTCACTCCTGAAGACACAGGAAAATACTCTGAAGCCGCCTTAAAACATGTTTTTTGAATAGTAATGCCTTCATATCATTCATCCTTCAGAAAGGATCAAAGGACACGTGGTGAAAACCGCCTCATCCAATTTCCCAGCCCCAAACCCAGCCCTCAGCAAAGGGGGCCACTGTCAGCAGCTGCCCCCCACAAACAGGCTTCACACATGTGGATGGCAATAGGACAGTATGTTCTCTTCTTACTTCTTGTGTCTACACTGCACACAATTTCCACACTTCGCTTCTCCACTAAAAACACAGCTGTTAAAAACTCCAAGTGATGCACAACCATGAGGAGTTACTATTATAGTTTTAAAATATTACTTTAATAATGTAAAAGGGTTAAGTATGAAGATGAAACTCGTTTTTCTGAGCATTTGGAGAGGGAAGCAGAGTACATTACAGTGCAGCTGCCTTAAGGAACCGTGGGTCACCGAAACCCTGAGGCTGGTCCGTGTTCCTATGTTCCTGTGTTTCTCTACGATTCATTCAAACCCTCTCTGGGCCATAATCAACTAACTGCAGGCACACTTCACACGGGAAGGAAGCTTTCCTGGCCACGGAGACGCAGAGAAGGCTGCCCTGTGCTGGCTGCGCCTCCCGCAGGGGGAGGGGATCCCTGCGTTCCCTCCTCCACAGTCTCCCCCACAACTATCCATTGTAGGCTTGTCTGTCTACACACGGTTGTGTTTCTTCATTTGTTTCCCATGTTTCTCGTTGTGTCTCTCCAAGCTGGTGGACACCTGGGACAACCGTCCCTCCTGGTCCCTCCTTATTGATTCTGTGGCAGATTGACTCCAAGGAGGGCAGAGGCACCAAGACAAAGCTGGGTTCCCATCTGGGACCCAGGAAGAGAGTCCCCAGTTTTCGCAGGGCCTCCTGCAGGGTGGGAGGCAAGGTGGGTCCTCCGAAGCGGCCAGAGCCCCTCTCCTCTCCTGGGTGTTCAGCTCTGAGCTCTCCAGGCAGAGCATGGAGTGTGCCCTGGTGTCCTGTGAGGCGGGCCAGCTCCCAGGGCAGGCCCAGGAGGCAGGCCAGGCTCTGTGCCTCTCTCAGGGTCACAGATGAACACAGTCCCCCTGCATGGTGCTGTGCTGCCCTGGGGCCCCTCCGGGGCTGCTGGCCGACAGCGTCAGGGGAGCTGCTCCCTGCAATTGCCTTCAGCTGAAGAAAGTCCCCCACACGTCGCTGACCCCCAGAGGCCAGCTACCCCTGGACACTGTTCCCAGCAGAGGCAGAAAGGCCCACGCCCTTGCCTCCAGGGGGAACAGCAACTCTGGGGGCCCCCAGAGGGACGCTTCTTCCCCCTGCAGGCTGCTGACCAGCACACTCTCCCCGGGGACCCGTGAGAACGAATCTCTGCCCATCACCTGTCTCCCGCAGAACCTGACCCGAGCCACTTTTTCTTTTCTTTCTTTTCTTTTCTTTTCTTTTCTTTTCTTTTCTTTTCTTTTCTTTTCTTTTCTTTTCTTTTCTTTTCTTTTCTTTTCTTTCTTTTCTTTTCTTTCTTTTCTTTTCTCTTTTCTTTTTTTTTCTTTCCTTTCCTTTCCTTTCCTTTCCTTTCCTTTCCTTTCCTTCTTTCCTTTTCTTTTCTTTTTATAAATTTATTTTTTTATTGGTGTTCAATTTGCCAAGCCACCTTTTCAATAGCAAAATCTCATCTTTGCGAATGTGGGGAGACCGGAACAACAGTGCAAACATGAATGTAGATGGTGCTGTGCTGTGTTTATGTAAAGGCTTATTACCATCATTATATGTATTGTTTCTAAAGATCTTATTTTATGCTGTTCTTCATTACAACTGAGAATTTCCAGCTAATTTATAGGAGTTTATCTGCAGGCATTTGTAAGTTCACTGAGCATTCCAAACCCACATTAATAACATCTTTTCTATAGTAGGAAACATTTCCTTTACACAGCATTGTATTCTTTTTTACCTTTAATACAAATATCAAGAAATACTCCATTTTTTCCCACAAATATCCCCTGAGGGCCTCTGGGCTCAGCCCTGGTCCGGGTGCTGAAGATGCAGCACTTACAGGGATTTCAGTGAAATAATTAAATCCACCCAACGAATGAAGACAAGCTCCTTCATGCCTTCTGACGTGAACCACAGGGAGGGATTTTGGCGAGGAGGTTGGGAGGACCACTCTGGGTTGGTGACATGATGATAAGGAGAATATTCCTGTCAAGCAAGCAGCAGGTGCCAGGGGCCTGAGTGGAAATGGGTGTGGTGTGCTTGGGACAGCAAGGTGGCTGGGGCTCAGCGGGAGGTGAGTGTGGCAGGGGGAGCACGGGGGGGTGGGGGGGTGGGCGGGGATAGAGCGGGGAGCCACAGACCCAGCAGGTTCTAGACCATGTGCCGTGGGAGCTGGAGAACATGACATAATCAGATTTCATCTGGTTCGGTGGATGCCTTCGCTTGCTTATGGAGAATGAACTCGAGGATGAGATGCCAGAGAGAAGGGTATGGAGTTAGTAAGGTGGGAGGTGGTGGACACACAGGAGGGGCCTAATGTGGATCAGCAGGGGGCGGGGGATGCCGGGTAAATGCAGACAGCCAGGGAAGGGGAGGGGGAGGGCCCCGCCTACTCTTAGCCGGAGAGCTGGTAATGCAGCTAGCTGAGGACAGCACGACCAAGCTTGCCATGTGTGGCTGCGTGAATGTGTGGTACTGTCACTCATGCCACGGCGGTGTCAGCCGGTCATCGGGACCTGTGGCCGGGATGTCGGAGAAGGGACGGGCTGTGAGGATCCAAGCAGGGGCCCTCGGCCCACAGATGGTATCTGAGCCGACATCCTGCAGGTGCTGATCCCAGGAAACCACAGATAGAAGGAGGAGGGCCTTGGAAGGGAGGCAGAGGTGGAGGCCAGCGAGGAGGAGAGAGGCCAGCAGAGGAGGGGGTCTGAAGGAGGATGGGCCACCCGTGTCGCATGCTGCTGCGGGGTTGGTGACACGGACACAGAGTAAGGGCCACAGGTTTAGCGGAACCACAGTCCCCAAGACCTCAGGGGGACGGTCTTGGAGTAGTTATGTAAGGAGAGATGGGCCGAAGCTGCTCCCTCACAGCCCAGAACGTTCCTCCAAGCAGAATCCCGGGGTGACCTTCTTGCTGACCTCACATTTGTGGATGCCCCGGGTATAATAAGCCTGGAAACAATTTCACCTTCTTCATGTTCTGCCCGATGTCCTGCGTGTTTACTGGGGAAGAGCAGGTCTGGCGCGGGTTCCTCTGTCGTGGCTGCAGGCACGTTTACGTCTCGTTTATAACATGCACTCGTATTTAGCAAAGTTGGTCCAAGCGTGATGCCAGGCTTAGAAAAACCCTTTACGTTTACATATATTTCCTGCCAGCACCTTCACGGTTTCATGGTTTTTAACATTGAGCCCTTCAGCCCACGTAGACTTATTTTGGTGAAAGATGTAAAGCATGAGTAAACGTTTCGAAAATGATAAGCCGGCTTACTAAATAACGCACCCCTTCCTTAGAGGCACAAGTTGCCTCCCCTGTATATCTAGATCTTCATACAACTGCACCTGTATCTTGATTCTTTCTTTAGTTCAACTACATTGTCCGTTGCTGAAACCACACATGAAAATTACCCTGAGCTCCAAATACTGACTTCTAGACCAATTGCTAAAACACACGCTGTAGAAAGACTCTTCCAGAACAGCAGTAACATGGGGCCTGGGGACAATGAGCATTGGCTTACCTCTCCATTTTGCTGCTCACTCCCTGCTCAACCCTGAGCGAGCACAGCCTGTGAGCCTCAGTTTCCTTGATGGTAAGATGGGGGCAGTGGCCTCCCCTGATTTCTGATCCTCCCCTAAACTCTGCATTCCACCAGGAAGGGGCAGTAGGCCCTGAAATAGCCTTACCTGTTCATGTCTCTGCATGCCAGCCACGCTGTTTCCTCAGCTCTGAATAGTGTTCTCATGTCCTCTTTCCATTGGACATCCATCTTCACGCACAGAGGAGACCCCAGGGGCACCTCCTCCCGAAACTTCCCCATACCCAGGTTACCAGCCATCCTCTCATATGCTCTCCTGGCAGCCTATACGCACAATTCCTGGGGACGTATGTATTTACATGTTCGGCCCAGCGGCTGACTCAAATCCCCTGGGAATGGACGCTGGGTTTGCTACTATTCTTTGATCACCAGAATTAACACCCAGCAGGTGCTTAGTAGGTGTTGGTCAAATGCATGGGTGGATGAATGGATGCTGACGTAGGGCTGAGAGTCCAGCCGGTCACCCATTGTCCTCTGCCCTTAGAAAGCACACCCCAGGAAAGACTTCACCTTAGTGGCCAATTCCTTACATTCTCTCTTGCCTCCTAATGACAGCATCCTGATGTCAGAACCCCCTCTCTCTATGGGACTGCTGTCGCCAACGCTAGATCCCTAAAAACCTCTCCACAGCTTCTCAAAAAGCTGTCTCCTTCTTTCTCAGTGGATCTATGTTCCTGGCTTTCTCTCTGGGTTCTGAGCTCCCATGGCAGGTTTTTGTAACCTCAGGACATGACATTAGACCACAAGGCTGGTCCCCCACTGGTCTGCCAACCTACAGAATAACCATGGGCTTCCTGCCTCTCCAGGGCCGACCAGGGGGGCCAAAACGTTTGCCTGTGCTAGCCCCCTGAGCTGGAGGAAGGCAATTAAGTTTGTTGAATAATTATTATGAGCCTGGAGCTTTGTATGTGGATTTGGATTTAATTCTCTCAAAACCTCTTAAGACCAGGGTGACTATTTCCATTCCCAGAAACCCCAAGGACCTGAAAGTTGTTCCAACTGAAATGGAACTTGTGGGATTTAGTCACAGCCCAAAGACCCATCCTCCTTCCACATCTTCCCTTGATGCCTCTGGTCTTGCCTTCCTGGGTGAATGCTGTCACGTGGTCATCACTGCCCTGTGGTGGGCTGCATCCAGCCCCCGGAATTAGACTTCTGGTGGAAATCCATTTGAGTGGCTCTATCTGGGCACCAGTCATGCAGGTCTCCCCCAGTTCAAAGTCCATCCCAACACTCCTTGGAGTTTGGAGTCAGAATCCCTGGGCCCACCCAGATTTGAGTTTGAGTCCCGCCTGTGTTGCATACGAGCTAGACGATTCTCAGTGTCTCCGGCCAGGCTAATAATCCCTCCTCATCCCTCTCGGGGCCAGCCAATTCCTAGAGAGAGCACAAGACTCAGGCTCCGGAGTGTACTTTTTAAATGCAAACCAACCATTCCAGAGCCCACACTCCAGCATCATGTTTTAGGAGACGTTCACACTCCCAGCTATTCCGCACCTGCCCGCAGCCAGGGACTGTGTTCTAATGCAGATGTCCTGAGGTTAAGAATCCAGGAGGAGAGCTCAGGGACCATAGAGAAATTAGGCAATCAGTGCTAAACCTCCTTACCCACCCAGCCTCTCCTGCTGCTTCCCCTGGAAGCCACCATAAAGGCTCCTGCCCACACAGTTCCATCCACCTCCTGCCAGAGCCAGGTTCCCCTGTGTCCCCCTCTGTGGTGCTCTTGGGAGTGGTCTTTCCAGGGGCAATCTTCCCCTTATCTGTTGGCCTTGCTGGAACTGATTTTTTTTTCCTGCAAATACACTATTTTGATCCATGCTTTAAATCCAAGATTCAAGATACCAGCTGTATAATCCTTGGTACATTTCGCTGAGGCTCCTCTTGATCATATGGGGACAGGAACAATTTCTACCTCTTCAGGTCATTGTGGGGAACAAGCAGTAGGTTCCTGGCACATGCTAAGTGCCGAAGGAGAGTGATTACCTATGTGATCATCGCAGATGTACCTCAGCGCTCACCAAGTACTCACCATGGCGCAGCGCAAAAGTCAGGGCTTGACAGGGCACAGAGTGGGGCAACGACAAGCAATTAAGAGCCTTCTCCACCTACTTCCCTGATCATCCAAACACAAACTGGGCTCTGAAGAACTATGGGCTTGCTCAGGGGAGGCCATGAGTGAAACTTTGTTAACCTTAGTAACTGAAAAAGCAGTTGTGCTGGATGGACAGCGGTACCAGAGCAGCACAGCCACAGAACACACTGCCACGAAGATGGCTGGAAAACAAGGGGCCAGGAGATGGCAGTGGACCTTGCTATCAAAGTAGAGCTCCAGTGACAAATAGCAGTGAGCCATGGTTGCTAGGGAGTGATGTCAATGCAAGGCAAAGGATCAAAAGCCAGGAGTCAAGGGATGGTTATGGGTCAGTGTTACACCAGCGATATTAGGTGCCTGCCATACGCCAGTCTTGATTCTGTAAAGGCTGGGTCTTCCAAATAAAGCAGTGATAGAAGTATGGATGTGCTGGGGAACAGGTCTTGACCTCATAGAGAAGGTGTATGAGGTCAGTGGTTCTCAAACTTAAGCATGCATTAGAACCACCTGGAAGACCAGTTAAATCACACATTACTGGACCTGCAACCTTCACTTACCTCCAACATTTTCTGATTCAGTAGATCTGGGGTGGGGCGTATCTAACATGCTCCTACACTAACTAGCACTCCACCCGGAAGACCAGTTAAATCACACATTACTGGACCTGATGGCCTTGCCCCTGCCCAGCCCAGCCACCTCTCCTGTCCTGTTGCAACTCCTTCTGGGTCAGTCCCCCATGCTTCCACCCCTTCTTCCCTTCAGCCCATTCTTTGCATCATAGCCAGAGTGATCTTAAAAGTATGAATTGGATTATGGATTATGTCATCTCCCTGCTTTGTGACATAATCCAATGGCTTTGTGATATATTTTGAAACATTTGCAAATGTTGGAGAGGATATGGAGAAAGGGGAACTCTCTTGCACTGTTGGTGGGAATGCAAGCTGGTGCAGCCACTCTGGAAAACTGTGTGGAGGGTCCTCAAAGAGTTAAAAATAGAGCTGCCCTACGACCCAGCAATTGCACTCCTGGGTATTTATCCCAAAGATACAGATGCAGTGAAACGCCGGGACACCTGCACCCCAGTGTTCATAGAAGCAATGTCCACAATAGCCAGACAGTGGAATGAGCCATGATGTCCTTTGACAGATGAATGAATAAAGAAGATGTGGTATATGTATTTACAATGGATTATTACTCAGCCATCAGAAAGGATGAATCCACCTTTTTCTTCGACATGGATGGAACTGGGGGGTATTATGTTGAGTGAAGAAAGTCAATTGGAGAAGGACAATCATCATATGATTTCACTCATACGGGGAATATAATAAATAGTGAAAGGGATTATAAGGAAAAAGAGGGGAACTGAGTGGGAAAAATTAGAGAAGGAGACAAACCATGAGAGACTCTTAACTCTGGGAAACAAACAAATGGTTGTGGAAGGAGAGGTGGGCAGGAGGACGGAGTGACTGGGTGACAGGCACTGAGGGGAGCACTTGATGGGATGAGCACTGAGTATTATACTATATGTTGGCAAATCGAACTTCAATAAAAACAAATGTATGGTCTCATTCCTTTGGGGAATATAAAAAAAATAGTGAAAGGGAATAAAGGAGAGAGGAGAAAAAATGAGTGGGAAATATCAGAAAGGGAACAGAACATGAGAGACTCCTAACTCTGGGAAACAAACAAGGGGTGGTGGAAAGGGAGGTGGGCGGGGGGTGGGGGTGACTGGGTGACAGGCACTGAGGGGGGCACTTGATGGGATGAGCACTGGGTGTTATGCTATATTTTGGCAAATTGAACTCCAATTTAAAAATATATATATGTAAAAAAATAAATAAAAATAAAAAAAACAAATGAAAAAAAAATAAAAAAATCTTGAAGAGAAAAAAATTTGCAAAAATATTGATGATATTTTGTTAGGGATTGCATTGAATGTGTAGATTGCTTTGAGTAGCATAGATATTTTAACAATTTTATTCTTCTAATCCATGAGCATGGAATATTTTTCCACTTCTTTGTGTCTTCCTCAGTTTCTTTCATGAGTGTTCTATTGTTTTCAGAGTACTGATCCTTTACCTCTGGGGGTTCCTCAAAAAGTTAAAAATAGAGCTACCCTATGACCCAGCGATTGCACCACTAGGGATTTACCTCAAAGATACTGATGTAGTGAAACACCAGGACACCTGCACCCTAATGTTCATATCACCAATGTCCACAATAGCCATACCGTGGGAGGAGCCACAATGTCCATCAACAGATGACTGGATAAAGAAGATGTGGTGTTTATATATGATGGAATATTACTCAGCCATCAGAAAGGATGAAATCTTGCCATTTGCAGTGGTGTGGATGGAACTAGAGAGTATTTTTCTAAGAGAAATAAGTCAGAGAAAGACAAATACCGTATGATTTCACTCATACGTGAGAATTTAAGAAATAAAACAGATGAACATAGCTGAAGGGAGGAAAAATAAGATGAAAACAGAGAGACAAACCATAAGAGACTCTTAAGTCTGGGAAACAAACTGAGGTTTGCTTGAGGGGAGGAATATGGGGGGATAGAGTAACTGGGTGATAGGTATGAAGAAAGCACGTGATGTGATGAGCACTGAGTGTGATATGCAAGTGATGAATCACTAAATTCTACCTCTGAAACTAATGCAACACTATATGTTAAGTAACTTGAATTTAATTAAATAATTAAAAAAAATTAACCTCTTTATGGTCCCTGAAGGCCCTGCCTAATCCAGCTCCTGCCCACTTCATCAATCTCCCTCCTACTGTGCTCACGAGATTCAAGCCACATGCCTTCTCAGTCTTTATTACCACCTCAGGACCTTTGCACAGCCAACTCCTTCTGCCAGATATGCTCACCTTGAGATGCCCACATACCACATTCTCAGGGGGCTTTCCCTGGTTACCCCAACTCAGGCAGTGCCTCTGCTTCCCTCTGAGGTAAAAATCATCTTTCCTTACACCTCTGGCTGTTTGAAATTATTTATTTGCTTACCTGATTGCTATATGTACATTCATTAGAATGGAAATCCCGGGACATCAGATCTCAGATACCATGCATTCATTTTATCGCTCATCATTCAACAAATATTTATTAAGCATCTACTATGGTTTTTGTTGTTGTTGTTGTTGTTGTTTTTAGCATCTACTATGTTTAAGACATTGCTCCTTCTGGGGAATTTAGCCCCTAGCCATGGCCTTGCACATTCAAGTTGCTTAATAAATAAATATCAGCCAAATAAATAAATGAGTAGAGCAAAGGGCAGGAAAAAGGTTGGATCAGAAAGAAATAGGACATCCATACATCATTTATGTTAAGACCGAGCTTTAATAATAAAGTTAATTAGTAATAAAATGCTAACTTAGGCTGGCAGAGACATCCCCATCAAACAAACATCTCTCGTTCCCAGAGAGAACGAGCCAGGCAAGCCTTCCTCATTGGGATTTCTGAAATCACACAAAAATCCTTACAATGTGGGATATGCCTGTGAGCAGCCAGCATGAAAATAGCACTTATGTATCTTCTCTTCACAGGTGACTACTTGGTTACTTATGAGGCAAAATTTATTAGGTGCTTTTCCTGACAAAGGAAAGGAAACTATATTTGCAATTAACCATACACACACTGCTGATTTCCAACAATAATTTTATGTCCAGGATTTAATGAATCTTTCAGGACTCTTCAAAAACCACTGTGAGCTGAAGTCAGATTTGAGACAGCAGAGAAACGGCATGCTGCACAGGTTGGGCTCCAGCCAGAAATGTCATTGCTCTGTTCCTGTTTTCTAATACTGGTGTATTTTTCACATAACATAGTATCACATCTGTCTAAAGCCAGGTACGCCTCCTCCCCTCCATTCTATAAAGAGGACTGGTCCACAGATAATCCACATCCAGTTATGGCCAAATCCCAGTGATTCCGGCTTACCACGGACAAAGCCTGAAAACTGGAGCATGAGGAGAAGGTGTGCTTTTTTAAAAAGGTACCTTCAATGGCATAAAGTAAGTTAACCAAGTATTGACTTTTGCTGGTACTTGGGGGTGGGGAGGAATCTAAATTAATGACAGATTAAAATGTCTTACGATTGCACATTGCACATTGATTTGTCCTCATGGGGAGGATAAACATTTTCCCTACAAGATTACTTACACATTGTTTCCTTAATTTACTTGTTCAGAGCACTCTGGCAAAATGCAATCCAGGCTCGGTTGATCTGTATGCAAACCTTGTATTTAGGTCTGAATCTGTATTTTATTGTAAAACTGAGAAGCATTCTTAAACTCTAACATTGTCCAAGCTCACATCAGACTTCTTTCTGTGTTTAAGTGTCAAGATATTAATTGCTTTTTGCAGTGTGCTCTGACTTGCATCCAATCAGTTTTCTTTAATGACTCAGGCAGGGAACTCAGTGACATTTGTGAGTGGCAGAATGAGATAAAAGAAGCTGGATGAATTCTTTCTCTCTCTCTCCAGCATCCTCCATGATACGATTTCACAAGCAAGAGATGTGCTACGGCCTCTGCCCAAGTCAGCGATGATTCATTTACTGCACACTGAGGGATGTCTTCATATCTCTGGGATGAAAAAATTTACATTGACGCTGTGCTCACATAAGCACAGATGAATAGACAAACGGAGCAGGATAGGAAGTCCAGAAAACCATATATACATTCAACATACAACACAATACATGTCAAAGGGGGAAAGATGATCTTTCTAATAAATAGTGCTGATCAATGGATATCCACATGGGAAAATACATTCCATAACCCCCCACTTCACGCCAGGAGTAAATGCCAATTCCAGAAGATGTACAGATCTAACCATGAAAAGTAAAACAATAAAGCTTCGAGAAGAAACCAGAGCATCTCCATGACCTCAGAGTCTGTAGAAAGGTCTTAAACGGGACTCACATTGCCAATCTAAATGAGAGAGACGGTACATTTCTCTATCAAAATAAATGATCTCTATTGATCAAGGGCAGCCCGGGTGGCTCAGCGGTTTAGCGCCACCTTCAGCCCAGGATGTGATCCTGGAGACAGGGGATCGAGTCCCACGTCAGGCTCCCTGCATGGAGCCTGCTTCTCCCTCTGCCTGTGTCTCTGCCTCTCTGTCTCTCTCTCTCTGTCTCTGTGTGTCTCTCATGAATAAATAAATAAAATCATTTAAAAACAAAGACTATCTATTGATCAAAAAGATACCATTGAAAAAATAAAAATGCAGCTCACAGAATGGAAAATAGTATCTGTAATGTATATCTGGCAAATAATTCATTTTCAAAATGTATACAGAATTTCAACAGTTCACTAAGAAAAAGAAAACCAGCCTAATAGAAAACTGGGAAAAATTTGAACAGGCACTTCACAAACTAGGACAAAGGGCCAACGAACACACAAAGGTAGCAAGTCTCATTCATCCTCAGGAAAATGTAAATTAAATTTGCAATGGGGTACCACTACATACCTGCACAATGGCTACAATGAGAGAGGGTGCCTTGTGAGTAGGATGTACAGCAACTGGACCTTGAGTGCATGTTACCAAGGGAGTGTCAGTTGGTGGAACCATGTGAGACAACTTTTTGGGCATATCTGCTATAGCAGAGCTTGATTATACCTCATGGTTCAGCCGTTTTTATTATGGTTTTACTCTGAAAACCATAGAGCAGTACTTTATTCCGTTTTAACTGCAGAAATGCACACGTGCATTCACCAAAAACACAGACAAGAGTGTTCATAGCTGCAAACCAGAAGCTACCCAAATGTCCTTCAACGGTAGAAGAGATAAATAAATTGTACCATGTTCTCCCTCAGTTAATGCAACAAAGTGGGAAGACCACACTGCAACACAATGTTTTCACAGTATTATTTTGGGTGAAAGAAGACAGACACAAAAGAGCACAAAGTGTGTATTCATTTGTTATTTAAACTCACCGATAAATGAAATCATATGTTATTTGCCTTTCTCTGACTTATTTCATGTAGCACACACAGAGAAAACAGAACAGACCCGTAAATACAAAGAACAAACTGGTGGTTGCCAGAGGGACGGGCAGGGGATGGACAGGTGGGTACAGGGGAGGGGAAGGTCCAGGCTTCCAGTTTATGAGATGGGGAAGGTCACGGGATACAGTCACTGATACTGCGGTGTGGTGACAGATGGTAGCTAAACTTGTGGTGAGCTCAGCATCCCATGTGGACTTGTCCATGTTGTACACCTGAAACTAATGTAACACTGAGTCAAGTATATTTTTTTAAGAGTACAAACTGCATGAACGCATTTATATAAAGTTTAAAAACCAGCAAACGAATGTGTGCCCTCAGAAGTTAGGATGGCCATTTTTCTTTGCCAGGTTTTAATGGGAAGGGGACATGAGGGAGGCTTCTAGGGTATCCGAATGTCCTGCTTTTTCATTTTGGTGCTTGTAATGAGCAAATGTGATGGTTATGGAGGGTTTACAATTGTGAAAAATCACCAAGTTGGACACTTACAATGTGTGCATAACACCGAACACTTATAATTTACACATAGAATAAAATCTCACTGAAAGATAGCTTATAATTTTTCAGTTTATTTTTGATTATATTTGGAGAGGCAGATTTTACATGATAGCTTCAAACCAACCATCGTACATTAACCAAATTATACACAAGCCATTTGAAAAAAGATCTAAAAATGTGCTTAGTTATTGGTATTATATAACATTGATCAAGCACCAAGAGTGTGCTGACAACTATATAGAACAAACATAGAAAAGACAATCCCTGCCTTCAAAAATACCCATTCCTTGAGTCTCACACATAAAACTTCACCTTACATTTCACACCCTTTTATTCATAAGGCATAAATAAGGAAGATTGTTGCATTTCTCATTGTTAATCAATAAATATCTAATACCCTTTCCCCCAGTTATACCAACAATTACTAATATCTTTGCCTTTAAATACAAATTTCCATAGTACAATATACAGTATATATTGATTTGGTATTCACACAATTGACCACAATATTCTTGCAGGTTGGTTATAATATGAAGCATGTTGAATTTCAACATTCACAAATTTTTATACCACTTAACAGAATCATTTACTGTTGGCAGAGCTTATTTTTTGTTAAAAAAAAATGAGGTGCCATTACTCTTATATTGATAAATTAATTGTAAACAAAAACAGCACTGCCTTGATTCCAATAAGGGTATCAGAACTCATGGCACACAGAGCAGTTGGGTGTTAGCACATCTACTGGAGTAGCCTTGCAGATAACAATCATATAGCCGCATGCCCTAAAATATTAACAATTTATGATCAGCTAGTAATGGGTGATTATAAATATGATTTGCTTTACTGTATTTGCAGTTTAAAGAAGGGGATAGTGATGTAAACCATCTGAAAACTGAGCTGGGAACTTTTTTGCTTTTCTGCAAGGCTGTGTTCAAAGCAAATCAGACTAGAAAAGACGAATTAAATGATTCTGAATTTAACGACTGACTGAGGATATCAGATTTCAGGATACTCCTTTAGGCAACGACATCTGATTGTTCATCTTTTAAAAGCAAGAGAAATGAAGTGAGTTTTGATAGGGTAGTGATTTTAGGCCCTGGCATAAAAAATTGTACTTTATGTGAAAATGCCAGAGAGTGTGGTAGAAAGAGGTGCCCAGCAGAGAAGACCTGCCAGTCCATGCGGTCCCCACTGGGAGCTCATAGCAGCAGGAGGTGAGAGGCAATTTTAGAGGGATGAGTAGAGGTCTCCTTCCCAGCCAGACTCTGGTCTTGCCCCATTCTGCAAATACAGGGATGGAAGAGTCTGGGGTTCAGGGAAAGAAGGTTGTCATAAGCTTGAGGTCAAAGGAGAGAAAAGACCCAACTATGAATTTTATCTTCTTTAGATCCCAAGACCCCGAGCAACCATCAGCTTCAAGCCACAGCAAAGATCCATAATTGGCACCACACTCCAACCTATAAAGCTGAGGATAACCCATTTCCATAGGAAAACACTTGCCTTTGGGGCCATCTGGTTTCCCAGGGACATCACCAGGTCTGGGTGTTTCTCCACTATGTGGCAATGATGTCAAGTTCAAGTTTAAAGCTATACTGGACTAAATTTCTCTGCTACCTCCTCAGATATGAAAAGGGTAGAAGAAAATTCTATAGAGTCTTGTCTCTTCTGCACATGGAGTGGGAATGGTCACACGCCCCCCCCACCTCGGTAGCTAGACACATGACTCAAGCAGGGCCCATTAGGAACAGGTGCACCCAAGAGCAGTGGCAATAGTGGTTTGGTCCATCCCCCGTGGTCCTACCTGGCAAGGAGAGCAGTGGTTGGGATTTGACAAAGTTTTTCTTATCCTGGGTAAGTGTATCTCCACTTCTCTGAAAACCATAGAGCAAGAGGTTGGGAACTACCTAGCTCTGATGCTCTTGTGGTTTAATCTGTGGTAACAGGGACAACGTGTCACAGAGCCATACTGGTTGGCAGGAGGGCTGGGTTGGCAACTCCCAACTCTTGCAGGTGTGACTCTAGTATCCCCTTTGGGGTGAAAGAAACAACCTTATTTAGTGAACCCAACCCAGGATGGAGCACCAAAAGACTAAAATTCTGACGATAGACAGTAACATATATGTATATATATTTTTTCATTTTCGATTATAAATCCTCAGTTCTTCATACTAAGGCTTAAGTTTCAGTCACCTAATTGGAAGTCACACATAAACAGAATAGAAACAGGTATCACGAAGACCCCTAAAAATGAAGGCTCACTACAGATGAAAGCATCCATCCCTTATTTGTTGACTGCATGAAAGGTCCTGACTACTCCATGTGGGGATCTATAGGATTAGACAGAGCAAGCTAAGCATTATTGTAAGGTTTCTGGGATGGATGCTGGACTCCTATTGCTTTAAAATCTGAGACGCACCCCAAAGCTCTCTTTCAGGAATTTATTATACCGTTCAGGGCGATTATTCTCGCTACCAACATTTGTTTATATCCCACCTTGTTCTCAGAAGAATTAAGGTAGCTAGGATCTGTCAATCATTTTTCTTTGACCTGTAACAAGACATTAGAATCAAATGCTAAAAAGGATTCTTTCTGTCCAGTTATGTCGAAGCACCATTCGACAGGTGGAAACTGAGATCAATTTCTGATCGAGTTACAACAGCTTCCTGTACGCTGGAGAAACCTTGCTCTCAAGTTATTTAACAACAGGGAAGACAATAACCCAAACTCAGGTATATAGATAGACATATAGATAGATAAATGGTTAAATAGAGAATTAATTTTTTTGCACTGCTGACAAGTATTCAGAACTCTGGAGTTGGTGTTGTGGTTAAGAATACCTTGGTGCCTTTATTGTGTTACTGACAAGCATTCAAGATCCTGTGAGAGCCACTGGAAATGGCCAGTACTAGTGGCGCACAGAAACCATGGTTTACATTTAGAACGTCAAAGTTTAGCCACTGTCTCTACTCTTCAAGGCACAAGGACAAGTTCCAAACTCTTTACCTCGTCTGTGAGAAGCAGAGCAGCCAGTGCCACCAGGAGACAGAAGACTAAGGTGTGGAGCCACACCCCACAAGCAAGAATGGGAGACCCCTCGGTGGCCATGATTTTCAGATACCGACCTTACAGTGTTGGCAAGCAGCTCTTCCCCACACCTCAGCGTGGCGTCAGGAAGGTCTCCTGGCCTAAGTGCCTCAACCTAGTAAGCAGAGGGAGCACACTCCATGCCAGGCCTGATGGGCCAGTTCAGCTCCTTCCTACCCTGTGCACAAGGAGGAAGGTCCAGAATGTTCCATGAAGATCTGCAATGAAGATCATAATGATGACAGAAGGGCAAGAAGGAAAAGTTGGTAGCCCTTGATAAAGTCAACAGAGAAGTGACATCCTTCATGAGCATGATACCTGTTACTTCACCTGCAGTCGTCTGAAAACATGAAGGAAAACAGAACTCTTGCTATCTCCCTTAGCTTCCCCAAGCAGGCAGGTATTAAATATCTTCCCTATAACATATTCCCCATCATGAAACGTCATTAACAAGGAAAGGGTCCAATTCACTTTTTTTTTTTCTTTTTGCTTGGAATTCAATTTGTATCTACTAATAGATAGTTCAGTACATTCTGTTGCTAGGAAAAGATATTGCACTTCCCCAAATGTATCGAGCGTCATTAAGTCAAAACCAAGAGGAGGGTAGATTTTTCTGTGGAATGCATACTTTCTGAAGAGCATCTTCACACTGGCAGAAGCCTCCATGACTCCATCTCTACTCCAGCAAGCTGGTGCCACACCGCCCCGGGACCTCAGGCTCCAGAGGGAGGTGCCGGTAGTCATGGGCTGTGTGCCGCGAGGCGGCCCCGGGCTCATGATTTCATTGTGCAGATGGGCACCACAATCACCAGGATGACTGTGCACGTGGCAGCAGCAATCAGAGCGGCGATCTTGCAGACCTTGGCTCGTCTGAACTCGGCTTCCTTACGTTTAAGCAATGAGTCGTAGCCTGGAGTATAAATATCTTCCATCCAATATTCTAAGTTGTTAGGGTTTAAAGATTCTTGCGTCTAGAAGTGAAGAGAAGATGTTAGAGACGCGATGAACACCTGAAACCAGGTCCCGACGCCCCTGAGTGGTCCACAGCAGGCCATCAGGGCTGACTGCGACATCCCCCGCCGGCCCCACCTAAGACAGGCTGCCAAGGCCGTGGACTCCTACACCTCATGGACTGCACCTGCCTCGCCCCTGTTGCCCATGCGCTAAGGGTCTAGACATGGGGAAGCCACGGGTCTCCTCTCTGTGAGCAAGCAAATTAGGGCCGAGAGGAACGGGGCAGGACTGCAAGGGCTGGCCCCCAAGAGCAGGCTGGCCCCACTGCAGGAGGAGCTGACAATGGCCCTGACAAATGTTCTCCCCAGCAGTCCTTAAGAACAGAGCCTTTGTTTGAAAAAGGCTGTCCTCTCGCTCTGATTCCGGGCCCAGTTCCTCACCAAAGGTCTATTGAAAAATCAAAGGCACCTCCCAGATAAGCAGCTCAAAAAATATATATAAAATATTTCCATTTCAAACATTAGTCTGAGCAGGTCAGGCCACTGCTCAGAGTCAAGGTCCTACAGATCCACGCAGACTGCCCCCGTGCCCGGGGCTGCATCCCCAGAGGCAGGACCCACCTGACGTCACCCGTCTCCCTGAGACAGATGCGCTCTCTGCAGAAAAAATACCATCTTTAACCTGTACTGCCCGCAGATCCCGCTCCCCTGGGATGGTTACAATCTCCTCCCATGAGGAGAGGCAGCGTTCTCCTTTTATAGCCAGCATTTAATAATATAGTGTCACATAAGAGCAAACGATGAAATTCCAAGAAAGGTCACCTCAATCTTTGAAATTCAAACAAAATATCCATTTTGAAGATTTTTCTCGGCTTAATGCTCTAAACATGTACACATAAAAGTCTGTTTCACATACACAAGATCACAAAACTTGTGAATCCTTCAAAAACTTTTAAAAAACTGAGTTGTACTGTATTGTTGGGAGAATACTGGTGAATCTAACCCATGTCACTGACTGTCACCTGCCCTTCACAGATGCACCCTCTGTCCTTTCCTGCCTTGTTCCATGTCCCAGGAGCCTGGCCCCAGGGACCCACCCAAGTGGGCCCGGTCAGCAGACAATGAATTCTCAGTTCCTACCAGGCACCTGCTGCAGAACCGTGGGTCTCAGTGAGTTTCAGAAACAGCTCCCTTCCTTCTGCCTCGGATCCCAGGGTGACAATGTCCTGTCACTGGTACTGGTCCCTGGGCTCTCACCCTGCCCACCACACAATAACAGCCCCCTCCCTGATCGTTCCATGTCCAGTCTACCATATGCCTGTGAAGAGCCCACCAGCTGAGAATGGCCCCTACATTGTTAAATGGTTGCCAAAATCAAAGATTATTTCATGTTATGTTAACGTTATAGGAAATTATAAATCTTGCCTTCCAAAATAAGTCTCCCTCAAATCACAGCCATACCCAGCCATTCACAGATCTTTGGGAGCTGCTTTCAAGTAGCCATGGTGGAGTTAAGCAGCTGTGACAGACACCGGAGAGGCCTTGAGGCCTAGATTGGTCACCATCTACCTTTACAACCCCTATTCTGGTATATTCTATGCCACACTGCATAATGACAAGGATGGGACTCTCCCAGGCCCCTTCCTCACTGAGACAGAACATTTATGGGTTCTTATCATCTGCAGGATGCAAAGTCACGCTGGCCACCCTCACATCCATCATGAGAACAGGACTCCCCGGGTCATGTAAAGTCCTAAAGTCAGGATGCTCCATCTATGCAAGAGCCCCCCTACAGTGTCCTCCTCTAGAGTCCCAGGAGCCGCGGCCTCCCTGAGCTGCTCACTCCCACTGTGTGGACCAATGCCTGTCTGTACACTCGAGCCAGAGCTCCCTTCCCACCAAAGCTCTGCTCTCTGTGGGTACCTGGAGTGTGTGGCTGTGGCCACAAAAGCCTTTCAGCAATTTCACAGACACTAGACAGGACAGACAGACCCAGGATGGGCATATCTGGCTGGGAGACTGGTGTGCAGTGGTGGGGGACCACCCAAAGGGGCTGGGTCCAGGCGGAAGGTGGACAGCTACCCTCCCTGCCCTGGACCTTCAAGACAGGCTCTGGCCACGCGTGGGCTGCACCAACCACCTCATCTTCCCAACCGTGCCAAGGAGGCAAGCCACGCATACAGCACACATCAGGTGTCGTGTTCCCTCCAGCTCAAACAGGAAATCGGTATCTTTCCATATACGTATACTTCATGGGCTGGGGGTCAGCCTGCGAAATAAACTAATTTTAATATTTTAATTTTTCAGCAAGCACAAGCTCTAATAACAGCAAGTAGAGCAGTGATCCCAAGGTTTCCAGGGACCAGGGGAGGGTACCTTGTTGTCACCAGGCCTGCCAGACTCTGGCAGTGAAAACACACTCAGGAGGGCCCCACTGACAGGGAATGCACATCTGCACACAAGGGGACCCCATGGAGACCATCCAGGTGCTCATGCTGCTCTGACACCACCAGAGCCTCTCAGGCCACCTGCGCTGCCTTCCTCAGGCTCCTGACGACGTCGGCCTGGCTCTGCAGCAAACATCCTCGTCAGGCCATGCAAGCCACATTCCCTCCTGTTTTGTGCAGCTGGAGATGCGGCTCTTTGCATTTCTAAGTGACGTCATCCAGAACGCTCTAATGTGAAGATCTACTCTTATTTCTTATAATTTTGTCTCTATAAACACTGGCACAGCAATGTCACATGTGCCTATGTGCAGCCTCCATTGCCCACACTCTATAGAGATGTTTCTCAATCTATGACTCACTCAATATCTGTGCCTTTCAAGGTCATGCAGTAGCGGAGCCTCTCAAACCTCAGGGCTTGATACCCGCCGAGAACGGTGTGACTGGCGCCTATGGCCAAGCCGTCCACCGCCCACCTGCAGGGGAGTCCATCGCAGTCTGGATAGCAGGGCGAGGACAGAAAGTGGCCTGCCACACACACACGGGGGACACGGCATGCGGTAGATAAGTGGCCGCCACTACGAACCCCACTGGGAGGATCTGGCCAGAGCCACCCCCTCCCCTCGTTGCTATCACTTAGGGCCCAGTACAAACAAATGTCATTGCAGTCATGGTGGGGACACGAGGCTCTCAGACACTCTCGCCAATAGGAAAGGCAACATGGGAGGAAGAACACAGGCTGTGGGTTGGGTCCAGATCGAATCTGGACGTGTCCAACCCCAGGCCAGTACGGAGCTCTTTGGTCCCTTGTTTGGAAGCTGGAGGAGACCGTAATGGTCCATGTGCCTTGCGCTCACAGCCTGCTGTGCAAGCCCCTGAGGAGTTCAACTATCTTAGCATCATATAACCAGCCCCTACAATCCTTGTTATGGCCCACTTCATGCTGATACTTTAAATACCTTATTTTCAGACCCGTCACAATGATTCTGCAAGGCAGAGAGTGCGTGTGCCCACCAAACAGGTGAGGGGATGGATGCCCAAGCAGGGGCATGAACGTTCTGGGTCCCACAGCAAAGGAGCCTCTTCCTGCCACACCATGCCCCCCCCTCCACCTCAGCCCCTCTGCTTCAGGCCCGCACCAGCCCCGCTGGCATCTCTCCCACGGCCTCTAAGTGACACGCTCATTCTGGGACATGTAGCACTGGCACCGTGGAGGCTATGGCCCCGCTGCCCACAGAGCTGATCCTGCAGGTAGGGACAGGCCGCCGCCTGGGCTTCCGCGGTGATGCAGAGACACAGGCGCCACACGAAGGGGACCAGGTGGAGCTGCCCACCCGCATACACGTGTGACCAAACCCCAGCCCCGCGTGTGGTGAACAGAAAACATGCCCTCCAGCCACGACTGCATTCACAGAGCTCCCGGGGGTGGCTCTTACCTGGGACTGCTCCGTATGGAAACATAGTCCATAGCTTGGCTCCCACAAATATGCTTATCCCACGTGCTACGTATGGAAGGAGAAATCAGCTTGTATCTCATTAAACGGTTGAGCTCAGGTCTCGTGAGCAAATGCGAGAATCTGCACTTGGTACAGAGTCTTAAACACGCTGTTAGCAAATCGGGTGGCCAAAGTAAACAATCAATCGTTTACAAACATATAAGCAAAATAACGTTCCCCTCCTTAAAAATCTCTGCTCTGTGGCTTACAAAGTTCAGGGGGCCCGGGGCGCTGAAGGGTGGGGGAGCAGGCTGGACTAGGCCACCTGAGGTGCTTCCTGTGTCGGCCGGGGCATGGCTGGGCTCCCCCCGCCGCCCCCCTCCCCGGGACAGCGAGACACTCACCTGCAGGTCCAGGGCAGTCAGCTTGCCCTTGTCGCCCGCGTTCCTCGTGTACTCCTCGATGGTCCAGGAGGGTTGGCCCCGCTTCACCTCGGCCAGCTCCGTCAGCCGCATGTCCGTGTACAGAGGGTTGTTCTTCATGTGGGCTTTGAGGGATGCCGGGTAGGGGTGCGGGCTGAACACCTGCTCCACCAGGAAGCTGTCTTTGGGCTGCTTGGGCAGTCGGTGCTGGGGGGGGATGTCGTACTGTCTGTCTGCCTGCAGAGAGGCACAGAGAAGTCCAGAAAGGCGGCAGAGAGACTAGGATTTCACAGCACAGTGGGGCGGCCTCGGGTGTACATCCTCAGGCCTGCGGCCAGCCAGCTGGAGGGATGCGGCCAGAGCTAGTGGGGTGCACTCATTCACCCAGATACCAAGTATGCCTGTGGCAGGAGTGGTCTCTGGGCACAGCCGGTAACGGTTACACCACTGCCTGGAGCTAACACTCTGGTGCCAAACCCTGGCCCCCCCTCACTACCACCAACCCCAGGAAGCTGCACTCCTGACGCAGAAGAGGGGAAACCAGGACTGAGAGCAGAGGGAGGGAGGAGGGAGGGTCTGCGTGAATGCCTGGTGAGCCGCTGTGCAGGTGTGTGCGAACGTGCACCTGCACGGGGACCAGCCCCTATCACACCCGCTTCCTGCCAACACCACGTGCAGTATGCGGCTGCAGAAGGATAGAACAGCCGCCAGCACAGATACCACATGGTTGCTTGAGATCAGAAAAAATATCACCTCTTTTATTTACTCTTTTCCATCACTTTGGACACTGCAAACCTGCTGAGGTCCAGTTTTCCAAGCTTCTCCTTCTCGACCCCCTCTAGGGAACCCAGCCTCCCCCCGCGACTCCATGTGTCTGCAAGCCTGCACCACCGTCACTCCCTCTCTGATGCTGGACCCTCTGGTCCTTCCCCCGACCTTCAGAATCAGGGGAGGGGCTGAGGAAAGCAGCACCTGAAAACTGCATCACGGTAACCCAGGGATGAAGAGCGGCCCCAGATGCCACCGACACGGGTCCCCCGGCTGCAGGGAATGAGGGGACGAGGGATAGGAGCACCTGTGCGTGTGCTTGCCCTGGACAGACCAGGAGATGAACACACTCAAGCTAGCACGAAAACAGCCCAGCACACAAGGGTGACACGCAACAGTGACAGAGCAAAGGAAAGGGCCATCTGGGGAGCTGCTGTACTCTGGCAGCCATGCTGGGACCAATCTCCTTATTGGTCTTGCTTTTCTTACTAGTCATCTACCCATCTCACCATGGAAAAACTCGAACCTATAAAAAGCCCCATGAATCCACGCAACACAGGGAGGGGACACCCGCGCCCACGTGCCTGGAGGTGCCCACACCCATTTCCTCTGCTTGCACCCTGCGGTTCCAGAAGGAACAGGAAGTCATCCTTGGCAACGCCCGCCGCTCCACTACCCGCCCCATTCTAGGAGAATCTGGCCTCTACCACCCATTCCATATCCCAACCCCGCTTTCTCCAGTGTCTAGCTGACGGGACGTGCTCCTTGGAGCTGGCGGGACAGACACGCTGCCTTCCGCCCTCCATGCTCTAACACGGACAGCCTGCCACACCTGGAGGGAAGGCCTCTCTCTCTCCTGACTCCCGTGACACTCAGGGCCAGGACATGCACCAGGACTGTGAGGGCTGGAGTGCCCAGGGTGGCAGGCATGGATGACATTACCTCTTTAGACTTGCGATGCCAGTCCTTACTCTCCCCAGGGCCTCGGTCCTTGCCGTCCTCCTCACCGAGGCCCACACGGCTGGCGTAGGTGATGGTGCGCCAGTCTCTGGGCGAGTTGGAGGTGCTGGCGATCTTGGATTCCGTGGCGCTGTTCTCCTCGGTCAGGGACCTGGAGGACGGCCTGGGGAAGAGGCTCTTCTTCAGGGCCTTGACGCGAAGGCTCTCGCTGTTGCTCCCGCTGGCATCTGAGCAGTACCAGTCGGCCGCATTCTCCAGCTTGGGGGCCCGGGGGCCGCTGTGTGCGCGGAACAACCGCGGAGAGGCACTGTCGTCGGAGGGCGCCTCGCTCGTCAGGGAATTCAGGTCGATCTGCACGCTCACCTTCTCGGGCTGCTGCATTTTCTGATCCAGCTTATTTAGCTTGCCCAGGACCTGGGAGATTTCCTCGCGGACTCCCGACAGCGACTCAAGCTTCCGTTCGATCTCGCCGATCCTGAGCACCAGCCGGCACACACTGGTCTTCAGCTCCTCTTCCGAGGGGTGGCTGTTTTCTGGCCGGTTGCCCTTCTCCCCTTTGCCGCTGGAGAGCCCATTGGCAATTTTGGTCAGGTGGCGCTCGGGGGAACTGTCACCATCCGACTTATGGACCTGAGATAAGGACCCTGTGCTGTTGTAGCAGGAAGACTGCATCACCCCTGTGGAGCCGCTGATACTCATGTCATCCAGAAATCGGAAAATGTCACTAATGTCATCGCTGATGATTTCCGAGTCATCGTCTGACAGCTTTCTGGTGTGCCTGTCGCCGTACTTGCTCTGCCCCGAGGTGCACAGGTCTTTGCACTTCTGGGGCTCCAGCACGTGCTGCTCCGTCTGGGTGCCCACGCTGCTGGTGTCAGAGCTGAGCTGTCCGCTGGTGCAGCTGACGCTCTTCTCTTTGAACTTCTTGACCGGCTCATGCTTCTCTAGATCGACGGGTGATGACATCTCTTTAGATTTGAGCCCATTTGGTTTTGCCACGTAGCCAACAGGCAGGATCGGCTGCTGTGGGTCCTTTGGCGCCAGGTAAGTGGGGCGCCTGTCTGGGGTTGGGAAGTTGGGGCTCTGGCTGCTGGAATTCGGGTAGCGCAGCTTCTCCTCAGAAGGATTTCTATTGAAAAAGGATCGTTCAAAGTCAGGGACTTCTTCAGTATTCAGGCTCCAGCTTTTGACCGGCCAGGGGGTCTGCTTGCCCGGCCTCCCGGGACAGCGCCTGGCTTCCTGGGGCCCCATCACTGGCGTGGGCCCAAAGTATGTGGAGGCTTGAAGGTCATCCAAGCTTTCATGCTTTGCTCGCCTCTTGTCAGGCACCGGCGAGTAGACGGGATTCAGGTACTGACTGTTGTAGGGCATTTCAAAGCTGTGGTTGAAGAAGGGAGTCTTGTGGGACTCCTTCTGACGCTGGGGCTCCCCACGCTCAGCCTCGGCCTTGTTAGCAGGGCCAACCAACGTGGGGGACACAGTCATCAGGTTGTGAAAATCCTCTTTAAAGATATTCCTTTTCTGGACACAGGACTGGACCACAAATGGCTCCTCATTGGCAATGAAGGTCTCCTTGATGCCCTGGCCAATGGGCAGGGAGTCCTGATCCGAAATGGACTCGTTCTCAATGTTCATGGGGAAGTAGGTCCTCTGCATCTCACAGGGCTGGGGGCTGGCAACGGAGTAGGGGGCCAGGGCCTGCAGCCGGTCCAGGGAGGCCGCACGGCTCTTCAGCTCCTTGCTGACACCCAGCAGGAAGTTGGGCTCGGAGGCGGGCAGGAACTGTGGGCAGTCCTTGCGGTCCACTTTGCGGCCCTGGGACGATCGCCGGGTGGGGTAGCCCCGGTGGAAGGTCTCGCTCAGCTCACAGTTCAGGGGCTCACACTCGGCCGCGGCGCAGACCTCCGTGTCCGACCTGCACGACTCGAAGGATGTCTCCTTCTTGCGCACCTTCTGCCGGCCACTGGGCAGCTTCTCCTTGGCGGCGCCTCCATTCATTTGGATCAGGTTAAATATTGTCACGATGTCTGCTGCCACCATAATCTTCTTGGACTGCTGGTTGTTGACGGTGCATTTCATCTTGTCTTTGAACAGCGTGGCTGGGAAGTTGGGGTCGAGACAGGCCGTGTAGAAGAGCACGCTTCTCAGTTTGGCGAGCTGCGAGAGGTCGAAGCGGGCACACAGGGACTTGCACAGATCCTGGTAGGAAACCGTGTTTTGTTTGCTGTCCAGCTCCTCCAAGATCTTCATCAAGAAGAGGGACGTGTCCTGGTTGGTCTCCATGACTTAGGACGTCAGAGGCTCACTGCCGATGTGGAGTCTTCCAGCCTGTTCTATAGTGACAACACCAAAAAGTGGAGGGAGGTCATAAGCACCGGGGGAGTTGTAAGCCACGTGCGTCACCAACCACATAAGAACATGCAAGGAAAAGCTTCTTAGTTCAAAAATGTCTTATCAGCTTTGAAAGTATTTATAATGTACGACTTTGTCATTCCCTTCCCAGGTATTGATGACAATGATTTATATATAAAGAAGTGTGCTGTGATGGCATTTATAATAGTGAAAAAATAAAACATCTTAAGTATCCGAATAGCCAAAGAATACATAAATAAAACATGTTCTGGCATACAGACTTTTCACAAGCATTAAAATCACACTAATATGCATCCTTATGATGGAATATTACATCAATAAAAAGGAACAAAATTGGGGTGCCTGGGTGGCATAGTCGGTTAGGCGTCTGGGTTGTGAGATCGAGTCTCATGTCAGGCTCCACACTGAGAGGGGAGTTTGCTCGGGATTTTCTCTCTCTCTCTACCCCTGCCCACCAGCTCTCTCTCTCTCTCTCAAATAAATAAAATCTCTTTTTAAAAAAATTTATTTATTTATTCATGAGAGACACAGAGAGAGAAGCAGAGACACAGGCAGAGGGAGAAGTAGGCTCCCTGCAGGAAGCTGGATGCAGGACTTGATCCCAGGACTCTGGGATCATGACTTAAGCCAAAGGCAGATGTGCAACCACTGAGCCACCCAGGTGCCCCAATAGTTTTTTGTTTTTTTTTTAAAGGAACAAACTGGTGGTACACACAATGGTGTGGATGGAGCTCACAGGCATTGTGCTTGAGTGAGAGAAGCCAGTCACAGGCTACGTGTGGTAGGATGCCACTTTAATGACATTCTGGAAACATCTGTGGCCTCAGGGTCTGGGTGTGAGTCAGTGGAGGGTGCTTCCCTGACTGTATGCATCTGTCAAAACTCGTGGAACAATGTGTGAGTTTCACTGCATGTAAATTATACATTCATTTGTCATTTAAAAATTAAACACTGAAGACTCTGTATGACAAAAAAAAAACAACTATGCTACAAAACTTAGTGAAAAATGGAAATAAATCTTTTTATGTAAGAAGGTCTTAATTATAGAAAGTTAGATGTTCTTGGAAATGAAGATTAAAGAAAATAATGCACACTACAATATTATCAGTGCTCATGTCTGGATAGTAAATATGGATTTTTCCTTAATAATCATCTTTGTCCCTCAGTATTTTATGACGCAGATTTTCAAACATACAGCAAAGTTGAACGAATTTTATAGCAAATACTCATATGTCCGCCATCTGGATTCTACCGCTAACATTTTACTGATTTGGCTCCTCACATACCTATCCATCGAGTCTTCATCAAGCCCTCTTATTTTTTTTTCATGCACTTCGAAGTCAATTGCAGACGTCTGAACAATCCCCCTGAACATTTCATCATTCATATCATTAACCCAAGTGCAGTAACTGCTTACAGTTTTTCTTTGAATATCAGATCTACATGTGCAAATCTTAGTTGTGTGTTTGCGGAAGCTTTGATACATGTGCATACCTGTGCAGTCACCAAAACCCCCGGAAAGATCCAGAACGTTGCCAGTGCCCTGGAAAGTTCCCTCATGCCTCTTCCAGTTCACGCTGTGTCCTCATGCATTATGGGTAATGTTATGTTTTCTTTACAATTTCCCACCCTTTCTACAATTCTGACATGTGCTATTTATAATCCACACACGGTACTAATAATAAGCCTTACTTCGAAATACAAGGAGCAGCTACATCAACCCATCCTGAATGGAAAAAGTTAGACCAAACGTTCCACAAAATATCACACAAGCAAGTAGAGCCCATGGATAAATGAGGACTGGGTCTGAGATTCACCAGGAGACACGGAAGCCCAGGGCGCCACCTCCCTGCTCACGCCTGCTTGGTGGCCTACTGATGCTGGGGTTGGCTCAGCCCACATGGCCGACCCATTTCGTAGGGCAGCGGTGTGTTTTCTCTGGGTTAGATTTCAAGGGTTCCTGGGCTCCTGCATGTGTTCACCCACATGTGTCTTCAGGGACACGCAGAGACCATGGTTTGGATGTCCTCCTCTGGAAGACACAAAGGCCTCCTCTGGAAGACACAAAGGTCCCGTTCCCACACAGAGCCAGTCCCTGAGAAGCCTGCTTCTCCCCAGCAGCACACCCAGTCCTGCCCAACCCCACATTCGTCCCATGAATGCACTGGGTGTCAGGATGTCCTGATAAAGTGGGTACAACCCACTGGGCTTGAGTGTCAGGAAGATAAGCAGGCAAAGAAACCAGAGCAGAGAGAGCATGAACGTAAGGAGGGAAGGGCAAGCTGTACTCCTCATACTCGACTGCGTGTTGACTCTCACGACAGCCTCATGAGACCACTGTCACGTCTGCAATTGCCCTGACCACCGAGAACAGGGTCACTCTGACCTTGAAGGGTAGGAGGCAGCAACGGGGAGCAGTGAGAAGTGACGTGGAAGGCTGATGACCCCCATGCAGTGCCCAGAAGAGCCCGACTCTGCTTCCTGTGAGGACTTTCTATTCCTCTTCACTAGCTAAAACCTTCCTTATCCCAGGTCAGAAACAGCATCTGGAAATCAAGGCCCAGTGTCTCCTGGAGTGAATGAAGGAATCGCAAGTGATCTGGAATAGAATAGAAACCTGACTCACTTTCTATTAAAACTGAACTCTGGGGGCAGATGAATGGCCAGGGATGGGCACCTGCCCCATCCGAGGGGGCACATGGATGCATGCGTGGCACCTGCGTGTGTACGACATGGATCCTTATGGGGGAACCCCATGCAACATCCTACAGTACGCCAGAGGAAACTAGGGAGGAATCGGGAGAAACGGGGTGCTCGGCTGAGAAGTAGGCTGCGAGGCACTGTAACCGAGTGACAAGGTCTCACTGCCACGTGCTGTCACAGGCGGGCTACCTCACTTGACCACACAGGCAGCTCTATGGTGTGAGGAGGCCACTCCCATTTCACAGATGGGGAGACTGAGGCTCTAGGAGGGGTGACAGCTCCTTCAAGACAAAGTGAGTCGTCTGGGGGCCACAGTCAGGTTAGGGGCCCAGGGCTGATGATGCTGTGGAAGGCGCGCAGGATGGGGAGAAGCATCACCACTGCGGCTGGAGTAAACGGGGCAGGTGGGGGGCCACTATGGCCTGAGCACCTGCTACGCACTGGGGCCTACACGAAACGTGCACCACAGCCTGGAGAGGGAGGCACCACCACTCTTCAGTCTGTTTGAGGAAAAAAACACACGGAAACACACGGACACAGTCACTCAGATGCGTGTACACACTCACATTCTTACTCACACCACTCACCTAGGCTCTTTCCTCCTTACTTCTCTGTTGGCCCCAAAGACTGACTCAGAGGCTGTGTCAGAGGGGAGGGGACAGAGCAGGGGTTCCAGGCAGAGGGCAGGAGGCCCAAAGGGGCAGGTGGAGTGAAGTTTGTTTGGTGAGGATGGAGAGACGGGGGTGGACCTGCACCAGCAGGGGATTTGGATAGGCGAGTGTTGGGTGACTGGGCGGCATCTGGACTTGACTCTGTAGGCAGCGGGAGCTGAGAACACCAGGCCTGAGGGTTGGGGTGAGCACTGAGCCCACAGGATGCACAGGCGGACCCATGCTGTCTCTGCTAGAACACCATGAGTCGCACCACCTGCTCTAGGCTCTTTCCACTCCCACCCAAGGCTGTTGCCACCACACAACAGATGTGGCTCTGGGAAGGGTGGGACCCAGATGCCTGATGTTGTCTCACCCCCTCACAGCACTGCATGCCTTTCTCACGTCCCTCTCTGGCCATGACAAGTGTTGTTGCTGTCTGGTCCATAAGGCTAAAATGAACATCACCTTTCCATAGCTTTATGCATTTATAAGAGCTCAGAGTGCTGACATCTGATGTTAACCAAAACAGAGCAGAAGAAAGGGAAATATGCTCCTGGGCCACAGCTCATAGAGTTGCCGCGGGAAGCTCTCTGGACTTCATTTCCACCAACCTGCCTTAAAGCTTTCATCTTCCCTTCTGCCAGCAACCCTTAACGCTGGTGAAAACGAATGATATAAACCTTCAATCAGATTAGCAAAAGACAGTGATGACGTGTTCTCATTCAGGCTTTCCCACACGCCCTCATATATTGATCCTTCAGAAGCCAAAATGGCGGGCAGCAGTGGAATGTGGCCGCGGTGCCCTTACTTCACGAGCGTGGACAGCACACTGCAGAACAGTTTCCCTGCAGTGTCTGTGTGATTCCTGCCTGAGTGTTGGCTTGCCTGTGCCTCTGGATGTTGTTTGTTTCCAGGATGGTGTTTGCTGCTGTGATTCAATGCAGCCGTGGATTCAGGGAAGCTGTAAAAGGGAGGCATGAAGTGAGGAATCTGAAACGTGTGGTCAGGAAATTTCACATTTCCTTGTGAAAATGTTAAGCTGAAGGGAGACCGCTTTCTCTCCCAGAGGCAGCTCTTTGCCACAAAATCTGCTAGAGAGGGCAGCAAGGAGTTGGAAGGGGCTACACTTCCACTTGCCCAGATGCATGTCCTACCCTGAGCTCAACCCTGGTGCAAAGTCCTTGACTAAGAAGTCAGGTCATTATGAAGCAATTTCCAGGTCTGGTGAGAAGGCAAGCTTAGAAAATGTGAAAAACCTTCCATTGTGAACACCTAGAAATGCTGGATAAAACATACTTAAAAGAAAAAAAAAAAAAACATGTGCAGCTAGGTTTGGGAAAGAGCCAGGTAAATGTGCCAGAAACAGAGAAAGGATTGAAAATCACAGGAGGAGCAGGATCACTGATCACGTGGCTGCTGTGGGGAAGATGGGGCAGGTGGTTCCCACTGAGTTAGGATAGAAGAGTTCTCCACCACATGGCGAGTGGGAACATGGATGTCTGCCTGGAGCTGGGACCCCTGAAGGACTATTCTCTAACTCTGCATGAAAATACGAAATAGAGAAAAAAACTGCTCATGAGCTCAGGAAACAAGGAAACTTGTCAGCCTCTGTGTTAGATAAAGTAAAAGGTTATTCCTTAAAATGCAAAGCAAGGCAATGCCTTAAATGCTCTGGGGCCAAAATTTATGTTGCCACAGGGTTCAAGAACTCTCAAGCTAAGAAATTAATACTATATTGGTTCCGTGCTGGTGATATCCCTGGATGCAAGCAAAACAAGTGCAAGACAGCTCTGGACAACTGACGGTGCCCTGAAGAGATAAGAAGCCACACACACTAACACAGGATAATATTTGAAAAAACTACAGCACACAAGAGGGAGTATTCACAATGAGTAAGAGTCAGCAGACATAAAATAATCAGGACCATTAGGACTTTAATAATTTCACAAAGTAGAATAGCAATCTTAAGGACTTTGCAAAATGGAATAGCAATTTTTAAAAAAGCTGTAAGTATATTTTAAATAAGCAAAGATATCTAAATTTTTGGGGAATCCAAATAAAAGATATTGTGAAAAAAGAACACAGGGACCTGGAAAAGAACCAAATAGTACTCCTAGAAATTAAAAATAGCCTTTGAAATAAAAATCACAATAGATCAAATAACATACTAGCATAAGCAACAACAAAAAGAGAGAACTGGAAGACAAATCTAAGGGAATCTATAAACATGCAGCATAGAGAAATATAAATATTTTAATATGAAATCAGGGTCAAAAGACATAGAGCAGGAGAAGTCTTAACAAATGCCTAACAAGAATTCCAGGAAAGATAAGAGAATAGTGTAAAGCCAATAATCAAAATAACAATGTCTAGAATTATTCAAGAATTGAAAACACAAATCCTCAAATTCAAAGAGAAACCACAAGAAGATCTATAAAAATAAATTCAGCTCTAAACATCAAAGCATACCACATGGAAACTGAAGCATACCAGAAGGAGACAGAAAGCCTTAAAATGGCTGAGGCAGTGGGGCAAGGGAATGAATTACTGAGAAGAGAATAAACCTAAACATAAATTTTTTCAAGAATAGAGAAAAAGGGTCTAGGGCACCTGGGTGGTGCAGTCAGTTAAGCACCCAACTCATAGTTTCAGTTCAGGTCATGATCTCAGGGTTGTGAGACCAAACCCCATGTCTGGCTCTGTGCTCAGCACAGAGTTTGCTTAGGATTCTCTCTCCTTTTCCCTCTGCCCTTCCCTCTCACATTCTCATGCTCACTCTTTCTCTGAAATAATTAAATGTCTTTAAAAATAATAAAATAAAATACATTTTAAAAGGAACTCTTCTGTTGCATAAAGATGAGATGGTAATTTGGGGCATCTTTTTGATAAGCTGAGGTCTATTTATGAAATCCACATTATGTGTATTCCATGAACAGATGTCCAGAATTCTTGGCCCTTTTAAAGTTAAAAAAAAAAAAGAAAAAGAAAAAGAAAAACTAGAAGACATAAACACAATATTCTTGAAGTGCTAAGGAAAAATGACCTATAGCTTATAGTTCTAACACCAGAAAAACTACTATTCATAAAAAAAATTAAAACTGCAGACACATTCCTCACTGTAAAAACTACTAAAGAAGCTCCTTCAGAAAAAAAAAAGAAAATCCAGAAGAAAGTAGTAAACATATAGCTAATTCTAAACACATATTAACTATATAAAAGCATAGTAATGATTACTTTTAGAGCCAAGATGGAAGCAGGGGTATGATCAGGGTTAAAACTCCTTAAGCATTACCTGGTATTCTCCAGAAGAGGAAAAATATGTTAAATATAGATGTTAACTCAAAAATGTATATTAGAAAACATTTATGGATAACCATCAATAGAACAGGAATAAATTACAGAACTTAATGTAGAACTTCTAAACTAGTGTAAAGAAAACAGAGTAAATAAAAACTCAGTAAATTAATAGAAGGTCAGAAATCAAAGAAATAAAGAAACAATGACAAAGTAAGATAAGTAAAACTCACAAGATGACAGAAATATATCCAAATACATCAAATCACAATAAATGTAAACAGGCTAAATTTACCAATCAAAAAACTGTGACTCTCAAATTGGGTCTTAAAAAAAAAAAACTTGCAGCCAAATGCCACCTATGAGAAATATACCTAAACATGCTTTCACAGGAAGGTTGAATGTATATGGATGAAATAAGACATATCAGCCAAAACCAAATCAAAATACAGTTGGTATTTGTTTTAGGCAGAATGGTACAATAGTTAAATATCAGAAACTCTAGAGACAAATTGCCCAAATTTAAATCCAAGCTCTTCCACTTATGAGCTGGGTGACTTAAGCATTATTAGTCTCTGTGTCTCAGTTTCCTCATCTGAAAATGGGGATGATAATAGTATCAACCTCACATGGTTGAGTTATATGTATGAGTGCCTGGCAAAGAGTAAGCAGTTTGACTATACAGATAAAGGTCAAGATAAGCAAATCCTATTGCCTTCCAAATCCCCCTTTAGTTATACATCAAGATAGACATTCACATGGGTTCATAAGGCAGCAAAACTGCTCATTCAAAACACTTTTTAATAGTAAGAGTACAGTGGGGAAAGAGATAAACATGGGTTTATCATATAATTGATATTATACAGCAGCTATTGTGAATGAATTTATTTGTAGTAAATTAAAGGATGAGCTTCAAAAACACAAAAATGTGTGGAAAAGAAAGTTACAAATCAATGTGTCATATCATTGATGTCATTTGAAAAAAAATTGTTTTAGAATGTTTATATAAAACAGAAAGTATGAAAACATCTATGGAAATGAAATATGTCTGGTTTGGGATCATGGTATCCTTTAGAGAAAGAGAGAGGAGGAAGGAAGATGTGGTGTAAGACCCAGAATTACATGCCATCTTGACATCTGGTGAAACCAGAGGGTCTCACATGACCTCCACACTCTGCTCCTGTGCAGAAGGTCCCCAGCCCAACATCCCTCCTTCTCAAGGAGATCAAGCATAGCTCCTACCTGTCCCTGAGTAGCAGGTGTTGGTAACTTGCCAGCCATGGAATTATTCAAACAAGTCAATCAAGCCTCCCAAGGATCCAGGGGTCACTTCACCCTCTTGTCACTATATCACCTACTTCCCACAGACCCAAGTTCACACCCTTTGTGCCCCATTTCCTCCTCCCCTGGGCCATGAATACATGATTAATAAACCATTGTCAATATCATCTATCCAACATCAGGTGCTTGGTGCATGGACATCCACATAGCCCTAGGAGGGAAGGGAAACCTCCCTCTCACCATTGGGGTGAAGAGCAGGTGATGAAAGTACAAGGAATGGCAAGTGGAACATGAGCTTTCACGTAGTTTTTCTTTAAAAAAAAAAAGTCATGGAAGCAAAAATGATCAAATGTGAACTCCTATTTAATCTCAGTGGTAGATGGACATCTCTTAGGTTACTTTCAGTTCTTCTATGCACTTTTAAAAATATGTACTAATTTAAAGGTAAAGTATGTTTTAAAACCTAGAAAAACAAGTTCCCACTTAAACCTGTCAAAAATGGAAACAAAAGGAAAGAAAGGTATTTTTGTAAGTAGGCTCCACACCCAGCGTGGAACTCAATGTGAGGCTTGAACTCAAGACTCTGAGATCAAGACTTGAACTGAGGGACATCTGGGCGGCTCAATGGTTGAGCATCTGCCTTCAGCTCAGGGCGTGATCCTGGGGTCCTGGGATCAAGTCCCACACCGGGCTCCCCGCAGGGAGCCTGCTTCTCCCTCTGCCTATGTCTCTGCCTCTTTCTGTGTGTCTCTCATGGATAAATAAAATCTTTAATAAAAAAAAGATTTGAGCTGAGATCAAGAGTTGGACACTCAACTGATGGAGCCACCCAGGCACCGCCAAAAGAAAATTTTTATAAATAAGGCTATAAAGATGAGTAACTAAGAAAATCAACAAGACTGTGTTTTGCTGTTATTCATATTCATTGATTTTGCATTTTTATGGTGAGAGGTCCTGTGTGCTGGAGGGAACACTAAAAAGTTATCTGCTTTAAGATACTTAGTTAGATGCTCTGGTCAAAATGGCAATCAATTTGGATAGCCAAATATTGAAACTTAGTGCAAAGCTCCTATAATTATAATTTGATGGATAAATCAATGGAGAATAGAAAGACAAGAAGCAGCAGGACTGACTATATGACAAAGGAAGCCTTTCGAGTCCATGAGAAAACACTGCTTTATTCAGTAGAACATAAATGCACCAATAATTGTTATTGGAATAACTGGTTAACCAGCAGGTAAAAAAATTAAGTTAGCTCTCAGTCCTTGCCATACACAAAAGGAAGTTATGGATAAAATAAAAAGAAGGAAATTTTTGTCAGGATATAGATAATGGCAGGTCATGTAAGCATCTTCCATACAAGATTCCAGAAGTTGAAATCATGGAGAAAAAGACTGATCAGTTTGGATGAATGGAAATGACTACTTCCAATGCCAATAAACATCATGAAAATTGAAAAAAAACATAACAAACAAACCTGAATGCAGAAGCTTTTGGCATCTTACTTAAAGCTCTAAATACTAACAGGAAAGAAGGAGCAGTCCAAAAGAAAAAAAAGTCAATCTACAAAGAAAGAAAAGCAAAGAAAATAATGTATGTCATAATAAGTAAAGCAAACTAACACAGCAATTTGACTACCTTATTATTTATAAATCTAAAGAAAGTATTTGAAATGATTTCTTTATGAGGTGGGGAGGCACTACAAGATGTGGGCTTTTTGCCTGATGGATTGGAAATGGTTAAGAAGGCTCATACCCCTATGGGGGGGGGAGGGGAATGGCTATGGGAAAGAAGGCATCCCCATGTATCATTGGAGAGGTACACATCTGTGTGACTGTTACAGGAAGTAATCAGCAGTAAAATTTAAAATGAAACTTAAAACCTAAAATGAAAACATACCTATTTTTAAATAAAACAAATCTATACTTCTAGGTATTTCTCTAAACGAAATAATCAGATACACGTAAAAAGAAAAATGCTACAGATACATTCTCCTCAATGCTGCTTATAAGAAGAAAATATCATCTTTGTGATAACCTTTGTATCCAAAAACTGGTCGTGATTTCAGCATATCACATTAATGTGCTGAAATACCATGCAGCACATTAATAAATCATGTTGCAAAAGTATATTTATTGACATGTTAAATATTAATGACATCTTCTTAAGTAAAAAAGCATGCTACTAAATGGCACATTGTAATATGATATGCAGTTGTTTATATGTATACATCTCTATATACCAAAACTTATACTAATTGTCCCTGGGTGCTTTTTTTTCCTCCTTTTGTCTCAGGTCTGTATGACTCAAATGTTCTGAATAACTGACTTTCTAATGAAAAATAAAGAGGAAAAAATTTTAGGCAGATCCCAGCAACCTAAATTGGGGAGTAAATTATCACCTATGACCTTTGGTTTTCTCTTCTAGAAAAGGAAGGCATCACTTCCTGCTCCTGGGATCACTAAAAGGGTCAAATGAGACATCCATTTTTTTTTTTTTCATTCAAAAGATCTTTATTTTGTAACTGGTATGTGCCAGGCACTATTTTAGCTGGTAGAAATACAGCGGGATACAGAGCAAACCAAAATAAAACAAAACTCCCCTAGTAAACTTATGTTCTAGGTGGGGAGATAAGCAAAATAAACAAGCACAACATATAGTACAGTAGAGATGCAAAGTGCTATGGAGAAAAAGAGAGGAAAACACAGAAAGAATAGGGCAGATGGAAGTCACAATTTTAAATACAATGGTCAAAGACGTCCTCAGGGGAAAACTGCATTTGAATGAAGTCCCTGCATATATATAGAATAAACCAGGTGCCTACCTTTTTTCCATGAGGAGAAAACCAAGTGTCCAAGGCAGAGGGGACGGCTAGTGCAAAGGCCTTGGGGCAGAAGCATAAGTGGCATGTTTGGCTGGCCGCGGAGGCACTTTATAAGATATGGTATGTAAAGAATTATTATGTACTAGTATATTACCTCTCACATAATATTTAGCTCCAAAATGATTACTTTATCAAAATGTCTCCAAGAATACCTTCCTAATGCTCAGGCATCACTCGTGTCTCATTTTAGGGCAAAATATTAGTAACAAGTAGGAGGTCCCTTAACTTCCCCTTTCTCTGCCTGAAATCATCCCCAGACCAGCCTCCCCTCTTTGACTTCCCAGGACGGGTGAGGCCCTGGACCCGATGATGGCGGCAGAATGGAGACGTATAGACAGACAGCATTTTTGGGGTTGGGGGGGGTGGGGGGAGGTGATGCCAGGGAAGCCAAAGTGTTGCATAGCAGTACAAGAATCCCTTGGTTCACTTTTTACCCGGGAAAGTTTTTCCGTCCTCTCCTGCACAAACTCCCTATACTTTGTGTTAATTTGTGTTAGCTGTTTTCACACCTGCAATAAATGTAAACGTGCATCCCTGATCCCACGTGTGGCCTCCTGACAACTAGGTATATGGCTCTGTGACTCCTGTGCCTGATGGGCTCTTGAGACCGTGTTGAACTTTTGCTATTGTGTTTCCCAAACTGGGCTCCGTGGCTTGAGTTTCAAGAGGGTAGATTCTAGGATTCGAGAACACGGGCCATGGTGAAGATCGTGTGGATTCTCCAGAAGTCAGATGAAGCTATGCCATGGGTCTGCCTCCCCGCACTTTGGCGGCAAATACAGATCATCTCGGACGTTGTCATCTGAGGCTGCCAGGTGCGAGAAGTCCACCTGGGTTTCAGGGTTTCACAGGGCTCAGATCCAGATATCCTTGACTCGCGGCCCCCTCCTCCATCCCCAAAGCCAGCAGCCGCGTGGCTCCCACCTGCGCTCCCATGGTTGCGGCTCCCTCTGCGACTCCTCTGCCTTCTCCTGCCCGCTTGAGGGCAGTGGCCACCCAGATGGCCAGGACAATTCCCTTTGCAAGGTCCTTAACTTATGCACGTCTGCAAAGTCCCTTCTGCCGCCAGGTACCCTAATGAAGCCTGAGGTGCTGGGGGCTGGCCGCAGGCCGCTTTGGGGAGGTTCCTTCCTGAGCCTGCCATGGGTTCCTCCCCCTGGGGACCCAAATCCCTGGGCACCAGAGCCCCCGGACGGAAGGAAAGCTCACCCCCCACACACACATTTTCTCACATGTACAGTAGATGTAACTGGAAGCACGACATCCTTCCCAGAGGGCGAAGGCTTTGCCCTAGTTGATAAAATATGACTTGGTTGGCCCTGCCCGTCAGTGGGAACTGGCTACTGATGGGCGACCGAGGAGAACAAGAAGAATTTCTGGTGGTGTGAACAAGGACTGTCCCAGGCAGCAATCCCGAAACACGTCCTAAAATCTGGGAAATGTGGCTGGCCATGCTGCCTCATCCTGCTCCCCATTCCTGGAGCCCACAGCAGGCCCGACCTTCGGAGTAGGTACCTGCAGTGCCCTCCACTCCCTGCCAGAAGAAGGCAGCCTCCCCCCTCCCCAAGGGGTCACACATCGGGGCAGCTTTCCCAGGATCTGCAGGTGGCTCCTCCATCCCGGTTCCTCCAACCAGCCATCCACGACCGGCTGCAGCCATTGAGTCCTTTCCGTTGATGAGACTCGGCTGCAAGCTCCATCCTGTGACTCAGGTCAGCTCAAACCCAGGTCCCCTCTCCCCTCCAGGCAACTTGCCACAGCAGGTGTAAAATGTGGGGTAAACGGAGGCTTGGTGCTCAGCCCAGACATTCCTACTGGGCAGCCCTGGGCAAAGCCTGGAAATCTATATTGGTGAAGATCCCCGAGAGGCTCTGGGATGGTGGGCAGCTGCTTGGGGATTCTGGACGAGTCACACCGTGGTGCCACGACCCGTGGTTCTTTAAATAATTCCCTACTGGTTCTGCACTTCTCAAGGAGAGCTTCCTTATGGTGGCGTGCAGAACACTGTCCCCTCCCTCAGCCGAGCTCTGAGGATCTTTTCAGTGGCCACACCATGTGGTAGACTCAGACTCAGGCTGTGGGGGGACTGAATCGTGGTCTTCTCTTCCTTCCTGTGGCTGTGCAGGGTCAGGCCTTCCACACCCCTGCAGAGATCAGCAGGACCTCATTCCCTCCCTCACCCGATGGTATGCACAGACATACCAGGCCTAGGCCAGATACGATGCTAGTCACAGGCTGACACCAAGAAGGGTGCAGTCCCATCCTTCCAGGGTCTCCCAGCTCAGTGGGGACAGACCAGCAGACAGCTGTCAGTACAGCTCAGTGCGAGCTCCCGTGGCGATGGGGACAGAGAGGAGGAGCCCACAGACCACTGCCCACACCCAGTCTTTATCTATGCCCACTCACACCCACTCTCTGCCTACCCACTGTCCACCCACTGTCCACCCCACTCACTGCCCACTTACCGCCCACACACTGCCCCCCAGCCGCCACGCTGAGGAAGGTCTCCCCACTCCCCCCAGCTCCGTGCTCTTCTTGGCTTCTCGGCACTGCCAACTCCCTGCAGGCTTCCGTGACAGTCATAGCCCCTCGTGCTCATGGGACGCCCATCAGCCCCCACTGGTCTGTTGACCTCTCTGGCTTGTGTTCTCAGCTCTTTATGGAAGTCCCCTCAAGGACCCATAAAGCCTGCACGTTTAGCTTCCAGCAGGAGGCTTTCCTATTTTGAAATTCTCGTGTTCACAGAGGCTCCACATGGTAGCCACTGCCCATCAGCCACGGGGTCATGACTGCTCCAGAACAGAAGGTGAATGGCAGGGGGGACGCACAGAGGACAGTCCAGGCAAAGGGGATGCTGGGTGCTCAGCGCTGTGCCTGCTGGCCATACTGGTGGGAAGGCCACTCAGAAGCTCCTGCTGGCTAGGGGCATGCAGAACTCACACGCAGAGCTCTAGCAACAGCACCTATGAGCACGTCCAACAGATCCACTCTCAATGCTTTGATGACACATGTGCACATGTGTGTAGCCCACTGGGCCAGCAGATGACACGTCACAGGTCACAGCTACTCAACACTGGCCCTTCAGTTCCTTCCACAGGCTCTCTTAGCTTGGATTCCAAGGTCACGACACAGCTTCTTTTTATTATCTGGCTCCTAATCTCCCTGGTCTGTGAACACATTTACCAGATTCACTTTCTTCCCCCCAAACTGGAGCCAGCGTGTCATGGCCGGTTCACCAGGCTCTGGGCTGTCATGGTCCTTCTCAAAAACAGTGACCTGGGTATATCCCCAAACGACCTCTCCACCCAGCTAATGATGACAACATCCTCACGCAGCGGCCACACCCCAGTGCTGATCCCCCCTGAAGCCCTGTCTCAGTAGCCATGGGCCCTCCCGATGGGTTCCAAACCAAGGCCAGCCTTATCCTGAGCCCTGTATGCACTGCCCCTGTCGGGATGGGCAGGTCCTGCTGCGGGGATTCACAGTCCCCAGACTCCAGGGACTCTAACACATCCTGTGTGAGTAAGCTAGGGTCTGCACCCCATGTCATCTGTGATCCAGGACTCAGACCGAGGGAGCGGCCAGCTTCTAGAGCTTTCACTACCAGTGGAGCAGAGGAAAAGGAGACTATGGTGAAACATCTTATACGTCTGAAAGCTCCCATGCACATCTCTCTAGCCAAGCAAGGCACACGGACATGGTTAACTTCACAGAAGCTGGAAAATGCAATCCTATGTGTGCCCAGAAGGAGAAAGTGTCCGAACATTTATGAACAGAATAGCCGTACATATATTGCTTATTACCTCTTGTAGAAATCCCGTTCCTAGGTGCAATGTAATCATTTAAAAATATATATGTATTTGGTCCTTCAGATA
The DNA here is from genome assembly GCF_003254725.2 of Canis lupus dingo. Classification (NCBI taxonomy): domain Eukaryota; kingdom Metazoa; phylum Chordata; class Mammalia; order Carnivora; family Canidae; genus Canis; species Canis lupus. The sequence continues at coordinate 57,814,364 of NC_064245.1, forward strand.
ATCGAAATATAAACTTCTCAAATATGTTGGGCCTTCATCCACAGACCCTGACAATGCTTCAGAGCCATAAGGGTGAAATGGGTGTCTTATTTTTGAGGAAGGTGACTTTTGGATCCTACCCAAGGGCTGGGGCTGGTTTCCAGGAGGACCAATCACCTAATTTCAAGGGTTGGGACTTCCAGTCCTACCCCCAATCTCTAAGAGGGAAGAGCGGCTGGAGCTTGAGTCAATGGCCACTGATGTAGTCAATGGTGACCAGGTCACGAAGCCTCCATAAAACCCCAAGAGGAGAGCTTTCTGCCCCCTTTTCAGACAGCTTCCATGTTCGAGGAACCAGAATATCTCCATGTTCCACCAAGCTGGGCCCCTAGCTCTAAAAGGACTGTAGTTCTTTTGCTTGGGACCTTGCCCTGCATCTCTCTTCACCTGGCTATTGATTAATATCTTTTAATAAACTGGTGAACGTTAAGTGTTTCTGTGAGCCATTCTAGCAAATTAATTGAGCCTAAGGAGGAGGCAGTTGGGACCTCCGCTGTGTGGCCAGCAACCAATCTGAAGCACAGGTAACAACCCAGGGCTCCTGGCTGGTGTGTCAAGCGGGGATGGGGTGGGGACCGTCTGTAGGACTGAGCCCGTAAGCCGTGGAATCTGATGCTGTCTCAAGGAGATTAAGTCAGAAGTGAACCGAACCCAGGTGTCCAGGAACTGCCAGTGTGTGGATGACCCACTCCCCACATTAGAATTCTCAAAAGCCCAGTTAACAGCTCTAACCACGTTAAGTTTTTCTTACAATGAGCCAGTCAGTGTCCTAGATGCTGGAGACACAGCAACAGATAAAGCCCCTGCCTTCCTAAGATTCACACGGTAGCAGAGCCCGACTACCAGTCACTGTTCCCTCAGAATAACTCTTTTCCTCATTCATCCAGCAAGTCCCTACTAAGCACCCTACTCACCTGCTGGGCACAGGGCCAGACCCAGGAGATTTAGGGCAGCAATGGTGAGGCTCCTCTGGGGACAGAGCTAGCTGTGGAGAAGGATCGGTGCCAGGGAAACATTTATAATACAGAATGAGGTAACCACAGTATTTTGTTTCCAACAGACAGAGAGAAAATATGCCATGTTCTAGAGAGAAGCCTTCCAGTGATTCTCAAACTGTGTCCTGTGGAGCCGTTAGGGGTTCCGGAAGGGTGCCTGAGAAGTCACACCCGGAGTGAGTAGGCTGCTCCCCACTCTTTAGTCTGTTTCGCACACTCAATTGTCATAGAATATTTAATTTTAAAAAGAGAAAGGGGATTAATGATCTGATCCGATGTGCTCTCATTTCATGCTTATAAACATGCAGGAAAGTTAAGTAACTCATCAACGTCATAGGATGAGTTAGGAGCATGCCTGAAGCTGGCCCCTCACTGCCTCTGCTTGTCTCCAAACTCTACGGTGTGTGTTCTTTTTCTTCTTTCTTCTTCTTCTTTTTTTTAATTTCAATGAACACCGAGTCTGCAGGTAAGGTTCCAAAACTACCGTCCCAATGTCAGTGGGAAAAGCTAATCAGTGGGGCTTTAGCAACAGATTTGCAAAGGGATCTGGAGCAGAGAGCAGAGCCTCCCCCTTCCTTCTCCCGGGCCAGCGGATCCCGGCCCTGCAGGCGCAAAGCCAAAACTGCAACACTGCTTTCTGCTTCACAGTCTGTCAAGATTTGAGACAGGGCTTATTTTGGAAATCCTGAGTAAGAAGAGCCCCAGACCAGTCCTGCGTGCTGTGGACAGAAACAGGACACACAGCCTACCCTCAGTGGAGCACAAATGCTTCACAGGGAGGATCAGAGTTAATAAATACAAAGGCTTTTAGAAGCTGGAAAGTCTCATCAATTTTGCCTCTGGCACTAGCCAGGGAAAAAAGACATTCTATATGTAAAACTCAGAAAGAACATACCACCAACAAAGAACTCTTTGTCTGTCTTCCAAGTATTAAGTGCTATACAACACTTCCTCACCAAACTCATCAGAAATGCAAATAAACTGTTTGATCTATTCTTTCCCTGGCAACTGATATTTATTTTCACATAGTCCCAGATCTATACAAACCTCATCAGACACACACAATAAAAACCAACTTTATTTACCAGACATTTAAGGTTTTTCCCTCCGGGCTCCAGTAAGCTAAGAAAATCTGTAAATTTGCTCTTTCTGCAGATTTGACTCCCCCTCCTGCTCCACCTTCCTCTGCTACACAAGAAGAAAGCCCATTAAGGGGGGGGGGGGGCAGTGTGTAACTCTCTCTACGGTGCCAGGCACCGGACACACTCTTACTCTCTTCTCTCACTTCCACAGTGCTCGAAATACTGCAGCCAGGCTTTCAATGAGCCGGTGGCCCAGAGCTCATTCCAAAAGACAACCGTGGCCACAGCAGCCTGCCGGCTTCCACCTGCAGGGCAGGCTCTGTTGATGTCGGTGATTCTAGAGATGGGAAGGAAGGGCCCTTTACTGACCCTCTCCATCCCAAAGAGGTGATGGCAGCGGTTCATTTGCTGGAGGAAGGGGTGCTGGAGGAAGGGGTGCCTCACTGGCCCCAAAAGCTGCTGCCAGACTCCTGGCAACTCTTCACATCATGCATAAAATCACAGCAGAGCCCAGCAATGAAGCTCCAGATCACAGCAGCAAAAACTCTGCCCCCTCCCAATGAAATCATCCCGTCCACAAGAGAAACGGGGGTAAAGCTTTTGAAGACAGACCTCTATTGTTTATAGCAGAGACTCTGGAGCTTCCCCTTCCCTCAGGTCTTCACCAAACGTGTGCACAAGCATTTAACACAGCTACGGTCTTCCAGCTACAATCTTCCAGTGCTGATTGAGCGCTATTACAGTTAAGCTACTCAAATGCCACCGGAAGCTCCGGGCACCCCGGGGGAGCAGACAAATGATTACTCTGGCTGGATTTGATCCCGCCAGGAATACTCGGAAGAGTGGCTTTAGCAGGGACACTGGAGCAGGTAGGGATGCTGCATATGCATGAATCACACAGTATGTGAGTGCACCCTCCCTGCCACCCAGGCCTGGCTTCTGTGTTTCCTGGCAGGTGAAGTTGAACATCCTTATCTGCCCAGGAAGAACAACGATCCCATTCCACCTCTACGTGACTGGAAATCTCAATTGAAGAATCGGAGGCACTGGCGGGTCCACCTGGGGTTTGTCCAGCTCTCGGTCTTACTTCGCGCCTCTGATGTGTCAGGCTTTTTGCACACAGAGCTCACATATTTAACCCTGAAAATATCGTTTTCTAGAAGCGAATTTTCAGCTGTGAAAACTTGCCCCAAACTGCATGGCCTCTGCCCGGATTCCCCATCTCTCTGCCAGGTCTGGCCAAGCCCGCACCCCCACCCCCGCCCCCACCCCACCCCCAGCCCACCCAACACCTTTTCCAGCTCTCGGGGAGCGCAGCGCCACGGGGCCGCAGAGCCGCGAGCCCCGCGGAGGCAGGGGGCGCGCCCTCCCGCCGCGCCCCGCCTCCCCCCCTCGCCCCGCGCGCCGCGCCCCAGCCGCCTGCACCGCGGACCCCAAGGCCCGGCACGTCCCGCCCGCCGAGCCCCCGCCCCGCGCGTCCCGGGCTCTCCGAAGTTACCTCCGAGGCCCCGCGGGGCTCCCGTGCTCTCCGGCGCCGCTGCGCTCGGCCTCCCACGCCGCGCCTCGGGATGGATCCGAGCCCCGCGCGGCTCCGGGGCAGCCCGAGGTGCGTGCCGGGGGCGGGGGCTGCGGGTGCCGCCGCCCGGCCCGGGAGGAGGTGGGGGCCGGGGCCGACCTCAGGCGCGCGGCGCCCCCCGGGCTGCGGGCGGGGTCGGGGCGGGCGCGCGGCGGCGGGGGCGGGGGCGGGGGCGGGCGCGCGGGCTCCTCCGGGACGGCGGGCGGCCAGCGGGGGCTCGCGTGGCCCCGGGCGGCCCGGCCCCGGTCTTTTGTCTCGGCCGACGCGCCGCGTCACGGGCGGGGGGCAGCCGGCGGCGGAGAGCGGGGCGCGCGGCTCTCGGTGCCCGCCCGGGGCGCGCAGCCGGCAGGGCGCACGGGCGGGGAGTGCGCGCGCCCCGGGGACGGCGGGGCGGGCCGGGCCGGGCCGGGCCGGGAGGGGCGCGGCTGGAGGCTGCGGCGGGCGGGGGCGCGGGCGCGGGCGGGGGCGGGGGCGGGGGGCGCCGGCGTCCTCGGCCCGGGTCGCGGCGGGCGGCGGGCGGCGGGCGGCGGGCGGGGGGGCCGCGAGCGGAGGCTGCGCGCTGGAGGCGGCCGGGCGGGAGCGACCAGCGGGGTTCGCGGCTCCCGCGCCCCGGAGCTGAAGGTGACTGCGGCCCCCAGCGGCCGACCGGGCCCCCCGCGGCCTCGCCTCCCCCCGGGGCGCCGGGCTCGCCCTCTCCAGGCTCCGGCTCCGCAGTCTTCGGCCAGGCCAGGCCAAGGGGTCCCTTCGCTCCTGGATTTTTCCCTCCTGGCGGGTCTTGGCTTACTTGGTACCCAGATTGGAGCCTGGAGGTCATGTGACCACCCCCTCCCCAAACGCGCACACACATTCACACGCACACGCGAGCCCCCGAGAACCCCGGCGGGTGTGCGGGAGATGGGCCCTGGCGGCCGCTGGCGAGTCGCCGTGTGCGCCGCAGTGGGGCCTCGGGCGCCTCCATCCGCACCGCCCGTCCCTGTCCCCGAGGCGCGGAGGCTCGCATTCGCGGAGTTCTGGTCCCCTCGGCAAGGAAAGCACCAGGACAGTCCGAGTTTCAGGCCCGTGGGACGGCCTTGCAGAAGGAAACGCCCCCTCCCCCGAAGTCTGGGTACCTCGGCGGCCGGCCGCTCCCTGGGCCGCAGGCGGTGGCTCTCCCCGGAGCGCGGCCAGGATGCCAGCGCGGCGACTGCTACCTGTGGTCTGAGCCTGGCCCGGGGACGCGGGGGACGCGGGGGACACGGATCGCCGTCCAGCCTCCGCCCCGCGCTGCCTCGATGCGGCCGCCGGCGCTGCTCTGAAAGTGGACCTGCCGACCCACCGACACTCTAATTCCCGATCAGTGCGAGGCCGGGAAGGGCTGGGTTTTCCCAGAGCTCCTCTCCGCTTGAGGTTTTAAATTTATTTACCTTTAGAACCTTTTTGCCAGGCAAGTGCAAACCTCCCCTGCAGAGAGAACAAAAGGACTTGAAGGCGGGAGGTGGGAGTCGAGTTCCTGCCATTCCTTCCACCTTGCTCGGGGACTAGAAATTCGGCAATAGTACTGCCTCTGTCTTTTGTCTGAATGTGGTTTGTGGCCAAGAAAGGCACAAACCCAAAGAATACAGGGTGCCAGAGTGAGGAGTCTGGTCGTAGCTAAGGAGATCTGGAGCTTTCCAGGGGCCTCCTACCCTTTATGTTCAGAGGACAGGTTACTGGAGACCTAAGCAAAATACTGCTCTGTTTCTCCCCAAAACCAGAGTGGCGGCCCCCACGTGGAGCAGTCGGACAGGAAGTTGTGTGGTGCCTGCCTCCCCTTGCTCTGAGTTCTACTTTCTCGATCTCCCTACGGTTTCCCCACGAAGTACCACCACAGAGGTTCTAGGAGGGAAAACCAGAACTTCCTAAAGCTCAGATTGAGCCAAAATCTGCTTTTTCCTTATACTGGTTCAGCTGAGGAAGACTAGAGGTTCATTCCATTTTTTTTCTTCTGAAAAACCATTTTGGATAACGATGTTTTAAATTTAAAGCAGCATAAAACGAACCAGCAGAGCATAGCTCTCTGACGCTGAAATCACTGGGTTCCAGCCAGGAATTTGCTAGTGGTGGTCATAGTCACAAAGAACTCAACGTACTGTCCCTTCCAAGTCCTGATTCCTGATTCCCCCAAGCCTGTCCCAGGAGGCCTCCCACTTTCTGTTTGGCTGCTAACTCTCCTCAGGAGAGGAGGGGTGCAGTAGCACCTCAGCCAGCCGCTCCCCACCCCCTCCCCGTCGCTCTCTGGGAAGTGGCAGTAATTGTGTGACTCCCTTTCCTTCTGTGCACTCACAGTGGATGTCCTTGTATCCACCCCATCTCGCCCACCTAGGAAAGAGGCCTCATAATCCAGAGTCATTTCTCTGCACCACCCACTGTGCCAGAGTGCCACTAGATCACACCCACTTATCTATGGACCCAACGCGGAAAGGTTGGGACAAAATGATGGAAAGTCATACATTCTATTCCCAGGATAAGCTAAGGTCTTTTTTTGTTTTAGGGTTGTGTGGGGGTTTTTTTGTTTTGTTTTGTTTTGCTTTGTTTTTTTCTGGAGAACAGAAGGAGACGGGGCATGAGACGGAGGACAGAGCAGCAGACATGAACACAGGATGGGATCAGCACCCAGCAACCCCGTGGATTTCAGCCCCCACCCTGATTCTACTGTGTCCCTCCCAGACCCCTACGTTCCCCCCCCGCCGCCCCCGCCGCATAACACCATTCAGAAACAGGAGAGGACCCAGTGTGGAATAAGCCAAACAGCACTGAATTTGGAATCTGAGGGCCTCACTGTAGACATCTGCTAAGTGGTATGAACCACCTATGTGATCACAGAAAATAACCCCACTTATCCTCAGTCCTTTAACACTTGAAATGCTGGGTTTTACTTATGTTTAATATTTGGACTGAGACACATGGATGGTTTCCATCATACAGAATCCGAGCTTGATTGTGAAGCCCCAGTGAATCTGTGGGGAGCAATGTGACCCGGTCTCAGTAAAGTGTCCCATTCAATGAAATATAGTCCAGTGGCCAAAAGAGAAGTATCTTCCTTCAGATCCCTTACCTGAGTTTCTCAGGAACAGCATTTTCCTCTCTCTCTGTCTGTTATCCCTTCTCACCTCTTATGCTTCAGAGCCTCTGTCCTCCCCCTGCACTCCCATATCCCCGCTGTACCTCAGTTTGTCTCCCTTCCCCCTCTGCTTTGTTAAATCTCCACATTTACGGTCCTCCCTCCAGAGGGGAAGGGGCACACTGGTCAGAGTCAGAATTCCCTCCAGTGCAAAGGCAGGGAGAAGGTTGTGGACACTCAGGCAAGAACATTCCTAGGTCCATCATAACTAGGTCTCCTCTGGGCATGCTGGGCTGTCCTGAAGCATCAGGGAAGGTGCTACACGTAGTGCGGCAGACAAAGGGCTCTGGCCCACGCTCCCCTGCTGATAGTCTGGGAACACTCAACACCACTTTGTAACCTCTGCTGGCCTCAGTCTTGCCTTCTGGAACTGGGGCAGGAAAGACTGGGGTCATTGGGAAGAGTCACTGAGAAGACTAGATAAAAGTCTAGTGATGGGCATTCAGCAGGTGTCTGTGGCTTTTCAAGATGACAGGAGAAAGAAGGAAGAAAGATAGGAAAGAAGGAAGAAAAGAAGGAAGGAAAAGAAAGAAAGAAGGAGGGGGAGGGAGGGAGGGAAGGAGGATGTGCATCTTGGCCGCCCAGGCAAAAGCTTCCCTGTACCAATAAACAATGACTTGAAGCACAGGGAGCCCGTTCCCTCCTCGGAGCTGAGAGTCTGAGCTGCAGTCTCCTTTTGGAGTGGATATTGCCCAGCGGCTGGCTGGACAAAGTGGCGAGCAGCTTGAACCCACAAAGTCATGCCATGGTGTGGGTGCTGTCTCCGGCTCTCCTCTGTGAAGTCCAAGAATCTGTTTCTGATGCTTTGCTGTATCCCTGGCTGCCACCTGCCAGTTCAGCACTTACAGGCCTCACCCTGACCCCCCGGGGCTTTCTGGATCCCAACCTACGAAACCTCGCTTGTCCAGGCTCATATCTGAGGACTTGCAGAGAGAGCTATCAAGCAGAAATAAATGTCAGAGATCATTTCAGACATTGGTTTTCAAACCAGAGGAGAACAGTGGCCTCTACCCTGTGCTTCCCAAGGAAAGCCTTTTTGATATATTGCCTGTTCCCAGAAGGATTTCATCAGGGCAGGGGTTTCGGGTAATCGACTTCTGGGACAAATTTGGGGTGAGGTGGGGTACACTCTGGGTCCCTAACTAGTTGGCTGTGAATTAATGACACGGATGAAGGCTGCTGTAGCAGACTGCCAATCATGAGAATGAGCCCTGGAAGGAGCTATACACTTGTCGGTGGTGCTGCGAATTAGGACCGGATCTGAAACCAGAACTGAGGTCTCATGAATCCTAGATCAACACACTCGGAGGGCTACCTACCTACTGCCCCCGCTTCCGGAAATGCCGTATGCTGGGGGAGTATCCTCGGATGAGGCTGGAGACTAGGGGCCTCTTTGGGCTGAGGTGAGGCCAGCAGCCTCATGGTCGGCTCCAGAAGGCCAGGCCCTGGGCCAGACACATCCCTCGTTGAATGTGAGCCCTTGGTTTCTACTATTCTGCTTTGCAAGTGGCCTTTCCAGGCAGAGGCTCTGTTGTGGTAGGTTTGGCAGGTGCAGAGGACATTTGTTATTTTGTGGCTGCCCAGATTCTAAATTCTCTTCTTATTTTGGAGAAAGCTCATTTTGAAACTTCACTGTCCCCTCTCCCCCTGAACCCTGGCAGATAGGGAGTGGGCACTGGCCAACCCCGGGCTCTAGCCTGATACTTTGAGGCTGGAGCCAAAGAATCTGGTAACAGTTGGGAAAGGCATCCAGAGCCCAAGGTGGGAAGAGCAGAGCCCTACCAGAGCCTTCCCTACACAGAGCCCTATCAGAGCCCACTCTGCACGTGACCTTGACCATGACCCCAGCCCCTTCCACCAGTTTCCCCCAGTGCACTCCAAGCCTGATCTCTGGCCTTCCCACCAATGCAGTCAGCTCCTGGGATGCTTCCAAGAAATTCCCTTTGTATCCATGTGGACCAGAGTTGGGATCTGATGCTGGTGACCCAGAGTCCTGATGGGCAGTGAGAAGTTGGTTTTCCATGCTCAGATATTCTCATGCCCTGGAAATCCCAGACAGGAAACAAGATTGAGACCCAGCTCGGAGTGTCCAACCACACCGGAGCTAAGCTCACCAGGCAACAGCCACTTCCTGCAGCCCCCTCTGCACTGTTCTGCAGGTACAGGCCACAGTAGATGCCATGTGAGCTGCGGGTAACCTGGGAGTCCAGTCCCCCGTCCCTCCTCTCGGGATCTGTCACCTGGCCACCATGCTGCGTGCCCTTAGCCTGGCTTCCTTATGTGCTGAAAAAGGAGTTTGCATCAGGTTTTCTCTAGAGAACTCTGCCACACAGGCCTGGCATTCAGGATCCTGGGATGCATGCCGGAGAGTCTGCAAACAACCTGAGCTCCTAGGCCTGGTCTCTGGATACGCTGCTGAAGGAGAGGCAAGAGGAAGAAAGCAGGAGGGAAAAGGAGCCTTGTCCGTGCTTTGAGTTCTGTAATTTCATGGTAAGGGGCAGGAGAGGAACCAGGTGAGTAGGGAAGGCAGTAAGTCCTGGGCATGGCTATTTGGGGGACACGGTTCATCCAAATTCCCAGCCATCCTGCACTGTCCAAATGGGACAATAAGTCATGCCCTTTGCTGCAGAAAAACCATGACTCCTCTTTGAGACCGTAACTACACAGCAGTGCTTATCTGATTCATAGATGGCGCTGCTGATGTTAGAAGTTGAAGCACGAGTCCCCAGCAGAAGTGACTAGACCTTCCTATTTCTCTCAACAGCTCTCCAGTGACTCAGGAAGCAAGCAGAAGAGATTCTGTGGAGCCTGAAATACTGCCTGGAACGTAGTGGGGGCTCAGTAAATGTGCGGCAAGCAACTTGAATGTTCTTGCAAACATTGCATCACATGAATCTCTTCTAAGTGCAAGGCTGGGCACGTAGTAGGCGCTCGCCACATCTGCAGAGTCATCTCTGTGTTTCCCCACAATTCATCCCAGGGAGCTCCCAGACCAAGCTGACGTTAGCTTCCCAACATCCTCATGGTGCCAGGGAGCGTGGATTTGGGTTATCATGTGTTTTCTCACTGTCGGGAGAACCAAGCCTCAGCCCCGTAAAGGAAATGACCTCATGGAGGCCATTCAGAAAGTGGGCATTCGCTCATGCTGATCTAACACTTCCCCCTGGCACTGAACTCCGAACAGAAGGTGGGTCTCAGGTCAGCGTGCCTAAGTGATACCCCTGACAAGGAAGAGTTCAGTGAAGCTCAGTGGGGAAGAGTATTTACAAAAAAAAAAAAAAAATCCACGGATGTTGCCTGGAGATTGCCAGTGCCATGGGGGCTATTTGATGACCAGAGAGAGGCTGGCCTCTCATTGGGAGACCTCAGTATTTCCCTGGTATCATCTGGATCCCTGAGATAAACAAAAATATTTTTAGGGTTTGCAAATGGGAATGCTCGCAGGTTTCCACTGAAATAACCCTCTCCTTTATCATGTCAGGGACGTTGGTCTATGGGACAACCTGCATCATCCAGAATTATCTACTAGCTAAGCAGGAGACAGATTCATTAGCACTGGATATTCGTTAGCACAGGGAAGAATGCATTTGTTTATTCCATGCAAATGCCAAGCACCACAATGCACCAGGCCCTGTTAGCTGCCCCCAAAAGCAGAGCCGTCGCCAAGCACTAATACGCAGAAAACTTAGTACATGCCAGACGTCTGCAGTGAGACTTACTTTGCTTAAGCCTTACAAAAATCCTATAAGGCAGGTAATGCTGCAATTCCCACATTACAGACCAGAAATCTGCGAACAGAGAGGTTTAGTTACTTCTCTACAACCATGTAGCTAGTAAGAGCCAGAGCGGGGAGCTGACCCCAGGCGGCCTGGCTCTAGAACCTAGGGCATGCATCTTTACACTATGGAGATGATGGCACTTGCTCCAAAAGTCTCAGTGTCCATGGGAAGATGGTGCCCAGAAAGTCCTTATAGCTCAGGAGGCCAGGCCATGCAAGGGTCACAGTTAAATAAATTGCTGTTTCTGCTTAAATAAATTGCTTATTTTATTGTTTTGAGTAAGTAATGCATACAATATACAAAGTTTAACAATATCCAAAAAATGCCAACCAGTTACCCTGCATAGAGAGACCTGCCTTCCCAGTGTCTTGCGTGTTCCTGCAGAGACAGACATAAAAGTAACAGTGGATCAGTATTTCTTTTGCAAAACACCAACATTCTACACACATTACCTTAAGCATTGATTCTTTTCACCATCAGCAAGGTATTTTGGAGATCCCTCCATATCAGTGTTTATAAGACTGCCTAGTCCTTATTTCAGGTAAACTTTTGGTTATGAGATATTTGTAGATTTGCATGTCGTTGGCCTTTCTTTTTTATGGTTGCATAATATGCATTCTGCATTCTCAAATGTTGAACACTTTTCTCCTGCCTTTACACCAGGGAGAGCTTCTAACACCGCCTACGAAATCCTCAGGCATTTTCTCTCTCCTCTCTCTCTCCTTTCTTCTCCTTCCCTCTCTCCCCCTCCCCCTTCCTCCCTCCCTCCTCGCCCTCTCCCTTCCCTCCCCCTCTTCCTCACTCCTCTCTCTCTCCCTCCTTCCCCTCTCTCCCTCCCCTTGTCCCCCTCCTCCTCCTCCCCCTCCCCCTTCCTTCACCCTCCCTTCTCCCTCTTTCTCCCCCCATCCCCTGTAGCAGACTCTGTTGCTGATGATTCTATAAATGGTTCCTGGACCCCAATGTGGACCCTGGTCTGGAAGTTCAAACATTTTTTCATTTCTGCAACATGTTCATAAACTGATCTAGAAATGTGTTTCCTTCAGTTCTTGGCTCACTTCCCTTCCTCAAGCCTACTTTGCATGCCTGTGTCTGTATCTGTCCCTCTGTGTGCAGGCTTCCGTGTCATGGGGACCCTGCTTCCCTGCTTCTATTCCTGGAGAGGGCAGCAAGAGCTCCTCCCTGTCCCCTCCATGTCCTCTGCATCCCCTCTTTCCCCTACCCCCCTCGCTCTTCCCTTCCCCCTCTCCATGTCCCGGCTGTCACCTCCACCTCCCCATCTCCTCCGTGTCTCTCCCTCTCTCATCTCCTCCGAACCGCATCTGCACACAGGGGTTGCTGTGCTGTGTGTTTGAAGCCTCAGCATTCGCACTCGGCACAGATGCTCCTAGTGGTCACTCTCGGCTGCCACGCTGCCCCTGTGCTGGTCCCCTTCCTCATCCCAGGCAGTCCCCGCGGCTCTCTGCTGCCCGTTTCCCAGTGAAATGTGTCTGAACATTTGACAACGCTCTGGGGACAGGATGTGTCCAAGGATGCTTCTGGGTGAGGCCCAATGACAAAGTAGGCCCCAGCGGCCTGGGCCTTGCTGGTGGCCAGCACCCCCTAAACCCCGTGCCAGCTATGGAGGCGGCAAGTGGGAGGGGAGAGTGTGGAGGTCTGGGGGTGCCCCCCTCCCCGGTGGCTCCTGCACAGCTGCCCCCATGTCTCCCCCTCCCCCATCCCCACCCTGTTACCCTGGATTCAGAGACATTCCCACCACCACCACCCCTCCCCTATCCTTCTGCTCCAAAACAAGGATTTTTTTCCTCCTCTGGACACGTTACTCTCCTTGGAGTGATGCCGGCTTTGCCAGCTCTGCTGGGATTTGTGGGGCAGGTGTTCCCCCCCCCATTCCCCTAGATCCTCCTCCACCCATCTGCTCCTGGGCCTTCCACTGTGGGGAGACTTCTCCCTCCGATTCCTGCTTGCTTCACAGGGACGGGCTCTGTGTTGCTGCTGTCCACACTCGGGGCTACCCCCAGAGTAGCTGGGCAACCATCGCATCCTCCCTGCCCCGCAGCCCAAGGCCAAGAGCTGCTTTCTGGAGCCACCTGCCATGCATGGATGACACTGCCATCCTTGGGGACCACCGTGGGGCAAGGCTGTGGGGATGGGCAGGTGCAGGCGGGTGCAGCAGCCAGCCTGCAAACCCTGAGCGAGGACATGAGACTGTCCTGGGATGCCCACCTCAGCGTCCCTGTCCACACACGCTGCTGCCCAGATGGTGGCCCGGGCTGGGGCTGACCCACAGATGGACCCACCCACTGCAGCATAGATGTGGAAGACAGAGTAGCTCTGTGTCTGTTGAATTTAACAATAAACAAGGCAGCTTATATATTTTGGGGCATCTTCTTTATTTTCCCCCCAGTAATTTATTTTGATTTTACTGTGTAGAAGTCTTAGTTTAAACATAATGGAAATTTAAAACAAACAAACATAAAACAACAATTGTGCTGTCCTGGGCAGCTTCTGCAGGGGGCTCTTGGTCTGTGTGTGGCCACCACAGCTGGTAAAGGCTGTGCTAAGGGATCAGCACAGCGACAGCCCGCCTCTGCCTGCGTCGGGGTGATCAGGAGCATCTGATGGCAAGATTTTTTTTAATTTTTTAAAATTTATTTATGATAGTCACAGAGAGGGGGGGGTGGGCAGAGACACAGACAGAGGGAGAAGCAGGCTCCATGCACCAGGAGCCCGATGTGGGATTCAATCCCAGGTCTCCAGGATCGCGCCCTGGGCCAAAGGCAGGTGCCAAACCGCTGCCTCACCCAGGGATCCCTGATGGCAAGATTTAATATGAAAACCATACAGGGCGATCCAGAAGTAGCATTATCATCCCTGTTTGGGCACAGTGGGTCCACTGTCCCAGCACAGAAGTCTCCGGTGAATCTAGGGGCTTCGGGGATAGCCACTTCCCAAGCCCTGGTCCCCAAATGCCTGTTTCCACAGCTCATCCTGAGCCACGAGCCTGTGCTCCAAACACCAAACGACCCTGGGGGAGGAGATGCTACTGGGAGCTCACAGCCTGGCCTCTTGGTCTTCTTCTGTATTTATTTAGTTACTTGTATTTTCATTACCTGAAAGAGCAAGGAGAAAAGAAACCCACAAACAAAACACGCTTTCTTTGGAGCTCTATATTTCCTCATAAGCTTATCTTGAAGAACTGTGTAGAGTCACAGATACTTTGCAGAGGGGGAAAGGAGGGCCTCTGTGTCCCAGATGCGACACGGCTCGTGTGTCACCAGTAACGAGCTCCCATGGATGCAGCTCATCAAGGGTGCTTAGCCCACGCCATCCAGATTCCATCCTTGGTATCCACTGCCTTGCTCAGGACCCCATGCACACCCCATGTCTCCTGGGCTCCTCTGAGCTGGGACAATGTCTCAGTTCTGCCCTGTTCAAGATGACCTTGCAATTTGAGGAAAGCAGGTTGGGTCCCTCAGTTGGGGTCCCTCTTAATTAGCCTGGGGTTCTGGGTCTGGGGCAGGAAATCACAAAGGTGAAGTGCCCTTCCCATCACATCTGACCACATGGACAGACTGTCCCCATGGCACATCGATCTGCTCACCTGCCGATGTCATATTTATCATGCGTCTCCACTGCAAAGTCACCCTATTTCCCCCCATTTCTGAACTCTGTTCCTTGGAAGGAAGTCACCAGATACAGCCCACATTTGGAATTCTTCCAAATAACAAATGAAATTGCCTATTCTCCCGCACTTATTCATTTACTCATATATGAATATGATTATGGATCTGTGGGAGAATAAATTCCTGTTGTTTCAAGTGGTCACGGGAAACAAGTACATGCAGTATCATGTGGTCCATCATTTCAGTGTCACGCAGAAAAGTCACCACGCTTCCCCTTTCTACCTTCTTCCCCACGTCCCCGGCACCCACACACCTGTGCACACAGCCATACGTGCATGTATTACTACCAGTGTACTGTACTAAGACCAGGACACATGCGTACACACCTGTATGTATGTACATGTGCAGACAGACACATATATTAGTATAAAAGTATTTATTTTCTAGTAGGTGCTTGCTTAGTAGTAATACCTAAGTTTACATGATATGTTACACTTCACAAGATGCCTTAAGAGCTCCCGGTTAGCTTGTCTAATTCTTACAATATTTGCCTTGCACTCACATCTGGTGGCATTCTATCACCAAGATAAAGTATTGCTGTGACACCTGACCCTGCATCAGCATCTCCATTAGTTTACTTGCTAATAGAACCAGATTTATGAGCATCTTTCGTGAAAAATAAATAAGACCTATTTTACTTGGAATATAGACAATCTCTCTGCTTACACCTGTTGAGCAAAACATTTAACTGAGTGTTTTCACCTGGACTCCCTTTCAGAGAGCAGGTGGTCTCAGGCTGGTGAAAGCATCCCACGCAGGGGGCCCCCATCTTCAGCTCCTCCCCGTGCGCACTCCTCGCTCTTCTCCATGGATCAGGGTTTTTTGAGACCCTTACAGGTAAATCTCATTTCTCTTCACCTTCAGTTCTACAGGTGCTAACGAGCAGGCCAAGCCCGCGGGACACACAGGTAAGGGGTAGGCAGCCCAATGAAGACCAACCTGTACACTCACGCATGTGTGTTCCATTTCAAATGTAAGTGTTCAAAGACATTTTGTTTTAAATTCTCATCACCTAGGCTTTCGACATCAAATGCACGGTTGTTTCCTTTCCCATTGTGATGTATCTGAGATTTCCGGTTTAATTAAAACTATCTTTTAAAAGCTGTTTGTAAAAATTATTCTTAATTACACAATTAATATGCAAATATTCATGCTTGATTCTTTTTTTTCCTACTAGTATCTTTCTGATTCCCCCTGAAATATATCCTGTAGCTATGCTTCCTGGTGCTGCTGGGGTAAATTTGATGCTCATTCATAAATAATCGCTCTATCTCTATTTTCTGGGAGGTCTCAGAATTTTGTTTAAATCCCTGCAGCTTTGACATCTCGTGACAACCTGGCCAGCTGCTGTTGGTGGGCTTGCGAGTTAATTCACCTGCTTGGTGGGCAGTGAGCCTCTCAGTCTGAGGATGGATGTCTGTGCACAGCTGTAGAAAACAGTGAGTTTTCTTTTTTTTTTTTTAATTTATTTATGATAGTCACAGAGAGAGAGAGAGAGAGGCAGAGACACAGGCAGAGGGAGAAGCAGGCTCCATGCACCGGGAGCCCGATGTGGGATTCGATCCCGGGTCTCCAGGATCGCGCCCTGGGCCAAAGGCAGGCGCCAAACCGCTGCGCCACCCAGGGATCCCAAACACTGAGTTTTCATACTTTCCAGATCTTGTGCCCCCGCCCCATTCTGCTTACTCTCTGCCTTTTTTTTTTTTTTAAGATTTCATTTATTTATTCATGAGAGACACAGAGAGAGAGGCAGAGACACAGGCAGAGGGAGAAGCAGGGTCCCTGTGGGGATCCCACCCTGAGCCGAAGGCAGATGCTCAACCACTGAGCCACGCAGGTGTCCTTCCCTCTCTGCTTCTAAAACTGCAAGCATGTGGATGATTTTACCTCGGCATTGATCCTTTGTGTCCCTGAACATCTCCCTTCTTTGTGGTCTGAGAGTGTCCCTGCAATCAGCCTGACGGTTCACTCATTCACTCCTCTATGCTCTTCACTGTTGTTCAACTCATTTATTGAAGGTTTTATGTTAGCATTTTCCTATCATTTATAAGGTCTTTGTTATAAATTTCTTTCTTGTGTCATAAGTACATCTGCTTGTGGGTGGGGGAGGCAGAAGCCCCGTCTTGGCATAGGGCTGCACAGCGCCACTGGCCGGCTGAGAGGCACAGGTTCACTGGCATCCAAGGCCGCCCCGGCCGCAGTTGAAGGTTGGCACCACCTCACAGTGATCTCACCTTTGGTTTAAATATCACTGGAGACTATTTTGAGTCACACAGCCTCTGAGACTTGAAGGGTTATAGGAGCACCCCTGGACCTGTATGGCTAGTTCATGCCACTTTATCAGCTGGTCTGGTACAGTTTAGCTCATCGTTGTCCAAGTACCACCAAGATGCAGCCTCAAAAAAAAAAAAAAAAATGATGCTGCCTCCAAGCTCCCTACCAGCCTGTCCCTCCCTGCACCCTGGCCCCATCCCTACAGAAGAGAGGACCAGAGTCTATGGCAGAAGAGTCACATCACAGTCACACCACAGCCCGGCCAGATGGGTCACCCTAGGACTAATGTCCTCCCTGTGTGAACACACTGTCTCCTTTGCAGGGGGCTGGCTTTCCCTAAATGTCTCCTGGCTCTTCGCCGTGAGGCCCATCCTACTAGCTGAGACTCACAGTCAGCTGATGGCGGCTGCCTGGAAGGGCAAGGACCTGTCCCCACAGAATGCTCAGTGCCTGCCAGAACTGGGTCAGCTGGCCGGGCTCCCAGGGCACCCGGGCACAAGTGTCCTCTGTCCTCCAGGAGCTGCCGGCCTTCCCAGTGCCAGGGCCTATAACCGTTCTCGCTGGAGGAGCGCATTCCTGCTGCCTAGGGAGAGGGGGAGGGTGTGCATGGGTGACCCCAAAATGTCAGGCTCCCTGCTGCCCCAGCTCCTCTCACCAGCTGACCAAGAGCAGCTTCAGGCTGGCCCCCTCTCTGTGCCAGTGCTCACCCTGTGTCCCTCGGCTGCCCTGGCTTCTGTGTCCGGCTCTTAGGGGCCCCTCCTGGATTCTAGACCATGAGTATATGCTGCTGCTCACAGGCTGGCAGCACGAAAACCAATCTTCACAGAGGTGTTTATAAAAGCTGGTTTAAACCTAAATCTCTTATCTAAATAACATCTGCTCGGGCCTCTTACCAGCTTTTCTGTGTGACTTTGGACAAACAGCTTCACCTCACTAATTCCATCTCCTCTCGGGGGGAAGGAAGGATCCGCCAAGAGGATCCTTAAGTTCTTTCCATCTGAAATCCTATATTTAGACTTTAAATGCAGCTGAATGACCTCCACCGCCAGGCTTCCCACCCCCAGGTTCCGTGACCCACGCACAGCCCCCCCTCCCCCTCGCCCCTGCCCCTGTTACCTGCAAGGAGAGCCAGCAACCAGGCCTGCCCCGCCGGGTCCATGCCTCCACAGGGGGGGGTTATGGTAAAGCCTCATGAACGTGGATGACACTAATGTACAGCGTATGATAATTCCACGACTGGACCACAGTTTATCTTTGTTTCCACGGACCGTGCAGATAAATGGCATCAACAGCACCACCGAGCCCGTGTTCAAAATGCTTACAACAAAGCTATTTCTCAAGTCCCTACAAGCATCTCCAACACGTGCATTTACATTCTTCCAGGAACCAGCTTTCAACCCAGAGCACCCAGAGCGAGTAGCCTGGCTCCCTTCCTGCAGCCCCGCTCCGCAGGCTTGGAAATGGGCATGACCCTGTGCCATGCAGAGGAGCGGGTCACCCACGCTGCAGTGGGACTTTCCCTCCAGGGACTCTGTCCTGCTGCAGCAAGGAGACAAGGTGTGACCGTGGCCAGGCCAGTCGGTGGAAGCGTCTGGGCTACAGATGTGTTGCCTGGCAGCTGTGTGCCTCCAGGGACACTTTACCTCTCCCGGGAAGATGGGGGTCTGCTAGATTCCCCGGGGGAGGGGTCGCTGGCAGCCGGGGTCACAACACCCTGTATCCAGACTGTGGGCAGGGGTGTAGGCGGTGCTCCGGGGAGCCCTCCAACTGCATGAGCCTGGCCGCCAACCCTGGCAAGCTACAGAGGCAAGCCCATGATGCCCCCGGGGGGGCAGCCGCCGTGCTCCCCATCCATCCCACCACAGCGACAATGCAGTGGGTGGGGGTACATGGTTGGATTAGCCTCAGTGTCCTCACTTCATGGCCTACACCGTCTGGAGCTATTTCCACAATGGGTTTTCCTCCCCTTCCCCATATTTGCCTTGAAGTCCAAACTTCACGAGGCGCTGGGCCATCTCTCTGGAGCCACCACCGTTGGCAGAGTGCCTCCCTCCCACTAAAAGGAAACTGGCATCCCTGGCAGCGGCCACAGACTGGGTGCACTGGCCACATCTGCTGACAGGCGAACGACCCTGGCTGGCCACGATATTTGGCCAAGAATCCTGTCCCATCACAAATCAGGCCTTCCCCCACCAGATGTGCCAGGTGAGAACTGTGCCCGATGCTGGAAACCTCACTCCCAGCTGCCAGATTCTGGGTTCAACTGAGAATTCTAAGACTTATTTATAAAAAGTCAGAGTAGGAAGCCAAGAGAGACATTTCCCAAAAGCTGTCCATGACGATGCCTGTGGCGGTGTCATCTGCAACAGGAAAGCTTCCGGGGTTAGGGCAGGATTTTGAAAAGTATGGTACACCTGCTTACAAGGCGTGTCTTTCAGCCACTAAAATAAAATTAACATAATATCTGAAGGAGAAACAAGTTTATCACGCACTGTATTTAAAACTACAAAAGGAATCCTGTGTATTATTGCTGCAGAGAAAATACCTCTGTGTGTGGACAAGGATTGGAAGGTGGGGAGCAGATGATAAAAGTTGCCAGTTTGGGGCACCTGGGTGGTTGCGGGTCTGCCTTCAGCTCAGGTGGTGATCCCGGGGTCCTGGGATCCAGTCCTATGTTGGGCTCCCCGCAGGGAGTTTGCTTCTTTGTCTATGTCTCTGCCTCTCTCTCTGTGTGTCTCTCATGAGTAAATATATAAAATCTTTAAAAAATAAAATATATTGTTAAAAAATAAAATTATTTAAAAGTATGACCTTACCACAGGGCAGAGAAAAGGGATAATTTAAAAAATGCCATGTCCTGGTGCCTCCATTTATTAAATCCCTGGAGCTGTCTCCAGGCCCCATGTTCTCAGCACATAGGCCTATAATTAAAATGTGTGTTTCCTGTCTCTTGACCTTTGTGGGAGCACTGCTTTTTCTATGGCTCCAAGGCGTTTGTACTAGGATGCAAGACCCCAGAAGCATGCAGAGGGAAAGCCCTTGCAGCCCTGGAGCCTGGTCTGACCACACCTGCACTGTCTGGTCCCTGTGTGCAGCCCAACCCAGCACAGACCTCATCCAAATCCATCAAACAATGCCCTAGAACCAGGACTGCTGTGCCAACGTTTCCCACCACTGCTATTGATTTGGGTTTGTGACTTTGGAAGAATTCCGCCACCGAAGGTAGAAAAATAGTAAGTAATTAAATCATCCCCCAATCATCATGACAAGTGTGCCCAGGGAATCGCTAATAACAAGTGGCCCGAGTTGGGCACGCAGGCTCCCTCTGTGCTTTGGTGCCTAACACTAAAGAAGCTGCAACTGCTGCTTTATTAAAAAGGACACGGGGTCTGACTGACGAAGCCACGGGCCTGCTGGGAGCGCATCCGTGGCTGCCACTGCTGACCTTGTCAATAACCCCAGCCCCACAGTCAGGGCCTCCCTGTGGGAGCCTGTGGGTCCCCATTCCAGCCATGCAGTCCCTGTGCTTCCCAGCCCCACCCACTCTGCTCCGACTGACCTCGTCACACCTTCCCCTGTCCCCTCCTGAAACCTCACTGGATTTCTGTGACCCCATAAGGAGCCAACGTGGTTTCTCGGTTGAACCCCTATCCTGACACCAGCAGCCTGGAAGATTCAATCAACGTCCTCAAGCTGAGGGCTGACGTTTGTGACTTAACTTTCTGGCACTTGCTGGAAAGCTCTGCACTTCACCATGGATGGGACGGGCTCACACTCTTGCCCCCGTGTCACCCCAGTGTGCTGGCTGGCACCCCTCCTGATGTACCCACTGACCCAGTGTGCTCTGCAAGGAGCTGTCATGATTGGCGTCCTCCAGATAATCCTCCATCCCACCTTACTCACCCCAGAACCCACAGTGCAGTGCCCCTATGAGCCCCCCCACAGACACATAGTAGGTCCTCAGTAGGTGTTTATGAGCTTGAAGACAGCTGGCCCTAGGAGGCCATGCTGAGCCTTCCCATCCCTGCCTCTCCCCCACAACCTTGTCCCACCCAAACTCTGCACCAGGCCCTCCCTCTCTGGAGTGACCTGGTGTGCCTCTCGCCTCCAGCCCTCTGTCCTGTTGCTGCACCCTCGTTGTGCACATCTCCAGCACAGCACATGCCTGAAGGTGTACCCCTGTTTCTGCACTCACTGGGCACCCAAGTGCAAGACCAGAGGCAGGCACAAAGGTCAAACTGCTTGGTGGACACAGATCCGGCACACAGGGATCTTAACGTGTATGCAAGGGCTCTTTGTGCAGGCGCAGACACCGCTGGCTGCTCATAGGGAAGGGGACTCGCTGAAAGGCTGTAAATAAAGGAGAGCGGGAAGCACAGATGTGAACCCCAGGCTGCTCAGCCCTTGTGTTTTCTCTCCTCTCAATAATTCACACTCAAGGAGGGCGCGTATAAATCTTTTGCATGCGTTCAGTTAGGGAAAGGCAGACCTAATTAACCCACAGAGAGTACCCGGGGTGGGAGCGCGGGGAGGAGGGCAGCAGAGGCCAGCTGCCATCTTCAGGAGATGGTGGGACAGGTGTGGGACGGCCACGGACAACATGAACAATTCATGTCCATCCCGTGATATGCGCTGAACATCTAATAACATGCAGTCTGAAGGGCCTGAGGTGCGCTGTCCCCTGACAGGTGGCCGGGAGGATCCTCACCTCTGGACGGCACCGGGAAAAGCTGTACCCTAGATCTGCGTGTCTCTCTTCACCCCAGCCAGATGGCTGAGGTCCTGCTTGGAACAGCAGACAGGAAGCCCATTTTCAGCTCGTCCCGGGTGTGAGCTATGCCCCATGAACGTGCTTCTGGCACAACTCAGCCAGAGCCACACAGGGGCTCCTTGCCTCCTCAGACCCCATCCAGTCCTCAATCCATAAGGCCATAGAAAGGATCTATCTCAGCTCTGGGTCTTTCTCGGGGAAGAGCAAGTCCTCCTGGGGGTCCCACAGCACACCTGGCATGCGCTGCACTTGAGCAGGTGAGTCACAGAGTTCTGAGGACAGCCACCACTGCTGCAGATGACAGATTCTCCAGTGAGCCAGACTCTACACCTCTGGCCCTTCTCTGAGTTGCAAAACTATTAAAAAGGATGAAAAGATTCAAACAATGAAATTCAGAACCATGAACAGCCCAGGATAAAGCCCCCCACCTGTTGGCTGCATTTCTGTTAGCTGCCTAGCTTCTTTGAGGAAGAATTTACCTTTACTGGCAGCCCAGAAGGCTGGGAAGGATGCACACTCACCTGCCAGAGGTGGGGTGCTCTTGGCTACCCTGAGGTTCATTGAACAGGTCTTTGGCCCTGCTTTGCTTCCTCTCTGCAATCCTGCAAACCCCCTTGCTTGGGGCCTTTGTGAGCAACCAGCAGTACTCAGGTCACACATCCAAAGACAAAGGATGCTTCAGGGTCAGGGCCCAGAAAGAGTCACAGAAAACACCTCAGGTACCATCTTCCTGTCAACACATCCTGCATTTTTTAATGCGTGTGTCTGGAAATGTATCGTGTTGGACTCAGGAAATTATAATTTAGATCGAACCTCTTGCAAATCATTGCTTCTGAGCTGGCGCTGCCGATTTTCACAGTTTTGTCTGTCCCTTATGCTAGGACCGTCCGCCGTTCATACGAGTCCATCTGTGAGGATGTACATCTTATGTGTTCCCCACAGTCTGAAGCTTAAATCCATGGGAAATCACCCAGCATCGTTTCATGAGTCCCAAACAACAAACACTTCTTATTTAATTAAGTTGGTGATGGGATTGATGACATCAACGGAACCAGTTCCCCTGAGAGTGCAGGGAAGACTCTGGGAGAGTCTTCCGCAGTGGAAGCGCTCCTTGCGGGCCACACCATGGTCACTGGCCACGTGGAAGATGCAAAGATGCGGTAAGATGCGCCAGCAAAAGGGGTCGTGCTTGCTTCCGACAGACAGAACGGGGCCCTTTCACACTCCAGAATGACCTGGATTGGATGCTGTAGAGTCATAATGTTCATGTCCTGTTTATAAAACCATGCGGACACTCCATGGGGGGAACGCTATCAACCATTCTAAGCCTCCAGAATCCTGGGTGAGAAATACCACAGTATGGGTTTTGTTTCTGGAAGCAGATACGTAAGCTTCCTAGGTCTATGGGCTAATTTAACTTTAGACATTTATGCCTTGAAGTAGCAGGTGGTAGATTTTGCGTGTGTGTGTGTGTGTGTGTGTGTGTAAAATGCATGGGGTATAGTGAGGAGTACAAATCCAAGTGAGCAGAGTTCTTATCGAAATTCAGCCCACGACATCCAAAAACTGGTCACCAGCTCCTTAGACTCTCTCTCCAAGGGCAACTAACGTTACTGATTTGTTGTATAATCCAAAGTCACAGGGCAAGTTGTTTGCTGCTGCTGCTGGACTAGGACGCCAGCTCTCCCCTCCGCCAGACCACCCTTCCCCCAGAGTACCGCTTGGCAGCAAGCTCCAGGCAAACTAAAGACATTTTTTTAGATGTTATTTATTTATTCATGAGAGATGCACAGAGAAGCAGAGACACAGGCAGAGGGAGAAGCAGGCTCCCTGCAGGGAGCCTGATGCGGGACTCAATCCCAGGACCCCGGGGATCATACCTTGAGCCAAAGGCAGACGCTCAAACACTGAGCCACCCAGGCACCCCAAGACATTCTTTTCTTAAAATGCAACCCAAACTTTCTGATGAAACAGAAGGCTGAGGGAAATGTGCAAAATGCTTTCACTTGGCTGACTGTTCCATAAAAGGTGCAGGACTTCAATTCCTCTCCTGCAACAGCCTGGGCTTACCAATGAGGAATACAGGCTCACTTGGGAAACCAAGGTGAGCGGCCCCAGGGACAGGCGCTCTGAGCACTGCTCCTGACCCCGTGGACAGTGCAGCTTGTCCTCGCCCCAGTGCAGTGGCCGTCTCTCCGTCCACCCGGCCGTATCAGGGGCATTGTGGCTGAGGTATAATGAAAGCTGCAGAAACACAGTGATTTCCATAATGGTTTTATCTGTAGAAACCTGTGAGGACATCATTTGGCTACAAGATCTGGCGCTGAGTATCTGAGAATCTTGACGGAAGTGCGATGCTCCAAGGCGCTGCCTCCCAACCGTGAACAAATGCATCTTTGCTCCTGGAGAAAAGCCTTTCTCTGCACCTGCAGCCTGTAGCACCTTGAGCCGTCCTTGTCACAAGGTTCACCGGGGAGTTAGAAGCAGGTTGCCAGGCACTGGGGACATCTTATTGCCTTTTGAGGAATGCAAGGTATAGATGTCAGGAAAACGCAATCACAGAACAAAGAGAAGCTATGCATGCACAGAGAAATCTATACAATGTCAAGTTCTCTCCTATCTTTCTTTTTTTTAAAGATTTTGTTTATTTATTCATGAGAGACACAGAGATAGAGGCAGAGGCAGAGACAAAGGGAGAAGCAGGCTCGGGAAGCCTGATGCAGGACTAGATCCCAGGACCCCGGGATCATGACCTGAGCTGAAGGCAGACGCTCAACCGCTGAGCCACCCGGGTGTCCCAAGTTCCTGCCTATCTTTCTAACGTATGTTGTATGAGGGAAATGAAATTACCGAGGCCAACAGGTAGTGTGGTGGCCAGACAAGGATGCAAACCCAGCAAGGCCGTGGACCCTCCCTCCCCAGCCCTGGGAAAGAGCCAAGTTTCAAAGCCCTGCCTGTGGCACCCCTATGTCCTTCCCTGTCGAATCTCATGACGAATCCAGGAGGCAGGAGTTACCACCACTTCCATTCTAAGGATGAGAAACATCGAAGCACAGAGAAGTCAAGTGACTTCTCCAAAGCCACATAGCAAAGGAATGACATAACAAAGCCACATAGCAAAATTAGATCCGGGGTTTCCAGCTTCCAGGTAACATTTCCCACCCTCTCTAGCTCATTGGCACAATCCTCTCTTCCTTCCACTCGCTGAAAGGCAGGCATCCTCAAAGTTCCTCTCCTGGCTCACTTCTACTTTCTTCCCTCAAACGGTTTTGTGGTGAGTTCCTTTCACATGCAGGTAGCTCCTCTTTGCAGACGCTGGGCCCTCCCACTGTCCCAAGCCAGTGTCTGAAGCTCAGAGCGCTCCTCCCCATCCCACCGCAGACACGGGGCGTCTCTGATGGGTTTCTGATGGGAACCAGCAGAAGTAGATAAGGCCACAGCTGGCTGAGGCCTGGCCACCATGTTTGCTTCATCAAGAACTGCGCCCACCTGCCTGCATCGCTCCAGACCCTCGGCGTGATCAGAACTGGAAAACAGGCTCCCTACTCTGGGAGGAAGTGGTATACAGACTCGGAACGTTTCAGGACCTGCTAGCACAGGGAAAGAGGCTGAGGAGGACCGATGCTGAATCCTGGTGGCTCTAGAGCCAAGTCCCATGGCACAGGGCTCACGCTTCTGCTAGAGTCCCGCGGGGCCAGGCAAATGTGCTGCCAGGAGAGCCCCTGGAAACCTCCACACAACAGCCTTCAGTAAATGACACAGAGGTGCCACAGCACATGGAGGAAGGGCTTGAAGGCCAGAGGGACTCATAGACCAGAGAACCTACCACTTGGACAACTCCCAGGGACGGGCATGGAAGATAGTCCGTCAGCATCTTGGAGAGGCTCCGTGGCCACGCCTTCTGCGGGCCTGGGCTGACGGGACAGATGGGTGCCTCAGCACATGGAGGGATGGCGTGCCCTCAGACCGAGCATCACGTGTCAGAGGCGAGATGGACATTTCTCCTGCGACCTCTCCAAAGGGACCGGAGGCTCTTCCCCAGAGCCCATGTGTGTGCAGACTCCCGTACATGCGGTCTGAGCCGGCACGGCCGCCACCGTGCGTCCCACCCTCCCAGGCAGAGGGGAGACTCACAAGGTCAGGTGCAGCCCTGGCCCCTGTACATGTAGGTCCACCTTCCAGTCATTTTTCTGGTTCCAAGCTCATGATCATGCCCGGCAGCTGGCAGGACCTCTCACTCGTTCCCTGGGCTGTGGTGGGAGAGCTGTCAAGGAGGAAGGGCAAGCAGAAGCCCCTAAACAGCCCACCGCCCCAACCAAGATGTGAGCGAGAAGCCATACAGCTTCCAGGGTGGCAGATCCCAGCGCGTCTTCGACAGTTTTCAGACATGCACGGCGGTGCTCATCGTGTCTGCTCTTCCATCCATCCAAGGGGCTTCTGCAGAAGTCGGATGGGGACAGACTATTATAACCTGAGCCAAACTGCAGCCTCGCTTGTAGCTGCTGTGCCGGACAGAGAGAGAAACACAGTCTCCAAGACCAGGAATGCGGCTAGATATCCAGCAAACATGTTCTCCTCAAACCCCATCAGGAGCGAGAATAGAGGCCCCTCCCCTTCCACGGGACGGGCGGGTGCTCAGGCTCACCGCATTGCCATGGGGCTGCAGGGATGCTCCCGTCCTGGGAGAGCCCCGAGGTCTGGATGGTCGTGGTGTTCACAGACCTCACGATGGTGCCCTGTACGGAGGACAGCATGCTAACCGGTCCCGATGAGCATGGTGCTTCTTTTAGATTCTCCACTGACACATGACCAGGGTATGGGGGGAGGAAAATCCATGAAATTCAGAGCCTGGTCACATTAGTGAAGTTCCCAGACATTCGGGGGTCTGAGGCTCGCCAGGACATGCCTGCCGAGGTCGTTTGCTGCACCTCGCACCCCCTCCGCGGAGAAAGATGTTTTGTAGGCTTCTTTGGATTCTGAAACAGCACATACAGCACTTGGGAGTCACTGCAACCAATTTATCAGGCACACTTGGAAGGCCTCCAGGTTTGAGCAGAGCAAGAGCGAGAGAGCACTCTCTGGCAGATCCGAGGTGCATTGACACCAACTTGCACCAAGCTCCTGTCACTCCGGCGGTCCGACAGGGGGATCTGATGGAGCTGGAGGCAGTGGCAGGAAGGATGCTCTGTGTACAGCTGGCCAGCCCTGCAGGAGAGCTGCCGTTGAGACCTCCAGAGCTCTAGGTCAAGGTCACAGCATCAGCAGCAGGGGACCACTGCCCTGGGAAGGCCCCTTCTAGCATACCGCCCCCGGTATGACTGAGCAACCATGAGCAGTCTTCCAGCTGTATAAAGTCCTATGTTCAGAATCGGGTCCAGGAATTTTTGGTTGTGGCCTCGGTGGGAAGCCCAAGCTGCGAGTCTCCCACATGAGAGGCACCCGTGCCTCCTTCTGAACTTAGAGCAGGGAGCAGAGGAGGCTTCCCTGGTTCATGGGAAGAGTGGGAAATCCTGAGGCCTTGTTCGTGGATGACTGGCTCCCTTCGTGGGTGCTCACCGAGGCAGGGACACTCCTGCCCACACCCCTCTCCGGCTGGTCTGAAGGACACCTGCGTGGGAATCCTCCTAGTGAGCACACCGATACTGCCGTGCGGGCTGGTCAGCCCTGCACAAAGCGGGAAGCAGGTGGAAGGGAGAGCCAGGTCCACCTCTGGGTACTGGCAAATGGCTGATTGGCTGGGGGTCCAGAAGGAGCAGGGCTGGGAGACTAGAGACCAGAAACACTGAGGTGGCGGCCTGGGGGCAGTGGTGCAGGAGGAGCACAGTATGTACAAACGCCTCATGTCTGGGCACCCCCGCTCTGAGTGCATGGCACAGGAGGCTGCTCCAACCAGGGACAGAGACACCGCAGAGGCAGCAGGCAGGCTGCTTGGGCCCCTGTCACCCGTGCCCGTCACGCTACAGGGGCTGCTGAATGTCCTATCACCAGTGAAGGCTGACACTGAACCTCTGCTCTGGCACCGTTCCTCAAGAAGACAAACCAGCCACATGATGGCAGGAAGAGTACAAGCACCCTTGCTGGGGCAGAGAGTAGCAGGGGTGATATAACCTTACAGGAAGTGTCACTGAGGCCATGCAGGCCCTTCAGGCTCCCCCATTCGAGGACAGACTCGCTGGCACAAAATATTCAACGCAACTGCTTCAAACCCAGGGACAGGCTTTGGGACAAAGGGGATGCATGTGCATGTGACCACCATATACCACATTCCTGGAAAGTGCTAGCCCGTGGGAACAGTGATGTGTCACTGAGGGACCCAAAGTGCCACAGTGGAGACAGCACGCAGAGTTGGGGCTGTTCCCTCCAGAGGGCACCGTACGTACGCCCTGAACCCGGGCCACCTGCTGCTGCATCTTGATATCTAGAACAAGCACGTTCGGGAACCAGGAGGCAGAAGCAGCAGCGACCTCACCACCAACCTCAGACTTTCTTACAAAACCTGTGCTTCCTGCATTCACACGGGTCTCCATACTGCTGGGCCATCGGCTCGACTCCCAGCAGGGAAGGGAACTCTTCCACGGGGAATGCAGCAAGGTTCTCGGGACCGGCAGCCACATCTGCCACCTGCTCTCGTGCCAGCGGGCCGGCGGGCAAGGATGAGAGGTGGAGAGGTGTCATTGGCTTCGCAGAGCCGGAGAAGAAGCGGAGGCCCCACCCCACGGGGCCTGAGCACACACTAGCCCCGCTGGCCTGAGTCTCACTCCCCCACCTCAGCTGTCACTGCGGATAAGGGCAGGATCACATCTGACAATTCTCACAGATACAATTTTTACGTAGCCTTCCCAGAGCCCAGTAGGTTGGCATTTGAATAATGAGTACCAGGAGTGTTCTGCCCACGAAGGGAGGCAGGTCGGAGACCTTTCTAAAATGCAAATCAGACTGTGTCTCTCCCTGGTTTAAAGCCCTTCATCACATGCTGGTTCCGGACACAGGGAATGGCCCGGTCCCAGAGCCCACTCCGCTCCCCCTGCACGTCACAGCTGCTTCTGGAATTCAGAGGAAAAGAATGAGATGACGCGATAAAAAGACGGTAGATTCAAAGCCAGAAGATGAAGAAACACCTGACTTTTGTCGCTGGGAGGCCGTGTCTGGACTGGAGCGACGTCAACGGAGCGCTGCGGCAAGGACTTCCCAAGCAGCCGGTTGGCATTTGGACGGACCACTGACTTCTCATCAGCGGTGGTGGAGCCAAAAGAAAACCCAGCACGGTGTTCCGAGAGTGCGCCTGAAATGTCATTCTTTGCCATGGTATTCTCTAGAGAAAGGGCAGAGCGAAGACGTATAAACATTGAGAGACAATCATCCACAGACTTTCATTAAAAGCCAGTGATGGACATATTAAAATGTGAATGGACACCAGGCCACAGAGGAAACGATGGTGGAGACACCCATAAAACACTTGCGTGAGTTTGATTCCACATCTGCTGTAGTATTTGATATTTTTATTTTAAAAAGTAATGCAGCCAGGATTCTAAATAATAACAGCAACAGTGGCAGGTGTTTGACGGGTATCTGAACACACAAGCCCCATACCCACGATCGGGGGTGGGGCGGGGTGGAAATACGATTTGTTCGGTCTTTTTTAAGTCTAGTTAAATAGGCGTTTTTAAAAACTGAGAGTAGATACTGAACGCAAAGGAACTTTATCTGTAGTTTCCAATTCAAAAGAAACTGAAAACAACAATAAAAAAAAAAAAAAGACACAGAAAATGCAATCAAGCCAATAGATGGCAGAGTCAAAGAAGACGCAAAGAGGGCAGATGTGGAGGAGGAGCCCAGCTGTTCTGGCGACGCAGCCCCGTGGGTGCAGCTCGGGAGTGAGACACCATACGCGGGCTGCTCTGGGGCCATCAATCTGCCACAACCGCACAACCCCGCACCCGGAACGATGCCCAAACTCACCCCCAGGGTTTGCCTCTGGGAGAAGGGGAGGCTGCTGGCCTCGGGCCGGTGAGAGGCACCTTGGTTCCCCAGAAGGCCTGACTTCTTTCCACGGAGCACAACCACGTGCTCGGGGGGGTCAGAATTTGATAAAGGCGAGGCCATAGGTACACAGGTGGTATGTTCTTTCTCCTCTCTCTACACTGCCCTCTAGGTCAGCTGCATGCCTGAAATATTCCCTGTAAAAGAAATGGCATGGGAGGGAGAGTCCAGGAACACCATTCCACGAGCTGCCCCACGTCTGCAGCCTGAGGGAGGCCGGGTCAGAAGGGCACCTGTGGA
This sequence comes from Canis lupus dingo, assembly GCF_003254725.2. Taxonomy (NCBI): domain Eukaryota; kingdom Metazoa; phylum Chordata; class Mammalia; order Carnivora; family Canidae; genus Canis; species Canis lupus. The sequence continues at coordinate 57,843,982 of NC_064245.1, forward strand.
CAGCTTTTCCCAGGACTGGTGCGAGGCAGGCTGCGTGCGGCCTGCGGATCTGAGAACTGCCTGGCCTCCGCCCGACACGCAGAGACTTCCAGATGCAAGTGCTACTTGCAAACATCACCCGCCCACCCGCCTTCCCAGCTAACCAGCTCTCCTGGTTCCTCTCCAGGCCTCAGACCCCTTGCCACAGTTTGACAGTAACATGGCTGTATGAGCACTGGAACCCACCGAGGAGGAAAGCAGCCCGCCCTCCCCAGTTGGGTGCATGTCACCTGCCATGTGAACAGCCCGATAGAACAAAGGCAGAAGAAGGGTGCACTGACCCACCTCTGCCCCTGCGTCTTCTCTAGACTGGGGCTCACACTGTTGGCTCCCCGGCTCCCAGGCCTGGGGACCTGGGCTGCACAAGGCCACCTGCTCTCCTGGGTCTCCCACCTGCAGACGGCAGATCGTGGAGCTTCCCAGCCTCCACACACTTCCCCGTACACACACGAGAACCCTGACTACTCACCCCTCTCTGGCACTCGGGCTTTTGAGACATAATTAAACATCCTTTGCTGTGAGCTCCCATTCGGAATTGGACCTACACTGGTGACTGCTCATACGTGAGAGCAGAAAGGAGGCAGGAAAGCATGGACTGTGTCAAGGAGCCAAAGGGCACTCCACCAGGTCCCCCAGGCTCTCCTCACCTGCTTTCTCTGTTCCTCCAATCTAGGGAACACCTGTTATTTCCACCCCTTGAAACCCGGTTCAAATACAACTTCCACAGGAAGCCTTCCCGAACACCACCAGGCAGAAGGAGTTCCATATAACGTGGTCTACGTAGATGGTTTAGAGTGGCTGGCATCACACGTGGCGTTGGGCTCCCGTGCCCAGTGTCCTCAGAGCCCCCTCCTACCACAGCCACTGTGGTTCCTGCCCATGCGCCCCCCAACCCCACTCTGAACGGAGGTGCCCTGTGTCCTCTCACCACCAGGACTCAGCTCTGCTTTCTGCAAGCCCAGGACCAGCTACACCAGCTTCCCTTCCTGGAATCTAGGCCTAGAAGTACTAACAGCTTCCAATTCTGGCAATTGCAGACCAGGTCACTGGGGCCCAACCTTCCAAAATTTTGCTAGGAAGAGAAACAGACTTCCTTTACATGATAAAGAGATTGACAAAGAAAAAAAAAAAACACACAAGAAAAGGCCACAGAGAACATTGTACTTAATAACAATAAATCACTGGCATCTACTTTCTGACATCAGGAAAAAGACAAGAATACCCACTATCACCACTTTTTATTCAACATACCGGGGTGGGGGGGCTCGTCAGCCCAAAACAGTAAGAGAAAGAAAGAAAATATATAAAGATCGCAATGGGAAAAATGAAACTCCTACAATTTCAGGTGTTGTGATTATGATCACAAAATTTTCAGAAGTTCAGAAGTTCTACAGATCAAGGTTAGCAAGGAAAAAAAAGATTGTAGGAGATAAAATCTATTTTGTTCCTATACATCAGCAATAAGCAAAAAATGAGTATTTTCAAAAATTAATACTTACCATAGCACCAAGAAATATCAAATTTGTAGAAATACAAAGAATCAAAAAATGTATAAACCTATATGGAGAGAAATATAGAACTTTACTGAGAGAAACATATGGAGGATTTAACTACGTGAAAAAGGAAGAGAGCTCTATATTGCAAATGTGCATTTCTCCCCAAATGACCTGTAGACTCAGGGCACCCCCAGTGAAAACCCCAACTTAGTGATACTGGTTTTAGATTTTTGTTTTCTGTTGGGTCACTGTTTCCAAGATGTAGGTGGAAATGTAAAAGGCCAAGAACAGCCAGACACCGTAGAAGAGCACGAATGGAGGAGGACGGTCCGTTGAATGTCCAAACGTAGGGAGCTTCATTTATCAGGTCACTGTGGTCGCTGTGGTCGCTGTGGTCACTGTTGTCCAGGGACTGACCAAAAAGCCTGCAGACACACCTTTAAAAAAAATGGAATGAATTAAAATGAGGTGGGTCCACTGTGCACAGGTGGGGTGCCACTCTTCCAAGGTCACCTCAACTGTGCTCTATGTTGCCGGGGCTCGGCAGCACACGTGGCCTGAATGCCCCGAGCCAGTGTACGCCCCATCATCCCCACTCCTTGTCGGCAGGCAGCTCCGGCTTTGCAGGGCCTGCAAGAAGGCAGTGTTGTCGGGGTTGAACTCTCTCAGAACCACCAGGTTTATCGTGGGGGATTTCAGAGCAGGGTCTGCTGCTCCTGGGGTTACATAGGAAGCCCTTGGGGAGCTGGCCCTGCCCCAGCCCCAGCCCCAGCCCCAGCCCCCCCTGACTGTGCACACACCTGTGCCCCCATCTGTAGACAGATGCCCACCATTCCCGAGGGGCGTCCCTCCTCCTCTGCCCCCCCCAAGGTTTTCATGCCACCTCTGCCCTCATGTGCCTCGTGCACACATGTCTCCTCATTTTCCAGGACCCTGGTCTCACTGCTCCATTACCTGCAAGGTACTTGTGGCCGCTCAGAGCCCCTCCCTTCCAGACCCTCACTCAGCATGACCCTTGGCCCAGGGACCATCACTCAAGCTACTGGGTCAGCTGCTGGAGGTCACCTCTTCAAGAGCAGAGGCTCAGCCTTCCAGAAACGAACCCCCCTGGTGGGGAACTTTCTCTGGAAATTCCATGGGGTAGGACAGGGCTAGAGATGTGGGAATAGAGCCAGTGGGTTCTGAATAGAAGGACAAGGAGCCAGGAGTGCGGCCCTGAGGGTTTGAGCTGGCAGGGGAACCGAGGGTGAGCTCTCCTGAGGCCCCTCCCTCACCCCAGATCAACAAGGAAGCTTCCAGAGCTCTGGGCTGGCTCAGACCCCACCACCGGCACATATGTGTATAGGATTTCCTCCCTTGGGTGTGCCTGATGGGACATTTGGGAGCTCTTTGGCAGTGGGACGTGAGTTTCTTTGATTTTTCAGCAGGGTTGAATGATTCCCAGGAAACAGAACCATGGAATGAGGAAGCTCTTCAAGCTTGTGCTGGAAAAGATGACGTTCCCCAAAGGAAGGTGGGCCCCTTGCCCCTGGTTCCTGGGAGTGGGCCCTGGGGCCACACCGGGCAGTCTACAATAGCCATGCCACCCGGCATCTGCTTGATCTCGGGAGAGGATAGAGACAAAGGCCAGCCATGTGGGGGGGCAGCTGTGAGGACGCCACTGATCCCCCTCCCCCTGGGAAAACTCTGGACATCACGATGTAGGCACATGTGCTTGCTAGCAGTACTCTAGCATCTCGGCACCCATTACTGCTGGCGGAAGTTCACGCCATCTGAGCGACTTCTCACACTGGAGTTCTGACACCCTTCTGGGAGCCTCATCCCATTGCTGGGGTTAATTTCCATCTTCTGCTATAATAATCTGTAACGATGGTTGAAAGAGATTCGTCCTCCTGCTCGTGAGTCACTGAACCCGAGGCTGGCCTGCAGACCTCCTCACTGTGCAGATCTCCACCCAATATTCCTTTTTCTCCACCTAAGGGCACCATGGATCATAGAACTGTCATCTTTGAGAGCCTGAAAATACCTTCCAAAGCCAGGAGCCAGGCACCCTGCCAGCCCCCGGACAAGTGTCCACACTGATAACTAGCCAACGATGACCCTGTGTGGGTGGGCAGGGAAGCCAGGAAAGGACATCATGGCATAAAACTGTCACTGCCTGAAGATCTGAGTCCTAGAGGCCCTGCCTGGGGAAGCACATCCAAGAGGTCAACGGGCAGTCAGAACAGGGAAACCCCCAGTGGTGATTGCACCAGGGCCCCCATGGTGGTCTCGGCACTGGTGAGGCCTGGGGGCCCTTGGAGGGAAAATGGAGCATCTGGATACCTTCGTGACTGACTCCCATCCATAGGAAGAAAGGACATCCTCTCTGGTAGGAATGAGAGTAGGAGGCACCTGTGAAAGACCATCTAGAGGAAGTTCCCTGCTGCTGTGTCTGAACACACTACTCTGTAAGCTGATGATTCGACCACATTCCAGGAGCAGGGGTGGCAGGCAGGGTGGGAGGCAGCAAAGCCATTATCCATGCTGGTGGAAGCTCAGAGTGAAGTGCAGGACATCAAGAAGGGAGGATAAGGACTTCCAGCTAGGAGGGGAGGGGAGTGGTGTGGAGAGCCATCTCCTCAGTCAAAGTAGCTGAGCACCAAGAGGAGCTGTGCAAAGCACATGACAGGTACAGTAGCCTCTGGAAGCTTGGGGAGGGCCCAAAAACCCCCATGGGGATGGCCCACAGACTCCCGTGGGGATGACCCACAGACTCCCGTTGGGGGGAGGGCCTGCAGACCACCATGGGGATGGCCCATAGACCCCCATGGGGATGGCCCGCCGACCCCCATGGTGGGGCGGGACACAGACCCCCGTGGTGCTGGGGCCACCAGCGCAGACCACAGATCCCCTGGCCAGCTGATGCCCTTGCAACAGCAGTGGAGCTGTGTATTGAGGCACGGTGCTCTCCTGGGGGGATCAGAGATAGCAGCTCCATGCAGGTCTGTCAGCACAGGAAGCTGGGACTACTCACAGCTATTATATTTTTCCCAGTAAGACCCATCATGGAGGCTAGAAGGCCTGCCTTCCTAGAAAGAAGTTCCCTCCAGGAGCTGTGCCTACAGAGCTGCTCATTGCATCCTCGCTTTTGGGTAGAGTAAGAACCCAGCAGTACTACAACCCCATAGCTGCAGGCCGGCCTATCCCTGGAAATGTCCTCGTATCACTGAGGACAGTCAAACATCACCAGCTGTAGGACACAAAACCGGGGAAGGAGGAAATGCCTTCTGGTAAAGTCCAGAGAAATCCAAGTCCTAGTCCTAGGGGATATGCTGAGGATAAGCTCTTCTTGGATACAGTACAGATAATTTTCCATTGGGGAAACTGAGGCAGGGCGTGTGCTCTGTGCATACAATGTTCTAGCTCTAGTGCCGCCGTTCCTGGCGAGGTGAGCCAGGCGGGTTCCGGGAGCAAGGGGACCATAGGTCAGAGTGTCTGGGGCGACTTTGCACAGAGAGCAGTTTCAAGCAGCCGAAGAATCCGGCAACAAAAGTGTTTGTCACCCCGAGGGATAGCAAGCAGCCACAACAAGGCGGGGACCCAGCCAGAGTGGCTGGCTGTTCTCCTCTCCCAACGTCCTGATGACAAAAGACTGACTCTGGCCTCCCAGCCTGGGCACCCGGGGCTGCAGAACAGAGCTCGGTGACACACAGCAGTCGTCCTGAGCCAAGTGGGTCGGTGAGTTGCTAGCAGTGCAGAGCTTGCCCACAGGGAGGAATGAAGACTGTCGTATGCCAGGAAAGGCCGCCTTCCTGGGGGGAGCAGATCGCCTGCTACCTCCCCGTTGTTCCGGAGAACCTTAACTTGACCTTCATCCCATTCTGCTACGTGTGCACCTCCCAAGCCGTCTGTGCTGAGCTGAGCGGAAAGTGAGACCCAGACGCGTTCACCTCGGCTCCTGTCTGTGCTGGGGCTCTCGTCCCGGTTCGTGGGGCCTGAGCGCACTTTGCCTTGGCTCCGGCCCATGCATTCCAGGCTGAGGCCCTTACAGACCAGTTTCTCTTCCTGCTTAAAACTCACCAACAACCAGAGAATGCCACCCCTGGTGGTAGGAGCTGCCTCAGGCGGGAATCAGCCCATGAGTATCAAATTGTGATAAAAGAAGACTTTGAAAAAATATATATATAAAACTTTCAGAGTAAGAGTGAACAAAACAGCGAGTCAGCAAAGTCGGGCAGATGTGGCCAAAGCACATTCGTGTGATGCTTGTTTGGCCAAGAAAACCAAAAGCTTAGCACACGTTCCAGATTCATCCTCTTCCTTTTGTTGGGTCGTTAGCTCCTTGCCCTGTTTAAAAAAGGAATTGTAAGGTCATATTCTTGAAGATCTGAAAATTCAAATATCCTTTGTCAAGCGAAATAGATCTTCTTTTAATTGATGCATCTATCTCCGTGATACTGGAATTTAGAAGTGCTGTTTTATAGAAAGTGTTTTTAAAAGTTTCAACTTGCTTGTTAAGCTTAATGAATTTAACTTGATACATGTGCAAATGATGTTCAAATCACTCAGAACAGGTTTCTGAGACTTGCCTCCGGGAGGGGCAGGGGGTCCCCCTTGCACAGAGAGTTTAAGGTGTGGTCGTTGTTGTGTGAACCGGCCCAAGGACAGGTCAGAAGGCTCACACAGCTCCTTCTCCCTGTCCCCGAACACAGTGGCCTTTCCTGGCATACGACAAAGGCACTCTCAAGCCTCCAGGGTCCTACAGGGCCAGGTGGCTCTGAGCAGGTGTGGAGCAAAGAGACAACTATAGTCCTGCCTGTGGAGGCAGCTCCTCTGCAGATGGATGGAGGCGCCAGGGGGCTGCTCAGGCCTGGGGCTGCCAGCGTGCACAGGGCCTGGAGGCACCGGTGGAGGGTGAAGTGCCGTGCTGGCACCTGCTTGTCACAGGGCAGGGTGTGCAGCACCTGGGGGTATTGCAGGGCCAGGCAGCAAGAAGGCTTTCATCCTTTCATTCCCAAATGTCGTCCAATCAAACATGAGGGACATACTTCCCCTTTCCATGTTTCCAGGTGAGCCAATCTTTTCTGAGACATTTGCAACCCAAGGGCCTCCGCGGCCTGGTGGCTCTGGCCCCTCTCAGCGTAGCCATGTCGCTCTCCCAGTGCCCAAGGTCTTCAACAGACACAGGTAAAAGCCTTCTGTGATCTTCTAGTTTGGCACGCCTCATTCAGCAAGGGAGTTAGAGCCTGTTTTAATACATCGTCTCATGAAACATTTATTCCAATTAGAGTCTGACATCCTCTTATTTCATTACAGAAAATGTTTAATACTCTTCTGTCTCCTTTTAACAACAACAAAAAATACCCACAACTATGTACTCATCAGACTGATTCATTTTCACACTTTAAGTACATAGGAAAGTGTGATTGTGGTATCTAATGTGACTGATCACTTCTGATCCTTATACGTGATTCTTACTTAATTATGTCAAGAAGCTAGATGCCAATGTTGGATATACAAGTACGTATGTGTTTCCTAAAGACCATGCTTCCTATGCTAGCTTCATAAATCTCTGTCTGCAAACTACACTTCACACTGTACGTTACTAGACAAAATATTAGATATATGTCCCTTTGCTATTGACGGCTTTTAGTAATATATCCTACAAGATGTGCTCGGAGGTATTTCTCACTGGTTCTTTTCAAAATAAAACACACGGAAAATAAAGCTGGTTCTTTCTAATTTTATTAAAGCAAGCCAGCCTGACGTGATGTGCTGGTTCACAGCGAGGATGGCTCTGCAGAGTGTGTCACGTGGCATACTTCTCCATGAGCTTGATAAGCTCTCTGTGCAGTTCCAAGGTTTCACCCAAAATAAAAATAGTTATTAAGTGGGCAAAGCAGTGAAAACATTTTATAAAATAATATTGCATTGAAATTTTATATTGAAGCAGAAATTGAAATCCCACCTCCCGTTCCTGACTCGACAAGGTGCCCGTGAGTGAAGACATGGCACAGATCATGCACTGTCACTTCCTACATATTATAAAGGTTTTTTTGGTTATACTTTCAGAGGCTTGAATAAGGAAGAACACTAATGAATGGGTGACATCCTCTTGGAGAAAAAGGTGGTTCAACAGCAGTGCAGGTGGGCCTAGTCACCAGCTGGCCGTGAACTGAACAGGAAATGTTGGTAGATAAGGACGCCATTTTTGATTGTGACTCAGAGGGAGTTCCAAGAATTGAGTGGCAGCTCAATGACATGATTTCCATCCCCACCCACATATTTCTGAGAACAAGATTTCTCAGCAATTGCATCTGTAGAAATGGAAACCAGGAACAGAACAGGTGCTGAATCACGTCACATTCCAGCAACAAGTGAAACTCATCGGTGGAATATGATACAATCTTTAAAAAGCCATCCATCACATTAAGAGATGTATTTTCAACAAACTTTGCTTTGTGTTTTGTAGTTTGTATGTGTGTTTGTCCGCCTGCCAAAATGTGTGCCCCGCGTGCCCCGTCCTACAGCAACGAGCTGTCCCTGAGAAACATAGTGCACCAGGGACCTGTGCACAGGGTGGTCACCGATGGACCGAAAGCGAGCTGTCATGAGGCCAGTCACTTCCAGGCCAAGGCTTCAGAGATGGGGGTGCGTGTTCCCTTCTTGTTCCTGTCCCTTCCCCCAGCTGGCTCTGCTCAGATGATATAGCCGCTCGAGGACAGAGGAGCCACAGAATGGAGTGAAGGCAGATTCTCCGAATCATTGAATGCAATGCTGCACACAGACCAGAACATCCACTTGAGCCTGGCAAGTGAGCACAAGACAAACTTCTGTTGTGCTGGGCCCTTGGAATCCGGGGATTTGGTTAAACAGCCATCATCACCTTAAATAATACAATATTTAATCATTATTTATCATATTCGTAATACATCTGTATTGCTTTTTTTAAAATGTGTGTTAATAATGAATTATATTGATAACTCAGCCCAGAAGAGATTTTTAGTACTTAGAGCCTTATAGTCATGGGAAATCATTTAAAAATTCAATTTCCATTTATATTCATAATCTTAATATAGAAGATTTGGCTGGAGTGACCAATAAATAAAAAATGTATTCTATTAGGCTAAAATTGTGCAATGAAAGGGAACTGGCAAAATGAATTCGAAGAGACAAAAGGATAATATAAAATATCCAAATGTTAAAAAAGAGTTTGTTCATCCACAATTTTTAAAGGATGGCGGCTTGCCTTGAGTTACTACCAGTCTCTTCTACAGCTTCTTTAAAACTGTTCAATACTTTAAAAATCTATGTAATGTAGTAAGGACACAAAATTTTGTGAAAGTGTGAATTAAGTGATGTGTCTACATCTGGAGCTGCGATATCTTTACAATGATTGGCTACATGTGCATTTATTGATGACTCTCTACATGCATGAATCTGTGTGAGATGTTCGTAAAGGCACAAAGGTAATGCACAACACTGACGCTCAGAAATACTCCGCCCGTTCTCTCTCTCCTCCTCTCTCACACACAAGTTTAGTTTGCTGTTTTGTTTTATCTTCTTAAATTGTTCCGCAGATTTATCAAGATATGATTGACACCTACAAATTGTAACATGATTTTTGACGTGTAGGACATGATGATTTGATGTATGTTTGTATTGTGAAATGATCACCACCATCAAGCTAATTAATACATTCATCACCTCACGTAGTTACCATCTGTGTGCAGTGAGAATATTCAAGATCTACTCTCTCAGCAAATTTCACGTATACAAAACAGTATCATTAACTGTAACCACCACGCTGTACCTCACATCCCTACAATTTACTCATCTTCTACCTGAAAATTTGTACCCTTTGGCTAACAGCTCCCCACATTCCCCACCCGCAGGCCCTGGCAACCACCATGCTACTCCCTGGTTCTATGAGTTTGACTTTTTTAGATTCCACATAAATAAGATCATACACTATTTGTCTTTTCCTGTCTGGCTTATTTACATTAACATAATGTCCTTCATAATGTTGTTGCAAATGTTCCTTCTCTTTTATGGTTGAATCATGTTCTTATATCGCACACATCTTTATCCATCCATCCACCCATCAGTGAACACTTAGGCTGTTTCCATGTCTTGGCTGTTGTGAATAACACTGCAATGGACACAGGGATGCAGATATCTCTTTCAGATCATGGTTTCACATCCCTCAGAAAAGTACCCAAAAGTGGGATTGCTGAATCATAGGGTAATTCTTTTTTTATATTTTTGAGGAACCTCCACACTGTTTTCCAGATTGGCTGCACCAGTTTGCATTCCCACCAACAGTGCAAGAGATGGTATCACGTTGTGGTTTTGATTTGCATTGCCCTGACACCGAGTAATGTGGAGCATCTTTTCATGTAACTATTGCCCATTTGTATATCTTCCTTGGAAGATCTTTGCCCATTTTTAAGGTTATTTATTTATTTGCTATTGAGCTATAAGAGTTCCTTATATTTTGGAGATATTAACTCCTTATTGTATATGTGATTTGAAACTATATCATCTCACTCAGTAGGTTGCCTTTTCATTGTCTTAAAGGTTCCATTGCCATGAGGAGCTATTTAACGTGATATGATCCCACTAGTTTACTTTTGCTTGGATTACCTATGCATTTGGTGTCATATAAAAAAAAAATTATCACCAAGACCAAAGTCAGAGAGCTTTTTCCCTGTTTTGTTCATGATTTTAGGTCTTTCATTCTTTTGGAGTTCACCATTTTGAATAAGCAAGATGGTATGTCCACTCCTTCCTAGAAAACGGTCCTGGGGAAACAAGCAATGGCCCAACTCAAAATTGTTAAGAAAGGATCTGCCTTGTTCATCTGGGGGAAATTCTGTGCTTTGTCCTAATGTCTGTGACCCTGAGTTCCCCATCTCTCTCCAGTTCTCCCCCAAGTATCTCCTCAGCCTCATAAAGGCCCATAGTGGCTGTAGTCACAGCTTCCTCCTCAACTCCCACTACTCAGAGGAACCACTGAAAACAATTTACACGTGGCCCTTGGCCAGGTGGCCTGAGGCTCTTCTGGACAGTGGGCTTGGGGTTCTGCAGAACTATACAACAGATCTGATCTCAGCCAGCTCAGTGAGGCCAGAAAGGGGGAAAGAAGTCTGAGCCCCCACTAAAAAATAGGAAAACAAACAAACAATAACAGAAAGTGCCTAACAGAAGGTATTTTGAAATTGTGGCTGGTGTTTAACTCAGCATGCCGGTACTCGGTGAGCCAGTGGGAAGACCAATGCTATTTTGGAGACAATAAGGAAAGTCTTGATTCCAAAACAGAGGAGGAGCCGCTGTGGGTCGGTCTGTGCTGGTCAGATATCCTCTGTTCTGGGCATCATGCTCTGACTGCAGCCCTGACAGTTTCCCTTATGACCCCACTCCAACGTGTGGGTAGTTACGGGGCCTGTGGGTTCCTTGGGGAGCGAAAGAGGTTCAGATATCCCTCTGAAAGAGGGACTGGGTGTGTTACTGCCACACTGGAGCGTTACAGAATCTTCTGACGTTGCTAACTCCCCTGAAATACAATGTGCAACAAGACCAGACAACCTATCTCTAAAAGGCCTCTGTCTCTGCTATTCTGGTTTGTTACCCAAGTGATCACCAAAAGTGATCTCATAGAGGGTCCCGATCTTCATAGCATGATCTGCAGAAATTACAGGCTGCTGTATTTTCATTTAACACAAGACAACGTATTTTGTTTAAGGATATAATGTTTTATGTTAGTTGAGCCCTAAGTTGGAAGAGATAAGCAGAGAATTTATGACAGGAGGGCACCTGGTTGGGTCAGATATCCCCAACTCTAACCCTTCTTTATCAAGGCCTGCCAGATTTCTACTTTTTACCTTGGATGTAGGGTGGGGAGGGGAGTGGGCTTGAAGCCAGGCACCACCTTCCTTCTCAGGATGGCTTCTGACACCACATAAAGTGTGCCCCATAAATTCTAATTGCAGTGGCTTTGGTCCTACCCACTACCCTCCTCACTCAAACAGCTGGAAGAGAGGCCCTGGGATCCCAAGAAGGGAGATATGAAGGCACAGGGAATGTTTGCTGTCATCTACATGGGAAGAAACAGAATAGAGGGATATGTGCTACTTGGTGGCCCAGGGAAAGTGGGACCAGAGTTGCCTCCCACAGGATAAGGATTCAAAGGCCAGAGGGATGTCAGCCTACCTAGCATCTACTGAGCTCCTCATAGGGGCCCTTTGATGCTTTGGGGATGAGGAAGTTTTGCATGAATTGTGCAAAACTTGGAATTGTGAAGGTCACAATCAGCTCTGGGTGGGTCCTGCATCATGAAGCACCAGGCTGGCCAGTTAGGGCTGGCTCTCTGAGACGGCTCACAGACAGGAGATCTTTGTATGCCTGCCTGGTACAGGACCCAGGGCAGAAAGAAGGGCAGGGCATGGAGAAGATGCTTTCTCCAGGATCAGAGGGTACTGGTCTCTCTGGAGGTTCCCATAGATCCTGTTTTTCTTGGCTCGGGATCAGCAACCTGACACGGAGGCAGGGTCCACAGTACGGTTGGTCTGATCCACCTATTCACCCGGATCCATTTGCAAATCAGCCTAAACAGGAAGGTCCTCAAAATTTGCTATACATGTTCCAAAAATATCCCTGAGCCCCCAGACTCTTGTTATCAGGCAGGTGATTGGGCAGGCACGCGGCAGAGAGATTGGGGTGGCAAAGAACTCATTTGCATCTATCTCCTCAGTCTCCACCTTGCTCCGACTCAAGTGTCCATACAGAGATTTTTAACTGAATTCTCCTAATCTTCAAGCATTTTCCAGCCACCCAACATATTCTTGCTTTAGGCAGGGAAGGCCTCAAACCAACCCACGAACCCAAAGAGAGCCCATCAAACCCGAAGGGAGCATGGTGGCTGAGAGGCTACCTGACCTGGCCCTGGGAGCCAACTTTGTCCTCATGTTAGCATTTAATCTTGTGTAGTTTGCAGCAGTGAAAGGCACAGATGATTAAGTACCGTGGGGAGGCATGGGAAACCCACTGGAAGATGGGCTTGCCTGCATTAAACCGTATTTATAACCTTTGCAGTTGAGGACAATTGAACAGCCAAAGAAAATAGCCCAAGAGGGAAACCAAAGAGATTTAGGATGCCTCAATGGAAGGTTCTTGACAAAGCTCCAAGACTGGTAAATGCAACCCATTCCCTGATTTACTGGAAGAATCTATGGATAAAAGAGGAAACAGCCCAGGATTGGTCTTATCTGTATGATCAGTGGTGTTTACAAAACACATGTTTGTTGTGTAGCCAGAGAATGTCTGGTACAAGCATGATGTGAGCAACACAAGAGCTCCATTCTCTATGCCCCCAGGTCCTGGACTGGTCCGTGGCTGCCTTGAGTGGGGTCCCAAAGAACCCCATCTGAAGAAATCAAGAAAGACTGGATGTGTCCTTTAAAATGGATCAAACCAGGAGAAAGCTTCTTGTTCAGACATAGCCTGTAACTTTACTCAAAAAGGCTTGCACACCTCCTGGGCACAGCCAGGGCACTGATGAGAACAGGGGATTCAGGACTCTACTCAACTCTAATCACTCAGCTGGAAGTGCAGATAAAATCCCAGAGCCAGGGTCGGGGAGGGAAGGGACAGGAGCACCAGGAGTGTGGACAGTCGTGGAAGCTCTGGAGGGACGGGAGAGCACTGCATTCAACTCAACGTGTCTGTCCTCCAGCCTCATATGGAATGGCCCCTGGATCAGACCCTCCACATGCCTGCTGTGCCCTTTCCTCAGGGCCAGTAAGCCTTCCATTCACTGTGACCCCTCCCTGCCTGGGGCCCTGATGCCCCACCTCCTCCACATCCCCAGGTCACCCGGAAAGCCACCCATCCCCGACTATCACCAACAGAGGACACTTCATGTGGATCTCCAGAACACATGGCAGTCTCTTAAGATTTGGATGCAGAACTCATTTTCATATGTCGATCCATCATCTGACCTACTCAGGAGCTCAGTGGTAAAACGCAGCCTAATGCCTTTAAGAACACACATTTTTGGTGTGTTTGGTTTTCTGGAAGTAAGGCCTACTGGACAAGTTAAAAGATACAGTGTCCACTGTGTTAGTGGATGAAAGGCAGCTTTGAGAGAGTCCTGTGAATATTGCTTCGGTTCGACCACCACCTAACCCGTTAACAGTCCATCTACCTCTCCATGGGGGTTGGCTGCCAAAGCGCTGCCCTCTGACACCTCTCCCATCCCGGTGACCCAGTTCTGATCAGAGCGGGGGTATGTGCACATTCTGGGGGTGGATGAGACGCCCAAAGGAGCGGAGCCGCCACGTGTCCATGCCCAGCCGAGCGTGCAAGCCGATGCTTATGAGAATGGCTGTCCCATGTGCCAAGTCGCATGAGCCATGGGGCTGCACCAACTCCGGAGGGTGCCTATGGGTTCCTCCAGGTCCACAGCCTCAATCCAGAACATACTGCACTGATTATTACATTCTGACACGAAGGAGGTCAGAAAGGCAGAGGCATGCACTTGGCATCGAAGAGCTGGCCCCTCCTCCTCCGACTCTCCCCAGAACCACCTACCACAAGCCCAAACTCTGTAATGGGTTCTTTCCAACACCATCTCGCTGGGATGCCTATGTGACCATGGTGCGCAATCCCCACCACGTGACACATACTAACTGAGCTGGCCAACTCCAGGAGAGCGCCTTGTGGTCTCCAGCTGGAGGGATTGGCACTAGCAGCCTGCTGCCAGCAAGGGGCACAGTCACCACCTACCGGACCAGTCCAGGCAACCCAGCAAGCCCCAGATGGGAACCAGGGTGACTAACTTGTCTGCATTCTTACCACGTGGCTGTAACTCGCCAGGATGGTCCTCCGCCTCACCCAGCTTCCCTGTGTCACCTCTGTCCTCATCATCTGAGTGCTGAAATAATTTCCACTTCACTAATGCAGTTGTCTGTCCCTCCCGGGCAATGGGCGCCTAGCCCCATAGTGGTTACCTGTGTCGTACTGGACCCAGCCAGGTGGAGACCCTCCTGATGAAAGAGATCCCCACCCATGTCCTCCCCCCGGGGGGGAAAGATGGCAAGCTCTGGGATGCAGACACCTGCCGCCAGCTCTACTGGAACCGTGTGTGTCCTCTTGAGCCCTCTTCATGGCAGCTGTTGTTGGCCTGCCGACCCTGGGTGCCCAGCTGGGTATTCCCACCATCATGCCACTGCCACCATTCACGCTTGGGCAGACCCTCTCATGCCACGTTTCTGCTTGTCATTGTTACCAATACCAGGGCTGACCCAGGTCTGTCACAGTCACTGGCAGATTCCAAAAGCTGCAGATAACACCCCTGCCCCAAGACTGCAAAACAGATGAAAATCAGGTCTGGCTCTCTATATATTTGTATATTGTATTTTTGAATGTTTGGTTTTTGGACTTGTAATTCAGAACAAGGCAAAGAACTCTAGAACCCCAGCATAACCCCGGAAAGTTGAGGAGCAATGAGGGGTCTTTTCCCCTAGACACACTGCAGTATTAAAATCCCCTCTCAGCTGCCTGGACCAAATTATTTGTCTAGGAACTTGACAATGGGAAGGTTTTATTTTCGTCCTCTTTGTGACAAACACATAAATGAAAGCAATAATGTCATGTGATCATTACTATCATTAATATTCACGAAGACACTCCCTGTTTCCTTCTCTGGGACCAGGAACTGCTCAGGGCTTTGCGCAAGCACCGCCCCTGCGAACCAGAAGATGGTAACCACTCAAGCCCTGAGTCCACTCTGCATGTCCAGGGTGACATAGCTACTCTGGAATGAGTGAAATCCGCAGGAAGAGGGCCCACTCACAGGAGAAGCTGTCCCCGGGAACGAGCGTAGGGACAGGTTTTACTGGGGAAACACACAACCCGATGTGATGCGGCACACAGTCCCCTGCGCTGTCCTCATCCGGGGAGGAACACAGGGGCTGGGGCGCATGTGGACGGGGAAGCCGTCCCTCTGTTACCCCTCGTATCCAGGCCAGCATGAGAGCACTCAGAGTGAGAACAGCTGGTGCTCAGGTGCCACGGGTCTGAGTTTAGACACCAGGTGCTAGAAAGTGGTGACGTTCGAGGAAGCGGCATTCTGGCTGAGGGCACAGGAGCCTCTGGTTCATGGGAACCATGCGCCCAGCCTCTCTTCGTGAGTGGCAGGTGATGCTTGCCCCAGGTGGATGTGCAGGCACCCTGGGTAGGGCCCCTTGGGTCACCCCCAAACAATTCTGGGGGTCTCTCCACAATGTGCAATGAGCACATTCATCTCCAACCTTTCCTTAGCAGAATATTAAAGGCTAGGTTCCTCTGAGGGAGCATCTGACTCTGAATCGAGACTGCAAATCCGAGCTTTCTGCAAACAGTAATCCAGGCATCATTTTCTGCAGCCAGTGATGGAAGTTACCATCCTATGAGTGCAAACACACTTACTTGGAGTGAAAGGAAAAAATGCACCAAAACACAAATGCAGCCCATTCAACACAGAAAGGAATGCTGGACGGCCACGTGCCAGGGGTCCTGCAGCTCCTTCCCCACAGTCACGCAGCTGACATGATAGTGACTGTCACCTGGGAGCCTAGGTGTTGGAAGCCAGCCGCAGGCACTGCTGGCAGTCTCGGGGCTGCCACTGGGTGCTCAGCCCTGGGATCTCAGTGATCCGGCTTCTCAAAGACACGGAGGCTGGAGAGGAACTTGGTGGACAAAATGGCCAAATGTGCCTTTGTTTTACACCAAAACCAGAGAAAGGGGAGAAATGTGCTTCCTAAAGCATCATTTCTGCTGCCTGGCTGCAAACCATCTCACTCACTGTTTTAGTACGACACTATATATTGTTAGAGAGGGGGAATCATTGTCGGGTACCTCTTGGCCAGCTGTATTCTGTGAATGATTTATTTCTGCCTTTTGTTGTCATTTTTCACTTGGAGTTTTAAGAAGCGAATCATAAACATCTCTTACGTGTTAAAGTTACTGGCCATTTCCCTGTGATGCGGTTGGCAGGCAGTTTTTCCCGGTTTGCTGCTTGTCATTCTTACTATTTGACTTACAAACATCATAAAAGTAATCAGTTGGATCTATCGATCTTTTGCTCTTATAATTTCCGCCTTTTGTGGTTAGAAAGTCTTTTCTAAGATAAAAGTTATGTAGGTAATATCTGTGCTTCCTTTTAGTGATTTTAAGGGTTTGTTGGGGCTTTCTTTTTTTAACACTTAAACCTGCCCCGACTTTATACTGCTATTTGGTAGGTATGAGCTACATATTCCAGGTATTTTTTCAGTGATCTGATTAAATCGTTTCTCCCAGACATAATGTGTTGCTTTTCCTATGGAATGAGCCCTCGGATGCACCTGCACCGGAATCTGAGCTATTCCACCCTGTTGACCAGGCTATACCTGGTCACACAATTTTCATCTTGTAACTTCGAAACATTATATTGTTTGGCAGGACACATTCTCCCTCTTTTTTAAATGTCCACAACCATCCATATGCATAAATAAATCTTCTGTATTAACTTTAAACAGTTTGGTAAAGTTCTCCCCCCAAAACCTCCCATGG
Organism: Canis lupus dingo; assembly: GCF_003254725.2. NCBI lineage: Eukaryota > Metazoa > Chordata > Mammalia > Carnivora > Canidae > Canis > Canis lupus. The sequence continues at coordinate 57,861,090 of NC_064245.1, forward strand.
GAATTATATTAAATGTGTTAACTGATTCTGGCAACTTGACTGCTTTGCTATATCCCCTTTGCTATCTGGGAACTATAAATCATGTAAATAATATAAATATATAGAAAACATAAATATATGTAGAAATAATGTAAACTAAGCCAGAGTTCATGACTTCAGCAAACTTTTGTTTTCCTTCTCATTGACCCCAAACATTTTTGTTAATTCCTATGACATCTTATCTTTGGATAATGGATCTCTTATTCATTACATTATCCAAGTGGTTAATGCTCGTGATTAAGTTTGTCATATTTATTTTATAATCAGACATATTCTGAGATTTCATGTTTGTTCTAAGGCTTTCACTTAAGATAACGTGGGACAATCAGCTTAACGTGGGGCAAAGTACGTGTCAATCATAATACTGAATATTTAACTAATTTTAGAATTTAAAACTAAATGCTTTCACCTGAATGACCTCATTTAATTCTCATGAAATTATACGAGATAAAATTCAGTATCCTCTGTTACAGATGAAGCAGCTCAGGCTGTGCAAACGTGAGTCTCCCCAGTCCACCCCCCACCCCCACCCCCGGCCAGTGGCAGAACTGGAGCTTGAATGAGGGGATTGGATAAAAATATCAACTACATGGACGATGTGTAACACGACACACCTATTTCATGTGGCTCTACAGCACTGTCTTGGCGCTTTTTTGCAGCTTATACCTGACAGCAAGAAGAGATGACAAAGAGGAAGAGCTGACACCATGTGGCACATGGGTCAGGCACACAAGCAGCCAGAGGCACCTGTCACCACCCAATACCTGTAACCCACCTGTAACCCCGATGCCGGGACATTCCAACTTAATGATGTGGAAAGAGCCCCCTGGTGCAGTGTTGGCAGCGGCGCACAGTTGTGAGGAGTACATGTGCAAGGGCCCAGAAGCCGTTGTTATAGTACCTGGAGTATCATTGACCCTCAGAGGTGGGTTATCTTTCCCCTTTTCTTCTGCCCTTAGGTCAACACAGAGCTGGTCTCCTTCTTGTGCTTCAGGAACCCGTTGTGATGGTGAAAGACAGTAGCTATGTGGCCCCTGGGGTTCCATTCACTCACCTAACAGCCTGCATCCTCTAACGATTGAGGGCCCCCCATAAACCTGAGGCTCGGCCCTAACATCCAGATACAATGGCTCAAGTCCATCCCAGTCTCTGTGTGGAGCACCCCCACCTCCGCCCCAGCCCCAGCCCAACAGTCCCGTGAGCTTCCGAGTGGATTGGATGCTCCAAACACCCTGGGGAGGAGGGTCGGTTCTGCAGCGGCTGTACCTGTGTCAGCTGCACCTGACCGCCCTCCCTCTACCTGCCTCCACCCTGCACTGGGACCTACCTGGCCCCAGGTCCTAATCCATCTGCATAGTCTCGTTTTTAGTATGCAAGTGCACATGGCGCCTACTGTTGTTCTGAATTACATTGTTCACTGCTTCCTTCTGGCTACACAGGCTTCCTCGCCTACCTTGTCTCTCCTCCTGGGGAAGATTGGTCCAAGTGCCTGTCTCACCAAGTGTCCAGAGCAGCACCCCTCACATGCAAGGCACTGGGGCATCCTCTGTCTTGTCCCCGCCGGGACGCTCCTAGTAAATGTAGGTACGGCATGCTGTCCACACGATGTAGGAAGAAAAGCCGCTCCTGAGTGCAAATCAGAGCAGCCACTGCGGAAAACAGTACGGAGGTTCCTCAAAGATCAGAAATAGAGCTGCCCTACAATCTCGTAATTCCACTTCTGGGTATTTACATGAAGAACATGAAAATATTAGTTCAAAAAGATGCATGTATCCCTACATCTACTGCAGCATTATTTACAATAGACAAGATAAGCAACCAACCCACCTGTCCATCCACAGATGAATGCATAAAGCTGTGATACACACACACACACACACACACACACACACACACAGTGGAGTATCACTCAGCCATCAAAAAGAATGAGATCCCGCCATTTATGAGCACTTATGTTAAGTGAAATAAGTCGGAGACAAATACTATACTATTTCACTCATATGGAATCTAAAAAAACAAAACAAACAGAACAGGAACAGACTCCTAGACACAGAACAAAGTGGTGGTTGCCAGAGGAGGGTGAGGTGGGGAGACAGAGGACAGGAGTGAAGAGGATGAAGAGGTACAAACTTCCAGTTATAAAGTAAAAAGTCACAGGGATGAAACATACAGCACAGGGATATGGTCAATAATATTGTAATCACTTTGTATGGTGACAGGAGGTGACTGCACTTACCTCGGTGAGCCCTTGAGAATGCACACAGTGTTGAATCACTATGTTGTCCACCTGAAACTAGTATGTCAACTATGCTCCAATAAAAAATAAAAATTAAAAAGTCAAATTAACAAGTGCCCCTTCCCATAGCCCCTTCTCTCTGCTCTCCTAATCCATGCAGACGAACATTCAGGAACCGAGTTCAGATCACAGCTGTCCTGCCCCGACGACCGGCTTCTCATTTGTCTGAAAAGTTCCCAACGTTTCCAGCCTGGGCTGCAGAATGGCTCCCACAAAGAAGGCTGGTAAGCAGAAAGGCTGTTGTGCCATGGACACTCACAACCGCGTCCGTGGAGTGGCTTTCCAGAAGCGTGCCCCTGGGCACTCAAAGAATCCAGACATTTGCCACAAAGGACACGAGCACTCCAGAGGTGCACACGAACACAGGTTCCGCAAAGCTGTCTGGGCTGAAGGAGTAGCGGCTGTCGCCTGCCGTATCCGTGTGCAGTGGTCCAGAAAATGCAACGCAGATGAGGACTCACCGAACAAGCTCTGTACGTTGGGTACCTCTGGGCCTGTCACCATGTTCAAAAACTTACACAGTTAATATGGATGACAACTAACCACTGATTTGTCAAGTAAAGATATAAACCCACAAAAGCAATATTAATAAAATAAAAAACATAAAGTTCCCAGCACAGTGCTCCTTGGGGGAGTGAACAGACCGAGCACCTTGACCTGGGGAGCTGCGTGGGGCAACCTTCTTCCTGCGGTTTCACTGCTAGCACTGGAGAAGGCAACTTTGGCATTTTTGAAAGTAACATAGATCCTGCTGATAGAAATATCGGGGAGGCAGTGATCAGAGCCCTGGGGTAGGCCCATCATCTCCTCCTAGGCCCAGCTGGGTCCTTTCCTTGACCTGCTGACCTGGAGGCTGGATCCTGCAGGTGGGGGTCATGAAAGATGGAGTCTATCTCCCCACCTTCCACCCCAGCTGGAGCCCATCACTCTCAGCCTGTCCAGGAAGAAGTCACAGCCAATAAAACTGACCTTTCTTCAACCGGTCCAGCTGTGGGCCATCTGCCTGCATCTCCCTGCAGCTCTGGTCCCGGTTACCCCAGAAACACAGGGAAGCACCTAAAGGTTCATGCTTGGAAGGGGCGAAATGAGTGTCCCCCCTGCCAACTGGTCCTGGCTTCCAGTCCTGGCCCCTGTCCTCAGGCCATGCTGCCTCCTCCCCGTGTCACAGGGGAGCCCAGATGGACAGTCCAGCAGAACCCCCACCCCGGAAGAGCCTCCTCCCAGCCTGCCTCTCCTCACACCCGCCTGCACCCAGGGCCTCTGGCGGAGGACAGAGGGCAAGTCCGTTCCCTCAGGGCGCCCCCCATGCCCTGGTCTTCCTCTCGTGTCTGATCCCTTGGGGATCTGCTGTATGGTTAATAAACCTGGGAAAAGCTATTTCACACATTCCTTCATTCATTCGCCAAATACACACCGAGCACCTGTTTTGTGCCTGTGCCATTCTCTGCACAGGGAGCATGGCTCTAATGAAAACAGATGGAAATCCCACCCCATTGAGCGAATGAGACTCATCCCAGTGGGGACTCTGAGACAGGGGCTGTGTTTCCTCTCCGATCTAACAAAACTGCTGAGCTGCCCCATCCCTGGAGGAAAGCATCATACAGACCCATACCGACCCCCGGCCATCAGGTGGTCTCTCCACACACACCTCGCCACACAGGACATGTGCTGGGGATGAGCACACAGGTCACCAGAATGTTCCATCAGGGCCACCTCTCCCAACAACAGGGAAGAGCTGGCTGAAAAGACTGTACATTGCTGACATCTCTGACATTTAATTCATGATAATGATGTTTACTTGAGCCAGAACAGCTAAAACTGAACCTCACACTTAAAATATAAAAAGTAAATAGCATTTTCTCAAACATCTAGTTAATCAGTAAAAAATCCTGCTGTGATGTGGGCAGTAGCTGCCATCCTGAAAACCACAGTTGGAAAAGGTAAAGGATGGACTCAGGGAAGGGGCGGACAAGCCAGGCGGCTGAGGGTCAGGCAGCACCCTGGGGAGACTCTCTCGATGGCACACATCTGCCGGTTCCCCCACCCAGACCCTGGGCGAGCCCCGCACCGAGGGGCAATGACCAGCCTCTCCTCTCCCCTCCTCAAACCTGGCTGTCTGTTGGGCAAAGACCAAAGTGTGGTTCCAAACCAGTGTCTGGTTGTGGCAGATGTCTGGCTTGAACTTCCAGCACCCCCGGGACCAGAGTCCTGCTTTTGATGGCAAACTGGTTTTCTGGGACTCTGAAAACCTTCTTTCTGGCTGGCGTCACTCAGGTTAGCTGGCGTGGCATTCTTCTGGACAGAAGCCCGTGTCCCCAACCAGGCCAGCCACCTAACCTACCACCTGGATCCTGGGCTGCAGGTGACCATCTACCTGGACACCCTGGTGCTGGCCACCCCCACCACCTCTGGATTTGGTAGTAAGTCCAGAGGTCCCTGGAAGCAGCTGTCATCATACCAGTGAGCTGTGTCATCACAGAGTAGCCAAATTATCCCACCAGGTGGGCTTCTGGAGGCCACATCTGACTTCCTGGTCTCATGTACAATATCGACCTAATTGATAGAATATTCTGGCTCATTCCTGAAGACCCCGGGGTGCTCAGCAATGGGATAGTGGCACAGGCTCACTTCCTGTGTCACTGATACGAGGAAGGGATGCAGGCCCAGGGGCAGAGATCACACAGGAAGCCACACCGTCCTGGTCCCCCTCCTGATCCATCAGAGCCTTTGCTGTTTATGTAAGAAAAATAACTCACGGAGGACACTTATGAAATGTCTGTTTGCCTCTCCACCCCAATGGAGGTAATGCCCAAAGATAGATCAGAATAAGCCAAAAATGAAGCTAGGGAGCAGAGCTCAAGGGGGCCGGCTGACACATACAACACTCTGGCCTCCACAGGGCGACACTGTCAGCAGTTTCTCTGCCTCAGTCCTGCTCCCTGTGGTGGGCAGGGGGCGGTGGGATGGGCCTGGGGCTCCCTGTAGCTGCTCAGAGAGGCTCCTTCCCTTCGTGCACTTTCCCTGAGTACTTTTCGCTTCCTACCACTGGCGTGGTTTTACAGGAATGTGAAGCCAGGTGTAGGAGGCTGAGAGTTCAGCCCGCTTGCTCTTAGCAAAGGCCAAGGGCCTGCCGTGGGCTGCAGGAGCTCCCGTGGGGAGAGTCCCATGGTCCTTGGGTATGGGGGAAGGGTACATCCAGGGCTTGCCCTCAGTGCAGACACCTTCCCTGGCTCTGTCTAGCTGGAGTCACTGTACTCGAGGAGCCTGTTGGTCAGGAGGACAAGGTCTTCTGGTCATTTCTCTCTCCCCCTCTCTCCCTGTCCCCTTCCCCTCTTCCATCCTGCTCGAACCAAGAACCACCAAACCATTACTTTCATCTTCTGGACAGAGATGAATGGCAACACTGGGGCCTTTATATCAGGCCAAAGAAGAGTTTGACACATTCCTACTGTCCCAGGAGTTACGAGCCTCAATCCTCAAAATGTCAGAAGACACAGCCCAGCTGCGCACAGGAGCTCTTTTTCCTGCACTTGGGCTCTTCACTGTCACTTCAGGCTTATGCAAGGGAAATGTAGGGGCCACCTACCATCTCTGATCCCAAACACAAGCCTCCAAGCCTTAGTCATGATCATCTAGGCAAGGATCCATGGGAAAGCTGGGGCCACTGGCTTCTCCCTGAGAGTTCAACAGCTATTCCATGAGCCGAAGAAGCAGGTGACAACATGTGGACTGGGGAGCAGGCAAAGTGAGGCAGCGGCATCATTGGGTTGTGCTGAAGGCACTGATCTTATTTCTTCCTTTTTAAGATTTCATTATATTGCACAATAACATGTTCACTTTATAAAAGGTAGAAAATGTAGATGATCAGAACACAACAAAATCTGCAAATCACATGTGATCTGTCGTTGAGAATCAAGATTTGGTGCTGTCCTGAGGATATTCTGTGGGGACTTTAGTCTATGCAAAAATGTGTGTGGGGGCACTCTGAACTCCAAATGGGACCACACTCTGGACCATGTTTTATAGTCTTCTTTTTGGCTCTCAAGAAAATTATTTTCTTCAAAAGTTTCCTGCACATTTTAAAAACCTTTTTCCTCTAATGGTAAAATATAAATTTTGTCATTACAGTAACAGGGTTTTTTTTTTTAACATTAAATTTTCTAACCAGCTATCCTTGGTATGTAAAAAAAAAATATTGATCTTGTATATATTTTTAAACAGCCTCTTTATTCTTGTTAGTTCTAATAGATTTTTAGCTCATTGCCGTGGGTTTTCCACATTGAGAATCATCTCAGCTACAAATAAAGATGATTTTGTTCCTCTTAAAATCATGACATTTATTTTCTTTCCTTTAGAAGGCTTAAGTGCAGAAAGAAAAATCAGTTCTTGAAAGGAATGTGACCCACTAGTAAAGGTCTTAAGCATTCCCCAGCTTATCTGAGTACTGTATTGATTTGGGACAGACTACAGGACATCCTACATTCTGGCACTGGGCAGAGTCTGTCTCTTAAAAAAAAAAAAAATGGACGTAGACTCGTGGCAGGTGAGCACCAAGGCTGGACCGTTCACTGGGGAGCAGAGCATGAGGGGAGTGACACCCTTTGAGTGGGGAGTCCTCTGGAGAGGAAATGGGGGTGAAGCCAAGTCAAGGGAAGGTCTGCTGATCGTAGAGAGTGGAACCAATAGTCTGTGCCACATAACTGTGTCAAAGAGGTTGGTTTTATTTTTAAATCAATTTCCCCAATTCACTTTATGAAGTATTTTTTCAGGGGAACAGAGGAGAAGTAATCTATTCTGAAGCCCTAGTTATTACAGGCTTTTTCCATCTTTTCAATAAGTAGATACACAATTGACCACCAATCCTAAAACTGCACTTGTCATGGATTTGTGTGTGAACTGAAAAGGCACTTCTCTGGGGTGTCCTCCCTCCAGCTGATCCTGTAAGTCAAAGGGCTGTAGGATACAGACCTGCTTTTCTATCCACACTCACCCGTGATGACTGTATTGGCACACGGTCATCTACACATCTACGAGTCCTGCATCCAGCTGTCAAGTTGACATCTCATGGGATAGCTCATGGGTTCCCCAGACTTCACATGGCCAGTAAAGAGCCCTGGGTCTGCCCCCACTACCCTCACATGAAAATTCTCCTTCCCACAGGCAGACCCACCTCAGCAAATGGGGCCATCTTGCACCCAGCACAAGTCGTCAAGTTGTCCTTGACTCTTCTTTCTTTTGTACTTCCAGCCCAAGTGCCCACCCCTCACCCCCATCCTCACCATTCCACCTGCTGAAGCCACGGTCATCTCTGCCCGGACTGTTATGGTGGCTTCACGCCCACATCCACCCACACAGCAGCCCGTGGGATCCTGTGAAATATAATCCAACCCATGGGAATGTTTGTAGCAGTTCTATCGGGAAAAGCCCAACATGTCCCTCAGTGTATGAGTTGTTGAGTTGTGGCACACACACACACCACAGGATACTTACTATACAGAATCAGATGGAATGTGCTAAAAGACACATAGCAACCTCGATGGTCTCAAGGGCACACAATTTCATTTGTACAACATCTTCAAAATGACACAACTACAGAGATGGAGAGCAGATAAGTGGTTGCCAGGGCTCAGGGATGGTGGGCAGAGGGCAGTGGGTAGAACCATGGGCCAGATCTTTGTAGTGAGGGCACGGTTCTGGATCTGGTGGTGGTGGCTCCACGGACCTGCATGCAAGACAGAAGAGTCGGGTCTGCACATGCAGCACCACCCGTGGCACCAAAGTCAATGCCTGGTTTTGAAACCCTCCCCTAGTTACACGAGACATGACCACTGATAGAATCCGAGTGAAGGGGATGTCATATCTCTCCTAAAACTCTATCTTAGGACTTTATTTTTAGAGCAATTTTAGGCTCACAACAAAATCGAGAGGGTAACCCAGAGATTTCCCCCATCCCCCCCACCTCTACATATGTGCAGCCTCCATATCATGTCACTCACCAGAATGATTACATTTTTACCAAGGATGAACCTATGTTGACACTCTGTAATCACCCCAAATCCATATTTTACCTTAGGGTTCACTCTTGGTGTTGTTCTATGAGTTTATCTAAATGGTTAATGGCCTATATCCATCATTATAAGACCACATCTCACTGCCCTGAAAAAATCATATTTCCCCTGCCTATTCATCCCCTCCTAGCCCGGCAACTACTTGTCTTTTTATTGATTCCAGTTTTGGCTTTCCCAGAATGCCATATGGTTGCAGTCATATAACCTTTTCAGATTGGCTTCTCTCACCTAGCGATATGATTTTAGGGTCTCATAGATCATTTCCTTTGGTGCTGAAGGATAGTCCACTCTCTGGATATACTATGTTTGTCTCTACATGACCACGAAGGACATCTTGGCTGCTCCCAAATTTTGGCAATTATGAATAAAGTGGTTGTAGATGTTCATGTGCAGGTTTTTGTGTGGACCTAAGTTTTCAATTCCCTTGAGTAAATGCCAAGGAATGAAGATGCTGTGTGTAGTTCTGTAGGAAAGCACCACCCTGGAGGACAGGGTGCATCTGTTGCCATGAATGAGCATTTCTGCTGCTCCACATCTTCACCAGTGTGTGTCGTCAGAGTTCTAGATTGAGCCATTCTAATGGGTGTTCTGTACCACTTTTGAAACCTCCTGTGAACTTATGATTATTTCAAAATAAAAAATTTTAAAAAGCAAAGCTTTAGAAGAACAATTTGCCCATCCTATCTTTTTGGTGGTTTCCCATCTCAACTTTGCATAAAATTAAGCATATAGTCTTACCGTGGCCCAGAAACTCTTCATGAGCTGGCCCATAGCTACCTCTCAAAATTCATTTCTTACCAGTAGCCCCATTGCTCACTGCCACACCTATTCCTGTATTCCTGAAGTTCCCCAAATATGCCCTGAATTTCCTGCCTTGGGGCCTTGCACTTGCTCTTCCTTCCATTTGGACCATTCCTGCTCAGACACCATCTCAGTGATCCCATCCTTCCCCCCAATCTCACTAATACCTTTCTGACTCTGTCTCCATCTCTACCCCAGGCCCAGCATTGTCTGTCTTCACTGCACTATCATGACCTAACATCACACATTTACTGGGTTATTTATTGTGACTGTTCCATATAATGTAAGTCTTGCAGGGCAGGAACTTTATTTATTCATTATTCTCTTTCCAGTGCTTAACAGTGCCCAGAACATAGCAGACATCTAGTAAGTGGTCATTGAACCAACTACTTAATCAGGACTATTGGCCTTTTTTGTCATGAGTTACAACAGGAGTATTTCTCAGTCTTTGGTTTTGTTTATAGCGTGTGCACATGCAGGTTCTAGTATCGACAATCTAAAATTCTGAGTGGTTGGACTCACTTCTCTCTCCTTCTGGATACTGTGTCATGTTTAGAAGTATCTCCCCCAGGCCAAGCTTATTTTAAAGTTGTTTGGAATAAAGTAGGAAATAGATATTTAATTTTTCTGACCTTGAACTTGTGACCATCACTTTGTTTTCCTGTTTGTTTTTATTTGCCTGGTACACCTCTGGTAACTCTTCTATTCTCAATTTTGCAGAATAACTTTGTTCCAGCTGTGTTTCTAGCACACAATGTCTTGTAAATGTTGTCTACAATATAGATTTGTAGGAGTTCTGCTTTGTGAGCCAAACCTTTTCTTCAAATAGGTGAGTTAGGCCATTTACCTTTGTCTGTATGTCAGATATATGTGATGTTAGTTCTTTTATGCTATTCTTATAGCTTGTATCTCTGCTTCAAACTCTTCTTTTATAAAGGCAATTGCTTCATTATTTTTTAATTGATAATGACATATTTGGCCATAACTTTTATCTGCCCCATGCCAACATTTCTGTTTTCCATTTTCAATGTGTTTTCCCAGGTCTTCTTCCTTTTATCTTGTTATATGTTTGGATAGACCAGGGCTTCTCAACCTAGGCACCCTGGCATTTTGGGTCATCCACGGATTTGCTGTGCAGATGTTCAGAGGCATCCCAGGACCCCACCCCCTAGATGCCTCTTCTCCAGTTGTGACAACCAAAAATATCTCCAGACATTGCCAAATGTCCCCTGGGGGCAAAGTCACTCCCTGTTGAGAACCCCTGCATAGATCAGGAGCTCCTACCTTTGGTTGCTTACCTCTGAGAAAGGATTTTCCCCATGTATGATGATGACCCCTGCTCAGGTCAGGCATGAATCTCCCCTGAGACACAGGGTGAGGGGGTGAACAAGTGCCCATGCCCTCTGCTTCTCCGACCTACCAGGCCTGGCAGCTGTTGCTCTCCTCATGGTGTGTCTCTCCCCTCTACCAGCCTTGCCAAGGGTAGCCCAAAGCCTACCCCTAAAATCTCTCCGAGGATGAAGCCCAACTTCTCTTATGGTAATTCAGACTATTCACTGGCCTCCTCATCTCCACTACTGCTCACACACTCATCCCCCTCTCCTCCCATGGCCCAGCCAGCCAGAGTCCTGGCTTCCCAAAGCACTCAAGCTGCAGGACACCCCTGTGCCTTTGCTTCCCACCCACCACCCACCCCGCCACCCGTTCTCCTTCTTCCCCACTGGCTTTCAAGCCCCATCCCTGGAGCTGCCTCCCCCAACAAGGTTCTCTGGTCCTGCCCTGCCTCAAGCCTGGACCTCGATGAATCCATAGGTGCATGAATTAGTGGGTGGACGCATGAATGAATGATTTGCTTTTCTTACTGATTTCATTCTTGCCAGCAGTTTGGCTTATTGAAAAATAAGTGAAGGATGTCATTTCCAAGTTATGTCAAATCGAGATAGAGAACAATGATACATTTAATGAGGAAAAACCTGGGGAAATGACTGTTTGTATTTAGCAGCATGAGAACAATTACAGCTGACTCATTGTTTACGGCATGCCAGGTGTATCGGTTACCTACTGCTGCATAACAAACTACTCTCCAATTCAGCAGGTCATAACCACAATCACCATTTATCAGTTTCAAGGGGTCAGGAGTTCAAGGCTGACTTAACCAGGAGGTTCTGGCTCATGAAGAACCATGAAATTGCAGCCAAGATGTTGGCTGGAACTGAGAAGCATGAATGCAGCAGTGCTCAACAATCTTAAAGCCCCTGATACTCTGTGAATAATCCCCATCCACCGGATTTCTCTGCAGAGACACATTTCTCTGCTCAGAAGCCAACTGCTTTTTACCAGCCCAACCCTTAAAGCAAAACAGAGCTTCATCGGTGTTTCCATGCTGTCCTCTTGTGGTCATTTCTCACATTGCTGCAGTTCTAAGATAAAGATGAAATTCACTTTGTTTTCATGGAAAAAACTAAGGTATTAAATATGGTACTTTGGACAGTGTTTACTGGGAGCAGTGGAAATATGCATTTTTGCAGATAAATAAATTTGGAGAATAAATTTTGGAGAATCTATTCTCACCGCGAAGTAAGACACTCAGCCCAGAGGTGTATGAGGGTCTGCGGCCGCACAGGCAGGGCTGGGTCAGGAGTCCAACACTTACTGCCCTCACCCCTGCTGTGGTGGAGGGGGATCTCCTCTCTGATTGCGCTGGGATGACACTCCATTCCCCACATGGTGCTCCTTGTCCTCAGCCTCTAGACTCACATCAGGATCCATACCATGGACCCCTTGGCCTCAGACTAAGAGCCCTGGCTCTCCTGGTTCTGCAGCCTGCATTTGGCAGACCCAAGGACTTCTCAGCCTCCAGGACCATGTGAGCCAATTCCTACAGGAAATGTCCTGTCATAAATCCTATGGCTTCCATTTCTCTGTATCTCATACACCAGTCTGGAAGAATATTCCACCTCCATGCACCAGAGTCACAAGGACAGAATCAGTAGCTCTCTCTAAAATAAAAATTTAAAAATTAAAAAAAGGAATGGATCTTATTAATCCATTTATTAATCCAATTTATTTTTCAGAGCCTCTTGAGAGGGCCAAAGAGCATCCCTCAGTCTACTCTTACAAGCTATATGGCCTTGGGGAAAGTTGAATCATTCTCCATGACTTGGTTTCCTCCTTATAAAACAGGAACGTCAGTGGGCCCCATGTCATAAAGCTGTTTGGAGCGCTAAGTGAAAGGATGCACATAAAGCACTTCAAACGGTGGTCGGCCCACAGTAAGAGTAGAGTGTGATTCTTCTGTGGTTGTCATAATTAGGGTGACTTCTTAAATTCCCAGGAGGAAAAATAAGGAGGTTAGCATCTACACCTTGCCCCCCATCTCCCCGCACTCCCTACTTCTCAAGTTCAGCTTGCTTACTATTAAATCACTGTCCAATGATCAGGACTGATAGAATGTATTCTAAGCAGATTTTTCCTGGTTCCCTGGGGCTCCACCTTGGCGACTTCTTCCAGAATGGGTGCTCCATCCCCTGAGTTCTAGATTCTACCCTCGTCCCCTGTTCCCCTGCATCTGGATGACAGCTCTTCCTGGGACTGTCCTTGCCCCGTTCCCTCTGTATCTGGAGTTCCCTGCAGACACGGTGTTGCTGTCTCCTCCGGGAAATGTCCCGGAAAATCTGGAAATCACATGATGTCTCCCCTATGTGGACCATCTGCTCTTTGGTCTCTGTGTTTATAACCACAAGTCACACGTGGATGGTTTAGTTTCCTGGAAGCCAAGGACCTGGCCAGGATGTCTATGGTTCTGCTGCACGTTTCCTGAAGTGCAAGGCACCCTTTTAAGCTGAGAATTTACATCTTCGTTTATGTTTTAAAGCTTTAGGTTTTTTAAAAAGCCAGGAACTTGTGGGATGCCTGAGTAGCTCAGTGGTTGAGTGTCTGCCTTTGGCTCAGGGCCTGATCCTGGGGTCCCGGAATCGAGTCCTACATCGGGCTCCCTGCATGGAGCCTGCTTCTCCCTCTGCCTGTGTCTCTGCCTCTCTCTGTGTGTCTCTCATGAATAAATAAATAAAATCTTAAAAAAAAAAAAGCTGGGAACTTGCTGTTGTGGTTGCATTTCCTCCTCCAGGGACACGGATGACCTGCACAGGGCACGCTCCCTTATGCAAATCCCTCAGTCTGTCCCCAGTAACTTTCAGCTTGGTGCTCTGTGTCTGTTTCGAGCACCTGTCTTGGGCTCTTCTCCAGACTCTCTACCTATGACCGGGAGGCACCTGTTCTATTTGGTGTCTTCAAACTGAGGATCCCTTCTGGGATGGTCCTTCCTTCTTGCACGTGTTTCCTGAGACGAGAGAGTACTTTCTCATGTCTTCCATTATAGTATCAGCTCTTCTACAATTTCTTGTGACTCTTCTCTGAAGCTGCATTGCTATTTTTCTTTCTTTAAGAATATGGGGGGGAAATGTGTTTGTACTGCTCTGCCTCTTGGGGTAACTCTCCCTCAAATCTGTCCTTTGTGTGCCTCTCATCTTTTGCCTCACTCTTATGCCTGGTCTGGGGCTGTCACTCCTGCTTCTGACATCTTGGCCACTGGCCTTCAGGAAAAGTGTGCAGGGAAGCTGGCGTGGAGAGCCTGGCCTCAGATGCCTGCTTGCTGGCTCCTCGGGGCTTCCCAGGACAGGCTTCTGCTGGGCAATCTCTCCATCTTCGGCACCACCAAGGAGATGGCAGTTTCCAGCGACACCCAACCAACCACAGGTCTGCTGGAGGCAGTTGTGTGAGGGTGGCTACACACCTGCCACTCTCCTGCCCACCCATCTGACAAGCCTGTCTTCCAACCCCCCATGCCTTCCCACTAGGAGGAGAGGACTGGAGCAGGGGCCACCTCTGCCGCTCCCACGCAGCCTCTAGAGACACCATTTCCAACCCTGCTGCTCGGCCATCCAGGACAACACCTCCTTCTCTTAGGACAGTCTCAACCCACTAGAATCACTCTAGGCATCTCCCCCGCCCTTTTAAGCATCGCCGAATTTGACAGCCACTCCTCATAGCTAGGTATTTGGGACTGTGACCTTCTGTGGTTTTAGGGATTTAAATTCTAAATTCTCTGATTAGCTTGGGTTGACCTCATGGAACAGCAGTGGGATGGGGAGGAGGAAGGAGTCTGCTTCCTACATCAGAGTCCAAGACTGTTCTCTTAGCATAGTTACTATTGTGCCATGATCTCCTTTAAGAGCTGACTCCAGAGACTCAGGGGTCGTCTACAAGTCTGCTCCTGATTCTCGGTAACTGCCTGGAAACACCAGTGCTTAGGGCGACATATTTTCTCCAGTTTCTTACCACTCAGGTGAGTGCCTATCAGTTAACCACACTGATTTCAGAACAAACCATGCTCAAGGGAGAAGCTGCCTGGATACCACCCTGTTTTACTTTGTTTGAGAATGTTCTACTGCCGTTGTTTATGGTCACTGTGGTCTCAAACACAAGGGTTTGGGAGCCTCAGGAACCAGAAGTCTGGCTTGAACACACTCAGCTGAGCCAGAACTGGTTCCTGCGCACCACTGAAAGCCGAAAATAGACCTACAAATGATTAAAACAGTCTGATCAGGTTCTTGGAGGGGTTCTCCAGGATGGGACAGGAAATGTGGAGAAGCAAGCCATATGTGAAGCCTGTTGTCTCCTGTGGCCAAATATTGGACTCAGAAACATAAACCAGCAGGAGCAAAATAGGACAAAGCTATGTCAGAATCCAGAACCATAACAGCTCAGTAGTTCTGAGGGTAAAAAAGACTTTTTTCAGAGTTACATGGAGCGAAAAATGGTTGCTTTCCATGCAACTCACAAGGTCCAAGCAGGCTGGTGCCAGGTGAGCAGGGAGGACCTGCCTGACCTGTTACTGCCACCAGAGTGGAAAAGCAGGTGCTTCCCAAAGTTGCCCCATAGCCTGTCAGCCAGCTGTGTTAGATCATGCTTGTGTGTGTTTGGCCAAGATGCTCTGTCTGCATTCTTACAATTTTTGCCTGAGGACATGTCACAGGGGAGTGGTCATCCCCGGGGATCTGCTCCAGGTGAAGTTCTTGCAGGCATGCACCCTGGCCCGTGGCTCTCCAGAGATGAGTCTTCTCCTAGAATATGGGAGATGGAGCTTCACAGGGGTTAAATTGGAGAAGGAGCAGATCAAGGTCCAGTGGAAGCTGGGCGGGCAGCAGCTACTCCTCTCAGTGTGGACCGGGGGCGGTCCTCTCAGCGTGGGCTTTACCTGGGCCACAGTTGTGTCTACAGCCGGAAGATGCACCTGAAACTCTGACAGTGAGGAAATTAAGCTTCTCCCCACTCTGCGTCTAGAATAAAACACCATAAACAGTAGACCAGATGCTTTTGTTCAGAACCTCGCGCAACACAGAGATATAATCTCTGGGAAACTGCACCCAGATCCTGGAGCCTGAAGGAGGCAATCGTTAGCCCCTCACAGCTCAGTGAGGCTGGGGGCAGGCTGCAGGCTTTGACTTGTCTGAGGAGTTGCCCATCCTGCCTCAGGACAGTGGCCAAGCCTCTCAAAGGCAGTGCGTTCCTGATGATAATCAACTATCGAACTATCACTGTCTGTATCTGGCATAAAAGATGAGC
This sequence comes from Canis lupus dingo, assembly GCF_003254725.2. NCBI lineage: Eukaryota > Metazoa > Chordata > Mammalia > Carnivora > Canidae > Canis > Canis lupus. The sequence continues at coordinate 57,876,918 of NC_064245.1, forward strand.
ATTGTCCTTAAGAGAAACTCACTCCTTTGCAAGTGTCTTAAAGGGAGGAAGGTTCTAGTAAAACAGGGGCTTCAGGTTGCCCTAAGTACTCCCCACTCCGCCCACCACACCTAGCTCATCCCTGTTGCTTCAGTGGAAGCCGCTCTGGAGTGTGCGAGGCCTGGTGCTCTCTGGGTGCCCTGGCGGGAAAGGTCTGGATCTTCTGAACCAGGGGAGTCCTCAAGGGTCCACTGCAGGACGTGCTTGCATGCTATCCACTCCACCCGTGGATGATGGAAATTCTGACTTCCTCTCGAGTCTCCTCACACACACACAAGACACTCACAGTGCTTCTGATAGCAGGTGGTTCCCCACACCGAGCAGCTCTGCGGCACCCACGGGGTGTCCTCATGTCACTTGCCTCTGTCATCTACCAGGAGACAGTGTCACATCCCGCCAGCCAAGGGCCCAGTCCTGCCCAGCTGTCCCTACATCAATCGCCAGTTACGAGGTCAGCCTGTCACCTGTGTTCCTGACCCACCGGCCACAGATCGGAGGTTCTCATGTTCCCTTCTCAAGTTCCATTAATTTGCTAGAGTGGCTCTTGGAGCTCAGGAAAGCAGTTTAGTTACTGCTCACAGTTTATTATAAAAGAATATGATAAAGGAGACAGGTGAACAGCCAGATGGGAGAGGCCTCAGGCGAGGTATGGGGAGGGGTGAGGAGCTTCTGTGCCCTCCAGGGGACCCCTCCCAACACCCCCATGTGTTCACCAGCCCGGAAGCTCCCCGCACCCTCCACTGCTGGGAGTTGTATGGAGGCTTCACCACGTAGGCGTGATCCTTCATTGCAGTCTCTTCCACTCTCCTCTCTGGAGAATGGGGCGTGGGGCTGAAAATTCTGAAGTTCTGAGTGTGACCAGGTCTTTCCCACGACTGGCCCCCCACTTGGGAGCCTCCCAGTGTCACCTCATTAGGACAATAGATGCCTCTGGTGCTCCTATTACCTAGGAAACTCTAAGAGTTTCAGGAGCCAAGCCAGTGCCAGGGGATAGATGTGTCCAAGCGTTTCTTCCTAAGTCATGAGCAGCATGCCGCGTTTGGATCTTAGGTGTTTATGTGAGAGTTTTTCTCATTGGTTACACTGTCACCATTCCTCATTTAGAAAAATGCAGATGTGGGCAGCCCTGGTGGCTTAGCAGTTTAGAGCCACCTTCAGCCCGGGGCATGATCCTGGGGACTCAAGATCGAGTCCCACGTCGGGCTCCCTGCATGGAGCCTGCTTCTCCCCCTGCCTGTGTCTCTGCTTCTCTCTGTGTCTCTCATGAATACATAAATAAAATATTTTTTAAAAATGCAGATGTGTGTCTATCTTCATCCCTGTTTTCATTTCCCACACTGTCTTCTCTGCTTTCCAGCTTCTCATTGGACAGATCCCGCGTTCTTTTCCTGACCTCAAAGTTGTCATTTCTGATTTTGTTCCTATGGTGGTTGCTCTTCACTTAAGGCCCAAGCACACACCCATGTAGCCCTGCAGCCTTCTTCAACTCATCAGCAGCAGGATTCCTCCCAGGTTAGTCAGGAACCCACCCTGTGGCATCTCCAACGGCAGCTGCAAACACAGCTGCCCTGGATCAGGACGTGGGTGCTTGGCTGTCACGGGTCTCTTCCTTTCCTCCGGCCTCAGACCGTTCAGACAACAGTCCCCAAGACTGAGGCAGGTGACAGCCCACCTCATCTCTCCTCCTCTGCCCTGCCAGGGCCCCCGAGTAGCTTTCCTATTGATGATTTGGCTGCAGGTGGATTTCTAAATCCATAGTTTGGTTTTGCCTTTTCTGTTGGACACTATCACCCCATTTTCTGGCGGGAAATCTGACTCAGTCTGACGGGCAGAGGGACTGGCTCCTCATCTCTGGAGGTGCATGGGGCCTCCCCTTGGCCTTCTGTATTCCTGCCGGTCATTGTGTGTCCACGCGGGTGCTGAGCGTGTCCCTCTGTGGGCTCTGTCCTGGGACCTCCCATCTCCCCTTCACTCGAGGTATTTCACTACCTCATGCATGTTTTTCTTCCTTGCACTGCATGCACCCCCACCTCCTCCCACCTCTCTTGGCTTCACCTTCTTATTACCCAGCTCCTCAGGGCGGGATGGCAAACTTTTGGGCACCTCAGCCCCTCTGTGGTCACCTTCACTGCCAGGTTAGCATTCCTCGTGCACAACCTCTGCACCCACTTCTCTTTAGACTTTTGTAACAGCAAACTGTCATTAAAATCTCACAGCATCGTTATCACATGACTTAAAGGTTCTGGCCCATGTGTCCCAACGGTTTTCCTTCTAATGACACATAGTGATCAGTGTGTAGTGTTGCTGTCACGCTGTCCTCTGGGGCCTTGTTGCCTGGCCTGGGAGTTCATGTGCCCCCAGGCCCAGGAATGCATATGGACCAGAACCCAGGCCAGGCCCTTGCTGGATTCTTTCCAGGGAGTTTAGGACAGGAAGATGGAGCCCAGGATGGGGGGTCGTGGTGTGCAACAATCTGTTCAATCGAGTGCCTGTGACTGTCAGGGACAGAACAGGGCTGAGCGGGCACCCTAGGACAGCTGGTCAGCTTGCACCTATTCTTGCCAGCCATGCCTGCCGACCTCGGACAGGGCCTGTGATCTGCACTCATTGTCCCCCAGACACAGCAGTGTGAACTGCTGCCCTGACTCTATGAGGAGGGAAAGGCCACGGCAGCCTCAGGACAACAGGGGACTGGTGAGTCAGAGCCCAAGAGCTCCTCTTCCAGCCTCACTCTCAGCACCTCCCACCTTTCCACATGCCGCTCCATGGTCGGGTATGTAGGGAAGTCCTCAGGTGCAGGCTTCCCCTGCTTCTGTGGTTTCTCCAGGCTGGGTGTGGAGGATGGGTGCTTGCTGGGCCACCAGCCTGAAGATGACCTGGGGTCTCCATACACATCCCTTCATGAGCACACACACACACACACGCCCACACACATGCATGCCCCTTGCTGCCCATCCACCAGGTCCAGTACAAACTCAGCACATTCTGCAGCGCTGGCTGGACCACATATAAACCAAGGGTCACTTCACATGTGTGGTCCACCTGGGCTTCAGACCTGAGGACCAGTCCTGCTGAGCTGCCCTTTCATCAGAAGACATAAACAGACAATTATCTAAAGAAGACATACTCATGGCCAACAGATATAGGAAAACATGCTCCACATCACTTGCCATCAGGAAAATACAAATCAAAAAACTATAATGAGATACCACCTCACACCAATCAGAATGGTTAAAATTATTAAGACAGGAAACAACAAATATTGGAGAGGATGTGGAGAAGGGGAAACCCTCTTGCATGTGGTGGTGGGAATGCAAACTGGTACAGCCACTCTGCAAAAGTGTGGAGGTTCCTCAAGAAGTTAAAAATAGAGCTACCCTACGACCCAGCAATTGCACTACTGGGTATTTACCCCAAAGATACTGATGTAGTGAAACATCGGGACACCTGCACCCCAATGTTCATAGCAGCAATGTCCACGATAGCCAAACTGTGAGAGGAGCCATGATGTTCTTCGACAGATGACTGGATAAAAACATGGTCTATACGTATGACGGAATATTACTCAGCCATCAGAAAGGATGAATATCTACCATTTACATCGATGTCGATGGAACTGGAGGGTCATGCTAACAGAAATAAGTCAGAGAAAGACAATTATCATATGGTTTCATTCATATGTAGAATTTAAGAAACAAAACAGGATCATAGGGAAAGAGAGGAAAAATAAAACAAGATGAAATCAGAGAGGGAGACAAACCATAAGAGACTCAGGAAACAAACTGAGGGTTGCTGGAAGGAAGGGGGTGGGGGTTGGGGTCACTGGGTGATGGGCATTTAGGAGGGCACATGATGTAATGAACACTGGGTGTTGTATACAACTGATGAATCACTGACCTCTACCTCTGAAACTAATACACTACATGTTAACTAAATTGAATTTAAATTAAAAAAAAAAAAAAAAAAAAAAAAGATGAGTTGCCCTGCTTGGCGTATGGAAGAATAGATTCCACTTAATACTTTAATTGCCTGAAATTAAAAAAAAAATTGCCTGAAATACAATTTTATAAATCAAAAATGAGAATGTGGCTTTTACTACTTTGCAATTAAAAATGCAACTCAAACACACCCTCCCCTTGAAGGCAAACCATATAAGGAGTCAGATGACTGGCCATCCAAGAGGCAAAGCCTTGACTCTGTCTTCCTCCCCAGATCCCACAGCCACCTGACCCACCTGTGCCTCCCCTCCTTTGGCAACGGGCACTCCTAATAAGAAAGGAGACTTTATTTAAGATCTATTTATTTGAGAGAACGAGAGAGCACACGTGAGGGGGAGGGATGTGAGGAGTAAGAAGCCTGATGCAGGGCTGGACCCCAGGACCCCAGGATCATGACCTGAGCTGGAGGCAGATGCTTCACTGACTGAGCCCCCAGGCGCCCCTGAAAGGCGATGTTTTAAAGTGAATATTGAGTCATGTTCCACAAGGAAGTATGGATGTGCCAAGTGGCATCCACGGAGGGCTGAGCAGTAGCAGGGTCATCTCCTAGGGGTGGCATGATAGGCTCCAGCAGCCCAGACCATGGCATTTCCTTCTCCAGCTCCCAGTTCTCCACATAAGCCCCCAAACACATGGCATCTTCTTAGGAAAGTATGGCTGTCGTCTGCCACCCTCATTAACCTCAGGGCAGCAACTGCCTTCTATTGTATTTTGCACGGCTTGTTTTGGGATAAGGCAAAATGAGAAAGCCCCAAAGTGGGCACAGCGCAGGGGAGTGGTTGGACTGCCCATCCCCACAGGGAGCAGCAGAACGTCAGGCTGCAGGTTTCATGTTTACAGGTAGATGTTCGAGCTCTTAGGCACCATCACATCTGGTTTATTTACTCATGTTTTCTTGGACATTCTGAGGAAAGAGCTAGAACTAGCAGGTGTCCCATCAGCAGCACGCGGGGCACATTCACAGACAGACGCAGTCCCGCAGCAGGGCCAGAAGGAGCAGAGTGCAAGCACAAGGTACAATCACAGGAGCCCGGCCTTTCTGGGGGCTGCTCTCCCAGGGGCCCAAGGTCACGACCCTCCGCTAACGCTGGCTTCCCAGAACCTGCAGCAACTGACCATCCATCCCTCCCTCCCTCCTTCCCAGTCTGAGGAGGATATCAATTTTTTTTAAAGTGATTGACTGATTTGAGAGAGGAGGAGAGCTTGCAAGAAGGGGCAGGGGCAGAAGGAAAAGCAGCCTCCCTGCTGAGCAGGGAGCCCAACAAGGGGCTCGACCCCAGGACCGAGATCATGACCTGAGCTGAAGGCAGATGCTTCACCAACAGAGCTGCCCAGGAGCCCCAGGAAGGTATTATTTTTTTAAATAAGGGAGAAGAAATAGTATCAAACAGTTATGAACAGACAAGCAGCATCCCTCACTGAACCAAGCTAGGCAGGCCCCATGGAGCTTCTCTGCTGCACGATGCAAACCGTGCCTCTGTGCCTACAAGGCAGGAGGAGCACCAGCCAGGCAGCTGGCTTTCGGATTGCTCGGAAGATGCCTTTAGGGTAGACCTCAGATCTTCCATGGAGACCTACTTCAGAGACACTCGGTCAGACGCACTAACTTCCAACAGGCGAGGCCATCTGCTCAGCAACTGGTACATGTTAAGATCTGAGTCTGCAGGAGGCCTTGCAGCAGCGAGCAAAGCCATCCCCCTGCCCCACAACCCCATGGTGGACCTTACATCCCACGAGGCACGAGGGACAGTACATGCACAAGTGAACATCTGTGTCAGTGGTGACACATAGCTGAGAAGTGAAGCAGGGGTGGGGAGGCAGGAGGCAGGGGCAGGTGGGGCGACCCCATCTTGAACGGAGTGGTGAGGGTCGACCTGCGGGTAACATAACATCTAACCATGATACGATCACACAGGTATCAGGGAGAGGTGTTCTCATGGGACACTGCGTGTGCAAAGGCCCCAGGGCAGAGGCATAGCCTGGTGCGTGGTAGGAAAAGCAAGGAGACCTGGGAGGGGTGAATGACGACACGGGGTCGAGCAGCCAGTACCCAAAGAGGCGAGACTTCACAGGCCCCCATGGCCTGAGGGACACGAGGAGCCACGGAGGGTGTCGACCAGGGAAGACATGGTCTGACCTAAGGTTTACAGAGAGAGACCAGCGTGGCTGCTGTGGAAATGGCACGCAGCACAGCCACTGACTGCTCTGCTCTATCCCCTCCTGTCCTCAGCCCCTGTGCTGGGACAACGATCAGATGCCTCCACAGTGACCTTCGGAGTCTGACCCTAGAGGATAACCAGCTCCCACTTCACTGCTTTCATCCATGGGAGGAGGGCAAATGACCCCAGGCTCTGCTCCCCAGCAAGCAGCACCTCGCACACGCCTCATGGGCAGCAGGTGTCCCCCACCCTGCACGCCCACGTTCCCAGGACACTGCACGCTCTGTCAGGGCAAAGAAATACAAGCACTAGGGTCCATGGGGCTCCTGCTTAGTTTTTATTAGGCAGAGTGCTGCCTCTGGGAGGCACGCAACTCACCTCAGGCAGCACCCAGCCACAGGCCCTTGCTGCTTACTCAGAGGTCTCCTCTGCTCTCCATGGAGCCCAGCCACATGGATAGCCCTTCCCCTCCATGGAGGACAGGACACACACAAGCCCAGCGATCCACACTCTGTGGAGCACAGTAAGCGCCCTGAGCCGCCCCCAGGAAGACTGGGCACTGGGGGTCCTCATACAGCCAGACCATGGGCCCTGCCCTACCGAATGCCCTCCTTGGGGCCACACGGGCTGCTGGGCTCTGCAGGCACTGGCTGCTGGGGGGCCACCTGTGTTCCCTGCCCTCGGGGAGCCCCAGGGCCGCCCTGGGGGAGCCGCTGCAGCTTGGCGGCAGGGCCCGGGGCAGGACGCAGACCTAGGAGTGCACCGCCCGGGGGCTGGCTCGCTTCTCCGTGAAGAAGCTCTTCAGCAGCAGCACCTGGCTGAAGCTGACCACGAACAGGGCAACCGTCTCGCCAACAGACCAATAAGACACCCGGCTGTTGAGGTCTTCTGCCCGCGCCCGGTCCTGGGCCTCGCGGAGCCGGTAATGTGTCTGGGAGTCAATCACGGTCTTCAGGGCCTCGTGGATGGTCACACAGGCGGACTCCATCTGCGCAGGAAGAAAGAGGCAGTCACACTCCCCCCAAGAGAGGAAGGCGGCCCACACCCTGGCAGCACGTGTCTGTGCGAAGGGCATCTGCACCTCACTTCCATCTTCAGGTGAGCTAACGGGCTCAGGGAGGGTAAGGACCTGGGCCACCCTTGCAGGTTGGCATGTGGCAGTCAGGCCTGCACTCACCACCTGAGTCCCGAGCCAAACGCTTTCAAGAGTGTTCTCTTCACACTCCTGACACCCGACAGGCAGGGCCCATGGCCCTTACCACGCTGGGTGCCGATGAGGGAACAGAGGCTCAGAGACGCCATGTGATGTGCCCAAGGTCACACAGCTAACAAGCAGCAGGGAAGTAAATGACAACCGTGTGGGGCTCCTCTGCTGAACACAATCTCTGCATAGTGTCCTGTACACACACACACAGGAACACGTGCCTCTCATATACATCACACACACGGGTTTACTATACCTGCCATAAAGAATCCTGAAACCATCCCAGCAGCACTAGGACGCCCGGCCCTGATGGCAGCGCCTGTGACAGGATGAGCTCTCCTTCTGGATAGCACAGCCTTCCTCGATGTGGCAACCACCCAGGGTGCCCGACCTGATCCCATAAGCCCTCCCAAGGAGTAGATCAGGTGTGCCACCGCTGGCCCTGAGGATGGAGAGACGCATGCAGGGACCAGAGGAAGGCCTGGGGCTGGTGCACGAAGCCAAGGAAATCAGGCCACGGTCCTTCAGCTGCAAGGAACTGAATCCACCGACAGCCTCCCAGAGCCCCGTGATGAGGTCCCACCAGCCACGCCCTGACCCAGCCTGGGAGGACCCCAGCCAGACCCAGCCGAGTGGCCGGACTTCCCACCTGCGGGGTGGAGGTAATAAAAGGGTGTGGTTTGAGGCCATCAGGTGCATGGTGATCAGAACTCATGTACATACATCTGTGGTCATGAGTTCTCACAGGCAATCTCTAACATGTGAGTTCATCCAAGACCTAGTAAGTTCTATCCCAACAACACGTTCTCGGGCTGCAGCAGTTGCAAAGCATCCAACATTCACCTGCTTCGGTCCCCAGACTGCAGAGGTGAACCATCCACACAGTGAGCATAAGGAGGGGAGACCGAGTCACTGCGCCACCACCTCACTGACCCCCAAGACCCTCCTCTCTCTCACAAACTAAACCGTCCCCAGGAGACAAATGGGAGACTCCAGCCAAAAAGTGCCATTGGCTTATTCCTCTGGCTGGGAACTCCTGACTCTGGGCCACATGAGGAAAGACAAGGGCGTCCCCTCAGCCTTGTATTCAGGAGGCTGTGTCCTGGGTCCGTCTGACAACCAGCCTACCTCCCAGGGCCACGGGTCTCCTCCATGCACATGGCTGGCCCTCTCCTCTGGCCTGTGGGTAAGAGGTGGGAAGAGCCACACAGATGGAGTAGTGACAAGGTCACCAAGCATCAGATGGAATTCACAGAACCCTGTGGGCAGACTCCATAATAAAGGACAGCCTGTGTGGCCTCCAATGGGCTGCCCAAGGGGTACCTCTATACTGCTTTCTGGGTGGCATCCTGCAGGCCCTGCCATCTTGGGTCATAATCTCTAGGCCAAAGTAGTCGGCACTGGGTAGATAGCTCGTACCTACTGTTGCTTGATGTTGAGAAACAGCCAGCTGATCCTAGAAGGGATCCTGATGTCAAGAAGCTGGTCCCCAAGGGGACTTTCAATGCCAACTGGCTTCAATGACAGCCTTCAGCAGGACCACTCTGGGCACAGACCTCTGTGCTGGAGGTGATGGTAGCCTCTGCAGGCACGTTCCCCTCTGCCCCCCAGGCCTCTGGCGATGCCTCTAGAGCTCATGAAAGCACAGCCACCGTCACAGAGGGAACAGGGTACCAATCTGGGAAGGACCAGGGAAGGGGCAGCAGCACAGTCAGGCTTATGCTCTGGGAGCCTGCGTCCAGGTCAAGTCAAGACATGGCATTTCCAGGAGCCTCCCTAGTGCTCACTTCTGGTCACTCCCTGTTATGCAGGAAGATGTGAAAAGTCAACAGGGTCTGCGTTCACACTGCCCTGCCCATCCCTGCAAGACCCGAATCACTGCCGGGGGGTGAGGGCTGCAGATGAGCACCTGTAGGAATGAGACAAGGACTTCAATGGTGCTGGCTGTTCTCTCACAGTCTGGACTTCCACTAACACATTCACTCACGTGTACGGCGATTCATGCCTCACCAGCTTCCGGGCACTGTGCTAGGCCCCAGGGATCAAACACAGAGCAGGCTCAGGCCAGTCCTGGATGCCACAAGTTCACAGATTAAAGGACAATAGAGAAGACTGGATGCACCCTGAATGGGGCTGGCCAGGGGGGTGTAGCATGGTGGGACCACCCAGGGCTGGTCCTACAGGGGGAGGTGGAGGCACCCTTCCCACAGGAGTGCCCAAGGGGCAGACGGAGGGAGGAAGAGGAAGGACTCAGAAGTCATGGGTGTAGAGGACACATCAGAGATATGCCATGAGAGGCACCACCTGAGCCCTGGGTCAGAGGCCACGGGCCAGATACCGGCCAGAGACAGTTCTGGGCAGAGAGCCGAGGCAACTGCAAAGTCTCAGATCCAACTGGTGACAGGGAAGGGGGCCAGGTCCCAGAGGGTAAGCCACAGCAGGTGCTAACACAGCTTTCCTGGCATCTAGTTAGGACCTGGCACAGCCCCACAGGAGACCCGATGGCACATACCCGGAAGCGTCAACCTCCCACAAGAGCACACTCCATCCCATCCACAGGGACCTTCCACCGGTGCTGGTTTAAGAGGCACCTCCTCGGCCTGGTACCACAAAATTTCAGTTGGGCAATCCGTCCAGCTGCCCGCATAATCCATTCTGTCTTCCCAGAGCCATGCGGCCTGCAGGGTGGAGTGCAGCCTTCTGCTCTGCCAAGACCACCAGCCCTAACTGCTTTCCAGGGTCTGAGAGCCCCCCGACGAGGATCCTGGTCGCTGCTCCATCGTGACAGTTGGTCCCTGGAGACACCCTGACCTGTCCCCTACCCAGGACCATCCCCTTCCTCCACTGCCCACTGTCATCCTGTCTTGACCACCTGGTGGTGCTCAGGCCTTCAGCCTGTGACCACCAGCACATTCCCCCAGGCCTCGCCTCCAGAAGTCCTCCACTGGCAGGACTACTTGGTTCTTTACAGACTTCAAGAACTCAAAGATGGGGAAGCACGAGCTGACCTCAGAGCAGGCAAAGGAAAACATTTAATCCTCCCAGACCACCAGTGAGGCAGCCCCAGGCCTCTGACCAAGTCCCCGTGGCCTCCAGCCCTGGCCTGGACCTCGGTCACTCTGGATCCTGCTCTTTCATCCTAGTATGGATTCCTTTGCTAACATAGCTGACAGGTTGTGCAGGCTCCCACACAGAACCTGCCCAGGCTGCATCTTCTACCAGAGTCATACAGCCAGGCTCAAAGCCAGTGCTGCCAGCACACCTCTCCATACGTGGCCACTAGCCACCTGTGATGCTGAGCACCAGAAATGCTGCTAGAGAGCCAACAAGGAAGGGGTTTTTAAATTTAATTTTAACACATTTAAATTGTTACAGCCATGTGTAGCCTGGCCAGTATGCTGGACAGCGCACCACTAGCCTTCCACCACTCGGAGAGGGCAGAGGAGCCCATGGGCAGAGCCACGGAGGAGCAGGGGCCACCTAGAGGCAGCCCAGAACATGACCTGGCCCTGGTGGAGACTCAGATGCTCTGGCTCTGGTCCAAGAACAGTGGCCACAATGATCCATTCCTGTCTTGCAGGGTTCCCTGGGCCCTGTCACTCAGTGACTGGACAAATACTCCTTGCCAAGCTCCAGGCACTGGGATGCAGGGGATAGCAAGGTAAATGACATGGAGCGCTGGCCTCGGGAAGCTGGGGGCCTCCACGTGAGAGGAGCTTTACCAGCAGGGGTGGGGGGAAACAGATGAAGGAGCCTGGGATCAGATTATCACTGACCCCGAGAGCCATGCACATGGGAGAGGACTATCTGCCCCGATTCCAGAGTATAGGGCCCCTGCTAGGAGTGCACCACCCAGTGGGACATATCTACCAGCCTGCCCTGCACACAGATGCACCACATGACTGTGAGCGGCAGGAACGCACATGCTGTATGTCACTTCTGGGCAGGGGCTTTAAGAAACAGGTGGGGCTTTCTCATGCCCCCTTCTTCTGTGGTCAGGGATAGAGGGGCCTGGAGTCCTGAAGGGCAGCAGAGAGATGACAGGAAAGAGAAACCCCAGGTTCTTGAGTCAGTCCCTGGAGGAAAGCTCTCCACCAACCTAGATTATCACTTGAATGAGAAAAATCTTCCACAGTGTTAGGCCATCGACACCTGGGGCACCCCTGCTACAGTGGCTCCTGTTACCGTAACTAACACACCACACAAGCAGGCCCCCGGCCTCTGATGCAGACACACAGTGTAAGGAGAGGGGAGCACAGCACTTCTAAAGCAGTGCTGCTTGCAAGCCTGGGTGGGAACCGAGGAATTCCAGAGGAGAGTACCCCAGGGATCCCGCTAAACAATGCAGGGGGGCCAGAGGGGAACAGTGTCCTCGAGGACTGAATGTGGGGAGGAATGAAGCCCACCCTGAGCCTTCCAGCCCTGCAGCTGGATGGGGTGGTGACGCAGAGCAACAGCCATGACAGGAGTGGAAGAGGGACAGGCTGAAGGCTGAGCCGGCCTATGCCCTCCAACGTCCACTCACCTGCGTGAGAGCTGTGACCCTGTTCCCCATGTCTGGGAGAATGGGGGGCTCGTCACCAACTTGAAAGTCAAAGTAGACGGTCTTATGAGAGAAAGTGGAAAACTCGTTACTGAAGCAAAACTGATAAACGCCCTTGACTTCAGCCCGGTGCGTGAAGCTGTCATACTGCTTCTTGGTCTCTCGGTAGATTGTGTTCCCCAGCGGGTCCTCCACGTAGCAGTCCACGTCGTAGTGGCCTCCAGTGATGACCTGACAACCACAAAGACACCCACAGTGCGCTGTGACCAGCGGGGCAACCACCCAGTAATACATGCCGACCAGGCACCACCATCAGACTTTAGGAATGTTTTTGTTTTCAGGTAATCTTCACAACGTTCTAAAGTAGGTGCCAGGACACTCTGTTTTACTGGGGACTACACTCAAGCTGAGAGAGAAATGGGTCATGGTCACACTGCTTACAGGTGACAGGACTGAGATCTGAATCCCTGTCTGCAAGTGTGCACTGAGCTTGATCCTCTCCATTTTACAGAGAGGACACTATGGCACCAAGCTCAAGTGGATTGCAGAGCGGGTCTAGGAAACAGTATCCTTACTGATGGGAGTGCGAGAAGGCAAGTGCAGATTAAAGTGGCCGTCGGAGGTAAGAGGGTCCCGGGAAATTCGGAAGTTCAAATTCTCTTTATAAACCTAGGAAGATGGGCACCCGGCAAAGTCACACAGGCGGTCAACAGCTACAACCCAGGTCCGCCACGGGACGTATCAACTGCCTCCATCTGCCTCCAAACTTCCAGAGTTCCTCTGCACAGGTGGGAGAATTTACTTTGCGGAGTGGTGAGCGCCCTGCGGCTGGAGGGGTTTGGACTAAGCTGACCGGCCCTTGGCAGGGGATTCCTGACCCTGCAGTGACCTCCCAGGCCCCTCCAGCCTCCTAGTGAGCGCTCTGCAGCGACAGCGCCTGGGGGACCCCCGCAACCCAGCCACGGTTTCACGCTGCGCACAGAGCTGAAGCCGCATCAGCGACCCGAGCCCCCCGCCCCCCCGCGGCACAAGCCTGTCGCAGCGGCGGCGGCCGGCCAGGACCGGGGAGGGGCCCGCCTCGCAGGGAGGCCGGGAGGCCCGGAGGACGCGCCGCGCGGGCAGCCGCGGGGGATCCGCCCCACGCAGCCCGGCCCCAGCGCACCTGCCGCGCGGCCCCCCATCCCGGCAGCGGGGGGCTCCCCGGGCCGCCCCACCTGGTAGTCCAGGGAGAACCGGACGCCCCGGTCCACGTCCTCGTGGAAACACTGGCGGGCGCTGTCGGGCAGCTCGAAGGTCAGCTCGGCGCCCCGCGGCCGCCCGGCCCGGAGCAGCAGCAGCAGCAGCAGCAGCGCGGCCGAGGCGGAGGTGGAGGCGGAGGCGGAGGCGGAGGCGGACGGCGCGGCCCCGCGGCCCATGCTGCTCGGGGGCTCCGCCGGGTCCCGGGCCCGCGGCGGCTGCGCTGTGCGGCGAGCGGGGCGCGGACGTGGCGCGGCGGCGCTTCCGGGGGCGGACGGCCGGGTGCGCAGGCGCAGACCCGAGCGCTCCGGCGGGGCGCCGAGCCTTCCCCGCTGCGCGTGCGCGCCGGCTCCGCGGGCGGGCCACGCCCTGCCACGCCCCTGCCACGCCCCTGCCACGCCCCTGCCACGCCCTGCCCTGGGCGGCCGGGCGCTCCCGGCTCTGGCCCGCCGGCTGCCGCGCGCCCCCGGGGCGCCCCAGGTCCGCACCCAGCCACGGAGGCTGCACGAGGCACGGTGCGGGCCCCGCAGGTGCTGTCTGCACCTCCAGACGCGGCGGGGTGCACGGTCCACCCGGGTCGGCCCAGGCCCGCACGCCTCCCCCCACCCGTCGCAGCGGCTGCACGAAGCACGGTGGCCCACACCGCCCCTCCCTGGAGGACCAGCCTCCGGGTGCAGCAGTAGGCGCCCCCGCCCGCACCGCAGCTGGGGGGCTGCAGAAACAAGGCCTGGGAACACAGAGGACGCCACCTCCGCCTCCCGGTGGAGAGGCTGCAGCGACGCGGGGAGGCGACCTGCGCTTGCACACCTGCGCTCACACGGAGGCGGAACTCGGGTCTCTCTGGCTGGGCAACGCAGAAGTCCCGGCCATCACAAGGTGAAGGTTGTCCTGGCATCACACCCTCCCTCTTTCCCTTTGACGTCTCAAATGCCCCGAAGCTGATCAGTTGATTTACTGCCTTATCCACTACCATTGGCTCCAAAAGATATTTTGTATAATCATTACTACAGGTTTTATAGTCTATGATCAGATAAAACAAAGAGAAAAAGACACTGATTGTGGTCTGGCTACTCAGTAAAGGGTTTTTTTTCAGGCCAGCATTATCAGATGTGCATCTTGATTTCAGCAAAGATTTTAGCTGCCCATATAGATGTCTACTCAGATGACGGAAGAACTGCCACCAGGCTCGCTGGGCGGTGCATTAACACGCAGACAGATGTGAAAGCAATCACGCATAATGCTGTTGTTAATATTTACTGACTCTGTACCAGACTCAGAGAAGTTATGGAGGACTGTGCCATGGGACTCTTGCCCTGGCTCTGTACTGCTGAACATTATTTTTTTGTTACCCATTTTTTTAAAAAATGTAAGAAATAACCATTTCATATGGACACAGCCAGGGAAGAAACAAATGACAGGTGTAAGAGCAAGATGAGCTTGGCCAGCTGGCGGGCTAACAAAATGGAATTTCACCGGGTTTAATGTGAAGTCCAGGTATAAGTTCCAAGAAAACACCTGCATAGGATCAGAGACGGGATGCCTGACTTGGCAGCCGCTCAAGTCAGAGCACTGGGAGACTGATCATCAACAGGTAGCAGAATGTCAGTCAGCAGAAATGGATGAACTGGAAAAGGAGCCTTGACTTGTGCCTGTGAATCAAGAGCAGAGCTGTTTCAGCACCTGCAGCGAGCAAGCAGCTATTCCTGGAGGCCACTGTTGCCTGGTCCCAGGCGATGATCAGAGTACATGTGTCATACTACTTTAGGAGGGGGCTAGTATATATAGTAAATTGCCAGGAACGCTTCTCAAACCAGATGAAGTCCGAGGAAACAGGATTTAACCTTAGAGAATAAAATCTAAGAATGAGGAAAGTGATAACTTTAAAAGTTTGCATAACAGGGGTAGCCCCGGTGGCTCAGCAGTTTAGCACCGCCTTCAGCCCAGGGCCTTATCCTGGAGACCCAGGATCAAGTCCCATGTCAGGCTCTCTGCATGGAGCTTGCTTCTCCCTCAGCCTGTGTCTCTGCCTCTCTCTCTCTCTCTCTCTCTCTCTCTCTGTATCTCATAAATAAATAAATAAAATCTTTAAAAAAAATTAAAAAAATAAGTTTGCATAACAGCTACCATTTACTTAGCAAATACAGTGCACCTCCTGCAGTGCTAGCTACGTATGCACTTTGCATATTTTGCATTAATTAATCCTCACTAGCAATCGTGCAAAAAATATTATCTTCCCCCTTTGATGATTAAGAAACAGCAGCTCAGGATGTGTAAAGAAATCACATTTCCGCTTCTGTCGGCCTTTGCTGTGTAACACACTACCCATGGCTGAAGCCAACAATGATTTACAATTTCTCCGAGACAGCATCAGTTGGCTGGATGGTTCTTCAGCTGGCTGGCTTGGACTTATTCATGCACCTGCCTTCAGCTGGAGGACCTCTGAGCTGGAAGTCCAAGATGGTCCCACTCACGTGTGCACCAGCTGATGTGGACTGTTGGCTACAGCAGTTCAGCCCTCATGCATCCTGTCACCTCTTGCAATTATGTGACTTCCTATATAGAAGGCTCAGCCCTCATGCATCCTGTCACCTCTTGCAATTACATGACTTCCTTATATAGCAGGCTCAGGGTAGCATCCCAGAGGCCAGGGCAGAAACAGCAAGCCCCCCCTCAAAAAAAAAAAAAAAAACTACACCCCAGTGTCTCTTTTGCCAAAGCAAGTCCCAAGTCCAGCCCAGATTCAAGGTGAAGAATTAGACTCCATCTCTGGATGGGAGCAGCTCTAAGTCCCATTCAGAGGAGGAGCATACTGGAACGGCAGGAATTTGTGGCCACTGAACAAGCGGCCATAGCACCCAAACTCACTCAGCTTATTCATGGCTAAGCCAGCAATTGAACTCGATGCGCCTGATTCTAAAGGCAACATGCCTCCCAAACACACTGTGTCCACCTGTACCTCAGGGCATTTCTATCCTGCGTGTTCCATCTTGTGTAACCTGGAACAAAGCATGAGTCTGACAGTGAGGTGCACTTTAACTCAATATAAGAAAGGACTTCTAGCAAGTAGGGCTTTCCAAAGCTTAATGAACAGGGATACTGGTTTTTTTCATCATTAAAATATTCAAGCAGAGACTAGATAAGCAAGCAATTCACATAGTGTCCAAAGGAAATGAAAAACCAACTTTAATTAGATTAAAGGATACAAGGATATCTTCTTTCATGTAGCAGAAAATTCAGAGGTGAGTGGCTGCAGACATAGCATGATCAAAGTGGATCAAGGCTCCACTTTCCTCCCAGTGCTACCCTCCTCTGCATGTTGGCTTCATCTTTAGACTCTATGCTCAAAAGAGAGTCATCAAACTGAACAAATAAGCTTTGAAACAACATGTTTATTTGGTCATGTCTAATGGAAGGAACAGCAAATCTTTCAACCATGGGACATATGTCCTTACCTTCAGCCCAACTGGTCCAATTAGGCAACCTATCTGTCTCTGGACCTAAGGCACTGACGCGAGGGAAGCCCCATGGAGATTGGTTTAGATTGGATCCTTTAGCCAAGGACTGATAAGGAGAATGGACTTGTTCTGATTAACTGTGACCAATCAGGCCTTCCCTAGGGGTGACTAGGGGTGGAGCAAATTTGCTTCAGTCAAAAGAGAGGCAGGGATATACAGCAACTACACGAACACAATCAGGTTTGTTAAAACAAGAAGGGAGAAATCGAACCAGACAGGCAACCAACAGTGCATACAGTTGCAAAAGGTGGAGGCCGGGGCGGTGGGGGGGGGGGGGGGTTAAATACTTATTAAATTCTAATGGGATAATTACAAAATCAATTCAGCTCCCTTAGCTCTCCCCATATGAGAAATCCTTTTTGCTGTAGATCAAGGGTGTCTGTGCTTCCTGGGTCCATCACCCCAAGGGAGGCTGAGGACTCCCGGATGGAGATCCAGGAGATGTTTCTCCATGTCGGCTCCCACCCACCTGCAGGACCTCGACCTCTCTGCCCTTTCCTTCTCATCCCCTCTGTTCCTCTTCCTTCCTTGTCCTTCCTCACAATGCTGACCCTTTCTTTTCTCCAGCGGGTGGCGCTACATTTTTACTGTATGATTTCAAACCCCACATCCATCGTTAGCGACTAGCGTCAGATCAGGGAAGCACTGTCAGCGGAGGATTCCCACGGAGAACTTTCGGAACCCTCCTCCCTGGGACCCTACCTGGCATCCTTACAGCTGGACAGTAGCCACCTCCCTTGTCTTGCCTGAGGTTTTCCTCGCCTTTGACCACCTCCCCCAGGCAAGTTCCAGGTGTGATGTAGGTGTCTTCCTTCTGACACTGTGCTATAGAGCAAGGATTGCTACAAATTTCATGACCTTTGGATATAAGAAACATCACACTTCTTCACTTTCTTAAATCAAATTAAAATGGATCTGGTCCCCCACCCCCGACCTTAACAAAGACGATAAGAATGTTCATCTCAATCATGGAAGAGCTCTCCTGGCCTCATTCCTTTTTTTTTTTTTTTTAAGAATTTATTTATTTATTTTGAAGGGAGGGAGAGAAAGCACAAGTGGGGGGAGGGGCAGAAGGAGAGGGAGAAGCAGACTCCCCACTGAGCAGGGAGCCTGACACAGCTCCATCCCAGGACCCCGGGATCATGACCTGAGCCGAAGGCAGATGCTTCACGGGCTGAGCCCACCAGATACTCCCAGGTGCCCCCTGGCCCCATTCTGTGGCAGTCTTCAACAGTGCACAGCATTCAGGCTCTGGGTGCCTTTCCTCCTCCTGCTCACCAGCCATGCTGAGGTATACACTGTCCAAGCTGGAATGTTCCGTCAGGGCAAGTGGCTTAGAGTCCTTCCTGCCCAGCCTGACCCCCACCCGCCTCCCAGGATGCACCACGTAGCCTCTCCCCTCTACGGTTTTGCTCTGGAAGGGAACAAGTTCTACTCAAGGGACCCCAAACTTCTAAGCCTTCTATCAATCTTGGGAATGCATCCTCTCCCTCTGGTGGGCCACTGTGGCCTTGCCCCTCATCACCTTTCCCCCATCACTCCCATCAGTTTCTCTCCCTTACCCCTGTAGGCTCCCTCAGGGATTTGGAGATGACCTGGGCCCGCCTTTCCCGAAGATAGAAGTGGGGAACAGATATACAGAACCTATTCCTTTCTTTCCCTTTTTTTTTATAATAAATTTGTTTTTTATTGGTGTTCAATTTGCCAAATACAGAATAACACCCAGTGCTCATCCCGTCAAGTGCCCCCTCAGTGCTGGTCACCCATTCACCCCCACCCCCCCCGCCCTCCTCCCCTTCCACCACCCCTAGTTCAAAGAGTTAGGAGTCTTCATGTTCTGTCTCCCTTTCTGATATTTCCCACACATTTCTCCTCCCTTCCCTTATATTCCCTTTCACTATTATTTATATTCCCCAAATGAATGAGAACATATAATGTTTGTCCTTCTCCGATTGACTCATTTCACTCAGCATAATACCCTCCAGTTCCATCCACGTTGAAGCAAATGGTGGGTATTTGTCGTTTCTAATGGCTGAGTAATATTCCATTGTATACATAGACCACATCTTCTTTATTCACTCATCTTTCGATGGACACCGAGGCTCCTTCCACAGTTTGGCTATTGTGGCCATTGCTGCTAGAAACATCGGGGTGCAGGTGTCCTAGTGTTTCATTGCATCCGTATCTTTGGGGTAAATCCCCAACAGTGCAATTGCTGGGTCGTAGGGCAGGTCTATTTTTAACTCTTTGAGGAACCTCCACACAGTTTTCCAGAGTGGCTGCACCATTTCACATTCCCACCAACAGTGTTAGAGGGTTCCCTTTTCTCCACATCCTCTCCAACATTTGTGGTTTCCTGCCTTGTTAATTTTCCCCATTCTCATTGGTGTGAGGTGGCAACTCATTGTGGTTTTGATTTGTATTTCCCTGATGGCAAGTGATGCAGAGCATTTTCTCATGTGCATGTTGGCCATGTTTATGTCTTCCTCTGTGAGATTTCTGTTCATGTCTTTTGCCCCCTTTCTTTCCCTTTGTGTTGACATAATTCATTTCAGTAGTCTAGGGGAGAACCTAAGGAAAGGTTTGAAATGTTCAGAGAATCAGGGATTGTGGGTGCAACGTGAATCACAGAGCCCTGTACTTTAAGAGACGAGGGCTTGTCCTCTTGATGCTCTGCCCTCAAGTGGGAGTTTATGTTAACACTGGTTGACATTAGACACAGGCCTCAAGGAGGGAGAGCCAGTGGCTGCATTGGGTGACAGGTGCAGCCCCAGGAAACCCAAGCAGTGGGGGCAGAGCAGACACCAGCTCTCACCATGAAGTGCACCTTCTTGTCCTTTGCCTTTTGTTTAACCAAGAGAGAAACTATAATACTTGGGTAAGTAAAAAAAAATTAATTTTTAAAATTATGCGTGCAGAGCACCTGGGTGGCTCAGTGGTTGAGCATATGCCTTCGGCTCAGGCTGTGAAACCAGGGTCTGGAATCCAGTCCCACATTGGGCTCCCCACCGGGAGCCTGCTTCTCCCTCTGTCTATGTCTCTGCTTCTCTCTCTTGTCTCTCATGAATAAATAAATAAATAAATAAATAAATAAATAAATAAATAAATAAAATCTTTAAAATAAAAAATAAAATAAAGTTATGCATGCATAAAATACTGGGTGTCTGCTGAGGTTAATGTTCCTAAGCAGTCATGTCAACCCCATTGTAAGGAAAAGTTAATATCTGTCCTTGAGATTTCACTACAAAAAATGGGGCAGGCTATGGAAGGATTGCAATATATCTTTTATTGACATGTTAGAGGTACCTAAAAAGCTCCATTACTTGCATTTTGAAATATCTTTGAGCACATTGTCAGCTTGAGACTAGAGTATAATGCCACAGAGAACCGATTCAAGCAACACACGATATGTCCAAAGCACCAACACACACAAAGGAGGAAGGTCAGACACAGCCTGCATTTTGCAAGATACTGTTTACCTGATGAAATTCTAGAATAATTGACAATGGGTTTGAACAAACAAACAAAAACTGGCTTTGGAGTGTCTAGAAACTAAACTGAATTTCCAGACTTTGAAACTTTAGGCTCCTGTTCTATAATATATTTTGATAAATATTCCAGAAAGTTAAGTGGATGGGTAATTACAACTAAAGTTTGCAGCTAACTTCTGTAGTGATAGTAGTTTTCCAAAAGAAAAGCTAATCTCTGGTCTAGAAAACATAGTTGAATCTAAAGTACACTTTTAAGAAGCATCCTTGTGAGGTCTGTCAACGTGGACAAAATCACCTACTTACGCACTAACCGTGATAAAGAGTTTTGGTCGCACTGGTTTGGAACAGTCTAATCCAGCTAATGCATCATTAAACAGGGATGAAAGAAGGTTCTCTCCTGGAGACTGTCCAGAGAAAGGCCAATGGACAGGTCATAACTGATGGAGGCAGGCTGTGAGTGCCCTGAGAGCACCTGCTGTAGGCATTCGTGGGACAGACAGGTTATTCTGGATAAATAGCTATCACGTTTCATGTCTCATGTAAGCTAATTGTTATGAATGTGCCTCACTCACTATTTAGGATAAATTAGGCTTTCAAGTCTTAGCTAAAGGTTTGGGGAAATGGACATGTGCAGTGGTAGATCTACTAGCAGAGATCTAGTAGGTCTATGAGATCCCCACGACTAGATCTACTAGCAGACGTTAGTTTTCCCTGGCACTAACGACAATTGGAGTGTATGTGTGTAGCATGTGTGTGCACATGAGTGTGTATGGGTATTTAATGAGCTGCTGAGAACAATGGTTGTCTGTGTGATTCTCTCTAATGCATTGGAGAGTTGTTTCTTTGCCTGTAATCATGTCCATTTGGTAAGGACTTTTCGTGACTCAGTGGTCCCGAGAAGCATATGGATTGTCCACGCTAAACCAGGTTCCTGAGCTCTGTTTTCACTAGTTTACATGCTTTTCTTCCCCCCTGCAAAGTACAAGAGGCCACTAGCAACCCATTTGTATTTTGCCAAGAATCCTAAGGGCCCAAGTTATGAATCGATTAATCATCCTACAAAAGCACAATTCAATTGGCTTCAAGTCCATGCGAGGGCTGACCCAGCCAGACCCACACCTCCATGCAGCTTTGTTGGTCTCCACATATTTCTGCCAGATGCACTGTCAGCCTCCCAGAGCAGTGGTGATCAGCCGAGGTGATGGTGCCCCCAGGACATGTCTGATCATGTCTGGAGACGTATTTGGTTGTCACATGTAGGAGGAAGATGCTACCCGTGTCTGGTGGGTGTCAGGCCAGGGCTGCTGCAGAACCTCCTACAATGCACAGGACAGTCTCCCATAACAAAGGATTATCCAGCCTAAAATTTCAGTAGTGCCAAGGTTGAGTATGGGCCTGCCCCAACGGAATGATTAAAAAATAAATATTTGATTTATTTGTAAACATCATCAGCATTTTTGTTTGGGATAAATGTCTGGCAGATGTGGCCAAATATATTCTACTTTGCCAACATACTGAGAGCTCAGTATTATGGAATCACTGGGAGTCTCAAGGAGACACTTGAATTTTTCAGCTGGACTTTAGTCCATTTTGTGTAGGATATCATGCATCATGTGAGATGGGGAAGCCTCAGAGGTCTGAAGATGTGAATCAGAATTAGCTACCTCCCATCCACTTACTTATCCGTGCCAGGCACGGCAGCAGGCTCTCTCGGGCACACTGCACTTCACTGTCCCTTGCCCTTTCAAGTTGAAACACTGTCAACCCCCTTTTGTGATGAGGAAGTGGAGGCTTAGGAAAATCACAAAGCTGGTGAATGATGAAACAAGGATACAAACCCAAATCTCAGAGCCTTTACTCATTCCTCCTGGGATGAGATGCCCAGGGATCACCAAATTCTTCTAACCCTAGAGCAAATGTGTCTGGGCAGCAGGAAAAGAAAAGTAGATGGGAGATAACCAGGAACACCTTCATCTGAAACACAGCTACAATCCTCCAAATGTACCAAGTCTCTGCTTCCCTCCTGGGGTGAGTGCAACGTGGCTGGAGAGGGTCATTCAGGGAGGTTATTTTTACAAATCCCCTATCACGTGGAAAATTCAGGCAAAGCAGAAACTGGATTTTTCTTGAATTACCTCTACAAGAGTAGCTGAAATGACAGTCTGCACCCCTTAGCATTTTCAGGCTATATAATTCAGTCCAGTCCCCACTGCTTCTGGCCTGAGAACCACCCACTTGTGCTTTTCATCTGTATATACCCCATCATTAGTTACCGCTCTGGCTTTGGGGATCTCTCATCAAGTTTTCTTAAGAACAAGCATGAAACAGGTCTATTCTGGAAATTGTATCACATTCAACACATTCCAAATTAATGAACAGACCCTGACTGTTTTTTCACAAGCTTTCAACGCAGAGCTTGCTTCGGGGCGGGAGGGAGGCAGGACTGTCTCTCGGAGGCATCAACGAGTGTGGCACATCAGAATTTGGGGGACATGTTATGATAGTTGGGGAAGCACATCCAGATATGCGTGCGAACACAGTGTGTAACTGGGGTTTGGAAAGATCTCAAGTGTGCCGTGCTGGATGGTGCCCTACCTGCTAGAGCCCCCTGACAGGGGAGCTCACTTCTCCTTCCAACAGAGCACAGCTACCAGATTTCCTGGCTTCAGGGTTGGTTTGGAGCTTTCGCACATCCCGACAAATGTGAAAGCCTCATCTTCTTTGTAGGCACTTTATAGATTTATTACAAAGGGCATACTTTGAATATTGTTGTAGGCTCTAAGTTCTTGTCTGTCTGGCAGAGGAGAACTGAGCCTAGATCATTGTGCTTGCTGTGCTCCTTCCAAACCCCGGAGGCTTTCTTCCTTTGGAGAATTTTTTTTTTTTTTTGTGATGATTTCCTGTCTAGAACCCAATTATTCCAAGCTCTCTTCAAGTAAGCCCGTAAAAACCCAGAGACCATTTCAGAAAGGAAACAGCACTTTGTTCCACATCTTCCACCAGCCCTAAGGGATGAACGGGATGCACAGGGTCTGCATGGCTCTGTTGGCCAAGATTACAGAGCCTTTCATTAACTACAGTCTTTTTTCAAAACCCCTCTGAAAGCTTCTAGGTCATGATTTCTTCAAAGTCAGATAGCTGCTTCATCTGCTCCACTTGCATAGAGTGCCTCCTGAGGAGCTTCTTTTTACTTCTCAAGTCAACTCTCTTTGGTGAACTTGGCGCAACAGGAACCATGGATTTTAAGCCGCCAGCAAGTGGAGAAGGAGGTTTGCTGCTAGATCTGATATCTGGGATGGGTGGGTTCAGATTTACATTTAAAGGCGGGAGGAAGCCGGGCCTGGTGTGCGAAATTCGATCCAGCAGCAGAGTTCCAGAACCTCGCCTCTCCAGAAGATGCGGTGGTCTGCGGCGTGCTGAGCTGGGGGACGTGCTGGGTGCAGCGTCCAGGGACTCCCTTGAGCCATGGAAGAGGGCCAGGTGGGAGCCGTTGAGCCTCTTCCTGTCCAAGGGTCCTTTGCTTGGCTCTAGGGACACAGAGCTGAGCTGCTCCGCTGCTGCCTGTAAATCTAAGTCATGCAGGTCATTCTCTAGCCATTTGAGGGACACTGAATCTTTGAGAGCGGGGGACCCTGTGGCACTGACACCAGCCTTCTCCTGGTCGATGGGGAGAGTTCCTCTTCGGGCCAGGCGAGGGTGGGAAGCCTGGCCCTTCTCATAGACTGCCTTCCAGGATGCTGGTGCCGGGGAGGCTGGGATCTTGAGAACCTGCTCTGTGACTGTGGGAAAGAGGGTGGGGTCTTTGCCATCGATACTGTTGGTTCTGGAGAGTGGCCCCCTTTTGGGGAAGGACATATCACTAATGCTCTTGATGACCTCACCATCTGCGCTAGCACCGTAGGTCTCATCCTGACGCGTGTTGGCAGCCAGCACGGACGGCGCGATCAGACCCCAGGGTTCAGACTGGAGCCTCTTCAGTTGGGGCAGGCGGGCCCTCTTGGGGTTCCCTGCTTTCCTGGTGGGTGACCCAGGCTCATTCAGAGCCTTGGCAGTGTTGCAACTACTCAGATGCCCTGTTTGGAGGCTGAAGAAATCATCTTCCCTCTCACTGGGTGGAGAGCCCAGGCCTGGGGCTTTCAGTTCAATATCCGAGGGCGACATGCACAGTGGAGGTGGCTGTCGGTCTTCCACTTTGGGTGAAGGAGGGACATTGAGATACTGTTTGGTGGTTTTCGTGCCTGATGATGATTTATCTGTCGTTATAATAATCACCTCCTTCCCTTTGGCTTTGCAGGCGTCGAGCAGGTGTTTCAGGGCGTCTTTGTCATCTGCATTTATGGCGTAGACCAGCGCTGAAGCCCCAGTGCGGTCCTCAAGGCTGGGATCAGCTCCGTTCTCCAGGAGCAAGGAGACCACTTCTCCGCCAGCCCCCCTGATGCAGGCATGGATAAGAGCTGTCTTGCCAGACTTATCCTGGATATTGGGGTCAGCCCTCTGGTCCAGCAGGTACTTCACCATCTTGGACTTGCTGATGCTCTGCTGGTCCACATGTTTGGTGATGCAGGCCACCATGAGAGCCGTCTCCCCTTTGTCATTGCTTTCGTTGATATAAGCGCCCCCCTCCAGGAGGAGCCTGGTCAGCCTGAGCCTCCCCAGCCACACAGCCTTTAGAAGCGAGTTTCCATCAGTCCTCAGCTCTGTGTCGTCATCCATCCTACTGGCGCCAGCGCCTTGGGGCCACCGTGGCGATCAGACCTAGCGAGGGAAGAAGAGAGAAAGAGTGTCGTGTGTTCTGGAGGTGATCTGAGTGGTGCGGCTATTACAGGGCTGGATGCGGTCAAACCCCAGCTGATCCTGAGTGATGCTACCTTGGCCAGGTGACCTGGCTTGTCTGCATCCTTTTCTTCATCTGTACTGCGTGAGGGCTGGAAGGGTGGCAGGTGCTATAGAGCCAGCATGGATATCAAATGAGAGCACACACAGAAAACCCTTAAGCACAGTAAAGCAGCTGACACAATGCTACACCTAGTAACCAGGACAAGCTGCCGTCACTGGGCTATCTGCTCCATACTTACCTCAGTTGTCGTATAGGAAACTTTGCTTCGTGCCCGTAGGCACCACTGGCATCAAGTCCCACAAGGAAAGGTGTGTGTCTCCCTTGTTTGCTCTGCAGCCCCAACATCTAGCAGCGATTTGCACATCATGTCACCTCGTAAATGATTGTCTGCTGCATTGTTCTTCCAGCAGGAAACACACCAGAATGGTAATGGAATTATGGGCAGCCTTCATCTTCTTTTTGCTGTACTTCCTAAAATAAGTGTGCATTACCACTGTAACAGGGGAGAAATCAGGAAAAAAAAATCATTATAAGGCAAAATCAGAAAAAAAAATCATTACAGAGCTACCCCTATCTGGGTAGTAGTCTCTGCTCTTCCAGCAGATGTCAGAATCCTCCTCATCCTCCTCCCAGTCTTCCAGAATGATGCCACACCACATCCTTCCCATAAACAGGTATAGAGCAGAGGACCAATGGATTGCACGCCTGCCTGCACAGGAGCTTCCTCAACCTAGCCTGTCAAAGCTAGGTTTTCTGGTCTGGCTGTCCCCATGTCCATCACCCACTTCCTGCGCCTGGAGCCTCCAAACTGGGTGTTACTCGAGAGGACTCCCACAGATAAGTAGAGGTGGGGGCCCGGGCACTGGCACCCCTGCCAGCCCATGGGTCCCTCCCTGGCCCCTACCTGTGCCATCACAGCCCCTCCCCATGGACCCTGTGCCCCCTGGGTCCTGCTGAGCAAACAGCCACAGCTCTGCCCCCCACCTTACCACCTCAAGCATTACTGATCAGTTTATGATCCTCTATTAAATTGGAAGTCAGGAGCCTTTCCTGGCTGAAGCTGAGAGATGGATACATAGCCTTTATACATTTGTAATGCATTAATAGATACTTGCTATTTTTTAAAAGCCCAAACCACATTTAATTATGTGAAGAATGGAGATCCCTGGGTGGTTCAGTGGTTTAACACCTGCCTTTGGTCCAGGGCGTGATCCTGGAGACCCGGGATCGAGTCTGTCAGGCTCCCTGCATGGAGCCCGCTTCTCCCACTGCCTGTGTCTCTGCCTCTCTTACTCTCCTCGTCTCTCATGAATAAATAAATAAAACATTTAAAAAATAATAATTATGTGAAGAAGAGCTCTCCTTATGCTTGCGTGTGAACACACACACACATGCCACACACACACACACACACACACACACACACTTGCCTCCTTGAAGCCACTGTCTTCAGAAGCGACTATGTCTAAAGGTCTAAGGAAGCATTGTTCTAAGAGCTACATCTCAGCAGGATCTTGTTGCAGTTCTGTTTGTGTTCCCAGGAGATCTTTTCTGGAAATGTTTCCACCCAGGGACCACATGCTGTTAATTATGTGTGCAAGTCTATGTCTTCCTATCTCTCTGCTTCCTCCTTCTAAAGGTTCCTGCTGACCTGTGGATGTGTGTGCAGTATGAGTGTGCACACATATGTGCGTATGTGAGTGTGTGCACATGCGTGTGTGTGTACACGTGTGTGTGTGCGTGTGCATGTGGGGTATGTGCACATGTGAGTGTGGGTGTCTGCACACATGTGGGTGTGTGCATGTGTATACATGCATGTGTGCTCTCATGTGGATTACATGGGTGTGTACACGCATTTGGGTGTGCACATATGTGAGTGGTTGTGCATGTGCTCCCGTGTGTGTGTGTGCACAAATGTGGGGTGTGTGTGGATATGCAGTGTGCGTTCATGTGGGTATGCACACACATGGATGTGAGGGGTGTGCATGTGGATGTGCATGCATGTGGGGGGTGTGGATGTGTGTGCACATGTGAGTGTGTACATGTATGTGCACACGTGGGGTGCATGTGTGTGGGAGTGTGTGTGCACATGTGGATGTGGGTATCATGTGGGGGTGCACGCGTGTGTGAGTGTAAATGGATGTGGGGGTATGCACACATGTGGATATGTGCTCATGTGTGGATTCTGAGGGTGTGTGCACATGAGTGTGCACACATGTGGGTATGGGTGTGTGTGCTCATGTGTGCATGTGTGCTCACATGTGGATGTGTGTGCACATGTGGGTGTGGGAGTGTGTTCATGTGGGTGTGTGCGCACGTGTGGATATGGAGGGTATGAGCGTGGGTGTGTGTGCCCATGAGGCATGGCCTCTCTTCTGTTTCCACCATCACCATTCCTCTCTGGTCCCACACAAACAGATCACTTTCCTGAGGTCTTCCGTGTTAGGGGTGCCCTCCCTGCACTCTGGACACCTGAAGCAGGGTTTCCACACGTAGGCGAAGGAGCGGAAGTAGCCAGGAGCAGGTCGCCTCTGCTCTGTCTCCTGCCCCCTGTCTGTGGCCCAGCCTCCCTGGCACCACCCACTGCGGCTCCTGCCCCCCCAACACACACTCTGTGGACCTCAAATCTGGCTGCTTCTCACATGCCCGACTTTGTCCCTTGTAGCCCTCTTCATGTTTCTAAATGTAAGGCCTCCCTGACCTTTAATTATTCATCAGCCTGCAAACCTCAGCTCAAATGTTACTTCCTTTTTAATCAGGAGGAGACTAGGTGGAGATGGAAGCGGGAGGGCGGCATGAGATTACCACTGACTCACACCCAGGCTATGGAAACAACTCCCACAAATCACTTCCTCCAAAAGAGGATGCACAAATGGCCAGTAAGCACATAAAAAGGTGCTCAGCCTCATTAGTAGTCAAAGAAAATCAAATTAAAGCACAATGAGATAGCACCACACCTGGTGTCTAACTCAGCGGGGCCGAAAACCAGACCAGGGATGGACGAGGGTAGAAGGCAACAGGAGCCCGCAGCCGGGGCACAGACCAGCCCTCCAACCCCGGTAATTCCCTGCCTGCACTTCCACTTCTGGTAGATTGAAAAGCTTGGCCACAGAGTCCCCCCACCCCTGCCTGTACCCCGTGTGCAAGGAGATACTGGCCCTCCTCCCGTCAAGAGGAGGAGTCGGCGTGTGACCTGCTTCGACCAATAAAATGCAGCCAGAGTGACTTTCAGGCAAGGCCTCTGTGGATCTGACAGCTTCCAGTGTGCTGTCTGGAGCCAAGCTGCCTCAGACAGATGTGTCAGCTGTCCTGCAGAAAGGACACAGGGAGCCCCAGCTGACCACCCCGGCTGACCACCACCCTGTGACCCACCAGCCAGCCCCCAGCTAGTTACAGCTGCGGGAGGGAACCCAGGTGGGGGCAGTAGAAGTTTCCAGAACCTAGTCCAAACTGCAGAAATATGCATGAATAAATGGTTATTGTTTTAAGCCTTTCATTTTGGGAAGGTTTGTTCATATCAGCAAATTACCAATAAATCTGTATAGCCACACATATATGAAAATGTTCCCAGCAGCGCTATTCATAAAAAATAAAACCTAGAAACAGCCCCCCAAGAAGAAAATGAAGAAACGGTAGTATATTCACACGCTGGAGTGCTTTACTACATCTTTGCATTCTCGCTCTCTTTCTCACACTCACACACAGCACGCAGACTCTTACCCACACACACAACAAAGACACACAGCCCACACTCACAACACAACACAAGAAAAGCTGGATGCTGCATGGGCTCCTAGATACTTCGCAAGCTTCTTTGCTGAGCATT
Organism: Canis lupus dingo; assembly: GCF_003254725.2. NCBI lineage: Eukaryota > Metazoa > Chordata > Mammalia > Carnivora > Canidae > Canis > Canis lupus. Next base: position 57,905,766 of record NC_064245.1, read on the forward strand.
GGCTTGTTAATCTCCTGGGCAATGTCCTCCCCAGAGCACTGAGCCCCCTTGCCCCCTCCGAGCCCCCAAGGGAGAAATGAGGTCTTCTCTCCCTCATCAGTTGTGCCACAGTTGAAAGAAGAATAAAGGAAGAGTCAAAGGGAAGGAGGAAGAGACAGGAAACGGAGGGTGGGGAGGACATGAGGATGGACTGTCGAGTGATCCCTCTGTGGCACATGCTCGGGGCAATCCCAACCTTCCAGAGTACTCCAAAGTCCAGGGTAGGGAAGGAAGGAGGAAGGGCGAGAGGGAACAGGACGGGATATCTAGCTCTTCCTTCACTTGGAATGAGGGGTCACCTGCTGTCCTGAGCTAGGGCCTCGTCCCAAATCCTAGCTCCTAAGGAGATAACAGAATGCAGACAAAGCATTGGGTTGTTTCCCAGCCCATCCATGGACACAACACCCTCTGTGTGCAGGGAGGATTTTTCTCTTTGTCCACAACCATTTTTCCACTGTGAGCCTTGCAACTGGCATTCCTGAATGACAAAAATGCAAGAGCTTTGAGTGAGGACAGAGTTGGACCCTGAGCTGACCCTTGCAGCACTGATCCGAGGCCAGCTGACTGGAGTCCTGCCATTCACTTTTCTGCCTCCCCCAGACCGACAAGGTCACGTTGACCTATCCATCTCAGAGCGGTGGCCACTCACCTGGCTTTCCCATCGTCATGGCCTCAGATCAGTGCTACAGGGGGCAGGTGGCCCGAGCCCCTGGTTTTAACTGATCAGGAGCCACGGTTTCCCCAGTGAGGCCACTGGGCACAGAAGTGGGGGCAAGTTAACCTTTTCTAGAGCAGACATTGACTAGTAGGGGGCAGAGTAGGAAGGAGATGTCAGGCAGTCTCCTCTCCCTTTCTTCCCCCCAGAGCCTGTGGGCAGGTGGGTTTCAAGGATTTGGGCGGGATGTGGTAGAGGATGTGATTTCCACAAGACTGAGCTCTCAGTGAGCTTGTTGTCGGGCCGCAGGCTGGCTCCATGTCCCCCTTCTATTGGCTCCTCCTCCCTCTTCACTCTACTTTTCATTCTCCTCACTCCTACTCCCCAGGGTTTGATATCCCCATAAAGAGCTGATAAAATGGCATGTTTTTATTTAGGAAACTTGAATTAATTTCTATCACTTATAATAAAGCAAACCATGACTGACACCCTGGCATTACTTGCTCATCCATCCATCCATCCATTCATCCATTCACCATCAAATATATACTGGGTGTCAGTATACATGCTCAACATTAAGGACAAAGGAATGTGTAGAAGTCAGATTTGGAAGAGTCTGGCTGGAGGCTGGAGGTCACTAGGAGCCTCTGAGGGATGAAGAGGGTCAGAGGCACCAGTTCAAGGAGGTCAAGGAAGCATCGCGCGGGAGAGGAATTCTAAAGGTAGATTTGAATAGTGAGCCGCTGGATGGTGGGTCAACCAAGATCTAATGTATGTTGATTTGGGAATTTATCTCCCATTGTGCACAGTAGAGAAGAATGTGAGGAGCACCGGACACAGGAAAGATCAGATGCCTTCATGGTTCCTCAGATCACCGGCGGAAGGAAGCAATTCTGACTGGACAGAGCTGACATGTGCCCAGAATTTTGAAACCCCAAGCGTTTCAACTGCTAGGCATCATGTTTTAAAATTAGCAACCCCAAAGTGGGTTTTTTTCACATGTTTCAGAAACAGAGTTAAGTGATAAGTAAGCAAAATTTGGGGCGCCTGAGTGGCTCAGTGGTTGAGCGTCTGCCTTTGGCTCAGGGCATGATCCTGGGGTCCTAAGATCAAGTCCTGCATAGGGCTCCCCACAGGGAGCCTGCTTCTCCCTCTGCCTGTGTCTCTGCCTCTCTTGTGTGTCTCCCATGAATAAATAAGTACAATCTTAAAAAAGTGAGCAAAACTTTCTGGGTTCCTTCCCTGCTCCCTGCCCCCCCGCCACCCCTCCGCTCAGGGTAGTTTCCTCCCTCCCTCAACCACAGCACAATGGACCGAACACACCTCCCAGAAGCCCAGGGACTGTAAGAGAAACACTGAAAACTAAAACATCACCAACACCAAAAAAAACAAATCAATGCTTTCCCTGATGAAGTGGGTGGGTGGAAGCAGTTGCCTGTTTTGTCCAGAAGCCCTTGCATTATTTTACTGTCCACAAAATTGTGAAAGTCTAAGACTTTTGAAGCTGCGAGGAGCCATCTTATTCAATTGTTCCCCATTTAGAAATAGGGAATTTAAAGACAGAGTCTTTTATCTTGCTGAATGCAAGCTCTTGCGCCTCTGCACATCTTTAGCCTGAGCAGCGTAGATCAAGGCTGTACAATAAAGGGCTGGGGGCCAAGTGTGGCCCCCAGGGACATCTTGCTTGACTGGCACCATGTTTTAATGTTTTTAATTTGAAGGTTTTAAGATGCATCATTCATTGTTCAGTTTGGCAAAGGCCCTGCCATTCTCTGTAGTCTTACCACTGGCCTGATTCACACATTCAGGCCATTTACCTCTGCAGAGATGTGGTTTTATGACACTAGATATAAAGTCAAATACTTGAGGGTGCCTGGGGGGCTCCGTCTGTGAAGTGTCTGCCTTTGGCTCAGGTCATGATTCCAAGGTCTTGGGATAGAGTCCTACATCGGGCTCCCTGCTCTGCGGGGAGTCTGCAGCTCCCCCTGCTTGTGCTCTCTCCACCCACCCCCTCTCTCAAATAAATAAATAAAATAGTTTCTTTTTTTAAGTAAAATACTTGGAATACAAGTCATGATGCTTCATTTTTCCCATCACTTCCTAGATTCTTCTGTCTAGAGGTTTGTTAGGAGGATCCAGTGAGCTAATAGATGCAAAAGCCCTTTTCATAAACTTTAAAGTATGGTTTGCTTCTGTGAGCCATTATAAACTAGGTAATCAACAATTACTTCAGTGCGGGGATCCCTGGGTGGCTCAGAGGTTCAGCGCCTGCCTTCGGCCCAGGGCATGATTCTGGAGACCCGAGACTGAGTCCCACATCAGGCTCCCTGCATGGAGCCTGCTTCTCCCTCTGCCTGTGTCTCTGCCTCTCGCTCTCTCTGTGTCTCTCATGAATAAATAAATAAAATCTTTAAAAAAAATTACTTCAGTGCAAATAAAATACCATCTGCTTAATCTCTTCTTCCTTGAGTCATGGGGCATCAGATTTCCAGTTAAACTCCCTGTTTGGCACCAAGATAAATCAGAGGCTTGAGGCATTGCATTCATTTGTGTTTGACCCCAGTGGAAAAATGATGCAAAAGGAGGAAGGCCAACTGAGTCCTGCAAACGTCTACATAGTGCCTCATGTTCCCAAGAAAGGGACTGGAAATACACAGGACTGTACTCAGTGCCCCAGAGCAAGTCTCTAGGACTTTCTAATGCACATGCTTTGTATTCATCTTACTTCTGGTTATGGCCTTAATCTTGTTGCTTGCCTACTTTCTCAACTTCCTCCTCCTCCTTTCCTCCTCTTCCTCTCCCTCCCCCTCCTCCTTCTCCCCTTTATCCTTCCCCCCCTCTTCTTCCTCTTCTGTTGTTGCTGAAGGACGAGTTCAATGCAGTGGTAGTCTCAGGGAGATAAGCATATGGCTGTTCTTATGTTTGCACACATAAGTTTGCACACAATTAAATCTTAATGAATCTCAACTACTTCTGATATGTGTCAACCTAACACCTTGTGGATCTTTATAAATTGCTTTAAAGTCTTTGTAGAGGGGCATTTGGGTAGCTCAGTCAGTTAAGCATCTGCCTTCGGCTGGGGTCATGGTCCCAGGGTCCTGGGATGGAGCCCCACATTGGGTTCCCTGCTCGGCGGGGAGTTTGTTTCTCCTTCTGCCTCTGTCTGCTGTTCCCCCTGCTTGTGGTCACTTGCTCTCTCTCTCTCTCTCTCTCTCTCAAATAAATAAATAAAATCTTTAAAACAAGTCTTTGTGGAACAAAATAAAATGGACTCAATGAGCATGCATTCGGTTAATCTATATGAATTTGCTGTTTCTGTAGGTCAAACAGTGGTTTAAAAATCACTTTTCTTTCACATGGTTTGTCCTGATATTTATGTGTTTCTCTAAATGGACCCTAGTTCTGTAATTGTTCCACAGTCTGAGCTCCCAAGGATGGACAACTGTGGCAGAAAGATTCCAGAGTAGAGAGGCAGGTGACCTGGATTCTAATCTCAGCCCCCAGCTACTAGGTAGCTGTGGAGCTGCTGGCAAGCATCATTTTGCCAAAGAACTTCAGTTTTGCCTTATAAGATTGTTATGAGGGTCAAATGTAGGCAATATGTGAACACTCCCTACAAAGTCCTGTAAATAAGGAATTATTATGTTGAATTAAACTCATCCAGGATCCTCCCTCTGAACCCTCCCACTGGGGTGCCCAGCACCCACCCCAGTGCCACTGCCATTCATCACCCACCCTCTTCCTCTTCCAATCACCTGCTCCTCCCTTTCTGGCCTCCACTTCCCAACCACAGTCTGCAGTTTGCAGAGTTTTCCCACATCCATGATCTCTTCGATCATCTTCCTCAGCACTCTTGCAAAGGAAGCATTATTATCCTAATTTTACAGGCACTGAGCCTGAAGTTCAGACAGGTTGGGTGATTTTGCCCAAGAGCACACGTTCGTAAGTGGTACAGCTTTGGTTCAAACTCTGCTCCTCTGAACCCAAGCCCGGAGCTTTCAGGAGGGAATTTCACCCACTCAGGCACACCTCCCCAGGACCGCAGCCCCTGGTGGGGTTTACAGGTGCGGGACAGCACTAGCCGGTTGTATAGAATGGGAAGGGCTACTGAGCCTCTCTTGCTGCGGTTTTCCATCGATCGATCGATGGAAGATAATAGCACCCAAGCTCGCCGCGGGCCATGCGTAACAAGAGCAGAGCGCATGGAGAGCGCTTAGCACAGGGCCCTGGCGCAGAGGAGCGCTCAAAAAATACTAGATTTTGGAGGAGTTTGGGTACGCCTTTCAAAATGCAGGAGGAGGGGGTATAGCTCAGTGGTAGAGCATTTGACTGCAAAATGCAGGAGGCCACACCGTTCCGGAGTAGCATTCGCGGAAGCGTGGGGATGTTTTATACTCCGCCTCTTCCTTCCGCAGCCACGGGAAGCAGTCAGAGGCGGATCAGAAGCTGAGCTCCACGTTAGCGTTAGCGATTCAGGAGGAGTCCCTTCTCCGGGGCCTTCGGGCGGCGATGCGCAGCGGGTCCCGGCGGCGGGGAGCGGGGCGCAGGGCGCGGGGCGCGGGGAGCCCGGGGCTCAGCGCGATGCTGGCGCTGTCCGAGGTGCTGGACGCCGGCGGTGAGCGCTCCGGGGCCGCCGCTGTCCGCGGGCACCTCCGCGAAGGCCAAGCGTGGCGTCAGGTGCAAGCAGCGCGGTAAGTGCTTCTCCATCACTGCTTTGAAACGCTCACATTCAAACTCTTTACAATTTCTCAAACGTGTTCCGGATCATAACCTCTCATAACCCGATCCTCACAGGTTTCTGCAAAAATGTAGGCTTTGCTCCCCCTTCAGTCCTTGCAGGAATTCAGACGCCTATCACCCAGCACCACTCCGCAACCATTTCCTACAAAAACCCAGGCCCCTACGCATCTCACCCCCACGCGTCAGTGCAAAAATGAGAAAAAATGTAAATCTATCTTCCACACCCTTCACCCACAATTTCCTGTGATAAAAGCAGCCTCTCCCAGCCTCCCACTCCTGCCTGGGCTAAACATCGTGGACTTACTTCTCGGGAGCTCAAGATCCCTCCCACCGGCTGCAGCGGGGGGGAGACCCTTGGGGTGCTCTTACCTGGCGGAGACGCTCACCGAACCAGGCCACCTGAGCGCAGACCACCGGTAGGGTCATTACTCCAAAAGCAAAGTCCAGGGTCACCTGGCATTCCCGCCCTCGGCTTCAAGCTGGTTCCCCAAGGGCACTGCCAGGCTGAAAGCGCCGGGAGCTGGGATGACTCCGGCCTCGTGGGTCCTGTGACTTGCCCAGAACTTGGTCAAATAAAACCTCTGCGTCAGTGCCTTTCTGATCCCTCCCTGGCTCCGCCAAGTTCGAGTGAGAACAAGAGAGTTCTCTCTCTCTTTTTTTTTAAGGGAAACAAGGAGGCGTGGAAGAGGAGAGCTGCGCGCAGTTCAGTCTTGCAGGTCTCCTGCGCCCCGCGCTCCGCGCTCTGCTCGGTCCCGGGCCGGGCCGAGGGCTGACTGGCGGCTCCAGGTCTCCAGCCGCGGCACTGGCTGGCAGGCTGCGTGGGGTGTGTGCCTGGGAGGAGCGAGCACCGCGGGGGCAGCGGAGGCGGGGAGAGGCGTCCGCGCCCCGCCCGCACCCGCACCCGCACCCGCACCCCAGAGCAGGGTCAGCCTGGCCACACAACCCAGCCTGAGCTGGCGGTGAGGGTGGGGGGCCAAGGGTGGGCGCGGCGCCCCGGGGCAGGAGCAGGGCCGGCGCCCCCCCCCCCGCCCCCCCAGTCTACGCCACACGTGCGGACCCAACTCAGGATTCGAACTTGCGTCTCCTTTGCTGTCCACGTGGCCCTGCCTTGCTCGGGTTTCCTCCTCCGCCAAACTCCCCCAATCCAGAATGTTCGTCCACAGCGTGGAAGGGAGAGGAAGGGTGGAGGAGGGCAGGGCAGGAGACCTTCCAGCCGCCCCCCACCCGGGGCCCTGCATGTACAAACCACTGTCCTACTGTACAGACCCTCCAGGTGGGGGGAACCTTCCAGCCCCCCACCCCGGGGAGCCCAGCATATACCAACCACTGCCCTGCTGTATAGCCCGTCCAGGTAAACATGCACACGGGGTCCTTTTTCCTAAGAAAGAATTGACTCCTACTTCTAGGATCAATTTTAATTATTTAGGTTTTCCTACAAAATTGTCCATCTCATTTAGAATTTCGAATTCACAGGCACAAGATTACAATGAGCGTTAGCTTTTAATTTTTCATCTCCTCTAATCTGTTCTTACATTCCCTTTTCATTCCTGATATTGTTGCATTTCCCTCCTCTTATTTTTGGTGTTTATGTGTAACGTTACTTTGCCATCATCAAATTATATGATCTATGTAATTTCTATTTTGTTGCCTGTTAAATGACCAATTTAAACTCAAAAACCATTTTTCCTCTTACTCAATGAAAGAAAAAAATGAACATTCTGTGTTTTGGGGTATAAACATACAAATACACCTGTAAAGTTAGTTGCATGTTGTTACCATCTGTATCTTCACTAGTGTATTGGTTAAGAGCAGAGTCTGCATGCATTTAAATTCTAATCAGCCACTTACCAGCCACAGATTTCTGGTGAGTCACTAAACTGGCCGGTACCTCAGTTTCCACCTCCATAAAATGGAATGAATAATAGCATCTATTGCAGATAGTAGCTACATTTACGGTGAGCATAGCATAAGGTAACTATAAACTTGTTGAATCGTGTCATACACTTGAAGCTAATGTAACATTGCGTGTCAGGTAGGATCTGTTTCCTGGGACCAGAGAGAAGGGAACTGGGTTAACACATGTGCAGTGTTAGTGCCACTGCCTGGTCAGGGCAAGCACTGTATAAGTCTTAGCTATGTGCATCTATCTGGTCCATTAATATCCAAAGTAAGCTGTTAAAGTGTTTCAGGATGCTCGGATTCATTTATTCAAGAAAAATTTATTGAGTTTGGGCTGTGTGACCAGATCTGCATTTTTGGGGGATGTGCTGGAGATTCAGCTGTGAACAAGAAAGACAAGTTCTCTGCTTTCATGGTGGGACCTTCTGAACATCTATATTTGTCAGCATCTCTTTGGGTGTGTTAGCGTACGTGTGAATCAGTGTTCTGCTGTTGCATCCTACCTGTTTCATGCAAGAGAACATGGGTAAATATTTTACAGCCTCTTCCAAATCTGCCTTCCAGTAGAATCTCAGTCCCTTCCCCAGAGATGGACCCATATGCTAGACCCATTTGATTAATAACAACTATATTTTTCAAAAATAATCATGACTAATAGTAGCAATAAGGAGTTTTAAATCCTTACTGTTGTCAATACCTTCTAGCCATAGACCTCGAGGAACACACCAATTATTATATTATCATTATTATTATTATTACTTGTTGCAGCAAGGGAGAATGCACACCATGGGAAATAGTAGGCACCTCAGTAAGAAGGTGTTAGAATGTGTTAGAGTTAAGGCTCTGGTTGGGAGATTTGGGGAAGGGTTCGCTCCACTCGTAACAGAGGAGAATCACATCAGATGGTATTCTAACACCACGAAGAAAATTATGAAGTGACCCTTGGTGCCCTGCTTCTCGTGCACTCTGTTTTTGTTTTTCTATTTTTTTAGAGGCAGTTGGCATATAACCTATTAGTTTCAGATATACAACATAATGATTCAGTATTTGTATGTATATATTGTAAAATGATCACCATGGTAAGTCTGGTTAACATCCATCACCGTCAGGTTAGAATTTTGTTCTTGTGATGACAACCTTTAAGATCTACTCTCTTTGCAACTTTCAAATATACAATATAGTACCTATTCTTAACCATAGTCATCATGCTATACCTTACATTCCCATGGCTTATTTACTTACCCTTCTTCCGTCTTGCCTGCCTCTCCATCCGCCTCCGGTAACCACCCATCTCTTCTCAGTGCCCACCCAATACACACCCTGCTCTAAGCCAGGGGAGGGATAGTGCTTGTCTCTTGTTCCTGAGCAGTTTCCCTGCACAGAGCATATTTCCAGCCAGTCATTGTCCTTAGGGAAGACAGACTCAGAGGTCACTACTGAGTGGCTTAGCTAGTGCTCTTAGCAAGAAGCCGAAAGTCATTTGAGTCACAGTCTTTCCACACTCTGGGAAGCTATGTTCAAGAGCCATGAGGTGCTTTCCTGAGATCACACAGCACATTAGTTCTAGGCTACCTGGCCTCTTGGGATCAGCTTCGTGGGACTGGATGTGTTCCAGACTGTTATAAATGTTTAAATAACTTTTACTAGATTGTTATTACAAGTATGTTATAGGTATCACCTAGAAAACATGGATAAGATATGGACATTCTGGCTTTTAATATTAAGTAATGGTTTCTTTCAAATGCTTTTATAAACTCCACAATTAAATCAGAGAAGTTTTTGCTGCAAGTATCATAAAATCCATCTTAAATGGACAAAGAAGGACTTCTCTTCTTACATAACAGAATGATGATGGATCAGAGGCTCCAGACTTCCAGGGCCAGCAGTGGTGCTTGTGGCATCTCCCTGGAGTTTACCAGAAGGCTGCCATCAGCTCAAGCCATAACATCACATCCCAGACAAATGTTGAGGAAGGAGTACAGCCAATCACATGGGTCCCTCTTATTGGGGGAGTAAACCTGCCCCAGCAGTAAATACACCACACAGCCAGGTTCTCCTCGAATCTTGTTATTCAAAATGGGGCACATGTGAGGGATACTAGGAAAATGGAAAGCCAGAGTGCTGTGATTGGTTCAGACCACAACCAGTCCTTTCCTTGGTCTGGTCTAATGGCAGTCCAAATGAAATAGAATTCTTTTAGCAAGAAAACAAATAGGAAGTGAATGATGTGAGTGTCACAGTGCTTGTTATTAAGCCCTTGGGAAATGCAGAGGAGCAAGAAAAAGAGGCAATCAATAATATTCATAATATATAGGTATAATTTATAAAACTAGAATTAAACAATAAAGTACATTGTATTAATCTTGTATCTCTTCTTTTTTCCTTAAGAAATCTGCTATAAAGCTATCAAGTCAGATAATTTTTTGCTCTATGACTTATTTCCACATGGTTGCATGCAACTCTTCTGCTTCGTTGTTAATGGCTACAGTATATTGAAGTACATGCATGAGCCAATTCTCTGTTGAAGATGTAAAGGTTTCACATGGTTTCTCTCTGTTGTAAATCACACTGCAGTGAAGAGCCTCTAGTTAATCTTCAAATTTCAGAATTATTTCCTTAGAGCAAAATACCTGAGGTTTTTGACTAAAAGGTATGCAAAATTTTATCATTTTTATACATATTTCAAATGCATCCTCCATGAAGATTGCACCATTTTTCATCACCCCTTGGTCATATTTAAGTGCATCCTCAACCACGTGAGATCTTATCATTAAGGAAATTTGCTGATGTGATAATTAAAAATGTATCAGGTCATTGTTTTCAGTTGTATTTCTTTTATTACCAGTCAGGTTGAATTTTTAAAAAATGTTTATTGCTGATTTTTCTGTAAATTGCTCATTTATATCTTCTAAATTTTGTCTTGGTGTTCGTGATTCACACTTGAATAGAAAATGGAATAAAGCAAAGAAGATTGTTCATTATTTCCCAGAGATGATCACTATTACTCATTGCTCATGCAGGTTCATGTGGGTTATATATTCTTCTCTCTCTGTTTCTGTTTCTCTTTTTCGGTTTCTGTCTCTATCTCTCTGTCTCTTTGTCTCTGTCTCTCTCTGTCTCTGTATCTCTCTGTTTCTATCTCTGTCTGTCTCTGTCTCTCTCACGTCTCACATCTATCTACTTAAATATCTTATGATTATTTCCTTTGAATAAATGGCCAAAAGTCAGATTTCTGAGTCCATAGATAGCAAAAATGTTTAGGCTTCGAATAATTGTCAAATTGTTCTCTGAAATGTGGTAATAATATATCAAATTCATGATACACCCTCATGGGCCCTACCTACAATAATGTTATTTTTAAAAAATACGTGCCACTGGAGAGGCAAGATTGTAAGTCTTTTCTGTGATTCTAGCTTTCTTTGGTATTCCCAGGGTTGGCTATTTGGGGCCTCTTTTCTCTTCTTCCTTCCTAAGACCCGATCAGACCTGATCTACTTCTTCATTTGTCTTCCACACACAAATCTTTGACATTTGCTAATTGTAGTATTTTTCTAATTTACTACTGTTTTCCTTTAATTCCTATTAATTCCTTACTCTTGTTTTCCTGATTTTGTTTTTTTGAGTTGAATTCATGGTTAATTCTTACTCTCCTTTGCACTCAATTGAATTCCTTTAAGGATATAAATTATCCTCAGGGCACAATTTTGCCAATCCCTTTCTCTTTTGTTGTCTTCAAACTGAAAATAACTTTTTGAAAAAAAATGACACTTTAGTAATATCAGAAATTTTAAAGAAGACAGAAAAGCACACACTCACACAAAAACCAGAAAATCGTTTGAAAGTCCACAACTTTGAGTTAACTATTGTTAACATTTCAGGGAACATCTTTCCAGAATTTTGTCTTATAAATGTACATACAAATTTTGTGCAAATGGTGTCTTACCATTCTTTTAACAATATACTGTATAATGAAAATGTTTTTCTCTTAGTGAATGCAACACACACAATAACTTTCAATGAGTCCACTGTATACAGATATTATTGGGGTACCTGCTTGGTTCAGTAGTTGAGCATCTGACTCTTGATTTCGACTCAGTTCATGATCTCCGTGTTGTGAGACTGAGCCCCTGTTCTTACTCTGTGCTCAGCAGGGAGTCTGCTTGGGATTCTCTCTCCCTCTGCCTCTGCCCCCACCGCAAATAAATACAAATAAATCTTTAAAAAAATACATTGTCATTTATCTAACCAACCTATAGGAGATGCACATCATAAGTCTTTCTAATTTTTCACTGTGATAAATAACTATCATACCTTAGTATATTTGCCCAGCCATCCTCTTAAATACCTACAAAATAAATCGCTGAGATGGATATATATATATATATATATATATATATATATATATATATATATATATGATATGGAGAAAATATTAAAAGTTTTAATAAATATTTCTAGACAATCTTCCAGAAAGATTATAAAAATTTACACTCCCTAAACAGAGTATGAGACTAACCATTGTCTTACACCCTCATGGGTTCTGGATAGCATCAATCATCTTAATCCCTACAATCTAATAAGCAAAAAAAAAAACAAAACAAAACTTCTTTTTGCATTTCTTTAGCTACTAATCACCTTGATTCACTTGTTATGTTGTGTTGTGCATGTTATGTTATGTTTTGTGCATGTGCATGTGTGTGAGTTGATTGCTGGCATCCTTTCCCATTCTTCTATTTGACTTGTCTTATTAATTTTTGAAACTTTCTCTATATATTATGTTTATGTTCTTACTCTGTCACACATATTACAAATATTTTCCAGTGTTTTATTTGCATCTTAGTTTTATTGTGTTGCTTGTGTCATAAATGAGTCTTTAACTTCTAAATTGTCTAAATCTATCTTTATTTTCCTTTAAATTTCTTGCCTTTAAGGCATCATGTTTAGAAGATGCAAACCCTGCCTTGGTGCACCCAGGTGGCTCAGTTGGTGACACGTCTGCCATCAGCTCAGATCATGATCTCAGGATCCTGGGATCAAGTCCTGCATGGGGCTCCCTGCTCAGTGGGGGGTCTGCTTCTCCTGCCCCCCCCCCACTCGTGCTCTTGCTCTCTCTCTCAAATAAATAAATTAAATTAAAAACAAAAAAATTAAAAAAACAAAAACACACAAAAAACCAGCTTCCTACTGATGCTCTTCGGGTTTGATATTTCACAGTCAGATGTTTGCTTCTCCTCATCTGTAGTTCATGCAGTTAACTTGATGTGCATTGAGATTAATTGTGTTTCCAATGACAAACTAATTACCCCAGTGAAATTTTTGAAGAATCTTTCTTTCCCCCCTCTGCTCTTGAATGGTGTTTTTATCACAGGCTACATTGCTATAAAAACTTGAATTTATTTGTGAACTTCCCATTCTAGTTAATTGATGTACCTCTTCCTCTATTTATGCCCCTTCTTTCTGGTTATTATAAGCTTATGTTACAGTGTTGGATGTAATGGTGTAGATTTCTCTTTAAACTACTTCTCCCAAACTTCCTGATTTTTACCACAGATTTACCCTTTCAGATTAATTTTGGAATCATCTTAGATTCTAAAAAATACATTTTTGATCAAATAGTGTCTTTTTTCTAATCATTATGACACTACTGAACCATCTTCTTATTGCTGAAAATAAGCATGAGCTCCATATTTCCAGGGGAAAAGCTCACATTTTTTCTTGGGGTCCTCAGCCACAGTCTCGTGTAGAACTGCCCTGAAGACCTCCACAGAGAAGCCCAAAAGCCTCCAGGCTGCTATATGCAATGGACTGAATTGTGTCTCCCCTCTCCCCAGTATTCATAGGTTGATGCCTAACCCCCAGTGTGATGGTATTTGGAGGTGGGCCTTTGGGAGGTAGTTAGGGTAAGATGAGGCCATGAGGATGAAGCCTTTATGATGGGCTTAAAGCCCTTATAAGAAGTGACAGAGACCTTGCTTCCTCTCTTTCCACCATATCAGGACACAGCAGGAAGATAAGGGGCCCTCACTAGGAACTGAAACAGCCAGCGCCTTGGTCATGGACCTCCCAGACTCCAGAACTGTGAGAAATAAATGTTTGTGATTTGAGCCACACCATCTATGGTATCTTGTTATGGCAGCCCAAGAACAAGAGAATCTACATGAATTTGGCCATATGCTGAGTTCAATCATCTGAGTCTGTTCATTGATGATTCTCTCCCCACAAGACTCATAGTTTATTTCTTTGGATAAGATTCCTAGAAAAACCAGAGGTATTTTCTGACTGTAACTCCCAGACATGTTCTTATTTCTTCAAGTCTGTGTTATAAGCATAGAAACATTTAGCAAGATTGGTTGGATTACGCACTCTGGTGATGGCAATACGCCTCCTAAGGGACATTATACTTCAAAGCAACCATCATGGGGTAGCATCAGGGCATGGACTTCCTAGGCAGTGAGACCCTCCCAAAACCCCTCAAAACTTTGGGCACCAGCCTATGTAAAGCACTAATATTGATGTAAGTTAGTACTCAATGAGGACTCATAGATTTATATATGTCTAAGTGTATGTACATGTGTATATGTGTACATGTGCATATATATATATACACTCAATCTATATATGTGTCACACATCTATGTATAGTGTATATCGTCACAAAGGCTCTGGCATCAACTCTAAACACCTCAGTGGAAATTTGGGACAAGACTCTAAGGAACTTGTGCCTCTCAAAACTTTTTTTTTTTTTTTTCCAAAACTTATCTCTAATTGTGACTTCCAAGTTATTGTCACCTGGGAAGCAACTTGGGAAGATATTTTGGAACACTGGCATCTTTGCATGTAGTTGTGTGCTGGCAAAGGAAGCTGGTTTTCTGCTGGGAAAATGGATGTACATATCTGTAAATATATACATCTGTATAAATGTATGTATATATATGTATATATGTACATATACACAGACATACATATAAAAGTTTATTCCTAACCTGATTAATGGGGTACCTGGGTGGCTCGGTCCATTGAGTGTCTGCTTTCGGCTCAGGTCATTCATGATCTCAGGGTCCTGGGATAGAGCCTGTGTTGGGCTCCCTGCTCAGTGGGGAGTCTTCTTCTCCCTCTCCTTTTGCCCCTCCCCCACTTGTGTTTTCTCTCAAAAAAAAATCTTTACAAAAGCTTGTCAAAAAAAATAAATAAATAAACCTGATTAATATAAGTGGCATGTAGCATGGTATTTACAAATAATAGTAAAATATACAATCTATTTTTTGTAAATTCCATACAATCAATTGTTTTTCATAGAACAGGTTCATCGATTTTTAACAAACTTTTATATCCCCAGTTTATGAATGCAAGCCAACTACAATTTCACAAATGGAGCTGCATCCCAGCCCACCTACTCCTTCCCCCCAAAATGTACTGTCATCCCGTCAGACATGGGATCTACTCTTCAACTGTTTCTCACCGCATACAAATTACATTCGTGAAACGGAAATCTGCTTCAGTTTCCACACTAACTTTATGTTTGATCTGCATTATTATAAGTTTTTCCTGTTAGGTACTTTCTTTGGTGTAGACAATCAGTCAAGCAATAAATCAATAAATAAGGTTTGTTGCACCTGCCAGTTGGGTTGTGCCAATTCTTCCATGTGGCCTATTCCAAGCTGCCATTGGGCTATCACCGAATGCAGAGTTGGGAAGAGAGACAAACCTCTATATAGTATTCCCAGCATACCGACACAGCAAAGCTAAAGAACCTCAAGAGCACAGATAATATAGTAAGAGGTATTAAATAATTAGGAAGGGATAAATTTTGAGTATTTATCCCCTTTGTTTCTTAATGGAATTTAATTGTAAGTTTATATATTAATTTTTAATAATGTTTATGTTTGACAAAGGCTCAAAAAATTCCAGGAACTGCAACTACCAGTTCTCGTGAGCTGACTCCAGCTCTGCTGCCCCACACCCCTGTGATCGTGGAACGGCTGGGCTGGAAAGGTGTTAGCCATGACACACTGTCCACGCACATCCTATGTGGTTGGAGAAGCAGCAGTCTTAGGGTTACCCGAGACCAGAGCTAGTGACCATCAAAGAAACCCTCCGTTTCCCAGCAACTGGGCCAGCATGTTTGGCTCTGCATCCTGCTCTCCAAGTGTGGTGCCAGCAGCAGCAGAATTACTTGGGAGCATGTTCAAGACACAAAATCTCAGGCCTCTTCCAGACTTGCTGACTCAGGAAAATAAACTCCAGGTGATTTAATGCCCGGGGTTAAGAATTTCAGGTACACTGTCCTTGCCAGAATGTCACTGTGGACACCCGAGGCTGCTGACACCGAGTCTTTCTGGAAGCAGGGTGAAGGTGAAGCTGTCTACACCTGCGGGTGGCTGGAAGTGAGCACATCCACAGTTCCCCAAGCTCACCCTCCTTCTGCCAAGGGAAGGAGTGAGGACCCCTTGGAACTTCCTAGCACTCTCCCGTCCTCTGGGGAAAGTGGGAGCTATGGGAAAATCAGCAGAGGTACTGAGCTCACAACACTCGTTTGATGCCCAATTTCTGCTGCCACCTCTGCTCTGCTCTTTCTCACTTGGCTCTGAAGAGGTGGTATTCAAAGTGTCGTTGCACCATAAACGCTACAGCATTGTGATCGCCGGTGTCCTCACCACCCTCTTCTGAGGGCTCCTGCGGAGATTGTTTTTATCTTTTCGGATTTGAAGTGCTTTATAAAAATACTCAGCAAATATTTCAGTGAAACGAATGTCCCTAAATAGGCACTCTATCCAGTGTAAGTCATGATCACCAATGTTCCTCTGAAATGCCCAAAATAGAGTCCGTGCTGGCACTTCCCTCCGAGGAGCAGCCTTGTTTAGCTAACCTAGTTAGAAGCTGTCAGCTTGTGCTTTGGGTCCTGTGAGTGTCTTGTGATTCTTCGTCTCCAAACGCTTCTCATCCCCCGGAGGAGCTTCACCATGTGCAGGGTTCCAGGATCCAGGACAGGGGCCCGTGGCCCACCTGTCGTGGGGACACAGCCCCTGTTTGCAGAGCCCATGGGAGCAGCGTATGGGCTTGCAGCAGGGGCAGCCCCTGAGCAGAAGATGCTGGAACTTCTCGGAGATGTTTCCTTTGGGCGGTGTCTCTGCTGGTGCGGTGGGCAGGTGTGATGTCCCCCTTTCTTCCAAGACCCCTTGTCTGGCTCCAACAGTTGGTCACTTCCTTTAGGCCAACATATACAGAGGGAAGTTCCTTCATTTTAATCTGATTCCTGCAGTGATCCAGGAGAAGAAGGGGCATTTTTCACATCTGTCGTTCCAGGGGGACAAGTGTCCCTGACACCACCAGAAGCAGCCGAGGACTAAGGTAGCATTGAAGTCCAGGTGGGTGCCTGATGGTGGCAGCGGTGTCTGGCTCGTCCTGATGTGTCAGGGAGTTTCTGTTTCCACACCGAAAAGGTCCGTGTCCCAAAACCCCTTTCGGTCATGGGCAAAGCAGAACTACTGGTCACCCTGGGTGGCAGCCCAAAGCCACCTCTCCTATGATCTGGAAAAGTAGCCTCTGCTGAGTATCATGATGGAATTTTATAAAACTTGAAATTAAAACAGATAAACAAACAGAGTTTCATGTACATGAGTCAGACTGGTACAGCCATTAACAAAACCCTCATTTTGGGGAGAGACACAGTAGATCCCGGGGTAAAGATGCAAGGCCCCCCCCCCTAGAGCCGTCGGCTACTTGGACCCCTGGGTTACAGCCCAAGCAGAGCCAGCCAGAGAGGGAGTTGCTTGGGAGTCAGAAGAGGGACCTAGCGAGGGCCACGGGGACACCTACCCAGGGCTGCGGCACAGGCAGGCAGGGGGCCGATGTCCCAGGCAGCTCCTCGCTGCTACACAGACACTCCCTAAGGGATCAAGGGAAAGAAAACTATGAAAGCTTGTTTTTCTTTATTATAAAGGGAATACATTTATGGTGAGGAAATGTGAAAGGCACCGAAGCAGATAAAGAATAAAGTTAAACCCCCACGTGACGCCACTGCCTTGAACAAACCATCTGTAATATTGCCATGTGTTTCCTTCCTGCAAAAGCCAGGAGTCCACGCAGTCCAGCCCCAGCCCGGTTATGTGTGTTGAAAAACCACTTCCTAAGAGCAATCAAAAGCAACTGGGATCTTCACTGGAGATCTTCAAAGAAAATCAAAGGGAATCCAATTCATAATCCACAGATGCACTTCTTAAACATTCCTTCCCATTCCAGCCTCTGGACACCTACACACCTGCACACCTGTTCACCTGCACACCTACATACCTGCACACCGACACACCTGCGCACCTGCACACTTGCACACTTGCACACCTACTTACCTGCACACCTGCGTGCGTGCCTGCATACCTACGCACCTGCCCACCTGCACACCTGTGCACCTGCACACCTGTGGCTGCCCCAAAGTGCTCTTGGTCCCTCTGCAAGCCACTGCCAGTGGCCTGTCAACCCCGATAGAAGGTGCCCCAAGGCTCTCTTTCTCATCTGAGAGCCTCTGATCCCTTCTCAACATTAGATTAGGTGGCCTTGCTTCACACCCTGTAGCTTCTCCTTTCTCTTGATGTTGGAACTGATGCTCAGTTCCCTGGGGAGAGTCCAGGCATGTGGACTCCTTCCTTCCCCTAGAGGTCGGGGGGGGGGAAGCAGAAGACTCCTTCACATGCAAGGGAGGAAAAATAATACATGCAAATGCCTGTCTTGTAACAGCTTTTAGGGAAAAAACTATGAATATTTTACATGCATTTTTTTATAAAACTGCAATTATATTACAGGGGCTATTTTGCTTTTATTTATTTTTATTTTTTAATGATTTTATTTTTAAGGGATCTCTGCACCCTACACAGGGCTTGAACTTACATCCAGGAGATCAAGAGTCACAGGCTCCATGGACAGAGCTGGCCAGGAGCTCCTGCAGGTGCAATTTTATATTGTAATCTGTTAACTTTACATTATATTCATTCACTCATTAATTAATCAATTCATTCATTCATTCAGCAGCTGTTGTGGGTTTATTATGTGTAGGACACATGTGTATTCTTTCCCTTTCAGAGGGAAAGAATAGTGATAAAAGGGAAGCAGACAGAAATTCACACCATGGTGAAGCATAGTCCCCCGAATTCCTGGGGGAGGCTGGGGCGGGGACCACCCCTCCTGTGATGCTCCAACCCTGATGTGTGCAGGAAACACCTGCCCAGCTTACGGGGAATGTCAGTTTACAACCAAACATTCTGACTCTCTGGGTCCTGTGCTGGGCCCAGAGCTACCCTCCAAGAAGCAGTATCCTGCTGTCCTGACACCACCGTTTTGGAAAACTCGCTTTGGAAAAGTCTGCAACATGTCGCACCAGAAGCAAGTAATGCTGTCTGTCCTGCACCTGGTGAGCTGCCCTCCTGGAAGCAGGCTCAGTCGGGCTGGGGCAGGTGGCTAAGAACAGCAGGAGCACAAGGGCCAGGCCTCATGGGTCACTGACCTAGGACAGGGGAGGAGAGGGCACAGGGTTAGCCACGCTGGCTATGCGAGGCCCCAAACTTCCCAACCTGAAGCTCTGAGAACACAACTGAAGACCACCTGGTTGGGGAGCCGGGCAGCAGCGTAGCCCTCCAGACACCACCTGGTCCCTAAGGCACCTCATCTGGGCAGGGCCATGTGTTGTCAGGATGTCACCGCTCAGCAGGACCAAGCTCATAGGCAGGACTGTTTCCATGGGTCCTTCCTCTCTCATGCTTGGCTCCTCCTCACCCCCCACCCGTCCACCCAGGCTCTGACTTGCTGTTTGCTCTCTTGTCTCCATCCTTACCTGACTTTCTTGGCTTTGACACAGCAGATTCCTGGGCTTCATGGACAGTGAGGGATTGATGGAGCCAGCCAGGGTGCTGCCAAACCATGAGGTCTGGCCCCAGCGCACAGCTGCCTCAACCGCTGCTGCTGACAGCACTCCCACACGCGACACAGGACGGTCCCCACATGCGCAGGGGACACACATGTCCCTCAACTCTAGAATCGTGTGACCTCAATGTCCTTGGATCTGAAGACCAGAGTGGAACCAACAGAAGCAAGAATTAAGAAAAGACAGCAGAACACACAAAGCTTGATCTCATGGTCATGAGTTCGAGCCCCACACTGGGTATAGAGATCACTTTTTAAAAATTAAAAAAAAAAAAAGACAGGGACACCTGAGTGGCTCAGCAGTTGAGTGTCTGCCTTTGGCTCAGGTTGTGATCCTGGAGTCCTGGGATTGAGTTCCCACATTGGGTTCCCTGCAGAGAGCCTGCTTCTCCTTCAGCCTGTGTCTCTGCCTCTCTCTGTGTCTCTCATGAATAAATAAATAAAATCTTTTAAAAAAAATTTTTAAAGAAGAAAAGACCTGAATATCAGAAGCTCACAGATGACATTAATATTAATATGATAGTTTCCTTTAAACTGAAATGTAGGCAGCCACTAAACCTGACGTTAGGGAAATATGAAATATGGGCTGACATGTATGATCTGTA
This sequence comes from Canis lupus dingo, assembly GCF_003254725.2. NCBI lineage: Eukaryota > Metazoa > Chordata > Mammalia > Carnivora > Canidae > Canis > Canis lupus. Next base: position 57,925,613 of record NC_064245.1, read on the forward strand.
ATGTTGAACAATGTGTGTGTATAAAATTATGGGAATTACAGCAGCTCTATCCATGTGACGGTGTTTTGGTGGTTTTCCCTTCTATTCCTCTACATTTTCCATGAAATGTTTTCCTACAATGAACATGCATTTGATAACTAAACACAAATTTAAATTACTTTAAAAATAAATGTAAGGGCACCTGGGTGACATGATTGGTTGAGCGTCAGAGTCTTGATCTTAAGTCAGGTGTGGATCTCAAGCCCCGCATGGGACTCAGCACCGGGCATAGAGTCTGCTTAAATAAATAAATAGATAAATACATAAATAAAGAGAAATAGATGTAGCTTAAAATGAAGAAAACCTGCTCGTACATCACTGGAGGAGATGCAGGAAGGTGTGTGCTCCCACACATTCAATGAAAGATGAGGATACTCTCATGCACACACTTGGTGTGTAAAGATCCTCAACCTTTTTCTCAAAATGATGCTGTGTTGTCAGGCGCCGAGAGCAGTTGATAAGCTGTCTGGGATCAGCCATGTTCCCTTGAACAGCGTACTGTGTTTGGCAGAAACCACATGATTGATCTTGGATTGTCACCCATCCCCAACTCCAGACCTTGTCACCAAGTGTCCTCAGCAAGAAGGGCCATGTCTACACGTCAGCAGAACCCCAACTATCTCCCCCAACACTTTAGATCCTCCTCCGGAAACCCAGTCTTTGTGTCAACTGATAGGAATTTGGGATGAAGGGCCTCGGGGACCATGTGCTCTTGCCCCAGTGCTACCAGAGGCCTGTGGGTGGGGATGGCGAACCCTGGGGGCACACAGACCAGTGGCCGGCTCAGTGTCCCTGACTGCTGGCCCATGCCTGTCATCACAACGAGCTTCAGTTTTCTGTTGGGGACCATGGCTCTGCCTTCCCACACCGTGGGCCCTCCCCAGGCCACTCCCTTCTGACCCGCAGCCACTGGCTATAGAGCAGGTGAATGGCACCACTCGGGAGGCTGTGCACCCCAAGGCCATCTGTAAACCTTCTCGTGTAGTTTAAGGGGTGAGGCAGACATGATGGGGACAATGGAGGCCTTGGGGTGAGTCAGCTGAGCCTGGGGAGGAATGACACAGGTGAGTCTCTTCTGCACTGGGAGCATCCTATGCACACCATGTACAGATCATCACAGCAACGCCCCCAGGTAGAAAGTGTTGTGATCCCAATTTTGAAGATCAGGAAACCAAGAGGTTGTGCTAGTTTCCAATAGTGGCCATAACAAATGACCAAATTTAGTGGCTTAAAACAACACAAATTTATCTTACAGCTCCAGAGGGCAGGGGTCAGAAATGGGTCACACTTGGTTAAAATTCGGGCAACGGAGGGGCCACCTGCCTTGTGGCGACTCTGGGAAGAACTGGCGCCTCACCACCTCAGCCTGTCTGGGCTACCCACACTCCTGACTCCTGGTGGCTCCCCTTCTCTCTGACCCCTGCCTCCCTGATCCTTCCTGAGGACCCTTCTGACACACTAAGCCAGGTAGTCTGGGGTACTCTTAACCACACCTGCAGTGTCTCTTTTGCTGTGGAAGGCCACACATTTCACAGGCTTCAGGGCTTAGGATATGGACATATTTGGGGGCCATTATTGTGCCTGTGACAGGTGTAGAGAGACGTGAAGTGCCCAAGATCACAAGCTACCAGGCCCCCACGATTGTGCCGATGGGCAAATAGGAAGATAATGGGGGGCTTGCCCTGAGGAGCCCCTTGCCCCTCCTTGGCTCCACCTGACACCTGAGGGAGGGACCCCTGCCTCACCCAGCACCCACCTTCCAAAGCCCTGTGTGGCCTCCCCACTCCCTCAGCCATCCTGGGGAATGCTCTGGGGAGCCTTCCACATTCCCACTGCACTATGAAGGCATTTTGCTCATGGTGTGGCTGGATTTCACATCTTCCTGTCCTACTGGCCTGGAATAAAGACCACATCGGATCCTTGCCATGTTCACAGGGTCCATGACACACGTGCCAGCCAGTCCCTGCTGCCCTAGTGACCAACCGAGTCCACACCTTACCCCACCATCTTCATCAAAGACTCTGGATATGCCTTGACCAAGAAAGCCCTAGTCCTTATCCAGCATCTGGCATCTAATCTATGAGACTCAGCAAATGGACTAACAGGTGTTGCCCACTGACTGACCTGTCACTCACTCTTTCAGTTGTCATCCGCGTACCACCCACCATGTATTTAGTGCCACTGCATTAATTAATTGTCTCTCCTCATCAGAAAGTCAGTGCCAGGGCAACAAGACTCTTTCCTGCCTGTTCGCAGCTAGACCTGGCATGTGTGACCCTAGGAACAGCAGTCAGAACATCCTGTGCACATGAGCTCACAGTGTGGGATGTGTGATGAACACAGGAAGGAAGGAAGGAAGGAAGGAAGGAAGGAAGGAAGGAAGGAAGGAAGGAAGGAAGGAAGGAAGGAAGGAAATGACAAAGCAGGAAAGGGCATTCCTAATTACATCTACACTGAGATGACTTCTCTTACCTGTTATATTCATGCAAACACAGATGCTGAGTCATAGCTGCCAATGTCAGGCTGCAGAAAACCACTCACAGATGACCCGTGAGGATGCAAAATGACACAAGCCCAGGAGGGGGACTTGGTGATCCTAGCTGGACTATATATGCCATTGCTAATGGCCACACAGAAGAGATCTACAAGGTCAGATTTGGGGTGGGGGAGCCCAAAGCTTCATGTCCTCCCGCCATCCTCCTGCACATCTACCCAGAAGCTCTTGGAATCTCTTTGTTCAAAAGTCTTTCCAGAGCTTGATCACTGGCCCCAGGCTGTTAGGTGGGGCTGGAAGTTCCCCATTGTAATCACTTTCAGGTATAAGCCTTTCCCCAAGACTGTGCAGGGGCCCCCACCCCAGATCAACTCATTAGCCTCAACTCTAGTGCCACCAGAGATCTAGGACAAAAGACACTCCCATCCCTTGGGAACCATCAGGGACAAAGAACATATATATTTTTATACCACAGGCACCAACTCACCATTCCAAAAATTAGTAAGAGAAAAAAATAAGACACTTATGCAGCTTCATTCTACAGGGACAGTATTTCAGGGTAACCAAATAGTTGATCGGGGAAAAATTCTTCTTTAGAAAAGTAGTCCAGTGAATAAGGACAGAAGCAGATGATTGAATTAGAAAAAAATATCATCACTTTCGAGCCCCAGTGAAATAGCTGATCCAGGCCACAACCATCAGTGGTGGTAAAACTTTAGGAGGGCTGGCAGGGGCTTTACAGGTGGAGGATTAGGATGAGGCAATGCCTGAACTCATAGACCAATCTTACCATCACCGAAAGTGGGACAAGCAATCACTATGTGCCTCCTGAGAAGATGCAATGAGAAACGCTCTGAACCACCTTTGACTTATTCTTGCCTAAATAAAAGCTGAACCAGGATCTAACTGAGCCTCTAGAAAGAAGTGGTCCTCAGCTGGGGTGCCTCATCCCCCAGGGACAGTGGGGAGAAGATGCTCCTGGCAGCCAGTGTGCAGAGGCCACAGATGCTGCCAAACATCGCCCTGTGCCAGGAAAACCCCCAGCAAAGAATGTTCTTGTCCAACATATCAGCAGTGGAGGGCTGAGAAGTCCTGCTCTAGATCTAACCTGTTCACAGGAAACAGAAAGACCAAGCAGTCTGTTAAATGAGGGCAGGAGGATGCCATCAGCCAAAGCCAGGATGCTGAAAATTCTGCAGCACAAATCACATTTATTCAACAAATAAATGGAATAAAAATGCAAGAAGGAAGAGACACTTCAACTTTCAAAAGTTGACTTTTTAGAAACAAAAACCAAAGAAACAAAACCAAAGCTGCAAGGCGGGCCATATCTTGGATCCTGATTCAAATAAAGCAACTGTAAAAAAAAAAAAAAAAAAAAAAAAAAGGTGTTGAAACACTAGGGGAAATTTGGACACAGGCTGGACACAGTATCTTAGGTGATACTCGGAGCATATTATTTGTTGTGTCACACATATGATATCAATGTTGAGATATGTGTTTTCATGTCTGCATTTGTTAGGGATACATGTTATTTACAGGTGAATGTAATATAACATCTGGGATTTGCTTAAAAACTGCAGTTCCCAGGGGACCTGAGTGTCTCAGTGGTTGAGAGTCTGCCTTTGGCCCAGGGAGTGATCCCGGAGCCCAACGTGGGCTCCCCGCAGAGAGCCTGCTTCTCCCTCTGCCTGTGTTTCTGCCTCTCTCTCTGTGTCTCTCATGAATAAATAAATAAATAAATAAATAAATAAATAAATAAATAAATAAATATTTAAAAAAAAACAGCAGTTCTCAGTGTGAGATCCACAGACCCCTGGAGGTCCGCTGAGGTTCATCTAGGAATGTGCAGATGTGACAGCAGGTAAAATGGTGGGTGCTTTGGGACACATCAAGGCAGTGGCACCAAACTGTCCTACTCAGTGTGGGGGGAAGGGGTGACTGGGTGACAGGCACTAAAGAAGGCACTTGATGAGATGGGCACTGGGTGTTATACTATATGTTGGCAAATTGAATTTAAATTTAAAAAAAAATTAAAAATGTACTATATGAAGCCATAAAAGCTGCTTTGTTAAATTTTGATCTTTAGAATACATCTTTTTAATATTCTCTGTGATAAAATGTGAAATGCCTCTGACTTTAAAAGAGCCAGTTATTTCACCAGCAAAATGGGTTTGGTTGGGAAGAGCAGCTGGAAGGACCAAGCTGGAGGCTGCATCCTAGACAACCGGGAGAGCATAGCAGAGGAGGCTCTTTTCTAGAAGAAACAGGGCAGGGCTGGGAGGGGCTGATATAAACTAAAATTCCATTGGAGTCAACTGGGAGCTCCAAGCCACTGCTTCTCCATGGCTGGGCTGTGGCTGGGGGAGGAGGAAACGCACTCTCTGCGGGCTGCTAAACTGGGTCTGCAAAGGGCTGTGGGAGCGGCAGGTGTCCGAGCTCCCTGCGCTGGCCGTCCAGCTCTAATTATTAACAGGTTTCCTTTATTCGGTTTCAAGTGCCCATCAAGCAAGCACCTTCTGCTCTGTACCCAGGAATGCTATAATCCCAAGGAAAAGAACTTGTGGTATTATTTACATTTTGAGCTGAACTAGCTGCTTCTTCCACAGAGCATGATGTTTACTTGAAAAACTAACAGGTTAAATTATGGTTAATTCAATTATGGTCAGTTTGGTCCTATTGGGTATTAGGCAGACATTTGCCCAAAAACAGTCAGCTGTCACTTTAGGTGAAAAAATTGGCAAAATGTGTTGCCAATCATAAAACTTGAGCTTTCAAATGAAAATTAGAATTCAGGAAAAGTATCTCCCAGCTTGCCAGAATCTACGGATATTCTGAGAAACTAGTAATGATATTCCCAAAGCAATTTTTCAATATTGTGTAATAAAATATGTCAACATTTGGAAGATCCACATAACTTAGCAACCAATGTTTTCCAAATGACCAAGGCATGATGAAACAAAAGTATGAGGGAAAGACCCACTCAAAGTGGATCAAGGGAGAACAATGGATTTTAATGTAACAAAGTACAAAAAGTTTGTAGATGTAATGTCAGATTCCACCTTGCAACTAACATCTAAAAACTAGCATTTATCAAGTTTTGGTATATATCAAAAAAGAATATCCACAAAGGTCTCAAAAGACTGCCAAAATATATCTTTATTTTCCAACTGTGAATCTGTACAAGGCCAGATTCCCTTTCTGTATTTCCATCAAACAACATAATGTAACCAGAGAATATACAAGCAGAAGCAAGAATCTAGCTTTTATTGAGTCCAGTTGCCTTAAACCAGACATTGAAGAGAATTGTAAAAATGTAAAACAATGTCACTCTTTTTACTGTTTTTTTAAATACAGTTATTTTTCTTTCCTTTTTTTAAAAAACATTTTATTTATTCATGAGAGACACAGAGAGAGAAGCAGAGATACAGGCAGAGGGAGAAGCAGGCTCCACGCAGGGAGCCCGATGTGGGACTCGATCCCAGGACCCTGGGATCGCACCCTGGGCCAAAGGCAGACGCTCAACCACTGAGCCACCCAGGAGTCCCAATATAGTTATTTTCCATTAAAAAATAGGTCATTTATGTGAACATGTAATGGGTGTGTTGTACTGCTTAAATGAATCAATAGGTAAATATTTTAGTTTCTCAGCTTTAATATATAATATGGTAAGTACCAAAAGTTTAACTCACACAAACAAAAGCTGTTTGGGGTCCTTGACATTTTTTTAAAGTGCAAAGGAGTCCTGAAAACAAAAAGTTTGAGAAACACAGCTTTAACACAATCTAGAACAATCCTGTCGAGGGAGGAGGCAAACATGGCAGGGTTAGGTTGAAGTTGACTGGGGATTTATTGTACTATTCTTTCTCTTCAAATTATCTATAATTCATCTTTTTTTTTTTTCCAGGCATATCAGTGGTTTTCAGAGGCCAGGGAGTGAGGGAGGGGGGGTGGGAAACAGAAAGAAAGAAAAAGCCTCAAAACATAAAATTACTATAAAGTTCTTAGTAAAGCTAAGACAAGACAAAATAAATGTTAAATGTAACTCAAAAACAAAACTCAAATCCTTGCTGTTTCCTTGAAGCACACCTAAAACTAAATGAAAGAAAAAAGATGTCCCACCTTATGGATGGGACAAAATATAATAAAATTGAGGCAGTTATGTGTAGCAACACCCAGACTAGACAAAATAGAATTCTAAATAAAATGATGCTAAATAAAAGTAGAATAGCAACAATAGAAATGTTTGATTTGATAAGATGGAAATCCACACAGAGGTTGAGTCATTAATTATCAAGTACTAACTTACAGCATCAGATGTATCATCACCCAAATTCATCAACAAAAGAAACCCAGGAAATATATCATTGCCGCTGATTGGCTAGAACAAAGGGAGCCAAACACTCAACAAACAGATTTCAGAAGTAAGAAGTATTTATTTCACCTAGCTGAAGGTAATGGTTTCAGATGCTGCTTGACCCCAGCGCCCTGCTCAGGCTGACAACAAAAGAAGAAGAAGGAGAGGGAGAAGGAGGAGAAGAGAAGGAGAAGGAGAAGGAGAAGGAGAAGGAGAAGGAGAAGGAGAAGGAGAAGAGAGAGGAGAGAGAGGAGAGAGAGCCCTCCCCTCCCTAGGACGTTGATAAGCACACACCAGCACGTTCCCTCCCATGACCTCAGGGCCCAGGAGCCCAGCCGGAGCAGCATCAGCTCCCACTCTTAAGGACGCAGACCTGGAGGGTGAGAGGAACAGTCTCTGGTCAAAACCTACAGCCTGGCCCAAGACTCTCAGCTAATTGCAGGGTGTCCTTGATGGCCTCGTGTCGCCCCAGAGCAATCACCATGTTGAGGATGTGGGGAGGTCTGAGGATGCCTCTCTGCACCACTGGAAATGCACTGCGGACCACAGACCCCTCTCTGGCTGTGTTGTCATCATATGTCCCAAGATTGTGAATCTGAGAAACCACCAAGGAGCTGACACCCATGCAAGCACAGTGCATGAGGGTTTATTTGCAAGCTCGAGCTTGGGTCCAAGTATACCTGACACACCGGAGCAGGGGCTTGGACCCCGAGGTTAAGAGGCGTAGCAGTTTTACAGGGGCCAGTGGCCAATGAGATTGTAACACACACAGAAAGTTGCATAGTCATGTGGGTCCACGCAGGTGGCCAATTGAATTACAGTTTACCCTATAGTGACCGTTTGAACTAGCCTATCACTCTGGTCAGAATTGGCACGCAGGTTTGGCGGGCAAAAGGCGGGGTTTACATTCTTTGGCGGTTAGGGGTAAGGGTGTGCTCAGTGGCTTGACTAGGGTGGGGGAGTGCCTTAAGCAATAAGCAGGTCATGTGGGGGTTTTACATGAGATGGCGGGTGTAGCACAAAATGGAGTTAGTCCTGCTCTGCTTGTCCAGGGGTAGGGGATTTTTGTTAAATTCCTTGGGTCCCACAGCTGCAGTTGGACCCAATCATCTTTGTGAGCTTCCAGCTAATCCGCTTTGTAAAACACGATGACTCTTAGTTCCATGAACTGTTGGTTTAATAATTGTTAAGTGTTGATTGTCTGGCAAGCACCAGGGCTGCTTCCTACAGAATACAAAGCACAGCAGCATTTGTGATTTTAGCGACACTGGTCTCCACCCCCCATCTTCTTATTCCAAAAATTCAGCCATGAATGTCACCACTGCTTTGATTCCTTTGGAAATGAGTCCCTGACACTTTATTAAAGGAGTCTTACCCTTTCTGGAGATAGAAGTGAAACGGAAGGAATGGGTCTGGGGGAAAGGTGTTTCATTTCATTTAAGACACATAGGTTGATGGCTTGGGCACGTCTTAATGGAAGCGTCCAGTTTGGTAGATGGATCTGCAGTTCAGGAGAGGGGTCTGACTGAAGAGAGATTCAGGAATCGTCCACTTATACCATAGTGAGGAGATGGGTGTGAGTGAATTTGGTCAGGTTCCTGGGGAGCAGAAGGAACTCCCCCCACCAACCCCATTGGAAGAAAGAAACTAGTACAGTGTATGCGGAGGGGAGGGCGGGAGATCAGGGAGCAGGAGAGTGTGTAGTCCAGGAGGACGAGGAGAGAGGGAGCAGGTATAGAGCCAAGTGCGAGGATGGAAGAGTGTCTGCTGGACCTGGCAGCCAGGAGGCCACCAGTAACCTTGCCCGGGCACTTTGGGTCAGTGGTGAGGCAGCAACCACACTAGCCTAGTGGTTAGATGGTGGGTCCAACTGGCTCATAGCAAGTCTGGCCAACAAAGGAAGGAGGTCACCATGTTCAGGAAGAGTTCGTGTTTCTTTTTTTTAAATGGGAAAGACTTAGCATGTTTTAAAGTCAGCATGTTAATTGATTATATTGATGGGTAGAAAGGAGCCGATGCATGGAAAGAAGTTGAAGAGACAGCGAAGGTGGTGGATAACCAGAGGCTGAGGAAGCAGACAGGTTGGGGTTCGAGCCTCAGGCTGGGGGATGGCCAAATCGTGCGGGGTCTCACACACAGGACACAAACCCTCAGAGGGACGGGATGAGCAAGAAATTACAAGAAACACAATCAACCGGCCAAACTACAGTTTCAGCCAATGATGAGATTCTAGTTTTCATCCCTCAATTTAGCTATTGACAGGTAAGGAAACTGAGACACAGATGGGTTAAGATCAAGACCATGAAGCCAGCACCTGACAGAATCAGCATCAGATTGCAGGCTGTCTGGCTGCAGGCGGAGCTCTCAGCCATTATATGATGGCTTTTTGCTAAAAAAAACACTGCATAAATGTGCATTTCCATAATTAGTGCATGTCAATACACATACGTGTGCATGTACAGTACATAGTGATATTCACAGAGAAGACTAGATACCAAAATGTGAAGAACGGTTATCTCTGGCTGATGGGATTACAGCTGGTTCTTTCCTTTTTGCCTTTCTGTATTTCTAAATTTCCTCCAATGGGTAAATTACTTGTGTATAGGAGTTATTTTTAAAAACAGGCCTGGGGGAGGCCAGGCTGAAGCGTGAATCTGACAACACCACTGCTCAAGTGCAGCCATCCTGGGAAGCCCTGGGACTGGGGTGAGTCCATCTCTGAGGTACCCGCCGAAGCCTGGAGCATCTTCCCTGGGGTCTGAGTCTTCCGTCCCGTCTCCGAGGGGACCTGACACAGGGTCTCAGCCTCTCCCGTTCAATCTATCCCACCAGGTATCCCCGTGGTGTCCCAGAAGCCACTGAAGATGCATGCCCTCTGGATGTGCTCCTGCATTCGGTTGGGGACATGCCTCCTGGGCCCTTTGCAGAACCAAGACCAGGATCAAAGGCCTCCTGGGCCCCTCCAGGGGGCTCAGCCGTGGTGATCCCAGCTCTCAGGCCAGAGGGTTCTTCATGACGCCACACCTGCAGCCCCTCCACCCCAGGCTTGTGCTCCCAGGTAGTACTCCTTCTCTCGAGGAAGCCCTCACTTCCTGCCAAAGCAGGTGCGCGCTCCCAGACCCCGCCTTCCACCTATTTGCAATCATCTGGGAGAGGCCAGGTCAGAAATGCTTCTTCCTTCTTTCCATCCATCACCTCTAAGGCCGATCTTTGTAGCTGGAAATTTTAGAGTGAGCTACTAGGTAAGCCTTTGCTGCTGCTCAAATATTATTTTTTAATAACGATAATTATTAATAATTATCTTAAAGGATAATTCTACCAGCAAAAAATTTTTGAAAAGAAGGAATTTCTGGTTGTCCTCTGAGAGAACTAGAAAATCAAAACACAGGTGTATGAGAACTGACCCGCTGTAGGCCCATCTGAGCAAGTGAGAGGCCAGTGGGAAGCAGGTGGGAGGAGAGATGTGACACCTGGCTGTGCAGGGGGAGGCGTCCTCACACTAGGAGGAGGGCACAAGACCCAAGACACATGCACATCACAACTTTGTGATCTTTGTTCTGAGCCAGGCTCTATGGGGTTTCCCATGATGCTCTGCCCACAGAGTGAGGGTGCTTCTCCAGGCTCCAGGACTCCTCAGAGCACCCGGTGAAGGCCCGTTGCAAGATACACCTGCTACACACATGCCCATGATCCTGTGCCCAGGACAAGGAGCACTGCTGAGCAGGGAGGCTGCTGCACTCAAGGTGGTGCTTGCTATGGCCAAGCTGGACTCCTGTCCTCCTTCCTCTGGCAATGCCTCCTCGCCTCCCAGAGGGCCAAGTGGAGAGAATAGAGCCAGAGCTTCGGAGCCAAAGCACAAATACTGCACACGTCTCTCAGCCACTCACTGACGCTGACCAGCCAGCCAGTGGCCGGGCTGGAGGATAGAGGGAGAAGGAGGAGCCACCCCTTCATGCCCTCTGGCCTCAGCCTCCTGTTCTGTGAAGTACAGACATGGTGAGGATTAAACCAGAGGTGCTGGGGCAGCGGTTCCTCCTTCTCCCTCCACCCTCTGCACCCTGACTCAAGTCCTGTCTCTCTGGGGAAGCATCTCCCAGAGACAGCCTCCCTGGCTTGCTATGGTTCTGTGCCCTGTCCCAGCAGGGGGGCTGTTCTGTGTTCTGTGCAGCTCCCCACAGCCAAACTCAGATCTGACACTGCCCACCTGGAGGCAGCATCAGATTCCACAGGGGAAGGACTCGGTCCCCCAAGACTGTCCCCTCTCAGACACTACTTGCATGTCCCAGTAGTTACCTGTGCCTCTGACCCCTGGCCCCACCCCGGGGCTGTGAGCAGCTCACTGAGCTCCCAGAGACATTTCCCTTACTAGAGTACTGGGTTATTATAAAAATTGCCACCCTGGAACAGCCAGATGGAAGGGGTGCAGAGGCCAGGTGTGGGGAGGGGGGCAGAGCTTCTGTGACCCCCCCAGTGCCAGGTGTTCCCCAAGCAGGGAGCTCTCAGGATCCTGTCCTTGTTGGGTTGTGCTGGAGGTTTCACTGAGTAGGCAGGATTGATTACATCACTGACCACTGGTCACTGGGCTCAATCTCTAGCCCCTTCTCTCTGAAGTGGGGATGGGAAGACATCCTCCAATCACGCTGGGTCTCTCGGGTGACTGCCCCCATCTGTAGGTAACCCACAGAGGTCACCTCATTAACACAACAACAGATGCTTTATCATGCCCACCACTTAGGAAATTCCAAGGGTTTTAGGAGCTCTGTGCTGGGAACAGGACAAAGACCAAATATGTATTTCTCATCATAAATCACATACCACCTTTGACTCCCATTGGCCCTGGTGTCCCTCCCTTCTTCTGACAGTGAACAGAACCAAGTGTGTGTCTCCATCCTCAGGCTGGGGCAGAGTGGGGGTGGGGGTGGGGGTTGGGGAGGGTGGAGACTGCAGTCCCTGCTCCCGGAGGGAGGGATGCTGGGGATGTCAGGACCAGGTGGGGCCAGGGCTCCAAGCCCACCTCTCCTGGGGAGGCAGATGCAGGAGTTGGTGCAGGGGTGCCCAGCGGTCTGGAAACAGGGCAAATATGTGGGCAAGGACATCACCATCTGTCAGGAAGTACCTGATATTGTCTGTGTTTCCAGAACCAGACATGAAGGGCCGGAGTGGGTCCTGGTGTTGCCACAAGATTTGGCATTAATGAGGCAATGTGACCCCCAGCCCAGACTCAGGAAGGGAGGCAGCTGTATTTGGTTTGGGCTCCTTTGAACTAAAAGCGCCCCTTTGCAGATGCAGAAGCGCAGAGAAGTCCTGCTCTAGCTCTGCCAGTTGTAGGCAGGGTTTAATACAGATTCCCTGGGCGCTGGCATGCAGGGGCTCCAGACGACAGGGCAGCAGGCGTCTTGAGTGCTGTCACAGAGGCCACATCTCTCCCAGCGGTTCTCACGCTGCCATGGCGACGGGCAGTTAAAAATAGTTCAGGCGCCAGTTGAGGAGTCAATGCTCACTGACGCTGGGAAAGCTCCTGGCGAGGCTGGAGGATGAGCAGCAGGCACGTTCCCTCCCAGGACAGGTGCTCCCCGTGCAGGGACAGGGTGCAGCACACCCTCCCTCCAGGCATTCTGCAGGTTTTCTTCTGCACGTAGAGGTAGACTCAGCATGTCCTCAGGAAAACTGCAAGCCCGGGGCCTGGGACAGTTGGGACAGCCTCCCCTCAGCCTCCCTGCCTCCTTCTTGCTCTGTCTCACCTCACACTTGTCAGCTCCTGCCTGTCCTGTCCCCCTTGAGTCCTCAGAGGGACTGCCTGTCCAATGTTTGCTTCCCCGCTGCTTCCCCCGCAGCGTGCACAGTGCCCGACCTTTAGTGGGTGTTCCAGACACATTTATTGAATGAATAAGCAAGCTCATGAAAATTATCATTTTTAACTCCTTGTTTTGAAGTACATGTTAATATTTCTGACTCATGCACTGGCAGACCATGGTATGCCGGTGTTGACTAGAATCAGATGGGCTGGGTCTGGACAGCTCATCCTGCCCAACAGACATTCCCATTTTACAGAAATTCAGAGACAGAGACATCCTAAGTCACACAGCGGCCACCTGCAGAGGCCCCGGGCACTGCTTTCTCTCTATGAGCTTTTCTCATTAGAGATAGAAATAGACTCTAAATGAGCATTCCCATCGCCAGAACTGTCTGAAGACAGTGCTGCCAATTAAGATCATGGTTTACAAGAAAAGCTAGGACACAGGCTTTGGGATACCTGGAGGAAGAACGGGCTCCTGCTGAAGCTGCAGAAAACTCCAGAGTCCTGGGGCCTGCGGACAGGGCATTTGCATGATGAGCTCAGTGCATATATTTGCTCCAGTGTCTCAAAGTCCTGAGAGGTGACTGGGTATTATTAGTGTCATCTTAGCTAGAACTGGGTCACATAAGAAAGGACAGGCCTCCCAGATGGCTCCCCGGGATCCAACTGCTCATGCACTCTGAGGACCGCAACCCCGGCCAAGGCTCTGGTGGAGTCCCCAGACCACAGACCCCTCCTCTGGGAAGTGGAAAATCAGCCCTGCCTCCCGCCCCCCGCCCCACCCCAGGGCTGGAGCCTCCCTCTCCACTCACATCCTCTATCTGCCCGCTTCAGGCACCCACCTGGCAGGGAATGATGGCCAAATATCTCTCCCCAGACCACGTTTTCTCCTGGCTTCCAGACCTTTGTATCCCTCTGCCTTGGAGATGTCTCTACTTGGAGGTCCTGGACCCAAACAGTACATCCAGGACCAGACCCAGCATTTTCCCCTAAAGCCACTCTCCTCTTGAGATCCCCATCTCCATGACTGTCCCTGTATCCAGAGCCTAATGGGTGGCATCCTCCCCTAGCCACACATCACCCTTAAACACTGAGTCCTGACCCTGTCTCCTCCTAAATGTTCCCCCTCCTCACCTGGGTATAGCTCACCCTCACTCACCTGCATAGAGCTCACCTGCACTCACCTGTGTAGTGCTTACCTGTACAGTCAGAGTGCCTGAACCCTCTTCCAACTTCAATCTGGGCTTCTGGGACACCCACCCTCACCAGCTGTCCACAACTCACCCCCGTGAACTTTCTGATCCAACTATGGCTCTGCTCTTCGTGACATCATTCATGGCTTCCCAGGGCAATGAGAGAGTTCTTGGCCTGGAGCCAAGTGACCACCACGTGGAGCCCAGTGGCCACCCCACCCTTCCATCCTCACCCCCACAACCCTTCCCACCAGGGCTCATGTCCTATACCTCCCCTGGGTTCTCTCATTGCTTCACCCACCGTGGTGGGTGAAGCCGTGAGGGTTTCAGAGCAGGGAGCTAGGGCCAACCACAGGATTTGAATGCCTGATGGCACCACCTCTGGCTCCTTCTCTCTTCCCACATTGCCCACGTGGGGCTGTCAGAGCTTCTGTTGGCCACAGAGCTGGATGCCAGTTGGGCCTCTCTCCCTGGGAGTGCCAGCTAGCTGTCCAGCTAGTAGTGCTCAGCTGGGAGAGGCTCTGGCCCAGGGGGCCGTTGTCTGGCTTCCCTCTTCTTTTCTGTTCTCTGAACTGGACATACCATCCTCAAACTGTAGACCAGCACGTCTTACCCAGGGCACAGCCGGCCACAGCCAGCAGCAGGGAGAGATGGCACCAGGAGGAAAGCATGTGCCCATATGCCAGAGGGTCCAAGGGAAGACATTGGGAAGGGCCAGTAGTGGATCACCAGTGGGTCACCAGTGAATCACCAGTGGATCAGCCTCTCCCCTCTGCCCTCTGCAGGAGTAGGAGTGAGGGTCAGGCTGGGAAGCAATGGAAGCTCCTCTGGGAGCAAAGAGCCCATGGCACCCTGTCCCTGGACATCGCAGGTGCAGGGTCTCATGTGGGGTCCCCACAGGGTCTTGACAGTTGCTGGTGCTCCAGACTCCCTGATAGTCCTCCCCTCTACACACATGAGGGATCCAGAAGTGGCCCTCCTCCATCCACATGGGCCATCTATGGGAACTCGGTACCAAGCAGAATTCCCTTACTGGACCCAGAGCATCCCGCTTAACTCCTGCTTTCCCAGGGGCAGCCCCAAACAAAGGCTGTGACTCATCTTGTCACAGAAGCCTTGATGAGAAAGGCCTGGGATCATAGTAAACCGAGCGGGCTGTCTGAGACTCTGAGATGCCATGTGAGGCGTCATTGTCCAAGCTTCTGGTCACCCAAGGTGTAAAGGGAACCATAGTAATGGTATCGCTAAATGCCACAGGCTTCATGGATCATGTACGGACATGGCACAAAGTAGGTGATCAATAGAGAGCAGGATCTTCCCCCACATGTGCAACATCTTGTCCCTTCAGGTAGACACCGTCACCTCCAGCCCTGGGCTGGACTGGATTTACCTTCTCTGGCCAGATCTCCACAGCTTCGAGGAAGTGATGGCATCCCGGGATGCAAGGGTCTTATGGGCATAGTTGCCTCAGCCTCATGAGCCTATGGGATCAAGTTTGCTGAGCTCCTTGTCTTCTGACCGGCTCTGAAATGGGGATGGGGTACATCCTACCTATGGAACCTCAGAACCTCACCCAAGGGCTTCAGGGAAGACAGGCAGATGGAACCAGGCAGGACACCCCACGGCTTTGTCCTTCAAATCTGACAAGGCAAATTTGGAAGTAAAGGAGGAGCTTTACCTCCAGCCTGTGTGCTACCTTCTGGAGCCTCAGTTTCCTCACCCAGAAAATGGGATAGCACAGCCTTCCTTGCAAGCGTGTCACTTGCAGTCACAGGCTGAGCCGTTCTCTGTGAGCTGCCTGCACCCATGCAGCTGGAGGGGTTGGTGATTATGAAGCTGTTGCCCAAGGTCCGTCTGTTGCTGCTGGAGACCGCAGCCGTTGGACTCTGTTCCCGTCTTTCCACAGGTTGCTAGAACCACAACTTATAATTAATGCATGATGATGTGGCTTGACCCAATTTCCCAAATTGGAAGGTTTCAACGACGACAGATGAAAAATGTGTAATTCTTGTCTTCCTAGCAGAACAAGCTGCATAGACCTCCCTTCTATGGGCTTCCAGCTTTCTTCAGAGCCAACAAGTAAATACAGACATTGAGCAAATCAAAAGATCCACTCACTCAACAGGTCCCGATTGACTCCCTACACTGCGCCATCCGTCATACCTGACACTTTAGCGGGTTGACCTGTCTCGTTTAATCCGCACATGAATTCTATGAGGTGGGCTTTGCCTTCCTGAAACAAGTGAGGAAACTAAGACTCATGGGGTGAGGCTACTGGACAGGAGGTGGCAGGACCACAGGTAACCCGAGTGTCCTCACCCCAATAACACCACGACGCTTCTCTAGGCTCCCTGGGAAGCAGAGCGAGGGCTACATGTGGCAGATGGGATTGGAGGCTTCAAGAGCAAGTGCCGGCATCAACCATCCCAACCTTTCCTGGGACCCAGCTACTGGTCCTTGTCCCCATTCCAGGCGGGTGGCCTTGGGATGCACATACTGCCACTCCTCTCCTGGCCAGCCTCATCAGGTCTGTACCATGGGGCAGCTGGACCAGTGCTGGAGCTCGCTTTTAACTTGTGGCACTGCCACCATCCCAGGACCATCTAGGATTAGACCAGCACTGAACTTAGTCTTCTAAATGGGGCAGCCCCATCTCCCCTGCAGCCTGGGCAGAGGGCAGTCGTCGGGCAGCACAGGGCGTGGAGTCAGACAGGGTGAGGTGCCACTGCTTGCTCCCCATCTGACTTGGATAAAGTACCTGGGTTTCTCTGTGCCTCAGTTCCTCTCTTGAAAGCTTGGGATAGCACCCATCTCCCAGGATTGTTGTAAGCAATCACCAGACAGGGAAACATCCTTGTGGTGCACAGGGGGGCTCAGCAGGTGCAGGTCCCTCCTCCTCCTTTACTTCCAGAGAAGCTTGGCCAAGGGCAATTTCTGACTGTTCCTTTTTCCTCTGTGATTTCTTAGAGATTTAATTTTGTGGTGAGTAGAAGAAGGTATGAATCTAATTCCTCTTTCAAACTCAATCCTCTGTTCCTGATGGGACAGTTTGTTAACCTTTCCCTTCCGTGCTGCTCACTGGTGCTGGGTCCACCACACAATCATCTTTCTGGTTCTTTGATCTCGTTCTTGACCATCTTCTATGTGGCTGGCAGGTGGTTTCTCTCCATAACTGCACTCCAGTGTTTTATCACTATTGCTCTAAAATCATTTTCTGTGCAAGGCAGATAAATCTCCGCCCCCCCCGTGCCCCCCTCCCCCAATTCTTTATCATTCTTGCCATTTATTCTTCTAGCTGTGCTCTTTTGTTAAGTTCCAAAAGAAGTTTGGAATTTCAGATTAGGATTTGCTGGGCTAACACTGGCTTTTAGGAACTTGTGTCTAGATCCCATGAGCTTTGATATCTCCAGGACTCAGACCACACGTGTACTCACAGGGCCAACCCTCCTGCTTTCTTGCCCTCCAACACCACCCACAAATAAAGTGTAGGAAGAAGGCAGTAAAGAATGGCAGCCACTTGTCACCCACATACAATCCCTTGCCAGGCCTGCCTCCCAAGGAAAGTCCTGGGGATGAAGCTGGAAACTGGTCTAGTGATGGGCAGGTCCAGGGGACCCCCAGAGCTAGAATTGCTCTGCCAGCTTCTGGCTACACTGGGCCCTGAGACACTTGATGAATCCAGTAAGTCTCAGAGTGGAGCCCCCCGCCCAGCAGCTTCAGCAGTTCCCGGAACTTGTTAGAAAAACCAATCCCTGGGCTTGGCCCAGATCTGAGTCAGAAACTTCCGGTGATTCTGGCACACACCCAAATTTGAAAACTACTGGACTAAGGAAGCGTAGATTTGCTCAAAGGTGACCTTTTCTCATTTCTGGATTATAGGTGTGCTGGTAGCCTGGTCGGCTGCGTGGAAGCAGCTGGAAGGGTGCTCCAGATGTAGAACAGCAACGGTAAAACCATATGTGTCGTGACCAGACCCTGCCCACCCAGGCATTGATGCAAGGAGAACCAGTATCTTTTGTTCTTTTTTAAAGATTTTATTTATTTGTTCATGAGAGATACAGAGAGAGAGAGAGGCAGAGACACAGGCAGAGGGAGAAGCAGGCTCCCCACAAGGAGCCTGATGCAGGACTCGATCCTGGATCCCGGAATCAGGACCTGAGCCGAAGGCAGACGCTCAACCACTGAGCCATTCAGGTGTCCTGGAGAACCCATATCTTCAGGAGGGAACTCCTGCTTGCCTCCCTCTGTCCCGGCTCCTTCGATGACCAGCAGTCTCCGCCCAGGTCCCAGGCATCTTATGTCAGCTCTGTTCCAAAGCCCCTGCTGTGTTCTGTTACCGCGCTTGGGATCTCACTTGCTGTGGATTTCCTACCAGACCGTGGTGGTCGTCCAGTGTCCTGAGCGTCCATCGGTGACCACTTTCCTAACCACTTCATTTCTAGTAATTTCTGACAGCTGATTTGTTTGTGTGTTTTAAGGTGTCTTTGCATATGAATACTGCCAAGTTTGGGGACCTGATCATTATTATTTGCATTTTCTGCTCAGGTGGCCTTGACACTGGGTGATGGAAGGGAGGGCATTTCAGAGCCTGGCCTTGTCCTGGAGCACACTTCCCACCTGCCCACTCCCTGACCTCAGCTGGGCTTCAGAGTTCACCTGGCAGTAGGCCTTTGACCCCATAGGCTTCTGAGACAATCACCCCCTGGTGCTTTCACCACACACCTGAAATGGGTTTCCCTTTTTTTGGAGGGGTTCCCTTTTAAGACTGTAACTCCACCTTCATTTTAATCTGTGTTCAAATCTGTTTGCATGGAGTGATGCAGAGTCCTCTGTAATCACTCTTTTAATTTAGCATTTAGGGGGGATCCCTGGGTGGCTCAGCGGTTTCGCGCCTGCCTTTGGCTCAGGGCGCGATCCTGGAGTCCCGGGATCGAGTCCCGCGTCGGGCTCCTTGCATGGAGCCTGCTTCTTCCTCTGCCTGTGTCTCTGCCTCTCTCTCTCTCTCTATCATAAACAAAAATAAATCGTTAAAAATTTTTTAAAAAATTAATTTAGCATTTATGGTTCTATTTGTTATATTTAACTTTTGGATCTATGTAAAGTTTATTTGCACACAAAGAATAAGGCAAGAAATACAAATTTTTACTTTCAAATAACTAATGAGGCTCCCCAAAGGTTTATTAAATAACCCATTCTTGGAGACAAATTTAGCAATGCCATCTTAATCAAATCCTCAATTCCCAGACGTACTTGATTCATTTCTAGACTCCCTGTTCTCCTATGTGATCTCTCTGTTTCTCCTGCTCTAAAATTATATTATTTAAAATGTCTGTGGCCTTAACCAATGTTTTAATACCCAATAGTGTCATGGTCTAATGATTATTCTTCTCTGTCAGACCTTTATCTGATCCTAATCCTGGGTTAATTCCATCAGATAAAATCTAGTTTTAATTTATCATATTCCAAACAACATTCTGTTGGAATTGGATGGGGAACACACTGAATTCAGAGATTAAACTCAGGGGTTGAAAGTTTCCCCCCTGCAGTGTCTTCCAAAGAGAGACAAGGGAAGCTTTTACTTACTAAAACCATTTTAATGGCTTTCAGTAGGAATTTCAAGTTTATAGCACAGAGCCCTAAAATTTAGTGCATTTGTCATTAGGTTTTTTTTTGTTTCTATTGTAAAGGGCATCTTCTCTGATATCAGATTTTCTCACTGGTTTTCTCATAATATAGTAAAGGTTTGATCTTGGCATAAATGTAAAAACCCTATACATCTTCCTGTACATGTTCTGTGCCTCTTCTGTCATTCTAATACATGACAGTGGGAGTTTTTACTTCTGGCTTCAATGGGAAGACTTTCGACCTCCTACATGAAGTCGTACTAGCTTTCTGGGCGAGGGATTATAATGTCTTCTTGTGTGAAGGAAGTCCCACTAGTGTCTATTTCACTGAGTTAAGGAGACTGAAATGAAGCTTGGTTGATAGCAGTGCATCCGTATGCATAAGAGGCTCTCAGATTGAACCATCCTTGCATGCTCGGGATTCATTTCTCTTTGTGTATCTTTCTTTTAATATCTTCTGTGTTCTTCTTTTTGATATCTTATTTGGGGCTTCTGTGTGAGTTATCACAATGGAGACTGACCTATAGATGCTTCTCTTTCTTTCTCTTTCTCCATTTTGTATCAGGTTTGTTCAGACATTGGGTGAGACTCTCCTGTGTCTGGAAACAGTAAGCAACAGTAATTATCTGTACCTTAAACATTTGAAAGAAGTTACCTATGAAGCCTACAGACTCATAATGAAAGTGGCTTTATTATAATTTTCTGAATTGATTTCTCTACCTTACAACCTTTAAAAGATCATGCCTCCCTATTTTCCATCGATATGGGATCCACCTGCAAAGCCACCTTTTGGAACTACCGTGAACTACATGAACATCTCCTCTTACTGTGGGCATACCTCAGAGATGTAGCAGGTTGGGTCCCAGACCACCACAATAAAGCAAATTTCACAGTAAAGCAAGTCAGATGAAATTTCTTTTTTTTTTTTTTTTTTTTTTGGTTTTCCAGTGCCTGAAAGTTATGTTTTCACTACACTGTAGTCTATTAAGTGTCCAATAGCACTATGTCTAAAAAAAGTACATAACCTCAATTTAAAAATACTTTCTTGTTGGGGCACTTGGGTGACTTGGATGGTTGGGCATCTGCCTTTGGCTCAGGTCACAACCCTGAAGTTTCAGGATTCAGCCTGGCATCAGGCTCCCTGCTCAGCGGAGAGTCTGCTCCTCCTTCTGCCTTTTCTTCCCCTCACGCTCTCTCTCATTCTCTCTCTCTCTCACTCTCATTCTAACTCTCTCTCTCTCTCAAATAAAAGAATAAAATCTTTTAGAAGAATACTTTATCGCTAAAAAATCACCTGAGCTTTCAGTGAGTGGTAATCATGGATTGCGAATCACCATCACAAATATAACAATGATGAAAAGTTTGAAACCTTCAGTCTGTAAAAAGTATGATATCTGTGAAATGCAGTAAAGTAAAACACAATAAAAGAAGAGGTGTGCCTCTATTTTGTTTCTATTCAGGCTCCCACCTCCTTTTGCAGCTTTAAAAGAATTTTTAAAAGCTTTAAACGAATTTTATGTTGATACTATTTTATTAGTACTTAAGGATTTAGAAAAGCTATACGTTCATGGGCAATTGTAAATTTTACAATTTGTAAAATTTACAATAAATTGTAAATTTTATCTTTGTTCTGTGCCTCTTCTTAGCTTTAAAAGAATTTTATGCTGATATTATTTTATTAGTACTTAAGGATTTAGAAAAGCTATACGTTCATGGGCAATTGTAAATTTTATCTTTGTAAAGTATCCCCCTTTCAGTCTTTCTCTTTTCACCTTAGATTAAACTTTTATTGGTATTAATATACAACTTCTGGTTTTGTTTGCATTTATTGACCTGAATTAATGGCCATTTCTAGATGAGGTTTTTGGGGGTTTTTTTGTTGTTTTGTTTTTTCTTTTTTTTGTAAATAGCATATCACTGGTTTTTCACTGAGCTAATGTATATTGTTTCAATAACCAGTTAGACACAGAGATTATGGTCAGAGGAAAACAGAATTGTTCCTCTGCTCCCAGTGAATACAACTTATCTGTGGGAGGAAGGTCAGAGCATCTGCAGCAAGATCTCAACTCCAGCACCAGTGATATTTTGGAAGAGATAATCCTCTGTGGGGGCTGCCCTGGGCACTGCAGGATGTTGAGCCGCATCCCTGGCCTCTCCCCTCCAGATGCCAGTGGCATCTCCCCTCCCCACCCTCTCCATCCCCCGGGGTTCGACAACCAAGAATGTCTCCAGACACTGTTGTGCGTCTGCTGCAGGACAAAATCTCCCCCGCTTAGAATCCCTGATCTAGAAGGTACATTCCACACCTTTCTCTGGGCTTCCCACCCACCGATCCCCATCTGTTCCCTCCAAATAGAGGTGTCAGAGTGAGATGTGTGGCAGACATGCTGCTCTCAGTGGTGGAGAAAGCCCCAGCTTTGAATTCGAGAAACTTCCATCTTTGGCTACACCTCTGGAGGTTGCAATCCTCCCTTTATTTGGACATGACCACCTTATCCTTTGCTGATGTGTCTTCCCTCACTGTGTCTTACTATGTTGACGGAGAAGTAGGTTCTGCTCCTCTGCACCGCCTTGTGCACCTGTCTCCCAGGCCCGGCTCTGCTTCTTCTCACCACGTGTCTGACAGGGAGAGACACGGCAGGTCTCAGTAAAAGTATAATTAAGTCGATTCAGCTCGGATCAGATGGCATTAAACAGAGGAATCTGGAATGAGGAACAATGTTCGCTGAGGGAGAAATATTTTTACAGGAATATTTTGGTATTTGTTAACGTGCTAGAGTTAATAGGGAAGCGTGGGAGATCCTGAATAGAAATCCAATTTGTAGTGATTATTTCCAAATTAAGATTAGCACAGAAACCTGCCTGGAGTGGGAGGCAGAGTCTGCTGTTCCCAAGAAGAGGTTTCAAAGGTGTGGGTGGGGGGATGAGGAACACCGAATGTAGGTGCTCTTGTGGTAGGAATGGGGATGAGCTGGCAGGTGTCGGGACAGCCAACCACGTCAGTTTGGGACGAGGCTCAGCGGCCAGCCCAGAGAGGACCCGCAGTGGCCACGCCATTATCCTGACCCCATGACGACCTCAAGCGCATCAGATAGCTTATGGCTTGCAAAGAACTTCTGTGGGTTCAGCATTTTAGGTAAAATTGGTAAATACACAGGACTGCCTAATAAAGGGATTGATTATGGGATTCCTAACTAGATGGAGATTTAAATAAGCCATATAAGTTGTGGTGAACAATTGCTTATTCCATAAATGACTATAGGGCACCTCATGGGTTTCATACACCACTCAGGGTACAGGGACTAGTGTTCCACTCTGTGCCACCAAGAGGCTCACGATTCTTGGTGGAAGATGCAATTTCAAAGCAGTGTCATGGGCCCTGGGAGAGAGATCTGATGGTCATGCAAAGGAGGAGCTCCAAACACTGCCTGGGAGATGGAGCAGGGCCAGAGAAGTCAGAGAGGGCTTCCTGGGGAAACCAGAATGAAGCTGCACACGATGGTGGGTAGAAGTCAGCTGGTGAACATGGTGAAGGCATTCCTGGCAGAGGGGGACACATGAGCCAGAACAGCGTGGTGGGCGCTGAAGTGGTAATAGCGGTTCAGTATTGCAGGAGCAGAAAGCCTGGGGCAGGTGTGGCTACGATGGGTGTTGGGGTGCTCTCCGGTATCTGCATCTGAATTAACATTCAGTTGCAAGTAACGAAGACCCCAAATAACAGTAACTTTAAAAGGATAGAAGCCATCTGTGGCCAATATGGCAGCTCCACCATCATCTAGGAAGCAGGCTTTGCCAGACTCCTTCTCCAACAAACTCAGGGCGTGGCCTTCAGCCCCATGGCACCAGGGGGAGCCCCCCCCCCGCAACGTAACTGAGTTCACGAAGCAGCAGGAAGGAAGGTGGGATGGAGGAGCTGTTGCTTGTCAAGTGCCCAGGAGGCTGACTTGCAGACGAATACTTGCATGCAGGAATTTGCTGGGACGGGAGCTCCAGGTCAGCATGTGTGGGGAGGAAGGCAGGAGGAAGAGTTGGACTGTGACGCCAAACAAGACTCTAGCCGGTCCTATGGGAAATTCTGCAGCTTAGATGTCCCTCCAGAGTTTTCCCAAATTGGGGCAAGGGGACCAGACTTTCTTAGCCCCATGTCACCCAGTCATTAGACACAGGCTGCACCAGAACGAGATGGGACTTTGGGTGTAGTGTGGCTCCTTTCCAGCCCAGGAAAGTCCCTGAGAAGAGGGGCTGAGCTGAGATATGGCATTTCTGGTGTCCGTGCTTCAGCCCTGCAGGCAGGAGAGGCCCCGTGTTACTCACACCTGTTGCTGTGTGCAAGTCCTGAGAGCAGCTCCTGCACGGTTTCCGGGGGGACTTACACAGTGAGGGTGAATGGGGTGAATATGGTTCTGCCACTGCAGCCTGTCTGGAGGCCACAGCTGGACTCAGCGTTGGCTTCCCCCATTGAGCGTCTGAGTGAGCCTCTTCCCTGACCTAAGTGGCTTCTCCCGTGGGTGACCTTGTGGTCGGAGCCCTTCTCAGGCTGTGGCTCCACCACCTGACCATTCACCATCAAAGTTGGATGGGGGTTACTGAAGCTGATCGCTTTGGGGCAAACATGATCTCCTCTATCCCTTTGGGTGCAGGCAGCCTGTATTCACCTGATGGTTCGTGCTGGGACGGTGACTTCATTCTCTCCCTGTCAGCATCACGATCCCAGGGACCAAGCAGCAGTCTGAACTTTAATGAAACTCGTCACAGCCCCTGGTAGCATCAATGCCCCCACCCAAAGGGCAAGGTCTCTACACCAAGAGCCCAAAGCTGTGTGAAGGGGACACACCCATCCCCCAGGGGGGCAGTGGGAGTAACATCAACAAGACTGCTCCTTCTCCCATCCTGGTTCCTGGCCCATCTCCAGGGAGCCAGTGAGGCCAGCAGCGTGGACAAATGGCAATTCTAAAGTGGCGGTGTTGAGGACAGGCCACTGAGGAGAGCATTTGAAGCAGGAAGGCCAGTGATAAATTGTCCAGGCAGGAACTTATGTGGCCTAATAACAGAATATTATTAGAAACTGACATTTCCTTCAGCAGGAAAGAGAACACTTGGCATCCAATTAGTGTCACTGGGTACTTCAGGAGGAACAGTGTCGGGTAGGGAAGACATTTGTGAAGCTTTCCCTGCACCCCTAGAAGCAAAACGATTACAGAGCCACGCCAAAAATAGCCCAGACGAACTGGTGAGCTGCAGCTTGGCTGCACGTCAGCTCCGTCAGCAGAGACACACAAGGATCGCCGAGTAAAGAGCCAGGCAGGTGGACGCTACATGAACCCCGCCCAGCGTGGGGCCGGGGAATCTGGATTCTGCTCCTAGCCTCTGTCTGTTTGCTTCTCTGCCCCAGAACTCACCACCTGCTTGGAAATCAAGGCATTTACACATACAGCTGCCCCTGCTCTGGAGGCAACCCTGTGGGACAAGAAGCCTTCGTCCCCCTGACTAACACAACCCCTAACTCCGAGAACAAGCTCAGCAACTGGTGACTGCAACTGAGAACCTTTGCAAGTGAGATGGCCAAGCTCCTCAGGGGTCAGTAACAACACAGGCAGCACCGGCCGGGCTGTGGGGGGTGGTCGGCGGTAGGACACACCACCCGCCCATGGTGAGCCAGACCCAGGCAGCTGAAGGCTCCTCACCCGCTCCTGCCCCCAGAACAGACATTCTGCCGGCTGTCCCCACAGTGGAAGCCGTGTCCGAGGACATAGACGTGACATGGTGATGTGGGGTTGGGGCCATCTGGATGGCAGGTACGATGGACCCAGTGAGGTGTCTCTATGAACTTTTAAGATTCTGGAGGGTGGACACAAAGACCTACTCATCATGTGGCCGCCCCAGACAAGCCTCGTATGCAAATTCCCTGGCTTATTCGATCCCTGCCAATCTGGTGTGGGTCACCTCATTCCTCAGCCTTTCCTGACCCTCCATATGTGGGGCCAGTTTGCAAACCAACACGGGCTCTTCCTGTGGGCCAGACACACTGCCAAGGGGTTTTGTGGTTTATGCTACATAAACCTTTCAGGAACACTACAAGGCAGATATTATCATCATCCTTATTTTACACAGAAAGAAATTTGGTACAGGGGGCTCAGTAATTTTCCCTGAGCCACCCTGCTGCTAAGTGGTGGTCCTACCTCCCAAAAAAACTCATATGTGGGTGCCAGCAAATGTGGTGCCAATCTGAGGCTAGATTCCAAAGCTAACTGAGAGGTCAGTGGCCCCAGGGCACTTTCAGACGCTGACTAGGAACCCAAGGACAGGCTCATCAAGGACAGGCCACGCAAGGTTAACCTCTTTCTTCAATTATACATTTTACAAATATACTAAGTCTTTGTATGTGCTAGACACCATGCTGAACATAGCTCTAAGAGGCTGAATGAGGGGCAACCTCTGTTTCTGGGATTATGGCACATGAGAAGGGGGGAGACAGAGACATGGCAATATGTCTGAGTAAGTGGAGGGCTCTGCGAAGACCACCTGGGCTTGCCATTGGACAAGTGATCAGGTGTTGCTAAATGAATGTTGAGGTGTGACTGGGATTCATGACAGGGTCAGGGTTTGGACTTTGGGATGGAAGAAGAGATGAATGTTTCCAACAGACAGAGCAGTTGTCATGTTTAAAAGCTGGGCTCTGAAAAAGTCTGTGATGTCTACAAAAGAATGGAGATGGTGTGGTTTGGCTGGAGCAATAGTTTCTCAGCAATGGCTGCCACTACAATTATGTGGGCAGGCTTCACAAAACACCGGTGGGTGTGCCCCACAGCTGCACCTCAGCACCTGGACCAGAGTCTGTGTCCGGAGCACACAGGGAAGGGAAGGCAGGGGGCAGGAAAGATGAACATGTGGTGAGGAGAGGGTGAGACCACAAAGGTTTCTGAATGATGTTTTAAGGAATCTGGGCTTGGCCCTGGGGAGGGGAAAATCATGGCGTACAGCTATGTCTGCAGAGTGGAACAGAAATTGAGGAGGACGTGGCCATAAGGAAGGAGCCAACAAGGAGGCTGTAGTCTCTTTAGGTGAAAGACGAAGATATCCTAACCCAGAAGTAGTCCTGGGAGAAGTGAACAGATCGAGATATTACAGAGCCATAATGAGTGAGCCAGGTGTTTGATTGGATATCATGGTCAAGAAGAGATGAAAGGAATGATGGCCATGTTTCTGATCTGATCAGCTAGATTGATGGAGGTACCATTTACTGAGATGGGAAAGCCTGAGAGATGCTGCCTCCTTGGGCAAGAGGTGAGTGGGTGATAGGCCAGAGTATCTGAGAAGTCCCTGGGGCATGTAGGCAAGGCAGTCCAGTAGACAGTAGAGTCGAGCCAAGGGAGCAGAGGCTGCTGAGAGACAGCCCAGGGACAGCAGCGGGAATCAAGCCACTCAGTTGTTCCAGCTGAACCAAGTTCTAGAGAGTAGATGTAAATTAGAGAAACTGGCTTACCAGTCCGTGTAAACCAGGTTCTGCTGCTATAACAAACAATCCCAACAGCTCAGGGCTTTGAGAACACAGATGATTATTAATTTTTGCTTCTGTTATGTGGCTACCAGGGGAGCCTGCTCACAGAGTCCAGGTGACAGAGGAGCTTCCATCTGTGTGTTGCTTCAAAACCTTATAGAGGAGAAGAAAATTCTAGACAGCCTTACATTGGCAATTTACAGCTCCAGCCTGGAAATGACACACGTCACTTCCATTCACGACTCACTGGTCAAAACTAAATACGTGGTCCCACTTAATGGCAAGGGAGCTGTGAAGTGTGTCTGCAGACAGAAGTCCCAGCAACATCTGGACGCCAGCACTAATGACAACTACCCCTTGGAAACAGGATTCCCAGAGGCCCTATGGCAAAGTTCTGGGAAGAAAGAGGACAGTAGTTACTGGAACCAGACTCTGATGCAAGTTTATCTGATTCCAGACCCCATATACACCAAAGCCTCCATAACAGTTATCTCTGAGATACAATTTATGGGAGACTTTTATTTCCTTCTTTATCATTCTTTGTCTTCTCCAGTATTTCTACAGTGAATCAATGTACTTTTATAACCAAATATACATGTTGTAGGGGAAATAATATCTGTATCACTACCTTCTGCTAAACAAGGAATTCCCTTCCCTACCCTCCTTCTTCCAGCACTCTCTTCTTTGCTCCTTCTCCCCAAACCTATTATCAGAAAACCTTCTGATCAAATCCATGACACCGTGAGGTCCTCACTGGTGCTCAGTGAGGACTTAGCCATTGTGAGATGTTAGTCTAGTAAGTTACTGCCTATATGGTAGCATTTCAAGTGTGAGGTGCCATCAGGCTGGATGGAGAGCTGCCTTTTCCAATATGAAGAAGGGAACTACCCCGACATCCCTGAAAACCCCCCTGCTGTGGCTATGTATTCTAATTCGGGCCCTGCGCCCCCAACCCTGCTCCCCAACCTCCAGCCATATGCTCCTCTGAGAATTTCACACATCCCTCTTACGTAGGCATTTATTTTCAAGGAATTGAAGGTGTCATCACAGTTTCTGTCATCCCTCCTCCACAGCTGCTGCCTTTATCCCGCAAAGCTTCCAGTGTGTCAGCACCAGGCACAGTGCACCTGCCCCTGGGATATAAAACCCACTGCCTCTGATCATAGGCCCATCAATGTCAACCAGAGCCCCAGACCAGCACAGCTGGCCCCACCTGCTGCACCCTGGCCCTGGCCACTTGGTCTTTCTATGTGCTCACCGGAGGACTGCCCTGGACTTCCAAGGGAAGGAGACAGAGCACCAGCCCCTGGTGCTGGCTGTGGGACTTAGCTGTCACCTCCTGTCACTCCCCCCAGAGGCTGAATGGATGCATGAAGGCAGCAATGAAGTACAAATTTGAATGAAAGAAACTCCTACAAGTCAATAGCAAAAAAAAAAAAAACAAAAAAAAAAAAAAAAACCAAACAACCCAATCTAAAAAATGAGAAAGGACTTGAATAGGCATTTCTCCAAAGACATATCATCTTGACGGCCAGCAGAGACATGGAAAGATGCTCAACATGACTCATCACCAAGGAAATGCTAATCAAAACCACAATGAGATACCACCTATCCCCCCCACCCCCCGCCGTTAAGATGACCACTGTCTCAAAAAGCAGGAAATGACAAACGTCAACAAGGCTGGGAGAGATTAGAACACTTGTGCACTGTTGGTGGGATGGTAAAATGGAGCAGCTACAACACTGAAGAGTATGGCGTGTTCTCAAAACCAGAAAACACAACTGCTGTGTGATGCTTTAACCCTACTTCTGGATATTTTGTCCAAAGGAACAGAAAACCAGGATTTCAGAAGTTTGTGCACTCCCGTGTTCAGAGCAGCATATTCTCCATAGCCAAAGGGAAGAAACAACTTGAATGTTTGTCAGTGGATGACCAGATGAAGAACAGGGGCTGTTACCCAGCATTTAAAAAGAAGGAAACCCTGTCACCTGCTACACCATGAACTTTGAGGACATTATGCTCGGCGAAATGAGGAGAACATCCCACAATACAGCACAATTCCACTTACACGAAATATCTAAAGCAGCCAGGGCCCCAGAAGCAGAGCATGGAATCGGGGCTGCCAGGGGCCAATGGATGGGCAAAGTGGAAAGTGGCTGATCAGTGACCCTAGATCTTCAGCACAAGAGATGAAAGCTCTGCAGATCTTCTGGACCATGGTGTGCATGCACTTAGCAGTACTGTGTTGTACACTTAAAAATTAGTTGAGTGTATGCCTTACCTTATGTGGTTTTTACCACAGTTTTCTTTAAACGTACAAATGTGAAACTTATCCAGAATTGGGTGTGAGCATTACTTGTTCTTAACCACATCGCACTTAGACCTAATTAAAAATCAAGAGAGCAGGGTCTTGGGGTGGAGGGTGCTGTAGGTTGCCATCGAGGATGAGCTGAAACAGAACAAAGATGATTCTGTGACAGAAGCTCACAGGAATGTCGGCCAAGCATCAGACAGGTTCAAAATAGCCTTGAGCTGAGCACTAGTAGTTGTGTGAGCATCCCTGCCCCATTGGGAGCTCCACATTCCTGCCACAGGGCTGGAGGCCATGGTGATGGACTGGGGTTGCAAGTTCACACTGCTCCAGAGGATGTCAGCTCCTGCTGTCACAAGTCAGGCTTGGGTGTGCAGCATAGGAAGACCAGGGAGGGTGAGTCCTCTAAGACTGGTCCAGAGGGCATCTGAGTAGCCCTAGGCAGAATATCTAGGGGACCAGGGTACAGAAAAGAGAGAAGCCAGGCCATGGGTGCATGCACACAGCTGATTCTGTACATTAATGGGCAGCCGGAGCAGCCCGAGGGGAGGGGACCAAGGTCTAGGGTCGGGTCCAGACCCCAGCCAGGAGGACTGAAAATGGAGGCAGGAAGCCAGCGGAGAACCCCACAGTTTGGGAGCCTCGGGACTTTGCTCCAGACCTCACCTCCCTCCTAGGTGACCAGAGCTGGGAGGGACTCTCTGGAGGGAGAGGGTATAATGGAGGCTACAGCCTGAGTACAGGATGCAGGGTGGCCACCAAGAGGATGGACAGTGGATCCCACCTGGTTGTAGCTGGTGACTTAGCAGTGCCAGCTAGGCAAAGGGACCCCCTCCAGTATGGGGATGGAGAAAACCTCTGTCCTCCCTCTCTGAACCTGCCTTCACACTGAGGGCCATGCCATAATGGTGGGCCAGGGTGATTCAGCATGGACTGTGCCTGGCCCCTCACCCCACACAACCTCCAGCCTCCATCCCAAACCCTGGCCCTTGCAGTCTCACTTGCTCCCAGGGGAAAGGGGAGAAGAGCTTTAAATAGATGTGAGATCAACGTTCTTAAATGAAGAGAGCCGAGTTCTTCCTAATTGCAAGCAACTGAACTTTCTGGAAGTAGGCTGAGCCATCGCCAGGGGAGCCACTACCCAGAGGGAGAGGCCTTCAGCATAATACAGCCAAGGAGCCACTGGGAAGCAGAGCCATCCATTCCGTGCCCATGGCCCTGCCCGTGCCCTGATGGGTTGCAGCTGCTTCAACAACCAGCTGTGCTAACAAAAACTGGTTGGTTTGGAAGCTTTCTAGGCAGGACAGTGGGGCTCATCCTGTGGCCAGAGGTGAGGCTGCATGGCCGAGTGGGGGTAGGTCCCGCCGCTGCAGCTGAGGCTGGCTGGGATCACTGCGGGGGAGGGCAGGAAGGCTGGTGGGGCCTGACCCATGTCCTTGGGCAAGGTGCTGGCGGAGCGGTGGGACCCTCTCCAAGTCCTCACACAGAAGTGCTGACCCCTGTGAGCACACGTGTACATCCTGCAGGGAAAGGTCTGGAGGGAGAGAGCATCACAGGTCACATCTCCTCAGTCCAGCCACCGGGGTGTAGCTCCTCTGAGCTCACGCAGTCCAGGGCTGCCCTCTTGCACGGCCGTGGTCACCCTGTGTGATCACCCTGTGTGGGCCCTGGCTGCAGGGAACCCTGTCTCTCCCCAGAGGGAGAGAGTCTCCAGGTCAGAGAGGGCCCGCCCTCATTTCTCTCTCCCAGGCACCAAGCGAGGATGCAGCCGTGGTAGGTGCTTCCCGGATGTTTGAGTGTTTCTGGAGCAAATGGCTAGAGGAGCAGTGGAATGTCTGGCCTTATGGGTGGATGGATGGATGGATGAGCGCGTGAATGCCTTCCCTGGAAATGAAGCACGTTTTCCCCAAGCCCACTCCCCCTATACAGAGGTGCTCAGGCTCCAGACTGAAGCCGCTGTGAAATGTCCGTGACCTCCACTCAGCCTGACGAGCCTCATGACAGGCTTGACTAATCCCCTAAACAGAGCTTCGAGTGTCCACCCTCCAGCGTCCGGCTGCCAGGCTGCACCTCTGCCTCCTCTTTTTTGCAGGTTCAGCTGTTTTTAAAAAACAGATGGGGCAGCGCTTTCAGAATGAAGGACACGAGGGCTTTGCTTTGGAGTCAACCCACGTTTCTGCCGCCAGAGGGGAAGACCCTGACTTGGCACATCCTATGTCCCCAGCAGGGAGCATCTCACCAGGGCCCAAATAACTTTCCAGTGCATGTTTGTTGAGTGCACGTTGGGGAGAGAATCTGCATAGTGCATGGAGATGGAGCTTCTCCAGCCACGGGCCGGGACCTTTGCAGACCCCAGGGTGTTTGGATTCCAGGGCTGGGGGACTGGAGTGTCCCCAGGCTGTAGGCCCCGAGTGCCATCTAACAGTGCCCTCTGCCCTCTGCTGTGCTGGCCTTTCTCAGACACACGACCGCTGGGTGGCAGGTGTGGGGAGCAGGTGGGTCCACCCAGCCACCCTGAACCTCGGCTCTCGTACAGACAACGTGCCCCTCTGTGGTATCCCTGGCATCTGCAGGTGACCGCTCTGAGAGTGCACATTTGCAAAATAGGGCTTCATTAATTATTTCCAAAAACTTGATAGAGAGAAATTTGGATGGATTCAAAATCCATTTGCGTTAACAAAAAAAAAAAAAAAAAATCAACATCACAAGTACCAGAAGAAGAAAAGATGCTCTGATTCTTGAAACATAATTTCAAATGCTAAAATGGCTCTTAATTTTTTTATCATTTGGGGAGATGCATA
This sequence comes from Canis lupus dingo, assembly GCF_003254725.2. Lineage (NCBI taxonomy): Eukaryota > Metazoa > Chordata > Mammalia > Carnivora > Canidae > Canis > Canis lupus. The sequence goes on from NC_064245.1 coordinate 57,957,727, forward strand.
TTTCTAGTCCATGTACTGAGTTTTAAAAACTTGATCCGAAATTCCACATAGCCATTTAAGGTATAAAATCTGATTATTGAAAATATATTTTCAATGGAAGCAAATGCAAGAAAGTTTCTCACGATGAAACTCGAAAACATTTTATTTCTAACTTTTATACAAATCCAATATTTTGTGTTTTCTCTGATATTTTTACCTTACGTTACTCATCCCAGTTATACACTATAAAGGAAATATAATGAACTTCTTCACGCAGCCTCATAGATCCTCACATCCCCCAGGGGAAGCCCCACGTGGAAGGCAGATGTCACCGTGTCTGCGCCAGAGCGCTGGGAGGCACCGGAGAGAAAGAACTGCCTCTCCTGGTTCAGAAGTGCTAACGTTCTTAAAATCCTTGTCAAAAGTATGAAATTCTGGCATAGGCTTAGGTTTTAATAACTCAAAGTTCTTTGAACCAGAGAAGTCATGTCAGAGGTCAGGCTTTTAAAAAGTCATAAAATTGGCTGCCAAGACTAATAACGCGGCGGATTATATTTTCCAAGAATGATTCCCCTCCCACGTGACCTTCTTACCCTGTCACGCTGATGCTCCTCCCAAAATGAATGGGATCTGTGTTTGCTCCTCTTCCAGCCTGGTTTGACTGCAGCAGGGACATGTTGCATGACCCCCAAAGCCAGGTATTCCTGGTACGTTTGCCACATGGGCTCCAGGGGGCCCAGCCACCCTGCCTTGAGGATGCCCAAGAAGCCCCTTGAGGGCTCCTCCGCAAGGGGTGCTCCAGGTGAGCCCACAGCCAGCAACTAGCAGCAACCTGAGGTGACACATCTTGAACGTGGATCCTCTGGCCCCGATGGGTACCCCAAACCCTCCGGCTTGCATGGTGTGGAACAGGCACAGGCTCCATCCCCCTGCCTGCCTCATAGCTTTGTGAACAAAATAAATGGTTGTGATTTAAGCCACCAAACCTTACAATGATTAGTTACGCAGAAATAGTTGGCAGAACAAGGAAACCAGATCATCAGCTGAAACAGGTCAGAAGGAGGCTAAATTAGCAACGCTTATAAAAAGCTTTCAAAAGTGTATGTGCCCTTAAATCCAACCATTCTGATGGGGAGGATTGAATCCTCAGGAACACACAAAAGATGTGCTCTAGGATTTCTTCGCAAAAATGTTCTTCAAAATAGCAAAAAGCTGAAAAATAGCCAAACGTTGGTAGAGCATGGGGTGCTCGGTGACGGCACAGCTTGTTCCTTGGGCCCTGAACCTGGTCCTCGGAATCACCTGTGGAACTGGAAACACTGACCAGCCCCTCCCCCCCAGTTCTCATCCTGATGAATCCTGAGGTTATTGGGGGCTGTGACAGAGAAGGCGTGAGGCACCTGTCCCAACAGCCACCCCTAGATCCCGCTGCGTTTGTTCTCCTGAGATGCAGTCCTGCCATGGGGTCGTCTGCATCCGGGCACATACGATTTCCATCGTGGCAGATAATTTCCCACAAAACCTAGAGCAGCTTACACTCCTATCAATAACACACGACTTGCATTGCCCCACACCCGGAGCAGCCCTGCGGTCCTGATCCCTTGAATTTGGCCAGTGTGGTGTGCACCCCTGGGCACGTCACGACCTGCGTATGCCTTCCCCCGACAGCTGGTGGGCTGGAGCACCTGTCTGCTTTCCACATCCGTTTCCTCTCTAGAAATGTCTTCCTTATGTCCTGCATTCTCCACCCCCTGCCTTTCGAGCAGTTTATATTTTTCTTATCATCTTGGAGGAGTCTGTGTGTTAGGGGTACTGCCCTTCATCCAAGGCCATGTAAGTTCTAAATATTTCTTCTGAGGCCTGGTCATCCTGACAGCCACCTACCACCCATGGCCATAGATACTTAAACTCATTTTCATTTAATTTAATTGTAGGTTTATTTCCTCAGTCAGACCAGCTTTGTGAAGTGTGTGATTGCTGCCCGCAGCCGGCGGCAGCCTTCCCGGACAGCTCATGATGGAATGTCTGTGTCCCACCGACAGTTCTGTTAGACCGCTGCGTCACAGGCCACCCCACACTCCCCATCTGTGCTGCTTTTGGCCACAGAGTTTGAGATTTTTTACAAAGTTAAATCTGATTTTTTTTTTATGACTCCTAGGTATCTTTTCTTGTGTAAAAAGGTCAACCATATTCCAAGGGTGTTTCAAAAAAAAAAAAAAAACACACTTGTTTTTACTTCTGATATTTTTATGCTTTTTCTCATTTGGATCTTTAACCCATGGAGAATTTACTTTTGTGCACAGCAAAGTTGTATCTCTAGTTTTATTTTCTTCCAGGTGTGCAGCAAGATAATTTGTTAAGTAACCCAGTCTATTTATGTAAGAGCTGATTTTCAAATGTCCAGTTGTGGAAGGTCTGAGTAGTTTCTGACTTTTGTTTCCCTTTATGACCTGAGCCTGGCTCCTTGCCTTCAGTGGTTCTGGGTTCCGGTCTGCAGCCAGATGGAGATGTGAGGGGGCGGGCACTCACTGCATTTTCACCAAGTCCGCAGACTCCACCCTCTTGCCCCAATTAAAGACGGGACCTTGAACCCCGGGAATGTCTTCCTGGTAAGGAAGCAGCTGGAGGTGCCAGAGCAGAGACACAGGGATCAGGTGGTGGCACTGAGACGTGACCTGAGCACGGCCGGCTGGATGACTGGGGGACCGCATGTGTCCACAGCTCTGTGGCTGCGTGCTGCACATCTGCTGCGTGGCACTGGCACCTCCTGCTCCCGGGCTCCACTGCAGGGACACAAAGATGACTTAGAGCCAAAGCCTCAGTTCCCGTCATACCATCTGCTCTCACGGGCTCCAGAAGCTCCTCCCTGGCTGCTGCCCAGGCGTCCTCAGTGACCAGCCTCTGGGCTTGGCCTCTGCCCAGGGAGCCAGCCTAGGTGCAGAAATGTGCTTGGCACTAGCAACCCGCACATCTGATCAGACCAGAGGTCTGGTGAAGGGGCCTCCCTTAGGGGGGTAGGTAGTGCTGGCTATACATTTTGAGGGGCCCAGTGAAAAATAAAAATGCAGGCCCCTTGTTAAAAGTTAAGAATTTCAAGTTGGTGACAGCAGAGAGTATAACCACAAAGGAGCTATGGAACTAGCCCTGCTCTGGGGATTACAGACCCAGGGAACAGGGGCCCTGCCCAGCTCCCCCCACTCACCTGAGGTGCCCTTGCCTCCTGACTCCAGAGCCCAGGGCCCCACCTGCAGGGGCTGGTGGCGTCCTGGCCTCCAGCTTCTCCTAAAGCCCCAGGCTGTGCCCCCATATGAGAGCTCCACTCAAATTCTACTAATTTAGAAACTCAGCTCCACAGAGGACCCAGCCACCAACTCCAAGCCTCACACCCATCATACCCAAGTCCCCGCTGAAGGTGTGACCTTCAGGTGGATGTGGACACAGCCTTTAGGAGCACCATAAAGTGAGCAAGAAGCCAGCCTCAGGCTCTGTGTTCTGCAATAGGATAGACCCGGGGCCATGTGCGGCTCCTGTGCTCGCCAGGTCACAGCGAGGAACGCTTCAGATGATTTAGGAGCACGTGGCATGAGCCCCAGTGCCTGGCACACAGCAGAGGTGTATTAATGGTCGTTTCTAAAGAGAAGCCATGTGGCCATGTGGTGAGAGCACGGACCTCCTGAAAAATCCCGGCTGGGCCATCTGCCCGCTGCCTGTCTTCACTCCACTTCCTGGACACCTGTGTGCCTCGATCCGCCGAAGGGAACGGGGTTGACAGTAACAACACATTCCTCCTTGCACTATCTTATGGAGGAAATACATTAACATTTGCTCCTTGGCTTAGGGTGCTGCTGGACACACAGCCAGGGATGTACGGGTTTCCGTTTATTGATGAGACAAAATCAAGAGTGTGCCATGATTGTGTGTGGTTGGAATTGGAGGTGCTGGGTTGCAGGTCTCGCCCACCTCTCCCACCCACGGCCCTGAGGACCCCTGTAGCTTGTCCGAGGGGCAGTCTCCTGGCCACTGAGTGGGGTTACTGCCTGGGGCCTTCAGGTGGTGGCAGGAGTCACACTACCCCTAGTGCCTAAGTGCTGATGAGCAGGGTACAAATGTTCGCTACCGTCCTTACAATTACTCTTCCAGCCATCAGAGTGGGGACAGAGGAAGAAGCACAGGACCCACTCTGTGTGCTTCCCGTGGACCCATTGTGTGGCCAGCGTGTGGAGCCCAGCCAGGGCAGCACCTGCCCCCCAGAGATTCAAGCCGTCCTGTGAGGGGCAGACAAGCACCGGAGCTGCAGGGAAGGGGGTGTTGCAGGGATGGGGGCTATGGCAGCGGTGCTGCAGGGAGGGCCTCCAGCACCATATGTGTAGCCCGGGGTCTGGCTGGCCTCGCTGGCTGCTCTCAGGGCCAGGCACACAGACTTCTGGGGGCTTTGGCTTCCTTATCTGAAAAGCAGCTAAAACAGATCAGACAAAGTATGTGCAAACCGTCTAAGAAACGGCAGAGAGACAGGGGCTGCTCCTCCCCAGCCACAACCATCTGAGACCATGGAAATGGGGCGGGGGGAGTCCTCCACCCAAACCCAAATGCAGCAAGTTCACCTAGAGGTTGCAGGGGGTGAGGGGTGGGGGCAGGAGCGGCCCCAGATTTGCGCCACTGACATCCCGCATCCAGGATGAAGGGAATTTCCTGAGCCTGGCTTTGCTGTCTCTTATTCATGTTATGAAACACAGCGCTCTTCCTGCATCCATAAAGATGAAGACATTCTTTCACAGGGATTTAATTTCGGGGCTGCGTGCCTGGCCCCTGAGAAAACCCAGGCTTCCTCCTCCTTTGCAGTCTAGCCCGGGCAGCTCTGTGAGCTGCAGACAGGCCTGCATTCCCCTAATGCCCCTGGAATCGCTTGCTCACACTGAAATCCGCTGCCTCAGGCCTTTCCAGCCAGAACTAAGCCTGCTTTTCATGGGCAATCAGTCAGTGGCCCGGAGCAGGGAGGGGACATGGGGGCACCCACACACCCCGCCAGGTCTCTGCAGACAGCAGGCGCAGAGTCCTCCTGCCCCTGCCCCTAGGCACGGAGGCCTGGGGCTGGGGGTGGGGATGCTCAGCCGGGGCAGGGTAGGGGGGCAGTGGGCAGTGACAGGAAGAACAGACATGTCCACTTCATGGAGGAGGAAGCGAGACAGGAGCCCTGCCACGTCCACAAGAGGACTTGAACCAACTTCCTGAATGGCCGCCCAGAGTCCCCCTCCCTGTGGCCACGAGGCACCTGCTGCACTGTCAGCAGCACCATCTGGGCAGGAAAGGAGAACATATTTGAGACGGTGTCCCCAGCCTGGGGCTTGTCCATGGAAGTCCCTCGGTGCCCCTTCCTGGGGGGGAGGGGGTTCCCCAGCTTGGAGATCTGAAGGAGGTCTTGGGCTGGGGCCAGGGGCATGCGGGTTGGCACCATCAGGTCCAGGGGCTTCATTCAGCAAAGGTGTATTGGGAGCCCACCCCATGGCAGGCATCACGCCAGGTGCTTCGGCTTTGGGACTGAACGGAGCCAAGAGAGGCCAGTGAGCACCGCCAGGCCCCACAGCACCAACTGGAACAGGAGCACAGGCCGCGGATCTGACGAAGGAAGACTCGGTCCCCTCCCTTCCGTCCCTGGCCTCAGGCCCTGGGCAGGTAACATGTTGCAGATCCCAGGGTCCCTAGCTGCAAAATGTGACTGGCCCTAAAACCTGCCTCTCAGAAGGTGTGGGGGGCATTGAAGGATGTTTTATAGATAGCAGGATCCATACCCTCACTAGGCCTGACTCTGCAGCTCAGGGTAGTACAGGATGGTGCATGAGCAGGATCCAGTAGGCCTGGGTTCAAATCCCAACCTTGACCCTGTGACATGATCTAGGGCTTGTGACTTAACATGTCTGGACCTGTTACTATCCTAACCATAAACCAGGGAAGGATGATGGCAGTACCTGACCATAAGGATAAGGATTAAATGATTAAATTCAAAGGTAAATTTAAGAGCTCTTACAGTTTAAACGTAAAGGGTTTTGCACAGAGATTTCCTTGTAAGCCCTAAATAAATGTGAGTTGCACTTTAATCATTCATATTCTTTCATTGCAAGGATAATACAAGGTATTTTTCTATCTTTCTTTTGTACGTCCTTGGATCAATCCAAAAAAGTGCCAAATTGGAAACATACTCACTGCACAAAGATAGAGCTGTGGGGAGCTTTGAAAAGGCACCAGAGCTTCAGAGAACTGGCTGCAGTGCTGTGTGCTCTGTGTGTGTTGTCCTTCCTGGGCTGGGTGTCTCGCCAGGTAAGCACCAGCCACTCCCAGCATCAAATGTCACACTGGAGACCAGAGGAGGTGGCACAGCCTCTGCTGACCCTCCGCTCCTCCCAGCCCCCCCACCTGTTCACCACCCAGCCAACCGAGCCGCTTTCCACACACCTGGACCCAGGGCAGAGACCCTGAGGACTGAGTCACCTTCACCCGTGAGAGAATGGGGCTTTGGCAGTCCACTAGAGCAGGAGAGGCCCTGAGGGAACATCGGCCCCCCTGTGGCCCCAGTATCCATTTCACCTCAAAGGAAGCAGGCATAATAAGGGTTAAGGACTTCTGCAGTCTCAAAGGAGCTGAGGACTCAGACAGGGCAGGGCCCTGGGTGTGGGCCTCCCTGATCTGCCCACTGGCATCACTGCAGCTGTATGCTGGGTCACCGGGCTCAGTGTCATCGTTCCCCCCACCACCCCAGGACCCACTATATCAGAATCTCTGGCCCCGGGCATCCATATGGGGTAGCCAGGGGGGCCAGCACCGCATTGCAGCTGGGACGCCACCCCCTTGAATACTCCGGGCCTCGGCTCACGTTCCACTGGCAAATTCCCAGCCTACACGGGCCCAGGCCGTGTGCCGGAGACTCCCATGTGTCTGGGGCACCAGGATTATTCAAACCTCCCAAACATTTCCAACATGCAACTCAGATTGAGAGCCAGCTATGATGTAGCATCTTAATCTGCCTTTAAAACTCTATTCACTCAAAACAAAAAACAAAAAAAAAACCTATTCACTCTTCAAGGAAAATCATAATACCTCATTGTAGCAAAAAACAAAAACAAAAAAACCCCAACAAACCAAAGCCAGTACCTGTTGGGCAGCAGTACAACCCATCATGTGCTCATCTGGACTCAAGTGCCAGCAAACAGAGGCGTTTGTACTCATGGGGAGAGGAATCTGTGGTTTTGTCTACCCACCTCAATCACTGCCATATGCCAAGTCAGCGGAAAACATGTTGAATTTGCTTTAACATAAGCAATTATGAATCTAAAAGATCATTCTCAACTAACAAATAATAAACAACCACGTTTAATGTAGCAGAAAGGAAATAGGTTTAGTTAGTGCCACGAAACATTCTGTCTTAACACGGGGTCCCCGTAAACAGAGTATGGTGTCTAACCGTCCACGGAGGGAAGGGCTGGGATGGGACTTCCACTAGGGTCACGTGGAAAATCCTGTTTTGTTTTGTTTTGTTTTAAAGTAAGATTGCCTAAAATTCCAAAGCGGGTTAGCCTCTTTGTTCACTTCCCAACTGCTTTGAGGGCACCTCGGGAATAAGCGCCCAGCCACCCGCCTGGGCTCTCTGCAGAGCCCCAGCCCCAGATGCATGGAGCCTGTTTCCAATAAGCAGAGGACCGACCTCACTGAGCCCAAAACCCAAGAGCTGCTAGGCCGTCATGGGCCAGAGTGCAGACTGGGCTCCGGCGCCCACGGGGTTGGGGGGCCTCCGGGGCGGGCGGCCCTCGGGGTTCCAGACGCAGTGTCAGTCACCTACCCTTATCAGTTCTCCGTCCAACACTTAGAGTCACAAAGCTGGCTGGAAAAGTGATAAGGGGATGTGACTGGCCGACCAAGAGGCTTTGCTGCAGTTTGCAGGTCCCGATGAAAGCTGACGTCTGGTTTCCCAGCCGCAACTCACTGGACCCTCCCTGCCACTGCTCCCTCGCCCCAGGGCCTCTCTGTGCCCGTCTGCCCTGCTCCCCTCCCCGTCTCTCCTCTGGACATCTGGCGGGGCACTCGTGTTCCTGCACACGGTCGCTGAGATATGCAGCCCTGCATAGCTATGCAAAGTAGTAGATGGTTCACATTAAAAAAATTTTTAAATTTTAAATTAATTTAACTGTTGAGATTAATAAATAAACCAAAGTTAGCAAAGTCTTTACCCAAAAGCTCCCGCAGGTCTGAGGCACACCCAGCATGTTCTGCTCCTCCGGGACTCTGCTTCTGTGCCACACCCACATGCCATTCATAAAGCCCAGCGCTGAGTCTCCTCCTCTGGCAGGGATTGGTCCTCAGAGGTGCTGGCCCCAGGCCAGGACCCATCAGCCACAAATCCACTGGAGCTGGATGTGTCCACTGCACTATGTGGCTTCCACAGGATTAGGCGGGGGTGGAGTTTGGGTCCAGCGGGGAGACCTCACCCCCCCCACCACGGCGGACTCCTCCCTCTTGACTGTCGACCTTCCACACCATCCATGCCCAGAGTTATCGGAAACCAAAAACTGGTAACGTGGCTTCTGTTGCAGAGACCTGACCAGGATCATCTACGTCAGGAAGAGTCCAGAGAGGAACCGCCCATCCCTCAGGAGGGGATTTGCATGGAGTAAAGCCATCCATCCACTTCGGATCCCCTGTACTGCTGCTCACCTATTGGTGGCTTATCTAACCTTGAGCAAATCATTGAGTCTCTCTGAGCCTTGGTACCTGGTCCCTAAAGCAGATCGTCTCGCCTAAGTCCCAAGACCACTCTGAAAATAGCATGAGGAGAGGGATTGAAAAGGCTTTTCTTGGACCTAGGGCCCAGTCTGGGCACACAGCCTCTGGCAGGGCTTATAAACTCTGGGTCTCAGCTGCCGCTTCTGCAAAATGGGGTCGTAATAGCTACCTCAGGAGAGCTTCTCTGCAGAGGGAACAGGTCAACGGTGCAAGGGGAAGAGCGTGGCCTTTGTGGTTAGTTGGCCTGCCTGTGAATCCTACTTTGCCATTCATTGGCTCTGTGTCAGTGCCCTGGCCTCTGGGAGCCTGCCTTCCCATGTCCGCAGGTGACAATCCTGACAACCCTACCTGCCAGGGCTGTGCTGAAGGTGAACCCAACACCCTACACACACAGAATTCAACTGATGTGTAGCTGACATCATGGACAAGGTAATGCAATCATGGACAGTGGCAGTGAGCCTTAGCTACTTCAGCCAAGCTTCCAAGATGCATCGCTGCTCCACTTGGATGGCTTCCCCAGGGTCAGGCCAATCCAGTCCGGAGCACCACCTGCTCCTCCATCTGTGTCCTATAGGGAAGGTGTCCATTAGGCACAGGGCTTTGGAAACCAGCTCCTTGTTGGGCACCAGCAGATTATACTCTGGAAGGGCAAATGTCAAGGATCCAGGACCCAGAAAAACAGCAGAACCAGGGGCTCTAGCTGGTGGAGCAGGTGAGCCAGTCCCAGGACTCGAGGAGTCCAGGTGTGTGGGAAGAGGGAAGACCCCTCCCTGGATGGGGAAGCAGGACTGTACAGTGGTAGTACACCTGTTCCTGTTTGAACCCACCCCCATGTCTCGCCCTTGGGAACCAAAGCCCAGGTTGAAGGATCCCAAGGATGCAGCTCTCTTGTCCTTGGCCCTGGATCAGAACCAGTCTATGACACGGGCCAGAAAGCAGATGTTTTTACACAGGAGACAGAAGGGCCGAGCAGCAAGAGGAGGGGGATGAGGGTGACCAGCCCAGTCACCTCCTCCCAAGGACACAAACTGTGACAGAAGGGAAAATGCTGTGGTTCACTTCTTCCACGGAAGCTGCTGTCCTGTTCAGGGCTTGCAATCCTGGGCTCCACACTGTGGGCCTCTGTCTGCAGAGACCCTGACGGGAGCTTGGAAACGCTGGTTCTCAAACCTGGAGAGCGTCTAACAATACGATTCCACGTGCCACCCAGTGCCCAGTCTAAACGCGAACCGTCCAGCCGTGCCAAGGGCTACATTTCAAAGACCCCTCCCCTTTTGTCTTGTGTCCCTGGTCTAAAGGTTGTTTATGTCTGGGTGTTTACATAAGATAGAGTGCTTAAGATGTTAATCAAAATTTCTTCTAATCTTTGCAATGAATTCACTTGCATGGGGCTTTTTCATTCTAATCAAATTCATCCAACAAGAGGAGTCTCCATCCACTGATGAGGCTGTGTGTTTTCCAGGGCTGCTCCAGACGCTGGGGAGAGTGGGACGAGCTCAGCTTCTGGACTGAAGGAAACGAGGCGCTCACGGTGATGCTGACTCACCACAGGGACACGGGGAGACCATCCCATGGCAACCCTTCACTATTCACAGTGGTCATGACTGTGCCAAAGGAGCAAGCAGGGCCACAGCCAGCTGGCGAGGGCTGCAAGCACAGCCCTCTGGCGGCCCCCCAAGGCTTTCCCCTCTGACTCTGTCCCTGATGCTCCAAACTCACTCCCACCCGTCTTCCCTGACAAGTCTCGAGGCAGAGTGCCGCGCCACCCCGTTAGGACCGACCTCCTGGGCACCAGAGCTTCTGTTACTGAGACATCAGGTACAAGGGGCCCCTGCTGGGGCCTTGGGGGGCCGCTTGTCCAGCTTCTCACAGCTGGACCCCTGCTCCATGTGGTCCAGCACAGCCTGTGCCCCTCGGCTCATTCCCTCTGTGGCCCCGGCCACAGCTTGCTTGTTTTTGTTGTGCCTTCAAGGCTTTTTGTTGACACATGTTCTACAACCACCAGTGTGCACATCACTGAAGCACTGCACGCACACCCTCTAAAATATACGTCTATGCACACGTCAGTGGACCTGGGCTTTCCTTCTAATACAATACAATAGTACAATATATTTCTAATACAGCAAATTTTCTCAGGGACTGGCTCCACTCAAAGTGTCACCACCTTCTCTTTACAGAATTCGGCAGATTCAGGAGGTTAAGGAACTTGTCACAGGCTTCGCAGCTGGTCAGAATTCCAGCCTGGATGTTGTCTCTGTTTGCTTTCTCCTACGCCAGGTGCCTGAGCGGGCGGGTGGGCACGCCCGCCAGAGCCTCTCCCAAGGAATCCGGGTCGTGCGTGCCTTCTGAAGCCACCTACCGCTCCTTAGCCTGGGAGCCGGGGACGGTCGTGGCCAGGGAGGCCGGCTTGAAGAGGCAGTGGAGCGGTTGCTGAGACACTGGACCATGCCCTGCCCATCTTTCACGAACCCCGTCCACAAAGCTCCCCTGCAGACCGCACCCGGGCTTCTGTATGCACTCGCCTGGCCCTCAGGGTTACGAAACCCCCATCCTTCCGCTTCTCCGGCCGGCGGCCTGTCACATCCACTTTGCATCTCACATAATCCCTTCCTGCCGACTGACTGGTTCTACCTCGGCCTGTCTGCCCGCCAGTGGGTCAGCTCCTGCCGGGCAGTGTGGATGGCGACCCCCAGCCGCCTGCCGCCCTCCCCCAGAGCTGGCCCAGACAAACGTGCCCCAGGGTTGCGTGTCAGCCCGGCTGCGGGAGGGACTGGATGGGGACAGGCGGGGAGGGACAAGGACACGGGCCAGCCCTTGTGCAGACCAGGCTGCCCTGCCTGTTCATGCTCCGGGGCTGCGACCTCTGTGTCCTCCCCAGCCTCCATCCGGTTGGGCTCCCTTCACCCGGTTTAATGAGCTCAGGAATGCGCTCGGTGGAGACGCCCAGTGTTTGCTTTGGCCCCATAGAGCTGAAACGTGCCCCAGGCTCTGCTCATCTGCCTGCAGGACTGCTGGGCTCCATCTCAGAGAACACCCAGGGGCAGCAGGCAGGCTACGCCCAGAACAGGGCTCGGCACCTGCATTTAACATATCACAAAGCATAGGAGGCATCCTCTGGCTTGTCCACAGACCTGCTGCAGATGGGAATGCGCATTTCTCTGACGCTGGTTGGGGCCCAGCTGCCAGCCGCTTCAGAGCTGGCCTTCCCTCCCCGAACACTGCCTCGTTCTGAAGGCCCCCAACTGCACCTGCTTCTCTGACGCTCATCTGGGAAGTGCTCTCTGAGCTCGGGCTGCGTGCTGGGCACTGAGCTGAGGCCCTGGGACATGGGGCTGTGCCCAAGCTGCCAGGCACCAGGAAGAGTGGCACAGTGAGCCACCACCACCAAGTGTGGAAGGAGAAATAGAAGCACAGAAACGGGGCTGTGGTTCCTGAACCCCACTCGAGAGCCAGTTATGATTCTATCCTGACTCGGGGCTTAAGTACACAAAGAAAGACAAGAAATAAATGGTGTCAAAATGACCCCCAGGAGCTGGGGGGTGAGAACACCTGCAGGTGGTCACCAGGGGGACCCCTGTCCTGTCCTAGTCCAGCACCACATGTGCCCCTCCCTCCCAACCTTACTTCCCACTCATGTCACCTGTGGGTCAGCCTGGTTCTGTGTGTCCTCGAGGACAGGGGACACCCATTTAGGCCCTGGACACTCACAGATGCTCAACAGACTGGGTGGCATTGGCTCCTTGCTGTCGTGCCCTTCAAGGCCTCCTTCCCCAGGATGGTGGTACAGGCAGGATGTGGGAGAAAATACGTGACTATAGACTGCATAGACTGCAGTCTGCCCTGATGGGAGCACATCAACCGCAAACCATCAAGCCATCCTCGTTCCTGCAATGGCCTTGCTCTTGGGCATCTAAGTCCTTGTTTCCACATGGAACGTCTTCCTCCAGGGGCTCTGCCACTGTCCTCCCACAGGCCTGGCCCCCACTCCCAACATTCATGCAGATCACGTGATATCAACACAGTCATGGGTCATTCCATGCCTCTAGTGTGTGGCCGGATGACACATTGCCTTCTGACTCAAACACTGCCTCTTTCCACCACACACACAAGGGAACGTCGAAACCCCCCAATACACGCAGGTGTACACGCTCTCCTTCTCTGCACTCTGATGTGGTGAGAGAGAGGGGCATCAGAATATTGCTCCGTGTAGGGTCAGCGGCGGTAGACCTTGTCACACCCCTCCCCAGGTCCTCCCTCTGCTCTCATCTCCCTGGCCTCACCCTCCTGTGCACACCCTCTGCTGCATCCCTTTGCAATGCTCCACCGAGGGGTCTCCTCATCTTGTGCAGAATGCATGCTGGACTCCCCCCAGTGTCAGGGGACAACTATGAGATGTGTACTGAGGGATGTGTCTGGTGGGATTGACCTGTCCACACCCTCCTGCTGATCCCCTTCTCTTCTCCATCTTCCCCATTCAGCTTTCTAAAGAAATCAACAGTAATCACGTCATTAGATAAGGGTGTCCTTTCGGAAGACTCCAGCCCAACACAATCTCCCCACCATTTTAAACTCTTTTTGCCAAGAATACATGATGTGCTCCCAAGGCCCCAGTGGTTTCTGGAGTCATCAGAAGGAAGATGGATGAAATTCTAAAACTCAAGGATCTTAGGGTAAGACCCTTGGGAACCATGACCGATGGTCACCATGTTTTAGAGCTGGGCTGTCTCTCAGGGTTGGCCAAGCTCAGCTCCGCACTTCTCAGGTGAGGCATCTGAAGACATCCAAGGACAAGCCTGTTGCCCAAAGCCACCCTCCAGGGAACGGCGGGGCTGGATCCTCTGGTTTGAACATTTGCTCTGAAAGGGTTTAACCAAGTGGCAAGCCCCTCCCAAGGTCACTGACTAAGTTCACAGCCAAAGAAAAACATGTTCTGACATTTCGACTCTCCCATGAACTTTGCAGAAACTGAAGGAAGAAAGTACCCAGCCCTTTTAAAGCCATGTGTCTAGATGGCAAAAAGAAGTCCATTCTAAAAGGAATTACCTGCACCATCTCGGCCTGGCAGAGGTTGATGCTACTGATAATCCCTTGAATAATAGCCACATCTCCAGGCCTCTTCGTGGTCTCAGTCAGGGAGGCCCAGGACTTACTGGCAGAAAACAGAGACTCTGCAGGTCCAGCTGAGCAGTCCAGTCCTTAGGAAGGGGGAGACGGGGCTCAACATAATCTGGTTCACACGCCTATACATCTTACATAACACTCTGCACAAACAGCACAGCCACTGGGACATCCAGAAGCTGCAGGGGGAAAGCCCGGGACAGGACACAGGCTCATGTTCCCAAAAGGCTGAGAAATGACATGTGGAAGGAGTGTGGGCCTGCAGTCCGGGCAGTCCTCTGCCCAACGAAGTCCCTTCATGGCCTCTCTGCTTGCTCCTGCCCCAACCAAGGACACCCCGGAACCTCACGATGGGTAAACTTCTGCAGAGCACAGAGTTGTTTCCAGAGCTGTGAGCCCATCTGCACTTCTGCAAAAGCGTTTTTGATTATGCATCGTGAAGGTGAAATGTAAGCAAGGCCCTAAAATACCCACTCGGCCTGCGTACACATGCAGCCGAGGTGTGGGAAGCATGGCTCAGCCTGGGAGCCTTCTCAGAGATATTTAAAACAACATATTTTATTAAAGCAGGATATTTTTATCTGACTTGCTGTCTTCTCGGGATGTCTTCCAACATGTGAAAGACAATAGGGTTTAACTGTTAATTATGTGATTTCTATCAGTAGCATATTTTAAAACGAAAGATGAAGAGTGGATTATTGTCTCTGCTCTGTGATCCCGTGACCTCTCTCCTTGGCTCCCCTCCCAAGGAAGCAGCAGAGGACAGCAAGAGACTATGACACAGAGGTTCCCTCCAGGGTGCCCAGAGAGCTCTGCCTGAGGATGAAGCATCTGCCTTCAGCTCAGGTCCTGATCCTGGGGTCCTGGGATTGAGTCTTGCATTGGGCTCCCTGCTCAGCAAGGAGTCTGCTTCTCCTTCTGCCCCTCCCCCTGTGTGTGTTTTCTCTCTATATATATTTATCTCTATCTCTCTCAAATAGATAAATAAAATCTTAAAAGAAGAAGAAGAAGAAGTTCCCTCCAGCAGGATGCATGATGGCCAAACACCAGGATAACCAGACCGGCGTTGGGAAAAATCTGGTTAAACACACTTGGGTGCATCCCTTCTATGGGAAGTCGTATTATTAGCCTGGTTGACTAGGTGGTGTCGTGGCTGTAAAGCACGTCTGCAAACTCTTGGACACTCACCCCACCAGGAGGCCAAGTTCACAGCACACCCCCTTAGCCTGTTCAGGGAGCTTCTGTGGCCCCTCCATGGATGAAAGGAGGTAGAAGTGACTTCAGGGCCAGGTTAGAGAGGGCCACGTGGCTTCTGCTTATTTCACTTGGGATACGGGCTCTGGGAGCTTTGGGCTGCCATGCCAGGAGTTGGTTCCCTGTGGAAGGCATGTGGAGACCTCAGGGATCCTGCCTCATCTGGAAGTCTTCCCAGCTCATGTGCCCGATCTGTGGGTGAAGACAGCTTCCCTAGGACCCCCTGCCCCAGCTGCCACCTGCCCTTGGCCACTGAGAGCCCCTCCATGAATACTACAGTCACTGCCTCTCCAAGCAAAATTAATTATTGTTGCTGGCTGAAGACACTGTTTGGGACAGGTTGTTTCACTGCGTGTGAATCACTGAAACGCAGAAGCAGAGGTTCAAAGAGATTGTGAATCCTGCTCAAGGTCCCATGACTCATAAGAAGGAAGCCCGAGCTGGGATTGGAAATGAGGCCTTGGGTATGGGGACTGTGATAAGAAGATGGTCTATTCTGCTTGGCACAAAGTTGTTCAGCAGAGAAGAGGAGACATGTCAGCCCAAGGCTCAGGTCTCCTGGATCCTCAGCACAGCAGGATTTGGGGTTGGCAGGTGCACAGAGCACTGGGCACCACCAAGTGCCGCTTGCTACCAGGGACGCAGGCTGGCTGTGATGCCCACCATGCTTTCTCCCTTCCTGCTCAGTTTCCCACCTGCTCTGTGGGAAAGGTGTCCCTTGTGTCCCTGCATCTGGCCCTCCGTCCACAGAAGGGCTCAGCTGCTACCTTGTGCATTAGGTCGGAAGTGCCCGCCTACCACCACTGACTCCATGCACACAGCTTGCACATTGTGCCCCCACCTGGCCCAATGCACTCCCCTCCCTCCCCTGCATTACCCTCCCTTCCCTTGCACCACCCTCCCTCACCATCCAGACAGCTGAGTTTGCAGCCCTTGGCTTGAGATATAGAGATGCTCTTCAGTAGGACGTGCACCTGTCTCCTTGACCCCGCCCCCCATTCTCCACAGATTTGGCCACGGCATGAAGGATCCCTTCAGCCTGCCCCTCTATAAGGCCTATGGCAGCACCATTGTTCCTAGGGAGGCACAATTTAGGAAAAGCTGGACTATGAGATGCCCTGGGGTCTTCTAATCTGCTCTCAGCACCTAGTTGTCAGCAGGCTCTACCTTCGGGGAGCTTACTTCCCCCTACAGATGCTGGGAATCTTCCAGCGCCTCTGGCACCTCAGCTGTGATGGCCACAGAGCTGCTCATGACATCTGCTGACACTGCTGTGTCTCCTGCATGAGCATCTAGGGCCCCGCGACTCTCAGGTGATGGTGGGTGCCACCCTCCAAGGGTCCGAGCACCACCATCCACTCGGTTCTGTGAGTAGTTCCAAGCAGCCCTCTTAATTTAAGTATCTAAGGAGGGCAGGTCCTGGACGAGTGTGTGCCGTCAGAGGGTTGGAATCCACAGCCCCTCGTCCTGGAAAGTGCTCATTCTAAAACAGGAAGTAAGGACTCCATACTGGGCTGAACTGTGGCCTCAAACAAAAGAAAGATCCGTGATCTTGATTGGAAATAGGGTCTAAACCCAACAACTGCATCCCTATCAGAGCATGAAGAGGAAGATTTGGGATAAGGAGACAGGCAGGGAAAAAGGTGGCCTGCAAGAAGAGGCTGGAGGGAGGCATGTCCAGGACACCAGCTACCGCCAGTAGCCAGGACAGAAGTACAGAACAGACCCCCGCAGCCCCCAGCAGGAGCCAGCTCTTCTCACCCCTTGGTTTTGAACTTCTGGCCTTCAGAGCCATGGACAAGAACATCTCCATGGTTTCAGCCCCCGAAGGTGGGCCTGGGGGGAGATATGATTGCCACGTGGCTGTGGGATGGGACGGTGAGGTGAGGGTCCTTGCAGAATGCCTGTGGGTGGGGACCCCAAAAATCCCCACCAGGTATGCTTCTCATCCATCCTCTCTCAACTCCCAATAAAACTGAATTAAAGACTCGGGCTGGGCCTGCTGTGCTATAGGGAAAAGGGGAGAGCCTGAGGCACAAAGGGGAGACAGAGTCCCTGTCCCTGGAGATGGGGCAGTGGGGCAGGACAGGGGCTCTGCAATGCTGAGCTCTGCAGGATGGCCCACCCACCTGTCCCCTGCACCAGGGGCAGCAGGGAGAAGAGGGAAGAGGGGCCACAGCACGTGGCCGTGACCAACGCTGCCCCCTGCACGTGCCCATGACCTACACCCTGAGGACCTCCAGAAATAGGTCCGTGGGATGCCTTCATGGGGTTGTCTCTGACATCAACGCAGCAGAGCTTTGTCCTGCTTTAATCTGAGTGGTTAAGGGGAATGTGACCTTATTCTGTGATCACAGGCACTGAGGCCCGAGACATTGGAGACAGGTCAACGTGCCTGCATCGTTTCCCCAAATAGCCAAGAAGTTAGCACCCCCAAAATAGTGGTGTGAGCAGAGGGCAGAGCCTTGCTCAGGGGGGTGGGGGTCACTGCCTCCTCCTCTTCCTCCTTCACAGCTCCCCCATCCCCTCCCTGTACTTTCTGCTTTGGGTCTCCTCCTCCGGCCTCCACCACCTGTCCCCCTCCACTCTCTCCTCCTCTCGCAGGTCCGCCACAGTCTGCATTTCCCACGGTGCCTTCCTGGTCTGACTGCACCCTCTGAGGGCGAATGGCTGCTGGTGCCAGCGGCCAAGCACCATGGCCAGGGCCATCCATAGGGCCCCTCAGAGGGCATATACTAGGAAAGGGATGTGCTCTGGGATGGAGCTGCCCTTATTTTTTTAAAACAAAATCATGACATTCATTCATTCATTCATTCATTCATTCATTCAACCAGCAGCCTTGACTAAGGGACTGAGCACCTGCCGGTGCCTGCCCAGAGCTGCTGGCAGAGCATACGGTGTTAGAAACGCCATGGTGCAAGTGTGCACGGGAAGCTATGGGAGCCCGAGAGGAGAGGCTCAACTTGTTAGGACCAGGGACCGTTGGTCTACGAGACGGTGACCTTGTAGTTCATTGCTCAAAATAGGACACAGGTGAGGGTGGTGAATTCCCTGGGCAGCAGGTGCCAACTAGGACTGTCCCAAGCAAGCAGGGGCATCTGGGCACATGTGCTCTGAAGGTTCACAAGGGAGGGGTCCTGGGTTCCAGGCAGTGGACAGCAAGTGGACAACACGAGGGATTACAGAGAGTTCTGCATGCTTGGGGACATGTGCTAACAGGGTTTGAAGGGAAGATGGGATGCGGGACTGAACCATCCTTGAGACTCCATCATCACCGGCTGTCAGGTGCCAAACCAAATCGGCTTCCATTCTTCCAGAATTAGGTAAATGCTAGAAAAATCATTCCTGTCACATCAACAGGACATAAAAGGAAAGGACAAAAAGGAAAAATATATGGTTATATCAGTAGAGGACAGAAAGTTACGTCATAAAATCCAGCATCCCAACTCACAAAAAAGAATTCTGTGAACTGAGATTAGAAGAACTTTCTTAATATAATAATGATCTCTATTCAAAAATACCAATCCACGTTCAACTTAATAAATATTGCTATTAGAAAATGCGATGGGAAAATACCCTGTAGACGTTTCAAATGTAAGTATATAGATATATATGCACATATATGTACACATGTACATATATACTTGACGTGTTTGGGAATAAATGTAGTAAGAAATATGTAGGACCTACAAGAAAAGATGCCGCCAGTCATTGAGAAGCACAGAAGATTTTAATAATTAGAATCACAGAGCATTTTCTTGAGGCCAAGACAATTTTATAAAGAAGTCCAATGTCAATAAAAATCATAATCACATTCTGTAATAGCTTTTTACTCAAAATTTTGGGGAGACGGTAAGTGCACAGAGAATATGGAGACCGATCTGAAACAGAAAAGCCAGGAGAGGGATGCGGCCTGCGGCGTGTCAGCGTCCCCACCCAGCCACTGCCCTTACGACAGCACCGCGCCCGAACTGCCGCCACGAGCCCTGGGCACCCCTGGCCCTGATACGGCTGGCTGGACCGACACATGACCAGGTAGAAACACTTATTTTCTGTTAAACTTCCGTAGACTGTGTAGAAGCCAGAAAATTGCCAGAAAGTTCCCGGTAGGTGACGGAGGGCAGCTCTCGACCACTCTTTCACGGCCGCCTGTCTGTACCTGTCTGGTGAAACTGCCCGTATGGACCCTTCTGTAAAGCGGGGCCCCGTCAGTGTTGGAAGGGCCCACTGGTCAAACACCCCCTGCCCCCCGACCCCTCGGTCCCTGACCCCATCCCTGGCCTCCCTGCCCCGGGGAGAGAGGGAGACGTGCCACCAGGCTCTGCAGGGGAGGGACACAGGCCACACGCAGAAGAGCCCAGTGTGACCTTTGGGCTGTTGTCCCCTGCAACCAAGGAGGCCCTCTGCTGACACGGGGCCTCTCAGAATAAGAGGGCCCCGCTTTGCCAGCGGCACACGGCAGTGGACGTGTAGTGTGCCTGGAAACCCCATCTCTGTGGTGATACTGGGATGGACTGTAACCCAGGCTTTCCAGACTCTTATGACAGGTCACCTCCATATCACCACCTCCAAACACTGGTCCCCAGCTCCATGGCTCAGATCATCTGGGAGCTCTGAAAATTCCCATTCCCAGGCCACCATCCTCCGAGGGCTCCTCATCTCCAAGTGAGGATGCTGCACTTTCCTTTAAGAGGCTAAGTGTTCTGTAAGACAATCCACGTGCGGCTCTCAGTCGTGCCGGCGGTTCTGCAGACCTGGTCTCTCCCACTCGCCTGGCTTTCCCATGGGTTCCTTCCGCCCTCAGCTTGCACACAGTTGCTGATTCTTGAGAAGCTGCGTGTGCTCCTGTGAGACGTGCTAGCAGGCGTTCAGAGGCAGAGAGCCAGCAGAAGCACCATCCGTGCCCCGTGGTTAGAGGCACGTCTATCAATAGGACCTGGTGCAAGGAAACCCAACCTGGACTGTCCAGCCAGTGTCCTGCACAGGAAGCTCTTCAACCTGAGACACTTTTGACTTTGGGGGGCGGGCTGCACCCTGCTCTGCTGTGTGCTGAGCCATCTCCCTGTGGGGTCAGGATAGAGGCTTCACCTCTGCATGGGGTTCCCCAGGCAGGAAGGGAGCAATCCTGCAGCTGAAGGCAGGATCCCAGGGAGTTAGACTCACTGCACCATCACGGTGGCATCAGTGGGGCCCCTCTGCCCGGGCAGCCAACATAGGCGGGGCAGTGCCCTAGGACGCTATCCCGAGCACTTCCAAATGTCTCATTGGCGAGTACAGACTAGTTTCTGCAACACCTTGGGAAATTAGGGGTCCTTGTCATAAAAAACACGTCTTCTCTCTTGCTTCCTGCCCCAGGTCTGCTGTGGCCTGAGGGAACTCAGTGGACACAGAGGTCCCCTGAAGAGGGCCAGGAGCCCTCAGGAAGCAGCAGAAGCCCAACACACACCCTCCCCAGAAAAATCCAGAGAGGAACAAACAGCAAAGCAACTTCAAAACTGAGGGCTGAAGCCTGCACACCTGTCAGATGGCGCCAAAGCCATGTCATGTGGGGCCTAGTGATGCATTCGACCCCAGGATAAAGGTGGCCTCTCACTAAGGAGCTGGGGTTAGGAGGACTCAGGACCTCAGGGCTGGCCCTGGGACCCTGAGCTGAGTGCCTGAGTGGCCTGGGGAGCCCTGACCCCCAGGGGCTCCGTCCGGAGGCTGACTGTGGACTTCCTGGACCGAATGATGCCCATTTGATGGGGCAAGCACATGGAACTGGCAGGGTCAGGAGGGGATGGTGAGGAGCACGGCGGCTCTGGGTGGGACCGTCGCTAGAGCTTGCTGACCCCATTTAGAGGCAAGGCAGGCTCAAATTTGTTTTTTTCTGAATAATAAATTGCCATTAAACTGTAGAGTATATGTTCCTATTCAGAAAAGAAACTGTCAATAGTCAGAACATCGTTATCTGAAATCAAAAAAATAAGAGGACAGATACTAGTTATGGTGGGACTTGTTATACCTCATTAACTCCTCCTCGGTGTGAAAACTTGCTCAAACTCTGTCCCTAGAGCCCCCACGGGCTGTGTTCCTCGGTCTCCAGACTTGAAGGCCACAAGAAGACTGTGCTGGGGATGTCGCCCTCTGCAGGCCTGCAGCACAGGACCCCAGGACAAGACCCAGGACAGACCAGACAAGACCCCGTCCAGCCTGGGTACCAACGCCACTCAGCAGGCTTCCTGCCCCAGGCTCAGGCCACACAGTGTTCCTTCTCCGTCCACCTGAGAACCCATGACTCCCACCTTCAGAACACACTCTCCACACGAAGCATGTGAGCAAGTGCTCCACATGTTCCCAAGAGTGCCAACCTCGTGCTTCTGGAATGCAGACCACCCGCCCTGTGTGCCAGCCACACAGGCACCATCTGTGGCCTTCAGGAGGGCACACCTGTCATCGGGAGGCTGGGGTAGGAATCAGGGGTCCCTTCCCTCCCAGCTCATAAACATGTGTGCCATAGGACACCATGGCCAATGCTCCCCAGATCGTGGCTGGTGCTCCCTAGACCATGGCTGATGCTCCCCAGACCACACGTGTGCTGCCAGGAGCCAGTAGGAGACCGCGGCAGGCCAGTACTCCCTGAGAAGAACCTCACAGCAGGAGAGGGTGGAGACAAGGAAGGAAGAGACCTCTGCCCCCAGCCCAGGGCCTGGGAGCCTGTAGGAGAAGACCTACATGGATTTGTTCAAAGTCCTCATCCCCCAATGGCTCCTTCTCCTGCTCATTGCAGGGGAATAGCCAGACCCCATGACCCAAAAGCAAGCCCACAGAAGTTGGGCTTTGTCTCAGCGGGTTCCAGGGGCAGCAGTGTGTCTGAACCATACCTTGAACTCCTATCAACTGCTCTTGCACATCCACAGAACGGCTGTAGGCTGTTCCCCATAGACCTCGGCTGCCCCAGAATCACCTGGAGGCTTTGGATCGCCCAAGACCAAGTGCTCTAACAGTCACGGTAGACATGGATTTCACGGGGCCACCACTTGCCACCATAGCTGGCCTGTCTGAAGCTCTCCATGCCTCCTGGCCCATCCCTTCCCAAGGAAGCCACATTGTGGCTCATCCTTGGCACCTCTGCCCCATGACCAGCCATGAGCTCCCCTCCACTGGCCCCACTC